>NC_137544.1:92530631-93130631 GCF_963082525.1 Nesoenas mayeri | reverse complement strand
GCCTCAGAACTTTGCAGGGTTATCTTGAATTTTAAGAGGGGGGGGCAATTTTAACAGTCCATTATGTGATTAAATTCCTACCTGTAACTTGGAGTGTTGTGTTTCCTAAAGTCTTATGTTTGACCTTCCAAATAGGTGCAGGTCATGGAAGAAAAATTAAAAGCAGCTAATGTTCAGACAAGTGAATCAGAAACCAGGTTGTATAAGAGATGTCAAGATCTGGAGATCCTGATACAAGATAAAAACGACATAATACAAAAGTTGGAGCAACAACTTGAAGAACAGGTTAGAAATAATGGTGTTACAAGAGATGACCATCAATTCCATTCTTAATTACACGAAAGGAAAATAAAAATTAAGATCAATAGAAGACAGAAAAGATTAGCATTATTTCTGATGTTTGATTAAAGAGGTTCCCAGTAGATGTATATCATTTGGATAAGGTTTATTCCCTTGCAAATTATGTTCTATCTTTGAAAGAAAATCTAACTTTGAAGAGGGGAAAGACCTTCTTCTTCTTCACTGTCTTCTCTGAAGAGCTTTTATTTTTCCTAGAGGAAAGAGGAACAGCAGCCTCTGTGAAGGGACTGTTTATTTGTTTTGTTTTTTTAAATCACCATGTATTGGCCAGGAGACTGAATTACTTGAAGCAATCTTAGGATTTGTGTCTGAAGATGCTACTCAGGCAGATTCTAATACTCAGTGAAAAATATGCTTATGTCATTTTTTTTCCAGAAGCAACTAAGACTGCAAGAAGCAAAAATCATTGAAGAAAAAGCAGCTAAAATAAAAGAATGGGTGACAGTCAAGCTCCATGAGGTATAATTCTTGCTACAATACTTATACAGAAAACAGAATGGTGCGACTGGATGTCCCTTAGGCTTTTTGGCTGTTAAAGGGCTTTGTGCCACAGTAAAAACAAACAAAAGAAGTGCTTCACAGTTTCATTGATCTATATGGTTATTTGCTTGAAAGTGGAAAAATGAAAACAACAGCACAGAGGGCAGAGTATCCTTGTCACTTAAAATCTGGTGTCTCATTTGGTCATCTAGTATAATATGCGTCCTCTTTAGGAAGAAAGGGCCAGACCTGCTCTCTGGAAGGTCTGCTTATCTCTGCTAATTGAGAGAGATGAGCTGGCAAACTGAGCTTGCTCAAGCAGATGCCTGAAGCATGAATAATCCCCAGAAAGCTGACCAAGTCTGCTGGGGCCTGGCAGAAGAAAGGACTTGATCATGTTTTATTTTCCAATGCCCATAGTACTCTTAGTCATGAACAGTTTCAGGGGCGCTGGTTCTGTTCTTAAAAGAGACCAGTTGTCTCTCATGTTTCTCTCCTGTGGTGAAATAATCACGTCTCTAAGGCTGCCAGGTTTGTGCAGCTGTGTATGTATAGAATCTACAGTTGCCCGTAGAAGTTAAAATCCTACTCTGTTGTGGTTAACTGGAAATCATACTCCAGTTGAAAACCAATTCAATTATTATTTTTAAAGCAGGAAACTAGAAGTAGCATTTACTATTAGTCTGCAAGGAGCGTTTTTGAAATAATTTAATAAAAATACAATGAAGTTTAGCTAAAATTGCCTTGAAAACTTTGGACAAAATCAGACACAACTCAAACCATTTATTTAGTTTGAAACCTGGAGAATGTCAGGCCGGTGTCCCAGAGGTGGCTGAGTGCGACCCAATGGGAAGGGGAATTGCTGGCACCCCTCTCTGTAATTTGGGATACTCAGACTCAAATCTTCTCTGTGCCTAATTCGAAGCAGGAGTTTGAACCAACATCTTTTACCTCTTAGTAGTGGGTTGTTCTTTTTTTCTTCCCGTAGAAGGTCTTCTGCTCTGTATAAAGTGTTTCAGTATCTATTTTTTAATCTTTGTTGTGGGATGGTAGGAGGCATTAGCACCATCATTCCTTCTGTTTCCTCTGCTTGCTCTTGCATTTGCCACGTGGCACAAGAGTTCGTAATTCTAGCCCTCTGCTTTTATTAAAAATACCAATGCAGATTTCTTTTTTCTTAATTATTAAGGCTTTTTAAAGCAGTGTTGAGTTTGCTGGGTTGGGGGAATGATTTTAATAGAGGTTGAGCAAATGATTGCAGGGGATTTCATTTTTCAGAATAAATGAATGCCTAGGCTGGCATTAAGAGAAGTAGCTTTATCTTTAGACAGGCAGAAACTCAGAGAAAATGGAAATGATGTAATGACTTTAAAAATTGTTTCACTGATGGAAGAGATTACATTTATATACTTTTAGTTAGAGGTGGAAAATCAGAACCTTCGCTTGATCAACCAAAAGCAAACCAAGGAGATGAAAACAGTACAATCTAAACTGCAAGGTAAATGTGCAAGTCTTTTAAAAACCTCTTGATATATGGCATAATTCTTTCTATTCTCTATTAATTTGTGCATCCATTGAATTGAAATATTCTGTGAAACCACAGAGATTTCAGTTAGTGTGAATTGACATCAGAGTGACTGTACATGAAGGTGTTAGGCACGCAAAAATTTAATTTTTATTAAAAAGATATGCAGACAAACCACAACTTTTTTCTGTTGGATGAATGGGTAGCTCTGTTATTTAAGAGGTTCTGCAAGTAGTAAGATTTGACTGGATTTATGTCATATATTTGCTTTCACTTCTTCTTGGCACCGATGGCACTAGCATTGTTAAGGAATAGATGAATGTCAGTCTTCATCTGCTTTTTCAAGCAAAATGTTCATCTGGGAATCAGATTTCTGACCAGATTTTTTTAATTGCTATATTTGACTAAAGTGATCCAAAAACCTTAATTCAGCCTCAGTATCACCAGGGTCGTCTCCACGTGGATATAGTTAATTTTAAAATCATAAAATGTAAATATGGTAAAGAGGAATATCACCTCCAAAGAGCATTAATCAAAGTTGAATTTTATTTGCCACCATGTTGACTGTTCACCAACTTTCTTAAGTCTCGCTGAAGGTTCTCACAGTCCTCTCCATATTTGGTTGACCTGACAACTTACAATCATCTGAAAATCTTGTTAGTTTGCTACGTAGCCCTCATTTCACAGAACCACAGAATGGTTGGGGCTGGAATGGACCTCTGGAGATCATCTCATCCAACCCACCTGCTAAAGCAGGTTCTTGATAATGTATCTCATGTATATTTGTATATACAGAGACATTTAGAAATAGGTGTATGTGTATATATATGTGTGTGTATGCACCTAAAATGTGTATATGAAAATATAAATATTTACAAAACACATGCATACACAATATGAAGCTTTTAAACCAAGATGCACATCTCTGTTAATGAAGAAACTGCATAACTTTGTTTCTTTGCTATTTTTTGATCAGTAGCAATTCTGTATACTTCAGCACTTCATAGCTTTGCTCGTCCTCTTCTGATATATCTATTCAAAGGCTTTTTGAGACACTAAGAATTTGTCAGCTGGATTTAACAGACATTTACTTAAATGCTCAAAATATTGAGAAATTTATTAGTATTTGCTGTGTTCATACTGGTAACAGGCTACAGATTATGATCATGTGGTACTGTTTTTAAACAGTTTGTAGATATCAATGAGGGTCATTTGTTCCTGGATCTGCCACATAACTTTTTATAAACAGGGATGCACAGCACTGTTTCATATCAGCTTCTGGCAGAACAGCTGTCCCTAAAGACAGATTTCATATTCTCAAGGCAGTTAATCCTTTTATGCTTCCACCTTTTCTTGAAGTCCTCCAAATATACCTTCTAAGCCTGGAAACTTATTTTTTATATTTGCTGTAGCACCTATTACAGATTCTCTTAATATTATTATCTGAAGGGAAGGCGCCACCACATATTTTAATACTATTGTTCTACAGTCTTTCCAATATTATTTACCCTAGATTAATCTATAGGTTTATTTTCAGTCACAGCAGAATAAAACCAGGTATTTCCTCCAGGTTTTCGTTCTTAATATTAAGTGCATGTTGTATATCTTGATTCTGTGAAATTGTTAAAAGACATTTTTTTTTGTCTTTCTATACTAAAAAAACCACCAATCTTTAAGAACTAGAAATGTAGCTCTACTTTTGTTTTGATGTGGGGAAGTATCAGGTAGATTTTTAAATTATCTTTTTGCTAAGTGTTAGTTACCTTTAAAAACAAAATCAACAAACTTTACACTGTAAAGAGACCAGAAGCATAGCTTGCAGTATCCTATTAACACAAGATTTCTGAATTACTGTTCTTCAGAAGCTACGGGCAAGAAATCTGTCACTTCAACACAAAAACCTGCAGAGTGTCAGCGACTAAGCAGTTTGACTTTTGGATGCTTTTCGAATAGAGCAAGAAGTCCTCAACCATCTCCTAAGTTCGAAGAAATAAGCAAGTCTTCATCTAAAGAGTCAGACTACGCTGAAGGCAAAGACATGCTAGGTACTTAGACACCACCACTGCTGTTTTATTCTCACACGGGAAGAACTAAAATCATCAGCTATGTCAGCGTATCCAAAGCAGCTGTTTTCAAAGTACATTAACAGTACTCTCTCCTTCTTTAATGCTAGTCTCTATTATTGCTGTTAGTGCTCTGTGAGCACTAGAGTCTCTATAATACCACTAATATCCTGTTTGGCAGCGTGCACTGGTGGGCAGGTGCTTTGACTGCAAGGGAAAGAATTTGTTGTGGCCTCAGCTTGCTCCACGGTAGCATAAGGGGTTTAAGGCTGCCAGGCCCCCAAGGAGGGCTGTTACATTTTTGTGCCTGTGTAGAGTCTTGCCTAAGTCCAGTTTCTGTATATTCTATCAATGCTGGTGTCCCAGTGTTAGTTTCACAGCGTAACTCAGCAACATAAACTCAGTAATATGATCAAGGTAAGACAAAAGAGAAGAAAGTCTCAGGGATCTTTTTGCATCATTCCTTCCTATTCAAAGAAGGAGAAAGCTCCCTTATCAGCTCATGCAATTTTCCCAACAAGCTGGTAATGCCAGCAAATCGGTGTGCTGTTATGCTATAATAAGCATAAGCAAGTCCATTGCAGTTTGCTACTTCTCTTAAGTCATGAAAAGCTCAGGAAGAGAACTCTTGCTGCATTTCTTCGTTTGAGTCCCACAGTCCTATTTATGCCCTCAGCATTTTCTCCACAGTTAATCATGGTACCCAAAATTGCAAGTTGAGGTCTGTGGAAAATCAGAAACTGAAACAGATTCTATTAATATTTTGTATATTTATGTGACACCAAGTTCATTATAAAGGTGGGTATATATTATTATTTCCATTTTTATAGATGAGGGAATTGCAATAAGAATCTGGTTTTCAAGGGAAAGGATAAGAAATAGAACTTTAGGCTTGCCTAGATGGAAACAGATCAAGTTTTATGACTTCATTACTTTAATGTGGACTAAATTAAAATATTTGGTTACCCAACCCACTTCAAATTCATCCAGCTATTTAACATTAGCTTTCCGAAGTGTCTCTATGGAAAAGCCCTAGTTCTTGGACCTGTTGTAATTCAGGGGGAGCACATAGGCCTCACTGACGTGCTGCAGGCTATAGCTCTCTCTTGCAAAACCAGGTAAAAGTGAAGAGCAGAAGCAAAGCATCTTTCCTTAAGCATTTTTCATGAGCCTCTCGTGTATCTGAAGCATTCACCCCTGAGAATACAATAATAGCTTGCAGAAGAAATTTCTGTGTAGAAACACTGCAGAAATGCTCAGAATACTTGATCTGTTAACGTAAATATTTTCTGACAAGTTTTTACTAAACTTTCATTTTCTTTAGATTTAATAAAGTAGCTCCATTTATATGCCCTCTTAAGCCCTTAGGGGCTTGGGGGGCATTGTTTGTTTTCATGCATGTGTGGTTCATTTTAAAATACAGCTCCACTCTGCTCGTCTTTACATTTATTGCCATTTTTAGTTTGGCTAGAACTTTTGAGTAATGTCTGTTACAGTTTTTTGGCAAACATCATTGCAACTTCAGTTGCATCCAAAAATTGGTAGTCTTTTCCTTAAGGTTTATTGTTTACAATATTAAAAAAATGTGCTTACGCATTTAAAATTATTACTTACTATTTGTAGACATGATGACAAAATCCTTTAGCAGCTAAGTTTGCTAAAGTAATTTTCTTACGTTCATTCTATTTCTCCCCTAGAGACGGATATCCTGGAAACTACCTTTGCTGGTCCAGTTGAGACCAATAAAGGTCAGAAGTCATTGCAACAAAGTTCCTCTGCATCAGAGCAGAACAAAAATGTGAGAACAAGCTGTTCATCCAAAGACATAGACAGCGACATGTCAAAGAACTCCTGCACTACCGGAAGTGACTGGAGCTCAGATGAGGATGGAGGAGACAATAAAGGGCTGAAATCCAGGTGTACCTCCATTCTCTCAAGCCACACATCTGCAGAGAACACAAGGTACAGTCGAGTGGGAAGTGAAATGTATTTGACAGCATCTGATGACAGTAGTTCTCTGTTTGAAGAAGAGAGTTTTGGTGTTCAGAGGACTCAGCACAAGAAGTTTTACTCCTGGCAGCAAGGGTCCCAAAGAAAAGGCCAGAACAATCCAGGTGGAAAGTGCAACTCGGACTTCATAAGTAAAAAGAAAGACCAAGATAGTTCTTCAGATGAACTGAATAAAAAATTTCAATCTCAGAGGCTAGATTATTCATCCTCATCCAGTGAGCCAAATACACCAAGTCCAATTTTAACCCCTGCTCTGACACCCAAACACCGAAGTCTGGCAACTTCTGCAGGTTCTCAGTGCACAGCGCCATCAGATTGTCCCTCAAATCTGCCACCCCCAAAGCTGCGGACTCCTAATGTGCTTAGTCTAAATTCAGCATTAGCAAAGAAACACCTAAGCCAGCCCCAGCTGAGTTCTGACAGAATGTTTGGTAGAAATCGAAATGCCATAAGCATGATACGGCCATGGAAACCTCAGGAAACAGACATTGATCTGGTGGACGGAGAAGATACCGATATTTTAGAGAAAATGGAGATTGGCTGTGATGAAGGAGTGTTTACCTACGACTGCCCTGAAGCACAAAATGCTGAAGCCCAGGAACCTTGTGATATGACAAAAAAGGGTGCTAATAACAAACCTCCAACCCCTCCATTACATCGATTTCCTTCCTGGGTAAGTGTAACTATAGATCTTTTTCGTACTGGTGAAACTAACTCATTTTCATGCCTCTCTTCTACAATTTTTGTTGCCCTGCCTTTCTTATTCTCTGATGGCAAGACAGGCTGTTACCTTAACTGGACTAAGAGGACAAACTCAGAAGCAAGTGATTTAAAGCACAGCATTTCTGCTATTGAACAACATAATCACTATTTTTGTAGATAAGACTAATTTTCGTCATGTCACATCTAAGTTACATATGTGCTTTTGAGTGTATCAAAAGAGGTAATGCTTCTGACTGCATTTATTTCTTTATCTTAACACCTAAGAGTGCTGGTGTTACTGCCTTTGCTGTAACCATTGTACCACTCACAGTCTGGACAATTAAGTTGACAGAAGAGAACTACAGATTACAAAAGTTACTGACCACATTTCCAAGTAAAATTTTAAAGCTATCAATCAAGGAATTAAAATAGATATTAATATGTCGTACACAAAATCCAAAATTAGCTGTGTCAAGACTCACTGATTCTGCAGTTCCACAGTCAGACATTTATTAATGATTCATAGATGAACAATGGATTAATGGAACTGCTTCTCTATGTATCTGTTTTAATGCATTTTTTTTAATTATAGAATTTCTTATTGTGGCCTTTTAACACAAAATGGTTCAAAAGTTGCTTCCTAATGGCATTTCTCTGTTCTTAACATACAGTCTTCCATTAAAAAATATTCTCAGTATAGCTTCTTTGGCCCATGATAAGAGCAAGTTTTTCAATAAGTTAGCTTGAGGGCAAGCTTTGTGTGCAAAAAGGTTGAAATAGACGACAGATATGATGCATATGGCACATAAAATAGAGATGCATTTTTCAGCTGCTACTGATGACACCATTTTATCAACCAGCTTATCACATTGTTGCACTAACACAAAGGCTAGGAGACTATGGGGAGGCTGAACAGAAGAAGAGTAAATGTTGTGTTTTAACTATCTGCCATCAAATCCATTCTGCTTGTATAGGAAAGCAGAATTTATGCTGTAGCCAAATCTGGTTTAAGGATGTCTGAAGCTTTCACCGTGGAATCTCTGAACAAAAGTAAGTGGTTTAGCTGTTCATTGTCTCAACAAAAATTCTCTTTTTATGGCGATTTGTAAGCAAGGACCAAAGGTCCCATGTTTCTCTAAGATACTTTTATGAAGATTCAGTTATCTGCTATTTAAAACCTAGGAGAATGTTATCTTCCCATTGTCTTCTATTACCTTGCCTCTTTGTGCTGGATTTCTACTTTGTTCGCTCCAGTTTTCTGTGCAGTTCATTTTGAAGATTCTGTATGAGGTACCAAGGTAAGAGATTATACTTCCAATTTAAAAAGGGTTAGTCATCATCACTACAATTTATTTATACTCTTTAAAACCACTGAAATTTCAAAAAGCTATAAATCTTACATCTAAACCAGTTCAGGAGTTTGTTTTTTATAGCAGTTATACAATGCAAAAAATTAAATTTTAATTTGGTTAATTGAGGGGTAAATTAGGAAGCTCATTTATACAATGTGTTGCTTTTTTAGGTGCTGTTTCACTACCTTCATACTCCATACCCAGCTTATATACATCTCTGATATATAAGAACATGACCACTCCTGTCTACACCACTTTGAAAGGGGTAACTGTATTACCATTTAAAGGAAATTTTTAAATACCATTAAGTTTCACATCCAGGAACTGCTGTTTCACATTCGCTGCTACCATGCCAAATATGTCATAAGATGATGTTTCAACATCACAGAACCCCAGAAGTAATGGAAATGTCAAATAGCTGGAAAAAAAATTATTGCTGCTTATAAAATGTTACCAGCCCAGGTCAATTCTTCTTAGGTCCCTTGCTGATTTTTTCCAAAGGCTTGTTAAGTTATTAAACAGAGCCACATGGTGCTCAGTGCCATAATTAAAACTGTGTGTATGTGTAGAAATGTTTTTGCGTCAGTGCCAAAGCTGTTTATAGTCAGCCAGCAGTAACTAATCGCAGCATTGTTTGTTTTCTGGCAGCCTTTTGTGATTTGGAAAGACCCATGCCTTGATCTACCTCAGGTTTCTGTTTTAAAATGTGGGGCTGGTTAAGGGTACAGAGGGCAGAGGGAATTCAGTTTTGTGTTGATATTTGCGTGCCAAAACTCACGACCCAAGTAAGAACAGCTCTGAATGTTAAGCCAGCAGAGCTCTGCTATGCTGTGGAGGAAATGACTGAGGCACCCTTTATGCAGTGTATCAAAGAATGTTGTGTTACTTCCTGCAGAAAGCAACTCAAATAAGCAACAGCCCATTTATAGATGAGTCGTCAGGATCTGAGGAAGAAGACAGCTCTCGGTCCAGCTCAAGGACTTCTGAGTCTGATTCCCGAAGCAGAAGTGGTCCAGGCAGTCCTCGGGCTATGAAACGAGGTAGGCAAAAACTGGAAGAACAAGGAACTTCTGGGGAGTTCGGAAAACCAGGGAGTTTACATGAACGCCGTAGAAATGGATTTCTTCTTTAAACAGCATGGATATCTTAAATCTAGGGTTTTATCTCAGCTGTCAAAGCCTTGATCTCTTATTTGAGCAGGAGAAAGGACTGTTACACAAGCTTTTTATTGCTGTTATTACAGATGGCTTTTTAAGGCATTAATCTATTAGCTGGAGGAAAAGTGACTTGTACATTTAAAGCAAGAGGCTCTGTTCTATCTATCTATCTATCTATCTATCCATCCATCCATCCATCCATCCATCCTCTGTCATGCCAAGGACTTTGTGTGACCTTTAACTGTCAGTAAAAACAGCCTAGGAAAAAGTAATTGCCATCGGAAAAAAATCCCTGCATATATTCAAGTTTATAAATCAAAGTAACAAATTAATGCGATCAGAAAGCAGGTGGAAAAGTTCTCAACAGAGTGTTTGGTTGTGTCATCTCACGTAGTGATGCACTTCTTTCATTTTTACGTGAGGAGACAATGGAGACTAAGATCTAAGATCCTAGTGATGCCGAGTGTTAAGGTCCTTCATTATATGCTGCTTTAGAAATACCAAATAACATTATTCAGTAGTCCCCGTTAAACACGTTAAAATCACCGTGAGCTGGAGCTCCACTCAGTCAGCCTGTTGCAGGCAGACACAGCCACTGGCCCACTGGTTTTCCCATGCCAGCCACACGTGACGCCGAGTCCTGTTTCCAGTGACGTTTTTATAGTTTTGCTACATTAGTGTGTGAATAGGACCTCTAGTCCTTTCCAGCAGCTCCATCTTGCTGAGCTAAAATGAGTGCTGTGGCTGCAGATGGATCTCCTTTTGCGTGCTTGCACAACCCAAAAGGTGAATTAGCTGATTTAATAGCTGCTTTCACCTACAATTTACATCTGTGTCTGCAAAATGGAACCATGCCCTTTGTTCGTGCTTTCTTCTGAGAAAACAGTCCTTGCATTGTTTCATGCATGGAAACCTTTCTTAACCACAATACATATGTGTACATATCTTCGTTGAAATCACATTGTTTAAAAATCTAGGCAGTCTCAAATTTCACTGGGTGCAAAATTAGCTTGATGAATATTTGTTATTAAAGACCCTGCATGAGAAAAGATGAACCCACTCTGAAAGCCCAAGTGCCTTACAAAAGCAAGAAATGAGAAAAGCTTTCTTTTTTTAAAAAAAAATAAATTGACAAATTAGTTTGGAAATTAATAGAACAAAGGAAACAAGTGATATTCATTTCAATCTTGGAGAGTAACCCTTCAGAGTAGAACACTAGTCAGAAAGTAAAACTTTACAAAAGGACATGCTCACATGTTTAAAAATAATTATTTCTATGATGAATAAGAGAGAAGTTTGAATCTTCATTGCTGATTCACTAGAACCGAAAACAGGGTGCATTTCTTTCAGGGTTAAAGTTAATAAACTTTAAAAAAATACTGAAATCTGGAATTCAGATTTACAGAAAACATCAGTATAAAACTTCATACTAATTGCAAAATAATGAGAGTCACGTACAGCTTCAACATATAGCAGATCTTGAGCATAGCTTCTCAGTACACAGCAGTTGTATGAGAAATCCAGATACCAGAGCAAATGATAGAAAGGGGAAGGGGAAAGTTGCTTAGCTTAATTAAAGATCCTGTATTCATTTTCTAGAGAATGAGTATGGTGCATCGCACTGACTCCCTCCTTCAAAAAGATGGTGTAATATAAGGTGATAATATATAGAAGACATTTATTTATTTGTTGTTTGATTCACAGGTGCCTTAAACTCTGTTTAATTATGAAGAAAATGGGATTCAGCTATTAGCACTGTGCTAATAGTTTGATATTTTAACAAGTGCTTGTTTCCTGATGGATTTATGTTGATACTTGCCTGCAGATCCTACTTAGATATTCTTTCTGCACTGATATTCTGATCTCATTTGTTTCTTACGTAATTCAAACAAACAAACACAAAACCACACACATAAACAAAATCTTCCTTCTTTTAACTCAGGGGTGTCTCTGTCTTCTGTGACTTCAGAAGGTGACTATGCTATTCCTCCAGATGCATATTCAGTAGATACAGAGTATTCAGAGCCAGAGCAGAAACTGCCTAAGACCTCTTACTCATCTACTGATAATGGGAAAAATGTGAGTACTGAAGTTCTGTGAAGAAGTGTACCTGTGGTGCTATGCGTATATTTATGTTCAAAGACTGTTACCAGATCTTTGTATTCAGTCTTGCAGGCTCTCAGACTGCCTTACAAGTACAAATAGCAAAATACACCAGCAATAGGTGGGCCATATAAGACTATAATGGTTGAAGGAAAGTGGAGGATGATTCTGAGCTTTCTATATAATGAATGGAAATAGGTGGACAACTGCAGAAGACAGTGCAAAGCACCTAAGATTTTCCTTCTTGGAACCAAATCTGTTATCAGATATCATATGAAAGACTAAAATTAGCTTATTTGAATACTTAGGGAAATAGAAGGACATTCCACTGAAGGAGCTGGAGGCATCAATAGAAATCTGTGTGCAGTAGTATATTTCTATAGCTTCCTCATTCAGGGAGAACAACTTCAGGCATTAGAGAAATCGTAAGTAGAGTAACATGCAAGGACAGGTCAAAGAAACCAAACCATTATGGGGTACTGGTCTCTTTTTTAATGGCTTGTGTTAGTAGTTAATGTCTTGACATACAAGTGGATTGACTGCCTGGTGATGAAGATAATTTATTTTAAGCTTTCTTCAGAGAGCAAAACTGAGCTCTGTTCTGCAGGCATACACACTAAAGTACGTCTGTGCAAAGCTCCGTATTACAGTGCTCTATATCTGGTCTGTAGGTTAGACCCTGAAGTTGGGAAAAAAAATATATTACATTTGATTCATTTTGCTCCTTGTTTAATGTAAATAATTAGTAAAATCAAGAATCATATTCTTAATTTCTGTATAGTTCTGGGCAAGTCATTCTCCTTCATGTACTATAACTGTAAGTAGGGATACTAATTAGTTATCCCACATGCATGGGATTTGTCTTAATTAATGCTTGTAAAAAACTTTTTTATTGGACTAAAGTCTCATTAAAGACTGTAATTATTATTTAGCATGCTTTTAAGTCATTAAATATCTGTGCCTTTCTGTATTTATACATATCTCTGAGGGTACAGGTATATATGTGTACCTAACTACTTTTAATCTGACTTCTGAATAATCAGGAACCTTTGGAAAAATCTGGATATCTGTTAAAAATGGGTGGTAAAGTAAAGACTTGGAAACGACGGTGGTTTGTGCTTAAAGGAGGCGAATTACTATACTACAAATCTCCAGTAAGTACATGTAACTTTTCTACTGTTTAATATTAGGTTGTTTTTACTGAGCATCTCAGGCTGCTAGAAGGAAAAGAAATGCATTCCTAGTGTCTGTTAAAAAGTGATTCATGACTCAGTTCCCCAAGAGGTATACACGGTACTCAATGTCTAACTAGAAAATATTCATCAAGATTAATGTTTAAATGAGTTCTATAATTATTTATTGCTATTTGTTGGTAGATTTAAAATATTGTTTTTCCATTCTTTCCATACAGAGTGATGTCATTCGAAAACCTCAAGGTCAAATTGAGCTAAATGCATCTAGCCAGATTGAAAGGGGGGATGGAAAACAAACAATTCAGGTGCCTGCTTTGCTCAGCTGTGTTTCAACGGGTATTTATTCCTTCCATCCCCAAACCCGACCCCTTGTTCCAGTCCGTATTGCACTGGAAGTCCAAGTGTAGACTTGGAATTAATCGGTGCCCTTCATTTGAAACCCAAGAATCATTTCAGTTACCATGGAAAGACCTACATGTAGTCCCTGTTTGTATTGCCACAAAGGTCAGATGGTCACATATGAGATATAAATAGAGTGGTCTGGGGCCAGCCATTAGGGCTGAGACAAGTTGTTGAAAGGAGATAAATTGAGTTTTCTCAACTCTGCTGTCCTGGAGCTTTTCAGATAAAGCCTTAGAAATGGTCTGTCTGCTCTGCCTGGCCATGGAATGTTTTGTTAATGAAAAGTACTTTGGGGAAAATAAATGCCCCAAAGTTGTGAAACTACAATGAGCAGTGTATGTTACAGCCCCCACACTTTGGCATCAAATGTATAATGTTCTTGAAGCTGAAGATTCTTCTGTTACTACGTAGCTGACCACAGAAAAACGAACATATTACCTGACTGCTGATTCTCCCAACATCTTAGAAGAATGGATCAAAGTACTACAGAATGTTCTTAAAATTCAGGCTGCCAGCCCACTTTTTGTACAGCCGGAAATCAAACCAACCATGAAAGGATTACTAACAAAGGTAGGAACACTCTTCTTCCTCCAATCTGCTTAATTCAGTACTTCTTAAGAATAATATCTAGAGGAAAACTGCCCTACAATAAAGTAAATGCAAGCAAAAACAGACATGTTTTTCCTTTCCCAGTATTTTACAATGTGAACAATCCAGAAGAACTACCAACTCACCTATTTGGGCAACATTTTTCTTCTGGTTGTTTGATTTGATTTGGTTTTCTTTTTGTCTTTTTAATTCATTATTTCCTCTATTGCATTCTCCATTTGTGCTTCACCATATGTTTCATTAGCTGATTGACTTACCTTATTTCAGTGGAATGCTCTTTATTTTTATATTACTTACTGGGACAGATTATTTCAAGATAATAAGAATACTGTATAAAAGGAATTTTTCTCTTTTAATTCTTACATGTCCTTAGCTTCCACTAATTTAGGCCTTATCCAAAGCCAAATGAAAAACTCACAGGGGCTCTACTAGGCTTTAGATGAGCATCTGATACTTTAATTCTTTTGCCTTTAATAGTGTTAAGCAGTTTTAACCATTTGTCTAGTAATGTGGAAAGGAATTTGAACCAAGGCATTTATTCCCAGCATTACTGAAGTTCGGAGACAGTGAAATATAGTCTGTATTTTTCTGGCTGTGCTTGTTCCTAATGTTCTGTAATTTCAGGTAAAACATGGATATTCCAAAAGAGTTTGGTGTACGCTAGTTGGAAAAATACTGTATTATTTCCGTAATCAAGAAGACAAGGTGGGTCCCTTACTTGTTTCTTCAGTGAATGGAAGATAACATACTGAAATTGACTTTAAACAAAACTGTTGCAGCTTTATTAAGGTACAGTTGGCCAGGGTGGTATATGCCCATTTTGTCTTGAATACCAAACATTTATACTTCACAGATGGTCAACTTGGAAGGTTCCTGTCTAACAGACAGTAACCCAGGGCACACCCATTGGTCTCCTTCTCTTCTGGGATTGATATATGTTCTGCATCTTATCCCTGTAGCCAAAGGGGGACACAGATTTGCTGGCAGTTCAGGTCTGCTTTTCTGAGAGGTGTGAGACTGATCAGAAAAGGCGTGACTGTCATTTACTTCAGGAAGCTGACCCTTTCTCGTGTGGTTGCAGTGAGTGCTGACTGCAAGTTTCAAGAAATTAAATGTTCTTTTTCTCCCTCAATTGACTTCCAAATCCTGTTCATTGGTATGTCACGGTGTCTCTGCAGAGTTGGCTGCTTTGCAGATGTGTGTCTATGGGGGGGATCTTTTCCCACTCATCAGAATTATGGAAGAGGAGCTCACTGTCTACAACTGACCAAGTGAATAGAAATGGAGATGGAGGATGGCAAGAGAAAGGGAAGAGAAAATTATTCCTGAAACCTATGGAAAATATTCCTTGAGGAAAGAAAGGAAGAAATAGCATCCAATCAGCTTTAATTCATCTTCCACCCTCCCATATCCTGGAGGACAAGAAGAGCTAAGAAAGAGCAAGACCTGGCTGTTCCACTTTAGACCCAACCTTTAGTTCTCTACCCACACTTCTGAATATTGTTGGTCCTAATATGTCCAGTCATATTTATCTACAGATACAGGACAAAGGGCACCTCCTAGTCATACTTTTCAGCTGTCCTTTGCTCCAAAGGCATTTTATTTTGTCATCAAGAAACATGTTTTTAATGGAAGCATGTCAGGAACAAGTTTTTGGAAACTTGTACAAGAATTCTTGTTAATACCACTGAGTTTATGAATATTTGATGAATACCCTTGTTACCTAGTTCTACCAAAGAGACTGCAGATACTTCACAAAATGGTAACAGTCCACTGAGCCATTACAACCAACAGTTCAAAAAAATACAGAAAATCTCATGTGTTATTTCAGATCTATCAAAATAATCACACTGGACCCAGTAATTCACAGTCTTTGTATAAAGCCAATTATTCCCTTTGTTCTCCTTTCCTTTTTTAGCCTTTTTTAAACATTCAACTAAACCTTGTTTCTAGACCTATATGAATAAGATAGCAGTAACCATCCATCAAAACATATTATTTTAATTACTCTCTAAAAAAGTGTAGTAGAGGGATGGGAAATTAAATTACTAGAGTATTAATCTCTAGCTCATCTGACAGAGACACTAAAATAACTTGCATTTTCTCCTGTGAAGATATCTCTATGTTTTAAGTATGTGGATTTATGTTTAAAGTGTGTGAATTTACACATTTTACCATTGAACATCTTGGGGTTTTAGCATGCCCTTTAGAAGCATCTAAGAATTTTGCTGGCTACTTGTTAATATTTCCCCCACATTTGGAATAAGTTTTGCTGCTCTTTTGAAGCAAAATTGAAACTAATTTGCTAGCTTGTAATAGAATAAGAATTTAGCTTTTGTAAGCAGAATATATATGGAGAGTTTTCCAAAGCTAGTTTATTTCTAATTTTCAACAATTTGCTAATTAGAAACATGTTTGCTGTAGCTGAATGTTTCTGCACAGAAAAAAATTACACAATCTGCAGTGGTTAATACAGTAATGGAGTCCATTTAAGTGGCTTCTTTTTAAAATGGAATTCAAATTAAAAAAGTCAGCGAACTGCGTTTTAGTTAAACTTGGTGAGTAAATCAGTCGACTATATGTATGTGAAATGGCATCTCTTGATTCTCAGAATCTTATCTTGTTCAAAAAGTTGAATGCTTCAGAAGCACCACAGAAAATCGAAATTGCCACATGCATCTTTCATCCTTACTAGTGAGAGCACTGGAATAAAGAGCCACCACCATGTGATGTTTTCTTCAAAATTAGTATATTATTAACCACTCACTTTATTAAAGAAAGTCACCCTAGACTGATTCTAACTTGCCAGCAAAAATAAGATGCTGGTTACTGTAGTGCTCAGCTGTCCTTTTACCAGAGGGGAAACAAACATCCCTATTTCTGCTGAGTCCCTAAGCATGGCCAGACATCACAGACAACATGGGAACAGGAGCCAAGGCTTCTTCACTGCTCCATTAAATAACACTCTTGTGAAGATCCTGATGTCTGAATATCTGGAGAAGGAGCAGTGGTGCTGTGGGAAGGAAAAGAGCTTTGCCTAAAATAGCCAGTAAGGACTGGCATCCTCTGTCAGTCCTGTCACCCAGTTGTGAGACTGGATGCTGTATTTGTGTTGGTAACAGCTTCCTCTTGATAATGGCTATGAAATAATTACTTCTGTGAAAAATTCCTTCTGAATGGCTTTTCACATACAATATTTCCTGATAAATGATCATAACTTCAGATACAACTTAAGACTCAAGTACTGTGATATGTCAGACAGGAGAATGAAACAAAGAACATCTACCATACCATACAAAAAAATTCCCTTTTGAATTTATAGCATGAACAAAATAAATATATGAGCACTACACTGCTTTCCTTTGAAATGACAAGATTATTCAATGCTTGGAACCAGGTATGGAAACTCTGAAGAATCACTTCTCTTCCCTAACAGACATTTATTGGACTAACTAGATACAGAGGTAGACCTGGAAAAGAATTTTGTAAAAATCTCCCTTTCAGACTTTGGCACATGTCATTCTCCTGCTGCTGTCTGCAATAGCCAGCTTATCTGATGTTCCTTGGCAGGACTAAAAATGTCTAACTATAAATGGGTATTGATGGTAGTTCATGTTTTTATTTCTATTTGTAGAGTAAGAAATATATCAATTAAGTGGGCACTGAAGCAAATGTTTGTTCTCTCACCACTTCTGATATTTACTTTTAGTTTCCTCTTGGTCAAATCAAGCTTTTTGAGGCGAAAGTAGAAGAAGTTGATAGATCATGCGATTCTGATGAAGATTATGAAGCTAGTGGTCGTAGTTTATTATCAACACATTACACTGTTGTTATCCACCCCAAAGATCAAGGACCCACTTATCTTCTTATAGGATCCAAACATGAGAAGGTAATAGAAGGACTTTTTAACTGTTTCAGTAGCACATCTATGAGTATGGTGCTGTGATACAAATATTGCTTAAAGAGGAAGAGGAGGAGGAGGACCTACAAGTCATCTGGCTTGTAGTTTGATGTAAAAGGCAAGGAGAAGGTCCGGCTTCATTAATATTGATCAGAGTTTGTCTGTGAACCAATGCTATCATAGGTAATCCTTTTTAAAACATGAAAATAAGCAGGCTTGCCTATGTAAGGAGATGGTGTAGTACCTCAAATGTGCTGTAAAAGGAGAATTTTGCTTGCATTACAAAAACTTGTAGACAGACAGCAGACCTTCCTGAGAAGTTTTGGGATACTGTTGTCTATTTTCATGGATAAGACTAACAGTAGGGAAGACTGCCCTACTGCAGTGAAGGAGAAATGAGAGGTATGGTTAGAAGCATTTCTATTATTATTGCTTCATTGTTCTCAGCTAATCTTGTAGACCTCATTTTGCTTTCTGGCCTTATCCATAGGTTAGTAGGATCTGGCTGTGATTAAAAAGCACTTACATTAGCTTTCTGAAGAAGAAATGAAGAATGCCCTGATAATTAGCCATGATTTCTGAGGGTAGAAGAAGTCTGAAGAGAGCCTTGTCCAATCTTCCTTGCTTACTGTTTCTAACATAGAGACCATGAATACAGGTGTATTCAAAGAAAGGGAAACTCCTTTGGATTTTGATAGGAGTGTATGGCAGTGTTTCAAGTTGAGAGCAAAATCTTGCTGAAGCAGCTCCTTCCAACACAGAATGAGTGAGCTGCTGTGTGTTTCTCTACTTTAGGACACGTGGCTTTATCATCTGACAGTTGCAGCTGGAAGTACCACTGTAAATGTTGGATCAGAGTTTGAACAACTTATTTGCAAATTATTACATATGGAAGGCGATACCAGTAAGTTTGGTTTTGTTTCAACATACTAATCTTCTAATATTTACTTACTGAATGTACTTACGAACTGAATTAACTGCAAAATCTACATTATTTTATCTGCTTAGCTTCTCAGATTTGGAGACATCCTACGCTTTGCCACAGCAAAGAAGGAATTTCTTCCCCTCTTACAACATTACCATCAGAAGCCTTGCAAACTGAAGCAATTAAATTATTTAAGGTAAAACTATAGCAGATGCCTTTTTTATTAACTGACTTACTATTTTAACTCTTAGCTAAAGAATGGCTATCTGTTGGTTTACTAGAGATGTTCAACAGATAAGGAAAAAGGGAAGTTTACTCCTCTCTTTAGTGGAGGTAACTAATGGACAGTAGCAGGATGTCCTCACATTATCTGATGGAAGAGGATCACTTCCAGTGTGAAGAGATCACTTCTAGCTGTGAGGGAGCAGTTTAGGCTGCAACTTTGGACCTTTCTACTGAGATTATTGATAAAGTGCAAATTAGTAGAAAAATCCATGGCCATCAATGATGAGAATTTTATCCTGAAGTTCATAAGCCCTAGAGAACCTAATGGAGTGGATCTCTGTATTCAGAGAACTATCTGAAATACTATTTTTTCAGTGAAATTTCAGGAAGAACGAATGGTAGGTGAAAGTTTTGTTGTAGATATATTTAAATTAGCTAGAAGAAATTTTTTAAATCTGAAGAAAAAGCAAAGCCAAAGTTTCTAGTTGAAGCCAGTCACAGATGATTTCAAATTGAGATAGAAGGCAGAGATTGTACTGCTCTTTTTAATAAAAAGAAAATATTTTCTTCATATGAAGTACCCATTCTTGAAAGACTAATTAGGTATTCTAGTAATATAACTAGAGAAAGTATTACAGAGTAAAATTATTGAAAGTATTTCACAACAGTTCTGTGAATTCACTTTTAAAGATTTTCATACACCTTTAAAAATACACATACCTCCTGGTAGTAGTGAAAAGGCTTTATGATGAAGAGAAATGTAATGGTTCAATACTGCTGTGCTGCAGCTAGTTTCCTGAGGATTCTTGTATGCCAGTAAGACCTTACATCTTTCCCAGTCCAAGGCCAGACAGGTGGTTGATATCTATAGGAGGGAATATGCTGCGATGCCTTTAACCTTCTTTCTCCTCTCTCCTGCCCTCATCCAGGTAAAACTACTCCTGAACGTTAACTGATAGCCAGGCTAGAAAGTCTGTTTCAGAGACAAAATAAAATCTTGCTGTTCCCCTTTTCTATACATTGTGAAATAAATTACAAGTTGGAAGGCATGGTGCTTGGATAAATGAACTTTCTCCACAGAACTTACACAAGGCTAAAGACCAAATTCCCTGAAGCATCAACTCTCTGGAGAATTTTGATGTAATGGTTCAGCTCTAGAAAGGAGTTCAAAGCAAGCACCTTCAGTCACTCTTCAGTCACAGCCACTTGTAGGCAAACTTTCCAGCTTGTCTGTCAGAAATGTTTGAAGCACTTTAGAGAAGTACATCCATGTTATTTTCTGCAGTCTTGCAGCATGAAACTTTAAAAGGGAATCTACTTCCCTGATAAAAATTAATGTACATTTATTTAGAAATAACTTTTTGAAATGTATTTCAGACCTAATTCAAATCACAGACGCTTCCTTAAAATAAATAAGAGATTACTTGTATGACCTTTACTGAAATTTTGTATAAATCAGTTTGAAAGTTAGGTAGGGAATTGATTTAGAAAAAGATCAAGTCATGTTTCAGTTATTCCATTGCTGATAAAAATTAGTCCTGTGCATCCACATATTTTCAGGTAGACTAGAAATACGATTTGGCTTCCGTCTATTTCTTGTATTTTGCTTATATACCTTGAAAATTCATCAACTATTATAGAGAGTAAATGCAATGAGTGATACGTAAGCTTGTTTCTAATACAGCACAACAAATGCTTCACACCTAGCTTTCCTAAGACAGTACTGGGGATAGGTAAGGTTATACTTACCCACAGTAAAAATCCAGTGAAAGCCAAGATGCAAAACAAATGGCTCTGAGTAATGGTTTTCTTATCTGTGTATACTCTGCCATGTCGTGCTTACTACTTGCACAAGAATTTTAAACTGGCTGCCATTGCAAGCTGTACACTTTACATTTTAAAGTCCTTAGAGGAGTAAGTTATGTTCAGCATGTCCTTAAACTTAACTACCACAACTGTGGCATCTCCTGCTAGAGCTCACTTCATTAGATACAGAATGAGAAGCATATTTTTTAAGAGTTGTTTTTATCTCAAGTCTCTCCATATAGCTTTTCATTCATTCTGGCTCCTTTTCACCCCTTTTTGCAGTGTCAGTGGGGTTTTCTTAGTCTACTGGTAAACAGACTAATTTGTTACACAAAACATTTAAGATATTTGTTGGAGCTTTTTGTATGTAAACTCACTTGCTTATTATTTCATATCTAGACCTGCCAGTTGTTTATAAATGCTGCAGTTGACTCTCCTGCCATTGATTACCATGTATCTTTGGCCCAAAGTGCTTTGCAGATCTGCCTCACACATCCTGAACTTCAAAATGAGATCTGTTGTCAACTTATTAAACAGACTAGACGTCGACACCCACAAAACCAGGCAGGACCAGTACAGGTAACCCAGTATTTATTTTAATGGTATCTATTCAAACATCAGTGAAGGAACTACACAGACTGTTGGGAATGGTAAAGGGGCTCCACTCTTCTATAGCATCTGCTTACTTAAAATCACATAAAATCCTGAACTAAAATCTAACTACTGGTGTGTCTTCCTGAAATGCCGCTGATGCTGTCCTCCACCAAAGCAGGTGTATGTGGTAACAGAGTGTATCTGTGCCTGTGCTTTTTTTAAAGGCTGGACACACAATGGGCTATCTTCAAGTTAAGTGCTGAGTAAGACGTCATGTATGGAACCTAATTCTCTTTTACTGCGTCTTTCCTAAGAGAGGTGCTGTATCAGGAAGCTGGGTAGGCTACAGCCCACAGGAGATGTCTCTATAGCATGAGTGTGAAGAAAAGCTGTAGTGCCATGTTGTGGAATCTCAGATACACTCAAGGCTTCTGAGCGACCTCTTGTATGTCATGCTGTTCTGCACACACGCTGCATGCTAGGTTATAAATACATACTTAAAATTTTTCACTTTGTCCGCTGCCAGCTGTTCGCTGGTATCCAAATATGTACTAATTGAATGAACTGAAATTGAAAGGAAAGCAAATGCTTACAGTTTGCGTAGAATTAACAGAACTGTAACAGTAGTGCTTATGATGGAGCAATACCTACAGAACTAGGAGATGGATTGGAAAATGAGAAAGAGAATTACAATGTTAAGGCTTTTGTAACAGGCACGTTCTCTCACCATAGAAAGTAGAACACAATGAGCAACCTACCTGTTATCTAGAAACAGCTGATATGTGGGATGTGGCCAGTATTTTTGCATCACTAAAACATCCACAAAGTTTTTATAATAGACACATTAATAGCACATTTATGTCAATTAGCACATACTGAAGTTAGATATGGATGATGAACTTAAATTAATCATAATCCTTCTTCAGTATTTTGGTACCTTCCTTCTGATACAGATGAAATTGTTGTTTTCATAATACACTGGCATGATTTGTAAGAGTTAATATGTTCAGTAAAATCTTTGCAGCTTCATGCTTCTCCTGCAGTGTCTCCCTGAAAAAGAGCCGATACTATCCTCCAGCAAAGTATAGGTATTTGATGAAAGGGAGTATCTGTGCCTGTGATGTCAAATTTCTATTTAATACCAGCCAAGTCAAATAAATCAAAATAGATAAACTCCATTTTCTAAATTTCACCATGATGCATTGATGCAATTGTGAGAAAAGTAGTTGCAATGATAGTAAGTGTATATCCAGAGTACGTGAAAGCAGTCTATATTAAGTGAAGCCTATGGATACATGTTGAGCAATGAATATATACCGAAATATTGAATAATTGTTTTTTCAGTACTACTTGGTAGGAGGAAAATGTCTTATGAGTTGCTTCAGGAGAGCTGAATTAAATTAATTGCACAGGCTTCTCCTCTTTTTCTAGTGCGTGGCCTGGCAGCCCTAGTGGTTTTTTTCCTGTGTGTTAACTGCTTTTTGTACAAACTGATCTACTTTCCAACTTCCAGCCCTGAAAGAAACTTGCTGTACGCAAGTAAATAGAAAGAAGCATTCTGGCCTTCTGATGAAGTGGCATACTTATTTCCTCAGTTTTTTCTCTGTGTTTGTTTTTTTCATTCCTATTTACAGCTGTCTGTTACTCGACTTGGCGCAGTGAGATGCACTGCTGGCCAGCAGCCACAGCGGGAAGTTGTAATTTGTAAGATGTTTAAAACGGTGAATGTCTTCCTTTTGTCCAGGGCTTGCAGCTCTTGGCTCTCTGCATTGGACTCTTTCTGCCTCAGCACCCATTCCTTTGGCTTCTTAAACTTCATTTAAAGAAGAACGCAGATTCCAGGTATGTCTGAATATTATTACCCAGCTAGTCGACTCGTCTTTTTGAAGTACCTTATTTTCAATCTTTTTTTTTTCAATCAATTTAATATTGTAGATCTTTTGACATATATTTTAAAATAAATTTGAGTATAATTGTGCTCTAGTGCTACTAAACTGTAGTACATGTTACTGCTGTGCATCACTTAGGAAAGTCATCCTTTGTTTTGAAAAACACTCTGTACAGGAACCCTTGACTGTATGTTACAAAACCAAGAAAACCAAAACATGGCAGATACACAAAATACTCTGATCTATGTTCATCTTTGGCACAATTGTGTTGGTCTCAGTGGACTAATTCTTTTTGTAATTCCACATGAAAAAATGTGTTGGAAATATCACAAAGTGACATCTGAGTGCTTCTTTCATATGGCACCCCCAGAGAGATTTACTCACAGTTCACTATCCTTCCAATCAGTCCCCAAGAATTGCCTTACTTTTCTTTTTGTCACAGAACTGAATTTGGGAAATATGCAATATATTGTCAGCGATGTGTAGAGCGTACCCAGCAGAACGGGGACCGGGAAGCCAGACCTTCCAGAATGGAAATTCTTTCCACTCTTCTAAGAAACCCCTACCACCATTCGCTGCCCTTCAGTATTCCAGTTCATTTCATGAATGGCATATATCAGGTAATGTCAGGTAGACGATGAAATCTAACTTCCCAGCCCATTGCTAAGGTTAGAATATACATGAAGTAGCATATCAGAAACAGAATTCTAAGTGTTAAGGTAGGCATGGTTCAAATGTCAGCCTGTGTCAGTGCTGGCAATGGCAGACACAAAGTAATTGAGTCAGATTTGATCAATGAAGAGTAAAGGTTTGGGGGAAATTCTTTAACAGAAAGAAAAAAAAATAAATAAAACCTCTTAAGAGTGAAAAATACTTAAGTTCTGTTTCTTATTTAACCTGACCACCAGATGAATGAATTAGAGTGAAGAACAGGGAAAGGTATTAAATTCCACTTCCTTTCATCAGTCATCTTGAAGTTAAATATCTCAGGGAAGGCCTGCAAGCACAGCTGACACTCCCGTTGTCAGTCCTGAAGGAAAAGCGTATTTGTTACAGAACAAACACAGCTTCACTCTTTACTCTTTTGGGGCTTCATCAGTCAAAGCCTGGAGGAAACTCTCCATGGGCTGCCTCACATCCTGGTTTGTGTTTCTAACCCTGAGAGCTGGCTGAAAAGATTTTTTTAACAATTCACAGTATTCCTAGACAGAAAGCAAGTTTTTAATATGAAAGCAAAACTACATTGAACAAACATTTCATTTCAGGTCACAGAAAAACTCTTGCCTTTTTTCCCCTCTCTGAGTTTCTTAATTGCTTATTGCTTGGCCAGTAAAACAGAAAAACACATGTACTGAAATCATTCTAAAAGGTTTGAAAATGGAAGTTTGAAGAAGAAAAGGAATAACTGGTCATTAGTTATTTATTGCTCATGAACATATACTTAAGGGTTATGAAAACAGTAATTAAATAAATTACTTCAGTGGGATCAGCAAATACCAATTATAGTCGTTATTGAAAACTCTTGTATTCATTGCTAAAGCTAGATTCAACACTTTTTTTTGTTGTTTTTTAATTCCTACCACTGAGAAGCCCAAAATAGAAGCCTAAGATCCTTTTTCAAGATATTTCTTTACAAAAAAAAAGAGGCAAGGGCCTTTCTATCAAATACACGAAATAACCCTCAAAGTAGGTGTAAGTGAGTATCAATAACTACGATCTGTATAAAAGCCATTTGCCATCTCTTGCTAAAATGCTTTAATGCTAGTAACAACAGACAAAAAATCCCATTTGAGAAAACAAAACTTAGAAAGCTCTCTCTGTTTCTGGCCCATGTAGTACTGACAGAGCAACGTTTGTAAAATATTTTAGATAGGCCAGTAGTTGAAGTTGTACATGATGAAGAATGATTAATTGATCTCATTTGTTTCACCACCATATTGAAAAGTGTAGGAAATTATGGTTTTCTTCATTTTCTTCATTTTGAATTTTCACATAAAGCTCAGATACCAGACTGCTTTCTGTTATGGAAATTCTGTAACAGAAATTCAAGTGTAGCAAATGCAAGGAAACTAGTGTAAACAAAGAAAAGAAATGCAAAAATATTACATTTGAAAGCTTTTTGATAGTGATTTTGGTTTCACAAACAAAATGCAGGAAGGTATGATCTGCTGGGAGGTTTGTCAACTTTTGAATGGAGAAAAATGCCACTAAATGGACTTCCCGTGTAGAAATCTTGAATATTTTCCAAACCCTTTATGATTTTTTTCATTTCCAATGACAGCAATCTCTTCACAGGGGATGGATTGGGTCTTATATTGTCAGTGTTATTCTAGAGGTATTGTCCTTTACTGTCTTAGATTTTTTTTTGGAGAAGGGGGAGGGTATGGTGGTTGTTTGGTTTTTTTTTAAAGTTTGGTAGCAAAATACGTTTTCGCTGCTGTTTAGGTTGTTGGGTTTGATGCCTCTACCACAGTGGAGGAATTTCTGAACACCCTGAACCAGGATACAGGAATGAGAAAACCAGCTCAGTCGGGATTTGCACTGTTCTCTGATGATCCCTCTGGCAAGGATATAGAGCACTGTCTTCAAGGAAACATCAAGGTAAACAGAAACCTTTAATGAGCTCTGCATATAAAACAGCAAAATATCTTCATTTTACAGAGCTCTCTTCAGACATTATAAAAAGAAAACATTTCTTCACACTGAAAAATGTCTTTAGGTTTGTTTCTTCATAATGTAAAAGGAAAGATTAAAAAAAAATCACTTTTTCAACTGCTGAAATTCTTTCAGTGAACTATATTTAAAAGCTTTTTCTAGGAAACAGATATTCATAGAAGTAGTAGCTGGGTTAAAGAAGGAAAATTAAGCTGTTACTAATCACAGTCCTTTAAAACTTAAAAGCAGCTGGAGTCCAAGATGCATTTAGAGATTTCAGTTAACATTTATGGAATAGCTCCAAAAGATGACCATTTGAAGTCCAAAAAGTCATACATATTAGGGAAGAAAAAAAAAAAAAAGTTCCTTTTCCAAATCCAGAAAAAACAGGGTTCAATTGGTCAATTCAGGAAATGTCCAATGTTTGGCTTGTCATTGTTCTGAATTCTGAATTTTACTTTCCTCTGTTGCTAGAATTAAATACTTTGAAGTAAAGATCGGAAAACACAATACAATCCAGGCTTTAATAAAATACTAGCTATTTTTCAGGCTTTTTAGCAATTAGTGAAAAATCAATGTTTTGTGCTTCTGTCATGTAGTTCTCTTGCACCCTTTGGCCAACATTCACAGCTACACTTCATGCTACAAGGTGCGGTACGAGGCCTGACTGACAAACAAATGCAGGGTCATCGTGATCAGCTCTCTTCCCCTACTAGAATAATTACCATGTGGAAAGCAAAATGTATTAAAACTGCACTTATTTTCTCGGTAAATGCAACTTCAGAAGCTGGTCACGTTCCTGCTTCCAGGAAGGCTCTTTTTTGAAGGAACAGGGATGTGAAGCCCAGCCGGGCTCCCAGGACTTCTGTTTCCCCCGCTCCCCATCTGCCCACCTACAGCGCTACTTCCGAACCGCTCTTGCCGCGCTGGGTAACAAACTCCATACAAACTTTGCAGCTGTTACTAGAATGACCTGAAAAACTCCAGCATGCAGCAGGAAGAGAAGGCAGAGATCAAAGGCTGATCATATAACGACTCCCTCTGTATAATTGCACATTCATTGGCTGCTGCTAAATCAAGTCCCTGGCCTTTCCACAGAAGCACATTGTGGCTTGTTTCCAACACGGTGTGTGTTGTAGGATAAACAAACAACAAAAATGTTAATTATTAAATGTGCCAAGAAAGAAATGCATGTAAAGCTATCTTTCAGTAAGTTTAATAATTCAAGCTATGGATGTTTCTGATACATAATAGGTGAAAGACAGTAAAATAGGTAGAAAACCTCCATTCAAAGGTGTTTTCAAAGAGGAAGATACGGCAAAGGCAGTTTTGTATTGCTTTCCTTCTAGATCTGTGACATTATTTCAAAATGGGAGCAAGCCTCCAAAGAACAACACCCTGGGAAATGTGAAGGCACAAGGACTGTCCGCCTTACTTACAAAAACAGGTTTGTATAGCAAGTATAAAACCTCTGCCTTGTCTCAAGATTGGTTTTGATTTCTGCAGAGTTTCTTCATCTGGAAAATATTGGCTTACTCAAAGCTTGCAACAAAAATAGTAAATGGGTGTAACTGGAGAATTTAAAAGAAAAAAAAAAATATTTTTTTCTAGTTCTTAAGAGGTGAGCAGGGCTGCCAAAGAAAAAAACAACACTGAACTGAGAAGACTGAAATTAAATATTTGCCCACTGGTTCAAGTAAAAGTGTTGCTGTGCTGTGTTTTTACACGGACGTAAACATGCAGCATTCAGAGCAGATACTGCTCATCCTCTCGGCTAATGCATTTCCCTGTCTTTTTCATTAACTTTGTCTTTTCTGTAGGCTTTATTTTTCAGTTCAAGTCCATGGGGAGACAGACAGAGAGAAGCTGCTGCTAGTCTATCAGACAAATGATCAAATAGTCAATGGACTGTTCCCCGTAAACAAAGAACTAGCGATGGAATTGACAGCTCTTCTAGCTCAGGTAATCCTTGTGCGTTCATGACTCGCCCGGCAGTTTTAGAGATGAAAAACATAAATAAAGGAACTGTTCCAGGATTGCTTGCCAGTCAAGTGACCTCCACCTTTTAGAGGAGATAGTGCAGGCAATCAGCTGGGCTGGGATCTTTGTGTAAGGCTGACCCTGTACGTTACTGTAAACATGTTACAGCATGTGCTGTGCCTAGCACTATCACAGAGAAAACGTGCTTTACCTCCTACGCGGTCAGGCCCCCTTTGATTAAATATCATCTTATCGTGTACCATTGCCTCATTTCGCTATTCCTTACATGATTTCTGCAAGTTAATACACCAAAGTAAGAGCTGTTTGATGAAAGTCTAAGACTCCTTTACTAGACGTGGTCTTTGTAAGAGCTGGTTTATTTTTAAAAAATTAACGGCTCGAGGGAGGGTTATTGAGAAAGTTATTTGATGGCATTACTCAATGAATCTAAACTGGTTTGTGTCAGCTGGAGATGTAGCGCTCTCAGCAGAACTAGTATTATATTTGTACAATTTGTAGTTGATATTTATTTTGTTCCATGGTAAATATAAAATAAAAAATTAAATTAATTGCATGACTTTTATATCAATAAGGATATATATATTAATTGGCAAACTGCCTTTCATTTTATACTTGGTAAGACAGAGGAAAAGAGATAGCTCATAATACCCAGATAGAAAATTACTATGGAGTAACAAAACAAAATTCTTTTTCATGGTCTTTCCCTTAGGTAGAGATTGGAGATTTTGAACGGCCTTTCTCAACTCCAGCAGGGCAAGTCACATCCCAATCCAAGTCCAATCACACACTAAAACAAGTTTTGGAGAGATTCTACCCTAAGAGATACAGACATGGTTGTACAGAGGAACAATTAAGGTGAGATACATTTTGCGATTCACGTTCTCTAAATGTGAAATGGTGATATGCGGAGGTTTGAAATTGTCATCAGGTACAACTTACTGTTATGCCCTATTTGTCTAAATCTGTGTTTTAAACTCATATTCTTGCTGAATTGATGAGCCCATCCCCTCTGTGTATTTCTGATCTAAACAGACTGTCATGAAGCACGTGTTCCAGCAAAAGCTGGACAAGTTACTGCACAGTGTTGCAAAACCCAGCGATTTTGAAATTCTTGTTTTTCTTATCCAGCAAACTGAAATGAAGTCTGTGCACAGACTAAAGTACTAGCGGAAGTAAAGGACATGAGGATCTGATCTGAGTGTTTGCTATTCAAATGCACAGTCTCTGGCAGCCAGTCAAATTGGCAATATGTTAACTTAGTGGAGTTGCTAGTAAGGGACTGCTTAATTTAAAATGAATAATCTGGAAGTCATTTCAATCAACACCTATTAACATAAAGAAGAGCAAAATAGTGTAATAAATTAGCCAAAGTCAATACAGCAATTTTGAAGCCCAATAAACATCACAGAAAAGTTTTCCTCATTCTTCACTACAGGGCTGAGAAATTTTAAAGCCATTACCATACACACAAACTAACATTATCACATACTCAGAAGATAATAGGGACATTCAAAAGTATACAGACAACATATAAAAAGTTATGCAATTAACTTCAAAGAACAAAGTAGAAGAGATCCTAAATTAGACTAACTCCTGGAGGATAACTCTCTTTACTAGTCATTCCCCCTCCCTTTCCTTGATTTGCATCTGATGATCGTGTGGCTGCCAGGTGAGTCATTCCTGCCAGTCCGTGTGCTAGAGAGGTATTCTGGGGTTGGTGTTCTGGAGGATTAGTTTTCCATAAGATCATTTTATTGAATCAGCTCACCATAGGGCCACAAAAGAAAAGAGCCAGTGTGAATGCATCAGGCATTAGAAGCACCCGCTTTGGTAGCAGCGCCCAGACACACTAAAAAGGAGTAGTGTTAAGCTGTATCTTCCACATCTGCTGCTAGTCACAGGTAAAGATACGTGCTAAGCTGGATGGATTTTTCAGAATGACAACTTGCATAGCTGTTAAGTACTGATAAAAGGTAAATTGATTATCTGTAGAGACACATTAAAAGCTGTACTAGACTTTTTCCCTTTATCCTGCAACTGCTACATCAATATTTAATCATAATGTTGCAGAAATTAGAAGATACTTTGTGATTTTCATGTGCATAAAAATATTAAATTATGTTTTAGATTTAATACTGTGTAAGTGATACTTGTATTAATTTAAATTATCAATTTAACAAATGGGATTTTTTTTTTCATTAAACTTGCTATGGGTAAGCACTTAAATTCCTTTCAATAAATAAATTACATGTTTCATTTCAACAGACAGCTTTGTCAGCGATTGTCTACAAGGTGGATGGCTCTCCGGGGGCACAGCGCTGCAGACTGTGTGCGCATTTATCTCACTGTAGCTAGAAAATGGTCTTTCTTTGGTGCTAAATTGTTTGCAGCAAAAGTAAGTTTAGTAAGTTTGAGTGGTGGTGGTGGTTTAATATATCATTATATTTTAATGTCATAAATTTATTACATATTAATAAAATATGTTTTGAGAGAGTATATTTTAATATAATGTATTATAATATAAATATAATTTGCAAGTAGTAATGCCTTTTTGTTGAAAATGAGTGTGTTATACATAGCTGATTGAATCTCTTGTCGAATTACTAACTTGGTTAAGCCATATACTGGTGAAATGTAATAGCTGTAGTACTAAGTATAGCATAATAGTAACTTTCCAATACACGTATTGCTTGCTTTACATTATTAATCTAGCTGGTATTTTTTCATTTTCTTACATCTTATTTTGAGATGGCCTTTTTGTTTCAGACTTTTTTTACCTGGTAAGTAACAGAATATTGAAAAGGCATCATTAACTGGCTGTGGAAGCTGAACCTTGCAGAAACATTAAGTGTTGTTAAGGGCATTTAGAGCACTCCCTTCTGTGCTGGCCTCTCTCAATTTCTCTTAAACCACCAGTATCTTAACTCTCTTGATTCAAGTAACAGCTACGTTAAAAAGAACTGTCACCTCACCCCTCATGTTTTATTAGGTATTCCCAGTAAAAATATGCATAATTTTTTATCAGAACTCTGTAGACATATGTGCTAGTGAACAAACATTAAAACACCTTACTTTTTTTTTTATTATTTATTTTTGAAAGTGTACATTTTATAGGACTGAGCACTGGGGGAGGTTCTGAGGGTATGAGGCTGAGTTCATAGTTCTGCCTCTGGCTGCCTCCATGGCTTTGGGCAGCTACTTCAATTCCCTTACATCACTTCCCTCCCAGTGTAAATCTCAGTAAGATCTGTGGATGGAGAGAACTCTGTAACACCTGAGAGTTAATAATTATTTACATATTGCCTCACTTTGATGTAGTAATTAAAGAACATTTCCTTTTGTAGCCTCTAGCAACATCCTCAGGTGAGAAGTCCTTAATATGGTTTGCTGTACATGAAGACGGTATAAGCATCCTAGATTACAGCTCTATGGTAAGTGAAATTTCTGTTTTAATTTTGGTCAAAGTAGATTTTAATACCAAGTATATAGAGAGACTTACCACCATACTACATGAAAGATGGCATTAGCCTTCCATGCTAAGTTATCTAGTTTTTCTCTTAAAGGAAAAAATGATTCCTTTCAAAATGCTTTAATGTTATCATCGTTATAGTAGCACTAATAATAGAAATAAGTAATGAATTCTTTGCACAGAATTTATTTTTGTTTATCAGATACAGTTTTTCTGTCTTTTAATGAAATGTTAATGTTTTAATCATTCAGATGTCAGAAGATCCATCGTTAGAGTTCTTACAATAACATTAATTTTCTTTTCCTGGAGACTTAATTTTCCATTATTATTCATAATATGTATACTCGGCAAAGAGCAGTTACTTTAAAAGATTGTTATTTTCATTGTATTATTTTTGTTTAATAGTAGGTAATACAACCCAGTGTTATTTAATTATGTCATTTTAGTCTCTGATTTTTCTTTGATTTGCAATAAAAGTTTTCACAGAAAACTGCTCATGGTAATCAGTGTAAAAAAGCAGTGCCTGAGAAGATCCCTGCTTTAATTTATATACTGCAAGGAAACAGAATGGCATGGTGCTATTAGCAAGTGCAATAATATTGAATATCAGAAAATTAAAATCTCAGCTTGATAACTGTAGTGATATGGGCCTTTTCATTACGTTGCTTTGCAGTTAAAGAAATAATAAAGAATGTGAGGAGGGCAAACAGCATTTCGGTACAGAGAAAGAGCACAGAGAGCTTGCATCAGACTGCAGAAAGCTCTGTGAACACTCTGCTCCTAGAGCGAGCTCTGCCGTTTCTGCAGAGCGCTGCCAGATTACAGCCTCAGCAGGCCTTACTCGCCATTCCAGAAATGCTCAGGTGCCACAGAATATTGTGGTTTTCTGTAGGAAGGATCCACACTATCAGAAATGATCACAGAATCATTTCAGTCAGAAGAGACGCTCAGGATCATTGAGTCCAACCATAGCCTAACCTAACTGTAGCACTAAACCATGTCCCTAAGAACCTCATCTGAATGCCTTTTAAACACCTCCAGGGATGGTGACTCCACCACTGCCCTGGGCAGCCTGTTCCAATGCCTGACAACCCCTTCTGTGAAGAATTTTTTCCTAATATTAAATCTAAACTTCCCTTGGCACAATTTGAGGCCATTTCCTCTTGTCCTGTCACGTGCTACTTGGGAGAAGAGACTAAGGGGTAGTTAGAGAAAACATTATTTCAAATTAAGGGCAAAATGAGGTTTAGTAAACAAAGGATATTAAGTCAGTTATTGTAAAGATATTACCTCCCAAAGAATTTTAAATGTGGACATCTGCAGCACATTAGTATGAGTCATAATGATAAATTAAATGCTAATCAATGACTCAAAGGCCACTGGTGTGGTGTTGAACATTGAACAATTAGAGGCAAGGCATGGAAAGCAGAGGAGCCTTGCAGAGCATTTATGTTTCATTTGAGACAGGAAAAAATAGAGCAGAATTTAATTTCATTTCTGTGCATGTAAACTACATCAGTGCAGAAAAAGAAGTCCTGGATTTATATTCCTTTAGATTCTCATACTCTGTCATTTACTTTGTTTAGACATTGCTTCGATTTCAAATGGAATTCCTAAGATTAACTTCTCCCAAAGTCAGTCAAGACTTGTGTAAATTGAATTACACACTTGAGTTGAAACCTGCTTAGAATATCTTTGATCTAATTAATTTGGAATAGAAACAGAGGTCAAATTTACAGGAGTTATCATCTGCAATGGAAACTCCTCATAGTGAAGGTCTGAATGAATCTATCCCAAGATGTACAATTCATTTCAAGATTCAAAAGAGGCTAAAACCAACATTTTGAAAAATACACATGTAATTTTACTTTTTAAATAAGTATTTGTCATTATCTGTTTCTCTTGCATGGTCTTGCTTATAGCTTTATGTTTTGATTTTGGGATTTTCTTTTTTAAGCGATTAACAGTTACATATACATATAAGAGTCTGATGACTTTCGGAGGCTACCAAGATGATTTTATGCTGGTTGTTAACAATGCTCAGACAAAGGACAAATCAACCGAAAAACACCTTTTTGCCATGACAAAACCAAAGGTTGGTATATTACCTGAAACAGTTTCCCACCATCTGCTACTCTTCTACTTTTTCTAGTGGATAATCCTTAACATATGGAAAAGATGAAACACCTTCTTTATTCTACCACTCTCAGATTATTGACTTTTGCCAGATGGTTTCAGAGAGCAAAACAATTAGTAATATAAGAGCTAACAGTGACAATACTGATGTGTTCCTTTTCGTTTCATGTCCCTAACATTCCAATTTTTTCATGGAAGGACAAAGAAAGCTCTTAAGGACAGGAAGTATTTGCAGTACCTAAAAATTCATCCATTTGCTTGATCAGCACCGGAGATGATTTTAAGAAGGTACATTTGTGTTCTGCAGTTGAATTGTAGAACACAAGATCTAAAATATCATTTACTTTTTAAAAATTCTAGGATATTTTTACCTTTGGTAAAACCTGTTCATGGTTTTCTAAATCTAGATTCTCTCCTTCACTGGTAAGATTGACTATATTTTTGTAAAAAAACAAAGATTTTGAAGTCTTTTGCTGTCAGTCAGAACAATTTATGAAATAGAATACAAAACTCCACATATGAATTTGGGTCAAAACACGACTCTTCATACAAATAAGCATAGAAAAATGCATCTGTTCAAGTTTCCCTCAGATTGTGCCCTTATAGGTAGGGTTGTGTGGATTGTCAAGAGAAAATACAGTAAAAAGCCTTTAGAAGTCTTCATTCCTTTAATCTACCCTGCATCTTTAGTCCTCTGAGCTCTAGGTATTTTCTAGCAAAACTGAGGGAACACATCATAAAAGTTTTTTCTAAGAGCATCATCTTTCAGACTGCAAAATCTCTCTCAAAGTGAAAGAAGCCATCTGTTTGAATCAGTTAAGGCTGTGGACGACAAAGTATCTAGTATACTGATGGGAATAACATTACATTATTTGCAAGGAGCAATAGAAAAAAGCTCTATCAGTCATCTCCTCTCTCCCCATCATTAATTTGTTAGATAAAGTGCAAGTACTTTTCCAGTTGATGGTGACTGTCACTTGCTAAAAAGTTAGCTATTTTTTCAGCAGTCAAAACACATCACTGTATTTTTCAAAGAGTTTTGTGTGTTCCTGTTATAGATTCTTGAGATCACTCTACTGATTGCCAGCTACATTAACAACTTCCATCAGCTGAAAGGAGCTGCTCATCACCTCTCTGCTCCAGCATTACTGACACCTCAGAGTGGACAGAAACTCAAGGAAATGGGGAGTCAGCCACTTCTTGCAAACAACAGACCAACGAAATGTCCCACTTTGTTATGAAAGGATTATGCATCATGAGAATGCCTCTTTGTTACAGGGTGTTTCTACTCTGATTGAAAACTTTCTGATGTACAAGACATAAAGCATAAGCGGGTCCATAACCACAAGAAAGGCAGACAGGTTTACATTCACTTCAGTGGTATTTAACAGGAGAAGCCCTTTAATTAAAGCCCTGGCCTGAACTGGAATGATGATGAGCTCATTTAAGGATTATGTTTTACCAGGGGTCACTTGTCCTTACAGCTCAGAAATAAATGTGTATTGATAGAGATGGGGAAGGGTGGCCTTGGGAACAATTACATAGACTTTTAGTAGTTTTCTAGATATTTTCTCAGGGACCAAACTGTCTTCAACTCTTCATCTCTATTTTTCAAAATTATACATGTTGTATAACCTTAATTTTGAAAAGGAATTTTTGTTTGAAAAAAACAGTCAAACACAAAATATTTTGTACTTCCAGCACCCCTCCTTATTTGCAATACAAGCACCATGAGACTAGAAAGAACGTATTGTTTGGTTTGTATAATTGCTTCTTCTTAAAAACAAACAAACAAACAAACCCACATAAGCACATTATGTAACTATTATAAATTTAAACAGTATTCTCATGATACACTCTAGCCTTTGTTACAGAGCTGTTTTGCTTGGCAAATCTTCAGCCTTGGTCTGGTAAATTTCTAAATAATCCTACTCTGCTCCAACCTTTTGGAAAACTCAGAGTTGGGCAGGCGCTGTATTTAGTATAGTTTTGTTAAACAACATCCCACACCTAATTTCTTCTTCAGTCCATAATAATAATAATAATATAACACAGATGCAGGAATGACTCACAATTCAAAACACAAGAATAACACAGAAAGCCATAGATTGAACTATTGTGAGTAAACTTGGAGATACGTGACATACAAAATCCATGTATAATATGTATAATGTATATACATTGATTCAGAATAATATTTTGTGAAATTTATACTTCTTGTTTTTCATTTGTTACCTATACATTCCAGATTATAGTACTAATATAATGTTCTTGCACACAGGACATAATGTTGCATCTGCACTATTGGACCTGAGAGCACTTTCCAGTTGCCTTTTTCAGCCGCAAACCTCAGTGCTACGTAGGGTCAAGTATGCAGAATCACAGCCTTTTTTTCTTCCAGTACTCACATTTTTGTTTCCATGCAACAAAACCACTTTCTGCAGGCTCTGAAATGGATCAGCAGCATACTCGAGTAGATAATTTAGATCCAACCACAGAGAAGGTAGTCAAACATGAATCACTGATTTATGTACATCTCAGAGTTTCCACTTTGCTCATGCTAATGATCATGGATTATTAATCCCTTACTGCCAGCTTTTAACGTGGTGGGATTTTTGTTTGGTTTGGTTTGTGTGTTTGGGTTTTATTGTTTGTGGTTGGTTGGGTTTTGTTTTTTTGGAGTTTTTTGTTTGATTGGTTGGGTTTGGTTTGGGTTTTTTGTGTGTTTTTTGGCAGGGTTTTTTGTGAGGGTTTTTTGTTTGGTTGGGTTTTAATTAATTAAAATTGAAGTAATTTCAAAATTACGAACTTTAATATTTGAAGGCTGAAAATTTCCTTTATGACATTTGAACATTTCAGATATATACATACTCATATTGAGAGAAAATGAATTTTCAGCTGTTTGCCCTCTGTGGAATGTAGGGAGTTTCCTCCTGAAGAATTAAAACGGATTGGAAGGGAGATACTGTTGTGAAAAGAACACTCTCTTAAAAAGTGCAAAGACAAACTAGCAGGCTGACTTGATAAATACATTTATTCCAAAAGCTCTCAAAGTCCTGCCACAGCTACTTAAGTCTGCAGGACTTTATGAATGGTACTATGGGCCAGTGCTTTGTCTTGAAAATTACAAGCAAATAACATACTATATCTAGATGCTTTCACATCTGCACTGCAGAAAGAGCTACCTGGTTACTTTTCCCCTTTGGTGGTGGTTGTGGCACTAGATCCTTCTCTTACAAGGCAGCAGGGTCAGCAGCAGGAGGTTTACTTCCCAAGGGGCAGCTAATCTCCTGCTGTCACCAAGGAAAACAAATTGGAAGTTACTGAGACCCTGCCACCAACTGCAGCATCTTGTTTGCAGCGCCTCATGCGAACTGATGCAGATAGCATGGTGTAATTGGAATAGCAATTAACATGCCTTTGCGATCAGCAGAATAGCTAACTTTCAGAGATTTGAGGAAAGCAGGGGGGTTGCAAACTTTTAAACAGATGCTACTGCATCAGTTCTACTCAGGTGGAGTCAGTCTAAAGTTTCTCAAATATGATGATTAGAAACTTCAGTTTACAAATACAAAAATCTTCATAATGAAATTATGATAGCTATCAATCTAGAATACTCCAACTAATAATTCTTTCCTAATTGTCCAGTTTTAAATGAATGTGGCAGGTAAGGTTCTATTAGAAGGCAAAAAAGTGGAACATTATGCTCATGAGCTTGTTCATGCAGTTTTTAAAATTTTCATTAAATTTGGAGACAACATGCTACACAAAACAAACAGCTGATGTGCAGACTGAGTCTTTTAAACCTTTACAGCCTTACAACCAGATGGTTTATAAAGCAGTATACAATATGTGAAGTAGAGTATGACCTGCCTGCCTTTGAGTAGCTAACTCTACTAATGGCTTTGCTTTTTTGGTGTTAAGCTCTTGCTGCTGAAATATATCCCTATATCATAGTGCCAGAAGCAATCCATGCCTTAGTTTCCCTTTTTTTTTTGGTAGCACTTTCCATACTGACTACCACTAGCTGCTCATTTTAGGTCACCATTCATCTCATATTGTCACACTACCAGAAATGCTGTGTTAATTTTTATTAAATAAATGCACTCAGAATCACAGTTATCATGACAATGCTACACTAAACAATGAAGTTTCTTTCATTATTTTGATAAGCAAGAGTGAGGTTTCTGTAGTGATAATAACCTCCACAAGCAGACACTTCTCTTTAAGTTAACAGATCAAACAAGTAAAGTATTTTACACACGCAAGTGTACTTCAACAGCTCAGCTTCCAAACATGGCTACGCAAATCTCAGGGGAACTTGTTCCATGTTAATCTAGTTCCAGAGCTACTTAGAGGATCCCACACAATGTAAAACAACAAACCTGAACGTTTCAGAGTCCAGGCAGATAATCTGTTCTGCCTTCCCCATCCAGCCTGAGCCTTATGAATGATCCACATCTCAGTCTTAACCTTGAGTCATCCAGCAAAACAATTTATAGTGTGCAACCTAATCCATGACTAAAGCCCAGATAGGAAATTAGACCTTTCTTACCTCCTGATCTTCAGCAGGGATAAGACAATGGGAGCTGTCAAATGAGCAGCAAGTTCTGGGACTGATACGGAAGAACTTTCCATGCTCCAGGCTTGCAGAACCTAGGCTGTAAAAATATTCTTAGGATGAGATTAATTTCTTGCCACACGCAAGGAGACTTCACCTTCTATCATGAATTTCAGAACATCTTTTGTGCTTGCTTTGAGCTAGCAGTCAGGAACAGCAATCAGTAGAAATGGTCAATGAATCTGTGCTTGACAATGACTGAAAGATCATATAAACAATGTCTGTATAAACAATCACGTTGACTTGAAAGTAATCAGAATGCAATGAAAATTAATATATTATTTGAACGCCACTTTGCCTTGTCAATTTTTGTGCAGCAGTATCAATAAGCAAACTCTTCATTTCTAAAACAAACAAAACCTATTTACTTCTGTAGTATAGTGGGAAATGATAAAGCTTTGAGTTTTTAATACAATACAGAAATTAGTGGATTTCTGTTATTTTAGATTTGAACTTGGTTTATCTTTAAATTTAAAATAGAGGCATGTATTTCCCTATAAAAGAACACTGCTAGGTATTTGATGTTGGAGTTCCTTGTCAGACTGATGCAGTTTTTATTGGTTAGGTCCTGAAGTAAAAAAGTCATCCTTGCATAAAGGAATGCACTGCTTAAAGCCTTAGGTAGAGCTTTAATAGTGCATACTGCTTAGTGCAATCCATTAGTTTGAGTAATTTTAACTAAGGTGATTAGTAACTCAGTATTTATGAAAAAAAAAGTTTACAGTTTCTTATGGCATGAGCAACAAAGGAAATAAAACTGAGTCAGGTGAAACTTTAAAAAGTGAAATCTCGCATTTAATTTCCAGATTGGCCTTCAGTAATTAATTGTATACCCTTACACAATGCTTCCCCAGCTCAGATTGCTGCATCTTCCAGGCTTGCCACCTCTCTGCCAGTGATTAAATAACTGTAAAAATACAGCTTTTTAGTGTTATACTCTTGCTTTTGCAGTAATGTATGCCTAGACCATAGCATTAGGAGCAATTCCTACCTTAGTTTTGCTTTCTTTGGCAGAGCAAAAGCAGCTTTGTCCAGGGTTTTCACCACCTCTAACTGCTGATTACAGATCAGCACTGGCTTCATATACCAAGAGATCAGAAACGTTCTGTTGAAATTAAATGGATTAAAGAAATGCACTTAGAAAGGCATCAGCATGACCTGCCACAGCACAACACTAAACAATGAAGTTTCTTTCTGGATTTTAATTAGCAAGACCATGGTTTCCACAGGGGGTTAGCAAATAGTTTAGAAAATGCAGGTAAAAACCTGGAATTAAATAAAGACAGAGGAAAATAACCATACGAAAGCTTCTGGAACTGAAACTGAGAAATTATACAAGATAAACTTAGAAAAAATTCTTATTTAAGGAACAAGTATTACTTATGGTCTGTAGAAGGTTACATAAGCCTTCTTTGGGGAAGGAAGAAGTAACAGTTAAAATTAATTCTGAGTTAATTATTATGTATGAGGCCACTTTCCTGGTTTTGATCAAACAGACAAGAGAGGATTTTACTTACTTTGTTTGGGTTTTTTTTAGGTTTTTATCTCTCTAGTCTCCCAACACACAAAACAGTCACAGGTCACTTCCCTGACATAGGACACTTTTGACTTGTTAGAACCACCGACATTCTATATCGCTTTGACATGCTAGGTCGTACCACAGTTTTACTGCACCTTTTAAATCCTAATTCCTAATCTAAGCCTAACATGATTTTTGGATTTGATCACTGATAGATTTTATTTTAAATAACCTAGCCTGTCTCCTGTTACAGGAACTTGGCTACAGTTGTAATAGTTGACTTGTATGCCCCAGTAACTACAAAATAATTAGTGCTTTTCTTGTACACCAGTTTACGTATTAGGGTGTGGTTAACTCTGTCATTTCATTCCTTCCACTGTTAACAAAGCTGTCGTGGGGACCATGAGTTTATCAAGAGCCAGTGCTTAAGGCTGAGGTAAAATAAGACTCCTGCCATTTACACAGAATCACAGATTGTTAGGGATTAGAAGGGACCCTGAAAGATCATCCAGTCCAATCCCCCTGCCAGAGCAGGAACACCCAGATGAGGTTACACAGGAATGTGTCCAGGTGGGTTTTGAATGTCTCCAGAGAAGGAGACTCCACAACCCCCCTGGGCAGCCTGTTCCGGTGCTCTATCACCCTCACTGAGAACAAGTTTCTTCTCAAATTTAAGTAGAGCCTCCTGTATTCCAGCTTGTATCCATTGCCCCTTGTCCTATCATTGGTTGTCACTGAGAAGAGCCTGGCTCCATCCTCATGACACTCACCCTTTACGTATGTATAAACATTAATGAGGTCACCCCTCAGTCTCCTCCAAGCAAAAGAGACCCAGCAGTGCTGCCAAAGACTGTGTGGGGCTCATGAGCAGCTCCCCTGGGCATCGTGCCCAGCACTGGCCAGAGCAACTGCCCTGACACTGCAGGGGACGCCACTCAGATGGGGCTGCAGTGGTCCTCCAGTTCTTAGAGCAAACTTCTGGGCGCATGGAGATGGCATTAATGAGGTCACCCCTCAAAGCCCCAGCTCCCTCAGCCTTTCCTCATACGGGAGATGCTCCACTTCCTCCATCATCTTTGTTGCTCTGCGCTGGACTCTCTCCAGCAGTTGACTTGTTTTATTTACGACTTGTTCATCTACCCCTGACTTTCTCCCCTGCTTAAGTATTTTGTCCTTTCATAAGGGCTCGGTGACTCCGCCACCCTCACACCAGCTCCTCTCACCCTGCTAGTGCGGTTGGGCGCCACTTCCACCACCCGAAAAACTTCAGAGCCAGCTGCGGGGTCCAAACAACAACTCCAGGGCCCCGGCGGCGAGCGGGACCTTGCGGCGGAACGGCCGCGGGTCTCCACTCACCTCAGGGGCGCAGCAGCCCCGTACCCCGAGGCGGCACAGCCCACGGGCTCCCAGCAGCGGGCAGCGCTGAGGCGAGGGCAGCGCTGAGGCGAGGGCAGCGCTGAGGCGAGGGCAGCGCCCGCCGCAGTGCCGCCGCCGGGAGGCGGGGCGAGCCGCGCCACGGCCCCTATGGGAACGGCCTCCGTCCCTTTCCGCCCCGCCGCGGAACTACGGCTCCCAGCCTGCCCTGCGCGGTCCCCATGGCGACGGGAAGCCAGGCCCGGGCCCGGGCCCCGAGGAGCGATGCCCAAGGCCAGGTAACGGGGAGCCCTGCCCGGGCTCGGCGACGGGGTTCGCCCCCGCTGCCCTGGGGAGAAAGAGCCGGCGGCCAGGGGAGACAGCCTGGGAGAGAGAAGGAGGGAGGCAAGAGGGGCCGTTTGGGCCGCTGTCCCCGAAAGCGAACGGGGCGAGGGCCGGGATGGGGGCGCGCCCGGTGCGAGGAGCCGGTTGTTCCTGTTAGGGACGCCACCGGGAAGGGGGAGGCCTGAGCCACCGCCCGCAGGTGGCCATGGGGGAGACAGAGGAGGGGGAGCCCTCGTTGCCCCAGGCAGGAGCTTCCCCGGGACACCGAGGGCAGGTCCTGAGCCCCCGAGCCCCCCCACCCGCCACCGGGAGCTCCCGGGCGCAGAGGCCGCCAGCCCGGCCCGCGGGTGCGGGAAGCCCCCGTCGTTAGGAAAACTTAAAAAAACCCCACAAACTTCAAAAACTTTTAAACGTGCCCAAACAAAGCCTCCCACCACACCACTCCTGTTCAGTCTGCGCGTACCAGAAGCGTTACCTCAAGAATCTTACTTAACCAGCTTCCTTAAGCAGTTTTGTAAGCAGAGTGTATATGATAGGAAATAATAATTATGAATAATAGTCATCATTACATAGTTGCAATAACTTTCATTTATCGATTTAGATATTTTCAGGAATTATTGGTTTTCTGTAGTGACACCCTGTTTTTTCTGATTAGTGATACTTTGTGGGATCTTGCAATAGCTGAAGTGGAGAAGAGAGAAAACCCCGGCGAAGATGGCAAGAGTGTGGAAGTTTGGGAAAAATCAATACTATTTATGGGAAACAAAAATGGGGTAACGCTAAATACTATATGATTCTGTACTTTCTTTGAACACAGTTTGTGTCAGGAAAATTATATGCTAATTCTTCTAAAGACAAAATATGTTCTGATTCTGCAGAGAGTGGGTGTTCCACAGAGTGTGGACCAGTCAGACATTGTTACACTTTGGAAGTTCAAGTTTATGGTTTGTAGAACCAATCCATCAACCGTTGTTATCAATATGTGCTAATTCTCTGGGGTCTGGTTTAATTAATCTTTTAAAAAGTAGCTACTACAAATAACGCTACTCACTTCAATTGTTTGACATGTCAAATTTCCCCATGTAAATCTTGAACTGGTGCAATCCCATTTCAGTGCATTGATACTGATTTTGTTGTAAGTAGAGGCCTTGGCATCCTGCTGTGAATTGTGTTTGTGTTTATGTCAGACTGATTTGAACATGGCTTACCAGTGATTGCAAACTCATGATTAAGGTTGTTTTCACTCATTGTCCTTAACTTTGGTCATGAGTAATTTAATATTTTTCTTCTGTTAGCATTTATTTGTAAAGTAAATAAAGAAATATTTGCCCGTGACCAAGTGAGTCATATTTTTACCTCTCATCAACAACTTAAAATACTTTTTTTCAGAGAAAATACAGTGACTTTACCTATTTTCAGATTTACCTGAAATTCACTGATTTTGAGACAGGAAAAGACACAGGAGTACACTGTAGAAGTGCTAGTTCCTTCAGTGTGGCAAGGTACTCAGTGTCTCAATTTCAACAATGTAAAGACATGTTTTTCTGTATGTTTATTTGTATTTTAAGCATTCTTTTTATTTCCATCTCATCAGTAATCATATAGTTCCAGTGGAAACCAAACATTAAATAAATGTATTACTAATAATTAAAAGCTGTTAAACAGTTTAACAGAGCTGGCTAGGTTGATCACTAATGTCTAATTTTAGGCACACTATTCCTATTACTGTATTTGTAGTTTCTATTAGTTTATAATTATAATGATGATAGTATAACTTGATTTTGACAGAAAGTTGGCAGTTAAGTTTCCACTGTAAGGCTATAAACAATTACATGAGTTTACACTTTTCTGGTACTTTATTACTGGAATATTAAATGAGTGAGTTTAAGTTAGTGATACAATTTTTTTGCTTTAATGACAGTACAGTAAGGTTCTGCTTTGTTTTTAATTTCCAGGGAAAGACCAGTATTATACTGAGGTGTCTTGAGAGGTATGTGTCAAATTTTTTAAAGTATTTTTCAGCTGTGGATTAGAATTTTTCATAAACAGTTATACTGTGTGATAATTCATAATATGTGTATACAGATGTCTCCTGTGACCAGTTGACCGTTTATGGATAAAGTTATTTCCCTTCATTACTACCTGTCATCTGACCCCTTCATTCCTTCTTCTCCACTATTAGAGAGCTTAAACGTGCATCTGTTCAGCTTGGTGCTGCTACTTCTCCTGTCTTCAGCAACTGAGACCTGTTATCTTAAAGTGTCCTCTCTGTACTGCTGTTTCTAAGCCAAATTCTGAACTGACTGATAAATATAATTTATTTACAGTAGAATTAACTTTCTTCATTTAGAGGATCTTAACAAAACAAATTTATTTTTCCTTGCATAGGGAAGAGATTCCAAAGCCAACATTAGCCTTGGAATACACTTTTGGAAGACGAGCAAGGAGACAAAATACAGTGAGTATCTGGAAAGTATTGTTTACTAGATAGATATGTACTCACATAAAGAATAATACGTGGTTTATTTTCATGTGTAAGAACCTTAGGAGTTTCAGCTTATTGTTTGTGAAACAAAAAGGTTTTTTAAAGTAAAATTTTATTAAAATTAGCTAGCATAATTTGCTGTTTTAATCTGTAATGTGTTTTTCCCTCTCACTAAAAGGCAGTAGATAAAAGACTAAACCATAACACAATCAGCTGAATTTATAAAAACTACCTTGTTTGTTGTATTTGAATAACGTAGGATGCATGCCTTTAACTTTGTCTTTTAAATGCTAAATGAGTACATTTTTATGACAGAAGCAGTCATCTTGGAGGATGTTAAATCATAATTAAATTATTGGGGGCCGTGTCCATATTGCTAAATTTTGTGCTGCAGATTATGTTAACAGAAATATTGAACCTATTCCCATCACAGCACAACACTGCCCAGCGGCAATAACTATTGCTGCAGGTAATTGCTTTTTCTTCTACTGAAGCAGGGAGTGGAAAATCTGACTGTCCACAAGATCAAAATCACTTAAAACTTTTCCCAGAAACTAAATGCAAAGGTAGAGATTCATTACTTTTCCAGTTGTGAACCTCTCAAAAAGCATTAGTCTTGAGCTGCAATAAACAAAAAGAAAGGGAAGAGTACCTGATTTTTTTTTTTTTTTATGTTTATCATTAATCATGCTGCTTCCCGGCTTTTTTACTCTACTGTAGTCATTTATCACGACAGTCAGAGGCATGTCAGGAGTCTTTTCTAAGTGTTGTAATGGGATTTCTTGAATATAGGGGTTTCTTAGTTTGGTTTTGGTTTTTAGAAAATACTAATGAAATAATATACGCTCTTGTTCTAAGTCACTCTCATGAAAAGCCAGTTTATCAGGTTAAGATTTTCTCTTGGTGTTACACGGAAGCAAACATTTCTGACATAAAGAAACTCTTTTACAGGCTAAAGATATAGCTCATTTTTGGGAACTGGGTGGTGGAACCTCATTACTGGAACTGATTCGAATACCAATTACCAGCAACAACATAAGGTAAGTGATTAATATCACAATTCCAAAGTTAATTTCAGATATCCTTCACACACAGGTAAATTTCTAGACCTTTTATTGTGGAAAACTCTTACAAAATGTAAGAGCATTTATATTATTTGCTAAAAATCATTGTAATACCACTGATACTTTTGCTTTGACCTTCCTTTTCATGATTCTCTTCTAATAAGCCAAGTTCTTAGCAGTCTCCAACTACAAGAGAAAGCAATAACATGGAGGAAATAGGTTTGCCTTAAGTAGATAGAAAAGAGAAGACATAGTATGTTTATGCTCAGTGAAAGAGTAGAAAAAGCAGCTTGGGGGCATACAAAAAAAAAATCTGGCTTCCTACTTCTGTATGCAAAAATTGATGCTGCCTCTTTGAGAGGCAGTATTTTAGGGTGGAAAAAAAAAGACAGAAATTTGTGAAAAACAAACAAAAAACCTCTGGACTTTTGGCAAGTGAAGCAACCATCTGATGAGAGGGAGACCGTTGAAGATAGATCATGTTTCTGAGAGGGACTAAAACAAAGGAAAGAAGACAAAAGGAAACAGGAATCTAGAGAGGTTTAAGAGAATGCAGTGAGAAAAAGCCATAAAAGTGATGGAATAGCACAGGAAGAAGAAATGCATGAAGAAGACTTGCATGAAGAAATGAGAAGGTAATGGGGGGATGTATTTCGTTTCTTCTGGTTAGGGAAGATCAAGCTGAAAGGGGGAGAAGAGAAAAAGATCAAAAGATGTGTTTTGTATTATGATGCATTGCTTTATTTCTTTGGTAGTGAGCCTTCTGTGAAAAAAATACAGAAAAGGAGGGATACAATTTTTACCGCATACGTTTGCTACTGTTTTGGCTATTGAGATAATGGCATTATCTAGTGAGAGACCAAGACGGAAATAAAAAAAAAAACCAAACCTTTCTGGCATGTGAAGTGTTTTGTTTCTAGAAGAGCTTGGGGGAAAAAAATCAACTATCACTTTTCAATTGTTGCCTAAATGAACTTTACTGAGCTCCACCTCCATCATCTTCTCTTCTTTTTTTACAAATAAGGAATCTTCTGATGTGCATGATCTTAAGATTCTTTGACTGGACAGCAACATTGTTCTCTAAGACCACTTGTGTTTATAAGGCAATATTTAAACATACTACTCAAAAATTGTACCATTTCAACTTCAATATAAGTGCTTTTCACTGTTTTTCTCATCTGTCTGTAGTCAAGCAATTTGCTTGTTTAAAAGTTCCATGAACTGTATCTAATTTCACCGAGAGACTTCTCACCAGATGTCTTTCCCACAGCATTTTAAAGTGAAATTGGACATTTACTTTGCTTTGTCTTTGTAATACCACTCTGGTCCGAAATCCCCTTTTTCAAGTCAGGATGGAATGTGAAAGAATGATTGCATCCAGTCAAGTGGCTGCATTTGTGGTGTTCTTATTTACAGTTGCACTTCAACACAGTTAGAGTTTTGAGAGGACAGGAGTTAGATATAAGCATTTCTCGTCATAATTCACCTGGTAATTGCTAAGTATGTCTTGAGTACTCTGGCTTCTTCCGTTCGTCTTGCAGAAGACTTTCTCATGTGTTCATGTGATATTCCAGCTAATTAGCACAGTCCATGGCACAGAATACTGCCCTTAACCAGTTTTTTCCATTTCAAAAAGAATAATAAAAGTAGAGAACTTGTTAATACAGTAATGGTTAGGAAGGATCCTAACCATTTGCTAACATTGCTTCATCTGAGATTGTGGAGTTACGAGATGTCAGGGACACGTGGTAGTAGAAGCACCCAGTCACACAGGAAGAGGGAGCTAAATGGGGTCAGGATATTTTGTATTTTACTGCTTTGAAAGAAAGTCTCCAGAAACAAAGTTTTATATATACAGTCCCCCAAAACCTCTGGTGGAAAGTGGCCAAAGTAACAGTTCTGAACAAGAGACAATGGAAAGGTTTCTTCAGAGCTCAGAGTAGCCTTAAAAGAACCATCTCCCTTTGTTGGCACATTTAATTCTATCTTAGCATTTTCATTTCATTCTATCTCGTATTTTCACAGTGGTTCCTTTCTCCATTTGTACTACAAGTATGGTTGTATATGAAAATGTTAATTGTCTCATGTGTTACACATTTGACAAAATAATGCCTTTTTCATAGGTCATTTGCTGTGGTTCTCGTACTGGATTTGTCCAAACCTAATGAACTCTGGACTACTATGGAGAAACTTCTTCAGGTCACCAGGAACCATGTGAACAAAATTTTAACCAGACTAGAAAAGACAAATCCTGAAGTAGCTACTGAAATTAAACAGAGGATGCGGAACAATCTGCAGAAGGATCATCCAGTAAGTTACTTCTAATATTTTCTCCAGATGTCACAGGCCTTTATACAGTTAAAGATAATGCTTTTACAAATCATAAACAACTCTTTTAGATTTTTATGCATGACTGAAAATCCATTTGATGTAGATGAACCTGTTCACTGGAAAATTATAGCAATTTAATAAAAATTCAATAAGAGCAGAAACAAGGAAAGAAGGTTTCTTATATCTTTTTGTTAGATATCTAATGTGATTGTTATGGCATGTTACACCAATCAAAAGAAATAGTTTTAGAGTAGCAGTTTGCTTTTTTTCTCCCTCATCCTTTTAAAATGAAGATGAAAACTAGAACGTACAAAAGTCATCTAGCAAGAGACTAGCTGAAGGTACAAATTTAAGCAAAGAATATAGTTATAACAGCCATCAACATGACTATATACTTTGCATTTATTTAAATGTCTATCACAAACTCAATGCCTTTTGATAATCTGACAACTAATTAAATTATAAAGTTTCAGAAATGTTAACATCAGTCCTTTAAACATAATTGCTAACTAAATCTCTGGAAAAGCTAAACTAGGTTATGCACAATAGAAATGAAAAGTCATTGTGCATTAAACCTCTGCAAATGTTGTGTGTATATAATGCATAAATAAGCATTCAACAATTCAAAGACTTGGCACATAAATCTAGTTACTATAACATCTAGAAAATGCTGTAATACAGCAGATCTTTATATAGCTCAAAAATTTAAAAGAAACTTTTAAAAATTTTGAGAAAGCAACATAGGCAACAGTGGATTCACAGTCTAGGGTTTGAGAGCTGCTGGATTATGATTTGGTTCGTTTGTTTGTTTTTTACTTTTAGAGAAGGCAATTCACAAAAAGAAAATGTCTGCCAGCACACTTGGCAATAAATCATGACCACAGTGTTAAGTTTACATATAGGGGCTTATTTATCAGAAAACTGCAAGCTTTTTTAGTAAGTAAAAAGAATAAAAGAATAGTGGGATTAATTATTAAGAAGACTTGTTATACTTGCCCTGTAGGGAACACAATTATATCTTCTAAACTAGAATTTCTATTCAGGCTTCGTTATCAAAACCAGAAAGGGTGGAAACAAAATGCTATGTTACTCTTTGGTTCTCTTTCTATTATACTTTCATCATTATTAAAGAAAAAAATTATGTCTTTTTTGTGTCTCTTATAGTCAAAGTAAATGACAGTTTACGCAAATTTATATTTGCCTTTTTATAGCTAAACATATTTTTATGATAAACAGGAACTGATGAGGTTCTTAGAAGGATGAGGTTCTTTTAAGGATTAGATATATTCCATTGGCCTGGATAAAGAATTAGTGGCTATGATGATAAAGCATAAGTATCAATTAATAACTGTTAATTGCAGACCTTGTTTAAAAAGGCTAGATATGCCTAAAGTAGTCCATAGTAAAAAAATAATTCCATAGACAAGATGACTAGGATTCAGTACGCCAGTTTTAATGTTTCTGATGTTATCCTGAATTAATTTTTTCTTACTTACAAAACTAAAGCTATTTTTTTTCAGTTCTATATTCTATACACCCAGTTTTAAGTTATAATAATTTTGCTCAAAACTTTTTCCTTGACAGTGTATGAGTGAAGACATTATTTTTCCTCTCAAGGATTTTCAGTATGTGCAACTTCTTGCTGTCATTTAACCTGTATGTGAAATACCTGGCTTTAGAAGGGAACGCGTCAACCTCTGGTACAACCAAAGTAGCTTGACTAAATAATGTCTGACACAAGGAAATCATCCAGCTTAATTTTCCTGAGCTTTTGTCTGTATTACTGTGGATATGATGCAGGGCTGGGGCATGTGTCAAAGATCCGGTTTCGTTAATCCAGTCTGGCAGTTGTTCTATGAATATATGGGGTTTTTCCTCTTTTCCATTCACACCTAATGTTGAAGCTGGAGTATATAGTGTAAGAGCCCTTTTATGCTAGTAAGTGTTCTGACTGCTCAGAGGAATTATTTCCTGACTATTTATGAAAAAAAAAAGAGAAAATGGTAGAATATGGTATGGATATTGCATTAGAGTTTATTCATCTAACTTAAGGTTTTGAAAAAATAGACCTTGTCTTCTATTAATTAATTTTAACCCCTTTTAGTTGTTTAACAGTTTCAGTCTTCTACAGTTTGTTTACATTGCTCAACTGTCATATATCTGTTTAATAGGATTATGAGATAATTGACCCTTTTCCAATACCCTTGGTGATAATTGGAAGCAAATATGATATTTTTCATGTAAGTAATACTTTATTTTTTTAATAATTAAAAGATTCTTGGTAAATATTCTAAATACTAAAGACTTGGTAATATAATTGTAATCAGTTGAACAAAAATATGGCCAGTCAGCCTTCTACCACAAAAAAAAATCTTTCCATCCAACAGCATTATGGAAGGCATACTGTCACTCCTTCACAAAACACTCCCAAACTGATGATTTTTGAGATGTACTGGGAAAATGTTGAAATATAAGTTACTGTAGACCAAAGAGGGAAGCAAGAAAACATGATGTTGTTGACTTTGTTTTCTAATGAGAGAAATCTCGCACCACGTGTCCCATCTGACAGCAGCTGTGAGTTTATGGAAGTGAACAAGAGGCTTCTCTCAAGTCAGCTGGTCAGATTTTTTGGTAGTCATGGCAGCATGAACAGTAAACTGTCCTTTCAGTCAGAAACTTTTTTTTAAGTACTTCTTGAGTTTTTAGAGACAAGTGAGTAATTGCATCTTTTAGGGAGAAGAGGAAATAAATATCACAGTATTGCGGGATTCTCTCCCAGGACATTTAAAAATCCAAAGAAATGCAAACTCAATTTTTAAGCAGTACTTGATTGTGAGAAACTAGAACAATCTGTTTGATTTTTAGCTGCCGTGCTGACAGCCTCTGCGTCTCTGGACGACTACAGAGTGCGTTGATAATTGGCTGACTCTTTGACTTATTTAATTCTTTATTATAAGGTGGTGTGCCTTCTTTCATATCGAGGCTTTCTGCTGAGCCATGACCTCTTTACAAGTCAGTGACTCTCCTATAGTAAGCACAGAGTAACAGCCCAATTCCATCGGGGTCTATGGACAGACTCCTACAGGCTTCACTGGGTCCAGGTTTTCACCCACTTTATTCAGAGAAAGCCATAGTCTTATATTAAAGTAAAATTGATGAAAAGGTATTTTTATGCACTATTCAAATTTTGCATGTATTAGAATTTAGTAAGTGTATACCAAAAGGTTTACTGAAAGTTAAATATTTTCACAAAAAGAAAAAACCCTTATTCTTTAATCAGGCAGCATTAAATTAATTAAAACAAAATTAAATTAATTAAAACAAAATGAAACAAATTAATTGAAAATTTAATACACATTCCAAATTAATAAACTTTTTCTGAACTAACATATTGCCTGAATTAGCCTCCCTCTGTAAAAAAGAAACAAAGAGAAATTGTGACATTTCTTTTCAGAGTAGGCTGTTACTGATTCTGTCTTAAGATATAATTATGCTGACAGCTGAAAGCCTCATATATTGTAGCCTAAGTGCATTGCAGTTTATACAAAAAATGAAAAGTTCTAGCTGTAATATTTTGTTTTCTGTTTCTTATGTGTATGTTCCAATGTGAACTTTTTCAGGATTTTGACTCTGAAATGAGGAAAATAATAAGCAAGACACTTCGATTTGTTTCACATTATTACGGAGCATCATTAGTGGTGTGTATATTCACTTTCTAACTAAAGATAGAGAAGATGAGCAATATTTGTTTTACAAAGCAGTATTTTAAGAAACAGAAATGTAAAACTCCGTACAAAAAGTGGGATTTAATTTGTTTCCCAGTAGCTTTCTTCAGGAGTTAATCTGTCAAATGGATTACAGGTATTGGAAGGGATGAATGGATATATCCTGTGAACAAACAAACTACATCATTCCCAGTATTAGCAAAAACTAAACAAAAATAGTTGCTTGTTAGCCGGCTCAGTTCCTGTGTTGAGTTCACTGCATGTCTGGCAAAACGTTTTTGGTACAAGGAAGCAGGACGGGAAAAGGTGATCACTGCAAATAGAATTAGAGTGGCCTTTTTGGTAGAAGCATTAACTTATGTCTAGTGACCTGGCTTCAGTAAATGTAAAATCTGACATCCAAGGGTGCATCCTCACAGCAGTTTAAGCATACCAGCTTACCACACTTGCAGTATTGAAGACTAAAGGCATTTTTTTACAGTAATGAGAAGTACCTGCCAACCATGAGGACAATAAAGTATTTATGTGGGTGTATAAGTTGATTTTGAGTTTGAAAGAAACATGCATTATGAGTTTCATAATCCAAGAAAGCTGCCTCTTGGGGTCTCTCTATATGAGAAGATGGTTTTAATTGTATCAACCATCATTTATGTAATAAATAATACTTAATAGTGACATATTTTGATTACCAAACAACTTATGTTTGCTTTAAATTGTTATAATCACAGCATGTCCTTTAGCACCCATGTACAATTGTACAGCTTTTGTACTTTGACACAGGAATTTATCTTTCCTTATCTGAGAATACAACTGTTTGGTTTTGGGGCTTTTTTTTTCTTAAGTATTTAATCATGATTGTAATTAAAAATTAAAAACTAGGAGCCTAAAACTCTTTGGCTGCTAAATCCTGATTCACATTGAAATGAATGGGAGAAACTTAATATCCCACAGTAGGGATCTGACTTCTTTCTCAAACATGAATCTGTAAGGATACAAAAGCCCTTAGAGAGGAGCAAGTACGCTGTTGGAGAAGGTACTCTGAGAGCTTCTCTCTGATAAATCTGTAGCAGTTCTGCAACTATCAAGCTGCTTTTATGATGTGTGAACAATTTCATAGTTATTCGTTACAGTTCTAAACATTTACAGCATTCTGGATAGTTTTTAATGTAGTTTTGAAATCTTAATAACTCATTAGTCTTGGGCGAAAGATTTGTGTTTCTTAATATGCATACTTCTGAAGTTTTAAATCAATGTTTTAAAATGTATTCTTTAATCTTTATTTATGTTATTTTTCATTTAATCTTTCTTGATCTATATATTCAGTGCCAAATACATTCATGTTTTGGAAAGGGAGAGTGAGATTTTTATTCTAGTAAATTCGGTGAAAATTTACCAAATTTATTGAGGTCAGGAATTAGACAGGCTCTATCCAAAATCCTTTATGCAGATGCCATAATGTAATATTTCTGTGCTGGAAGATCATAATGTATATTTTGTTTTCTGATTCATTTAGTTTACCAGCAAATCTGAGGCTCTCCTGCTGAAAGCCCGTGTTCTTATTAATCACTTGGCATTTGGCTATGATAAAAGGTAACATAATTATTGCCTAACTATTAAATGTTTTGCCCAGGGTCTAAAATTACTTAATAAAAATATTTTAATCACCTTTTTTTTTTTTCTTAAATATGATCTCTGAAAGATTCTTGTTTGTGGACTTTTACTCCTGTGTCTCAGCTGTCTACCTCTGCACAGGACAATGATAACTCCTTGGTTTTGATCCCAAAATGATGGATTAGAAATGTGGTCACCACTAGAATTGACTAGATTTTTATTTACATGTATTTGTATGCAAAGCCCAGTAAGAGTCTAGTCTTGGCAAGAATAATGCCATTTTTCATTGATTGCAAAATGCTCACTTTTTATGTTTTCTTTTTTTCTGTTTAGCAAGTCTGTATCACTGGATCACAGCAAACCTCTCTTTATACCAGCAGGCCTGGATTCGCTGAGCCAAATAGGTGAGGACATTTCCTGTTCTTTGTGTTTGTTGCTTAATTGGTTTTTTTTAAATAAGAGAGACATTTTAAGCAAATAAAAAATGAAGTTAAATTATAGGACATCTACATCAGTTTTAACAGATTATTGAAGGAAATGGCTTAGAAAGTTTAAAATTACAATTCAGTATTTATATTATTGAGAATTACTTGTGCAGTTTTGTTAGGTAGATTAATAAAGTATCAAGACTACTTTAATTAGTAAAGTACCAACAAGCTTAGATCTAAAAGAAAATATCATCTACAGTACCACTCAGCCTGTTTCATGGTAGGAGATCAATGTTTTTTCAAACTTGTTGCAGCTTGTCACTGTAGAAGATAAAATATTAAATTAGATGGATCGTTATCCAAAATTATTTGATAATTCATGTTGTTATGACAACATAACTGTATTACTTTGTGCTGTGCTGTAATCCTTAGGACCACCACCCGCCTCTGACAGTGATATTGGAAAGATGCGTGCAAACACACCGTTGGAACTGTGGAAAAAAGTATTTGAGAAAACATTTCCTCCTGAGGTGTGTATTTACATGTCTGCTGCACAGCTGCTTTTCTCGTAGAGTAGTAGTATTATAATAGCACTACTAATTCTTGTCTTTCAAGTCCAGAGACTGGAATTTCGGTCTCACCTAGCAGTCCCATTTCTTCCAACATTTCTAATTCATACATTTTTAAAAGGTGTATAGTGGTGCTTTGATTATTAGCTTCTACATCTTCAGCCACCTTCCTACATTTAGCAATAGTGAAAGTACTGATGTAACCCTCTGTTCTTTCCGGAGTTATGTCATTGCCTTTGATTATATTGAGAGACAAGCTATACTCAAGATTTTTAGTATTTTTTAGGATGACGTATTCCCTAATGCCTAAACCAAATGACAGTTATGTTTCAAGAGAGCTCTTTGTGGCTGTAGCAAACTACCTCATTCTCCTAGGGCATGAGGCTTTGAATGAGGCAGGTGTGTTAAGAGTTCCTTGCCAAAAATCTGCCATTTTGCTATGGGAATTGTTTGGCTTTGCAAGGTAATTAGAACCCCTTGGCACCTATGTAGTGATAAATCTTGTACGTATTTCAGAAGTTTCTTGTCCCAAGAGGAAAACCCCCAAATATTTCTTTTCGATAAAACTCTTTGCTCCTGTTAGGAAATCAAAATTCTTTTCTATTTGACCTGAGCAAATAAAGGTCGCTGCTTTCTCCTTATGTACTACACTGTGTCACATTTCTTTACCCCTGTCCTTTTCCTGCGCTACAGCTCACCTGGGCAGGCAAGGAAGACAGTCAGGCTATGAAACTCCCTCAAATTAAGGTACACAAACAGGGCTTTTCTAGTTTTCAGTCTGTGGGTCTCCATTCGTAGTGAGGAGAAGTCTGAATTCACCCTTTCCCACTCACTTGACTGCTACATATCAAAACCTAGAAAGTATTTCTGGTGGTTTATGACCAGGATAAATTATCACTGAAATGCCTCTCTCAGTACAGGATACCCCAGCATGAAAAAGATTAAACCCTGCTTTCAGAAACTATACACAGGACTTTTTAATGTTATTTTTGGTCATAAACTTTTAAAACACGATAAACAAACATTCTCCCCCTTCAATAACTCTTAAACTCTCCATGAAACAGCTGGAGAAACAAATACATTTCTCATCTTGCAAGCTCCATCAGCGTTTTAAGGTATCAGTCTAATTAAAGAAGACTTAAAGATTTGCCAAGTAGATTCCCAATCTTCTCTTTTGGTTCCAAAATATGCTTTAAACTTTAGAGCTGTTTTCATGCATTGTGAATTTCTTTTTCCATTGCCTCATCTATTAATAATTATAATTCTGCTTTATTTTATTCTGACATTTGTATGATTGCCTTCTTGCTACTTTTCATTTTTTAGGAGTAAGGAGAAAGGCACAAGACATCATTTACAAAAACTCTTTATTTGATAGTGTTTCTTTCTATTAGTGTATTTGCTTCTTTGGAAGTAAACTTGAAGTTATAGTTCTCTCAGTGTCAGTAAATGAAATTTCAGGTATTTGGCAAAAACATAGTAATCAATTTCTCAGCCCTTGAAGTAACGCTTCTGGTAACTGGAACTGAATTCTAGTCTTGAGTATTAAATGCTTTAGCAAGATAACCTTAACTATGCCCAAAGGTCATTGGGCTATTTTCCTTTTGAGGAGAGAATAATAAACAAATATGACATAAGAATATTTTCTTTCCTTTAAGATCTAACTGCACTATTACTTTCTTATCATTTTACCAATCTAATATTTTTAAAAAATCTAATCTCTGTCCTATATCACAAAGTTGTTCCATAAATGGAGGATTTTAATACATTTATATTAAAAGCAAATACTTTCATTAGATCTACAGCATGGCATTTTCTTGTTAAAAGAACAGAAGATAAAATGTATCATTTGAGTTTTTGTCATTTTTCCTTTTAGAGTTCCTGTGATTTACAAAATACCAAGGACCCTGCGCAGGATTCACAATACGCTGAGTATGAAGTTGATGTCATGAGAGCTCAGAAAAAACAGGTATGTGATTGTTCTCCAATTGCTGTTCACAGTCAGGTGTTCCAGAACCACCAGCATTGCTGAAATAATTTTAGCATATACTTGTAGTGCCATTTTGGCCTTAAATAACCTCAACTTAAGTTTTCAGCTTAGTAGTTGTGGTTTTGGTTTTGTTTGGTTTTGTTTTATTTTTTTTCCCATTACTAGACATTAAGCCAGTAGAGCACTGTTAGATCTCTAAGTTTTGGCTCTTGTAGTTTGTTTAGAAATTAATAAATCACATTTTCCCTCTAGCTCTCTTTCAGAATTATTTCACTAAAATAATATTGAAGCAAAGCTGCAATTTTTTCCTGGCAGTAATTTCTTCATTTCTGCACCCTGTGCTCTCATGTTGGTGTTGACTACCAGAAAGCCTAGGAAGCGGTATCAAGCTTTAGGGTGCAGGGCATTTACTTTTTAAATTTTTGTCTTCTTCCATCAAAACTTTTTATTGGAACTGGAAAGATACTGAGATGATAGCATTTGTGACTCGAGTTTGGAGGCTATGTCTGTTTTGTCTTAAACAGAGTGAACAGAATTATTCCACATAGTGATCTTTGGCTTAACCCCTGAATTCCAGGAAAGACTTAGTGGGAAACAGGTCTTTTTTTTTTCCTGATTAATTTTGAAGTGTTTCTGCATTCCTGTACATGGGTGGTGAATTAATTTCATAGAAAAACTCTGTGGCAAACTAGAGAAAGGTTAGAACATTGCTTTATATTAATAGATATTAGTGTATAACATCACATGCATAAAAATACTGTATGTAGTCTTCATCAATATCGTAGGTATGCGCCTGTTAAAATCACTCCAAGATTTATGTATTTTTCTTTGTTTGGAAGAACTAGCACGTATTCTGGAAACTCTGTATTTCATACAGGTTCATTTTTTTCACACATGGCTAAATCTTTGCTAGAATGTCTGAGAAACATGCCACTCTCACAGCTTAAACGTGGGCTATTCACATACTGTTTACCTCTGTAAACCAAGTTACTGCAGTGAAAGGAGATGTTTCTAACAGTTCTTGTGATGGATTGTATCAACAGAGATCTCACATGCTTTTACAGACCTGCACTCTTAAGACGAAAGGGAGTTTTATTGACTTGCACTGCAGTTAATCTCAACTAACCCTAAAATACCATGGCAAATTTCATCTTTTTGCATGCTTGTAAAAGAAAGCCAAAGGATTAGGTTAATGCTGCTATCACATTTTTGTAGAGTTTAGTTTGCATAAGGCAGTAAACCTGTAGTTACCTGATCCAAAGAAACACATTAATAATGTAAAATAATAAAGCAATTTCAAGAATCCGCTGCAGTCTTTGAATTTGCACATTACCTGTAATATCCTGTTAATGTAGGCATCAGTTCTGCATTTCTGTTACATCAAGAGCAGTCTTAGAAAGTATTAAAATTTGTAAAGTACATTGCTTTTGGAATTCATAATGTAATCTCATTCTCAGTATATCTGTATATCTCAAAATAACTATGTGGTGTCCTAGGCTTGTTATTTTTAGATAATACTTATGTCTTCCAAAAGAAGATACTGTTATGAGTTGATGAAATCATACAGGAAATTATTAATTTTCTGTTTTTAAAGAAAAGAAACAGGCTTTTAGAATCTTAATCTGTTCAAGGGCATTGCAAACCAGTGTAGTTTCTTTTAGTTAGACTTCTATGAGTAATTTGAGCATTAAAGAAAAAATTACTTTTGTTATCTACAGCTATTTCCTAAACTTCTCTATCACAAAGTTCAATTATTACAAGATTATTTGCCTGTTATTTAAATGTTTTATATGCCAAGAATTTAATTCAATATGAAATGCACCAAGATAGCAATATACATCTAAAAGAAAGGAACACTGTAGTTGCAGTGAGTCTTGAAGTGCCCTTCGATTTCCCAGTTATATGAAAAGCGGCACAAAAATCCTGTTTTTAAAGCAGCATTTTAAATGCATCATAGTCTGACAGTCTTTATAAAGTCTCATTATGTCTATTGTGTAGGAGGAACCGTATATTAAGATGTTTAATATGCAACCTGTTCCTAATGAAATCATGAGAGATAACCCAAAATGAAAGTTTCATATGATGGCAGTGTATACCTTGAAGGCATTTAAGTGCATGTTATCATTTTTGTCGGTTACTTCCAGGTAAGTAGTATGGCACTTTGGACTCTAGGTGACAACCAGTTTGCTTGTTTATCTCAAAGATAAGCTTTAAAGAAAAAATATACACAAAAACATAGCAAGAAAATATTGACCGACTGACTCACTCTTGGTCAGAACTGCTCACTGATACTGTAATAGATTTATAGCTAACTGTGGTAATACAGAGTTTAATTACATTACTTCCAACTTTGTAACTCGGCTGAAGGCTTTGTACACTCTAGCAGAGTAAAAGGTTAACGTCTCAAATATAAAATTAGAAAACTTTTTATTTTTACAAAGTACAGACAGAAGAAAGTACCTGGCTGACTCTCATGTACCAGCTGTCAGCTATTAATAGTATTTATCTGATATGCTTTTTGGCCGTGGAAGTTGGGAGTCCAGCTCAGCAGCATTGTGTGACAAGAGTCTTTTAGACGGATTATTTTGCTTCCTTAGTGTTTCATAGTTAACAATGAGATGCATCACTATTTGTAGACCTTTTGCTCTGGAAAGCTCACTGGGGCTCTCTTTTAGTCAGTGTACCTTTGTTCAGGATAGAGCACGTCTTTCTCAACTATGTCTTTTCAGAATTCTTTTCCTAGTTCTCACCCCGCAGACATGCAACGTGCAGGTTTATATCAAATAGTGCTCTTGCAGTTGTTTACTACTTTTTCATTCTCTGGAGTTAAGCTGTGAGAGAATACAGCACCAGGGACCTGTGTGGAATTTACATTTCTAATGTCTTTCTTAACTAGCAAGTTCTCTCTGGGAATTACTGGAATTTTGTGCTCTTTGCAGGGCTTTCACGATTCAAGAAAAACATTCATTCTTTATATTTATTAGTCCATAAACCTGTAGCTTGCTGTAAACTCTTCATACAGTTCACATAAAACATAAACAATATGGCAAACTCGTCATCCATTTCTCTCCACTCTCTGCCAGCTTTTTGGCTTTTGATGCTTTAATGTCCCCTTAATTTCATTTTAGTTACACATATAACTTGAATAGGAGTGAGATCTTTTAAAATAATTGTCGATTAGAGCTGCACATATGCCACCTGCATCTGTGGGTGCTTGGAAGTCTTGTTCCTTAGTTCCTTCTAAATGTTTGTGCCAGTGAGATGGCACATGGGGGTGGCTGCTCTGTTTCCTTTCGAATCGTGCTCTCTAGCAGAGAGGTGAATACGCTAAGGTGTCTTTTTGAAGGTTTTTCTTTCTTTCAGGTCTAAGCTAGGCTGTTACACCTTGTACTGCTAATAGTCAAAATAGGCGCTTGGGCCTTTGTCACCTGGATGTTTGACTGCAGTTTCTTACATCAAAGCAAATGATGAAGCTCACCTTGAGCTCAAAGCATTGGAGAGCCTCCTGGTCAGGTATTTAAGGCAGCAGTGTCACGCAAGGCTAAAGTTCCCCCTGGCTGGTCCTTGTTACACATCTTTTACTTTAGGGGTTGGTGCCAGTTTTAGCTGGAGCCTGATGCCATAAAGTAGACTCAAAAAAAAAAAAAAGGTAGATGCTTGGTGCCAGCTATAAGAAGCAATGGAAGCAGATCTCAACGACAAGGACTGTAACGATTAAGACTTTAACAAGTCTTAAACAGGAGGGAGGTTCTATAACATTGCATAAGGAAGCATAGTCCTATTTCCCCTAAAAACAGGAGTGACCTAATTAACCATGGCATTCACAACTGAAAGTCATCTGCAGCTGTCTGATTGAGATTGGGACTGCGTTGGCTCACAGAACAAGCATTGTGTTTTTTCAGCTTACTTCTCTAACGTGACCATACTGCAGAACTTTGGGAGACAATTTCAATCTCATTCAACAAAACAGAAAATTGCATATTATGTGATGAAACTCCTTGGTCAGACCAGTTACTGGGCAGAGAGGTACAACAGGCACCTTAATGTGGGCAACAGAGCAGTAGCATCTTCTGTTTTCTCCAGAGGAGAAGTGCTAGTCTTCAGAGTGTGGAGAAAAGGTTAATTTGGCTGTTTATCCAGCTGTCAAGAATAAGCTTTCTTGTTTTCACATGTCCAAATCAGTAGCCTCCTCCTCCAAAAAAAAAAAATTATGTTGGTTCAAGAGCATTATTAGAGCATTGTTATTAATTTCCTACTGAAGTTTAGGTGCTTAAGATTTTTAATCCTCGTTTCAGTGCTTGGTTATTGTCACTATGTTCCAGATTAAAGGCACTTTCAATAAGAAACTGCATGAAAAAGAAAGTTGAAGTCATGTCAGTCCCTCAGAACTGAGGAAATGCAACAATTAAGGCTTTTCCCCACAATCCTAATTTTTCCTCCTTGTTTGTAGACACTATAGTATTGTCTTTAATTATGTGATCATATACTATTTTGCTGATGTCTCAATTCAATTGTTCAGTATTTCTTTTCATCATCCTTATTCTTTGTGTACCTTATTTCTCAACCTGCCATTCAGACACTTCAATGAACACAAAAGTATTTCTTTTTTCCTCTGAGAATGTGTGGTAATGTTATCTTATCTGCGTGCCTCACAAACACCAGTTAAGTCTTTCTTCCCAATCCCTTTATGATCTTAGGTGTGATCTTCCTCAGTTGACAGATGAAGAATTTGTAGAAACAGAACTACAGAAGCAGAAAGGTTAAAAATAATGTTAAAAATCCACTTTATGCCAGTGTTGAGACATGTAGGACACATTGCTAGCACTAATCCTGTTTAAAGAGCTCAGAGGACGTTGAAGGTGTATTTAACTTGCAGTTGTTAATTCTTGGTAAATCTGATCCATGGCCCCTACACTTGGTGCCCAGAAAACAAAGGAAGCATAATGCTCCCGTGAACATTTTGGTGTACTTTGGAGTAAATTCTTTCATCGGATCTTCTTTCAGAATGGAGAGAGGATCTCGTAGCTGATCATATAGTTACAGTATATTCCAGAATTCTGCTTATGTTTGTGGTATAGGGCTTTACAAGCAGGAGGGTTCCCTTTTTCAGAAGGGTCTCTGGAGTGATCTTTAAGCTATTTTTGAAAGATTTTTACATTACATTTCTGACTTTTTTTACTTTCTGTTTTACATGAAAACTAAGGAAATGTACTTTCCTGACAGCATTTTTCTTCATGGATCACTTGATTTGTTAAAGTTTACTTTTTGTAAATATTGTCCCATTTAATCTCTTCTTTTTTGCTTTCATTTCTCACTGTTTAAATGTTAGTCTTACCTAGATGTGTCCAAAATAAATATTTATCATTTTGTTCCCTACTTTTGTATGATACTTGACATTTCTGTGTTGTCTTGAATTGCCTTTACACTGCATTGCCTTCTAGCTAGCGAAAATTACAGCAAAATAAATTCTACTAAATTATCTGCCTCTTTCTTGAAACAGTTTAGTCAGATGATAAATCTGTAAGGCTAATTATTTAGGCTACACATAGAGACATGACCTCCAGCCGACATTGTCTTTATTTGTAAAACTTCATTGTCTAATTTTACCCCTTCCTGTGGCCTTTGAGAAGGTTGTTCGGGTTGAAATTATTTACTTAGCATAAATCAGGTTACATGTGTTTCTTAAAATATCACAGTATTCTTTCTACTCCTAACTGTTGGCAAGTTTCCAAGTGTTCAGTATGTTCCAAGCACATAATTACTTCATATTAAAAAATGAGTGAAAATACTGAGTAAAGTCTGGCTTACAGAAAGAACAATTCTGTAGTTCTGGAGTTGTATTTAATAATGGAACTTACTAGATTTAGACTGGACACAATGAGAGTTACTTAACTGTAAAACTAGACCTCTGCAAGCATCATGAAAAATATGCACTAATTCAAAATCCTCTTATTGCTCGTAAACCTGTGATGCTTTCTGAAAATTCTGCACTGCTGCTGACAACGCTGCTGAAATTATTTCCTGAGAGAAAATGTGTTATTTCCATACAATTTGTAGATGATGGTTTCTTTGTTGCTTTTCCTTGTATTTTCTTCTTCCTCCCTCTGTGATCTGGACTAAGAATTAATACTTCTGGCTAATTCACTAAGTGTGAATTTTGTTCATTTTGTCGCTTGTGGTATCTGTATATCTACAGTGAAACCTCCCTTAGCCTGTGAAGTCCATTGTATTAAAATCATAATAGCAATCATATAAAACACGTGCCCACTTTTGAGTGTCTTTGCTACATTAACGCTAACCCCTGGGTTTTGCCCACCCCTTTTCCTGATCTAAGTAAGATATGATGACTTTTTTTGCATTGCAAGCAGTACATGGTTGGGTCTAACGGCACCTCACTAGAGCATCATCTTCCTGCAAAGCTATTGGAAGCCTTCTTATTCTTAAATGAATGAAAAGCAATCATAGTGCTTTCTAAATTAATCTTTGCTGAAAAAAAAATCTTCAGAAATAGTTCCTGACAGTATGCAACATTACATAAAATTCGGAAGATGAAATTGTTGTTTGGTAATGCTACTAAAACCTTTTACTATGGGCATCAAAATTCCCAGTAGCACTTTTGAGTGAAATGAGGTCATTTGTTTCCTATGCTGGTACTCAGCTGATGTCAAGTATAGCATCAGGTAGGTTGCCTGGTCTTTCATTCCTCGTTTGCTTTCTTTATACCTCCACAATTTGAGCCTCTGTTTGCTTCTAATAATCTAATACTTGTGATTCCCACATTGGGTTTGCATTTCATTTTTTACATACAGGTGTTAACTTTTCAATCTACTAAACAGTAGCACCTCAAAGAACATTGTAACTACTACTTTAACTAATCAAAAAACCAAAACAAAAAGCATGGCATCGTAGTCCCTCCTGAGTAATACACTTCCTCGAAAACCTCAGGCAATGATGATTCGCACAAATAACCAATACCGTAGATTAAATAGACAGAGTATGTCAGTTCCTCTAAAATACATTTCTGCCTACTGCTTTCTGGAGGAGCCTGTGTTCTGCGGGGGTTTCTAACATTAACTGGTAGCTAAGTTATCACCACTGGTGACATACAAGCTTACAGAAGTTCATTCAGGCCTGTGCTTACCAAAAAAAAAAAAGTAAGTAGACTTTGTTCTTCTAGTTTATTTTCCATAACTTTAAGGAATTACCAATCCATTTTTCTTCTTCAAAGGCCTTGACTTCAAGTGTAGTAGTTTCTGTTGGGTAATTCTTGTTTCTGTTTTTAAAACACATTTCTATATGTTCAGAGGGAGCCTGGTTTCTCAAACTGAATGTCTAAGAAAAGGCACGAAATTTCTTCTTCATTAGAAAGTACCTAGGCCTAACTAAACAAATAAATTTATATAGCTTCCTACGTGACAGCAAATGTGGCAAAATTTATAGCACTTGTAGTATCATTTTGTTAAAGATAAAAGTATATATAGTACATATTTTTCTAGACTGAAAAAAGTTTGTACATGCTAAAAATGTTCAAGTGGCTAATGTATGTATCTTATAACTTTCAGTAATGAGATTAGATTAACACGTATGTTTCTCTTTTAGGAACTTGAACAATACAAAAGAAATGCCTCCAAATCCTGGAAAGAAATGGATTTTGATTCTGATGAGCTGCTATAGGTGTCTTCAGTTTAACTTTTACAAAACTACTTTAATCATTTTAACATTACACTAACGATTTAATCTGATGCAGGTGAAAATATGGAATATCAAACTACGAAATTAGTATTTATTAAGTGTTCCCGTTATTATTTTTAATAAAAAGAGCTGTTAATTCAGTCCAAATTTAAATATATCTTGGTAGTGACACAGTTTTAAAAAGCAGGGAGAAAGGAATTCTAGATTGTTCAGAGATGGGTTTGAATATGAAGACTGACATTAGTCAGTTCTACCTATTTTATAACACAGTATTTGGTTTATTTTTGAATGCTGCTGCCCTCAATATGTGTTTAAATATAAACAAGTTTTCACACACAAAATATGAAGTTGCATAGTAAAGTGTTTGGCATCTTGTCCTAGTTCTTTGCATATATAGTTCAAAAGCAAACCTTAAGGATAGATTTGCATCATTGTTTGATGCATTTGCATAGGATAGGTCCACAAAACCTGGCAGCATCAAGTGGAATTAAAACTATGTTTGCCCTGCATTCAGAAGTTTGATTTAGCTCTGTTTCAGTATGGTATAGTTTAATAGAGGAATTATTTATTGCAATGTATAAATTGTCAAAAATCCAAATGGTAGGAAGTCAGTCTAATGAATTTCATCAATTACTGGTGGAAGTCTAAGTTATATAGGTTACTGGTGGAAGTATAATTGATTCACATGCAGGGTAAGCTGGTGAAATGCTGCGTAAACTAGAGATGGGTTTTTGTCCATGGGCATCCTCACGAGTCTGAGATTGCCTGAGTGTTTTGAGAATGTACAGGACAAGATCTAGATTAAAATCAGAGGTATCTCTTGAGAGCTAAGACCTGTTGTCAGAGAATAAATGTCACAACAGTCACTTGGCAGACAAGATCGTAAGAACATCCCCTGATGAACAACTCTACATGCGCATAAAAATGGGACAGACAAACGAATGTGGTATCCTTCCAGCTCTTTAAAGATATTTGTTATTTTTAACATATTTATTAATCAAATGTTTTTCTGATATAACATTTGTATCCTAGAATATTACACATAAAGATATGTGAAAAAAAGATCTTAGCCTCACAGTTAAGTGGAAGAACTTGCATTAACTTGAGGATTTTGAGTTCTTCATTATGAAGTGCATGATCTCAAAGCTATCAAATTAAAGTAATTAGATTATTCTGGAATTCTAAGCTACAAATGTACTTAACTCCTTGAAGACATCTCTACCTGTCCCTCTGTAATAAATACTTTCTTCACTGAACGTGCAAAGTAGGTTATTTAAGAATTCTGTGTCTGTTAAGCTTTCAGTTTTGAGAGGTACTTATATTGATTAAATAAATAACTTAGACTCCTTGGGATGTTAGTGAGCCCATGAAAATAATTTCCAAAGATGCAAAATACATCAGTTCCAAGAACTGGCAAACAACTTTTATATTTTTTTAACTAGCTAAATTGACGTTTTATTAACAAAGAAAAATATGAAATTTGCAAACTGCATCCAAAACAAGATTGAGAACTTGATAATTAAGAGAAGGAACATAACCGTCTTCTCTAATTTACCATCATTTTCAGGACAAAAACATGTTAGGTAACTTTTATATTGCTTAAAGTTCCTGTACTCAGTGATTGTAAAGTACGCATAAGATTAAAGTGGAGTGATTTCTTGATTCTATCTTTATTTACATGTAATTGGTTGATTGTGTTTCTACAAATCCCCAAAATGGTATCAAAACAAAGCACAGGAGTTAACATACAAGATTTACTAGCAATTATACCTCTCTGCTTATTGGTAATGCTTAAAAAGCAAAATAGTGTGAGAAATATTAGAGTACCATTGATACATTGTTAAAAATTGACAGAAACAACTGAGTAATTTAAATTCAAAATGTCCTTTAAACCATTTAATGCTCTTGATTTGGGTCATTTGGGTATAAGGTGGGAATACCAAAAGCAGGAAGCCATTCCCACTCTTAAGAGAACATTGTTTTTCAAGACTGAAAACATCGAGGTAGAAACAAACATGAGAAGGTGACTGTGTTTCTAAATGTATAATCACTTAAATTTCTATCTAAAATCCATCCATTTAAGCTTTCAAATATAATCAGTTTACAAGTGTAGTATTAGACGTTGTTAGCACTGCCACATTTTATTACCTGCTAATAATTATTTCTCTTACTTTGAAGCTCAGGATTGCTATAATGGCAAGTCCTGGTATAAAAGCATAGAGGATTAAGAAATCGATGTGGAACCAGGACAATGCACCAGGAAACTGTTTTTCAATGAACTCAGTGCCGTGGGAGAAAATACACATAGGATTAATTGACATGGAACTGTTGGCTCCACCTGTCAAGACAAAAAAATTGATATGTTTAGTAGGTGAATCGGTATCTAGCTTATACATTTAATATACCTATCCCTAACAGTATTTTAATGAGGAACTGTACCCACAGCAGTATTTCCCATTGTTTTGGAAGAAGAACAGACAAGCCATATATTTCTGCGGTTAATCTATGCCATACTTTTTGAAGGCAAGAAGAAAGAGTCACTGGGAGCTTTCTGTTTTCTTCATGCCAAAAAAAAGAAGATTTATGGCTTTTCAGACACATTATCTGGAGAGGCCTCAAGAAGCAAGTTGCCTAATGTGGCAGACTGACAGTGTTCAATTAATAAGCTGGGGTTTTTTAACAGCTCACAAGTTATCTTCAACTTACCAAGATACTTCTATTATATGTAGAAGGAAAAGAAGCACCAACACATCATTAAAATTCTTTACAATGGCCATAAAGGCTTTTTTTTTTTTTTAACACTTACCACATGTGAAGTTTAAGCCATGAAATTCATTGACTATAAGCACCTCACTGCTGTATCTTTGAGAGGAAAGATAACTGAGAATTTTAAATGGTAGCGACATTTCTTCGATAGTCCTTAAAGAAACAGAGAAGTTAAATTGGCTTTTGCTACATTCCAAGAGCCAATTTTACCCCAAATTAAAACACTCATCTTAACCTCTTACAGAAACAGCTCTTGGTTGCACGTGTAGGGGTTTCAAATACAAAGCCCATTTTTAAGTGCTAAATGAGGAGACAACCATGAAGGCTGTCTCTGACTTCAGTAGCGTCACGAGGTTCAGCCCTGTTGATGGACAGTCACAAATAACATAAACTTTAGTTGCAAAGGTGTTGTTTCTGAGGTAAGAAATCACCACCCCCTCACTGCATCTTCAAAAAAGACTGAATATCAATTCACTGGGACCATAAAAACAATACAAAAATGAGAGAATAATGAGAAGCGAAACAAAGTATGAAAATTTTGAAATAGCATTATTCAACAAGACTGGGCAATTCCTGCACCTAAAATACTGGAAGACTTTATAACTAAACAAGCAAATGAACAGACAGAAAACAAAACAAAAAAACCCCAATCAAACAAAAAACACACACACTCCCCCAAAAAACAAACAAAAAAAAACAACAAAAAAACCAACCACCAGCAACCCAAGTCTCAGTGCTATTTTTAATATCCTTCATTGCCTATGAAGTTTAATCAAAGAGATTCACAATATTAATTACCAATGTCTCTACTGTAAAATAAGGTTAGAAACCACTCTAATACTTCTTAGAAGTTATCATTAAGGCATTAGATTATGGCAACGGGAATAACTGTCTTGTCACTATAAACATACACGTTCTTGACATCCGGCAGAGACCAAATTAATTAGATATTAAGCTAGTTTTACTTGATAAGCAAGTATTAGCTGAAATATTCTTTGAAGGGACAAACCATCATCAACTTTGTGAAGACGCATATGCTTTTCTTGAGGACAACTTGATGTCATCTATTGTTCGGCTTACTTAAGTTTTCATCGAAAAGATCTCAGGTGAGCGTATCACACTTGCTCAATGTCTCAAGAAGGCTTCTTTTGACAATAATACCCATGCTGGTATATTTCTCAAAAAATACTAATTTCAGTATTAACAAATAGAAGGGGAAAACAGTTCAAAGTTCATGCAGTTACAATGCAAAAACATTTATTTGCATAGTAATAGAGCAAGTGGATCATAATTTTCCCACATATTTACTACACTACTTTATTATTTTTATGTAGTTCAGTCTGCACAGATAGAAAAATTGTCAGAAAAGTTAATGGCTAAACTGGAGAATAACACTAAGAAGATAGTTGAGAACAACTGTTTTTTGGAACCATCATTCCCCGTGTTAAATGTCTGGTAAGTCGCAGTAGTTACTAAAAGTTGTAGGAACATTTTTTGGTAGACTCCTTCAATGAGGACAGCATCTCAGGTCATAACATCAGCATAAGTAAAGCAATTCAGCTGAGCTGATAATAATTGCTTGGTTTTATCCTCAATTTATTAGCAAAAAGTGAAAGAAAAAAGTATCTTTGTTGATATCTAAAGTTCTTAAGTGTCATTTTGTGTGTTTAATACAAGGTCTAACATAATTAGGCAGTTCTACCTCTGAAGGATAACAGCTGCACTTTCCATTGCTACCTGTGCATTATTGTGCTTCAGCAGTACAGGCTGTTCACAAAACTCTTCTATAAGCCAATGTTATTTAACATCATTAACAATACAATGAAAGAAAACTTCTTCCTACCTTACTAGTCCAGTTCCCACTATCACACCTGCTGAATTAAGTAGCACCACTCCGCTTTGGACTATCTGTGCGTTTTGAACCACACCAAGTACAACAAGTGTTAGTAGTTCCCCAATGATGTGAGATGCCAAGATAACAGCAAAAAAAATTCCAAATCTGGAAGCATCAGGATGCAACCCTACAGTCCTGTACAAAAATGAACAAAAGAACATTTACAAAACAGTGTTTTGATACTAAACTTGGACCGTAGCTTTTATTTTTATTTATTTTTTGCAATTACTCATTAAGTGAACTGTTACATCTTAACCCTTAGTATATTGTTTGGAGCCTTAACATAAGGACATCCATTTAATATCATGGCGTAAGTGCAAATAAATTAGGTTCTCTCCATCTAGATTGGAGATGATTATGTAAAGATGTAGTTGTAACAGAAATCTGTGTTGTTTCAAGACAACCACTGTGGCTTTTAGGATCCCTTAAACTAACATCCGTCTCCTTTTAGAGTCTATGCAGTGGGACTCAATTACATGAGCCATGTATTTAAAGAACCCCTTTATGTAGCTAATTAACAGATAGAATTTTGCACTTCTGATACTGTGCATGCAAATGTAAAAATGGATATACTCGATTAAATGGAAGCCTAATTGATTTCACTACCCATGTAATTGATCCAAATGCAATTTTCTCCATACTCCTGCACTCTTTAATACAACACACTGTCCCCAGCTTTTCCCTAGCTCACCTAAAATAAGAAGGGACCTCGCAATCTGTACTAAAGACTAAAAAGCTAAGAAAGGCCAGCAACTGCTTGTCAAACTTAATTCAGCCTTATAGCATACATGACAGATGACATAACCTTTTATTACATGGTGCCATATTACTCTTTTTCCAAAATACCCCAGACCAGAAATGCCTCATGCCAGGTACAGACTGCATGCTTTGCTTAGCTAACAAGCAGCTATTCAACGTTTTATTTCTTTTTCATTGCTCAGTGCAAGGTTCTATGTTTATTTTTTTTTTAAGCCACTATGTTCAAACATGGTCTTAGAAATTGAAGTATGAATTTTCTCACAGGCTTTCCTGTAGCATTTTTTGTGTGTAGCACCAAAATAATCTCTATTACAATCATGGCTGAATATTGACTCTTCAAGTACTAAACATTCCCTGAGCTACCACATATATAACAAGCTTTAATCACAGATTGGTGCAGAAAGAGCAGCTCTCCAAAGTCCTAGCATGAGAGTGTCACCTCCTCCGAAGTGCTCGAATAATTTACATACAGCTATGTAGAAACAGACTAGTAAATCTGGGGAAGGAATAGAAACAGAAGCAAGCCTATAAGAGAATAAACTTGGAGAATATTACAGCACTAGAACAGTAGGACAATATAAACTCTTAGAACATTTCCCAGAGGTAGGTTTAACTAGGAAAATCTGCATAGAGGACATTTACTTGATGGCAAAATTAGCTGTATTTGTTCTTGGCCAGACCTGCCTTGTGTCTGATCAGATAAGAGTTTGGTCCTGCCTGACAGAAACTGTCTGACCCTACAAACACAAACTCAGAGAGAAGTGGCTTGTAAGAATATGTACCAGAGGCTACCAAAGAGTCTCCAAAAGTTAGCTCCTCCAGAAAAGTTTAATCCTGCACAGATACAATCTTCAAAATTTCATAGAGAAACTGCTTGCCATAAGAGGTCTAAGTGCACTTGAAGTCACTCCGACACATCACTGATGGGTTCCAAACAACCACAAGATAGCAAAGATATGCGTGGGCCAATATCTGTAAATATTATCCATTAACCAGAACAAGACTCTTCATCATCGATTGTGTTTGAAGCTACCAAAGCTCAAGGGCAAAGCCTCCGCTTCTACAAATTTCCTGTTTGTCAAGGAGTGGGTGTGACAAGGTTACTCCTGATGTTTAGGCACTCCACAAACTCCATTGAACCTGAAAATGTTGTTTTGTTTTTTTTCCAAATTGCTGCCTTCTCAGCAGCCAGCTCACTAGCAGGCAGAAATGGAAAGGCTCCGGTGACCACAGCACATCTCAACACTTACTGGGAGGAGAAGTGATTTCTGCTTGTCTGTGAAAAAGGAGTTTTCAGGGAGCACTACCAAGCACACAAGTCCTCACATCTGGAGGAGCAGAAAACTCCCTCTTGGAGCTTCTGTTTCTTCATTGAGGAGCTGACAGCTATGGAGATCCCAAATGGAAAGAACTGAGTAAATGCTGAGCACTGCCCCTCACTACCTACTACAGACCAGGAAGAAAAATCAGCATTTTTCTTTCCTGAACTTTTCTAGATGGGAAAACAGCTATTGTTAAATTCCCATATCTGACTAACTCCCTGAGCAGAAGTTCTTATTCAACAGTTCAAGTGGTTTTGTGCAGTTCTCCTTCATTCATTTTCAAACTGTCCAATAGCATGCTGTAAGACGCACCAGCACACACAGCTACAGCAGAATACCCCCTGCACTGTATCTCTTTTACAAGGTTCTATCCATGTATTATCTCTCAACAGCTAAGAAGAGAATATGCGTCCAGGACACAACCCAAGCCTGCTGTTCATTTGTACACATTTTACTATAGACTGCTGTCTGATGGCAACTTTACTATCAACTGAATCATGAAAACAAAAATTAACTTTAGAGCACTACACACCTCTCCTTTCATAATCAGGAAAACAAAAATCCAGAAAGTTATTGAAAGACAAAAATTGGTAATTATATAATTTGCTATTAGCTTACATAAGCAGCCATGGACTCAACTGAAGGTGAGAAATCAATGGAACAGAAATGAAGGAGAGCTGGCCTATATGATAGATAAGGCAATCAACACATGAAATATTTCATCATTCCATTCTGAGGTGTTACTTCACTATGATGTGAGGAAATGAATGTACTAGGGGGAAAAAAAGCCATCTTTACATCAAACCCTTTCTCCAACTATCAGAAATCCACTTCTGGGCCTTTTTCTGGAGAGTGAAAGAGAGGGATCCAGGTCTCATCACTTCCTTATGCTGTAGCTAAGCCCCAAATGTCTCAGGAAATGTGAAGCTTTGTTATTGTCACATACTTGCTGTTGTATTTCTCACTTCTTTTTTTCTTATTTCCTGTCTTTCTAAACATAATGTGAAATGACACTTCATGCTTTTCGTATGACATAAGAATGGAAAATGTCCCAGGCCCATTAAAACTTCCCTAGAGAACTGGTAACTTACTCACTCTGTTAAGAGTTTTAACACTGTCTGAAAGAGAAGGGTTAAAATTGTCTCATCTTCCCTTCAGCTTTCTCTGTAATCATTCTGAGACATGAGCAGGAAGCCATGCCAGGAGTCCTGGTGCTGACATGGGAATTGAAAGTGAAGACAAAAAGAAAAATAACAATCCAATAGATGGTACAAGTGCTTACCAGTACATAAAGGTGCTGAAAATTGCCGTGCTGATGACACTGAAGGGCAGGAAATGTACTATATAAGCTAAAAGCATTTGCCACTTCTTATACAAGCCATCTTTACTTTCTTGGTCACTGATAGCACGTAAAGGTGGGACTGGATAAAATATGTAAGAAATAAAACACCATTGAATAAAGAGACCAATAACTTGAAGCACAGAGACAGCTTTGAAAATACATCAGAAACATTCTGTCTAAAACAGTCCAAGCACTTCTTCCCCCACTGTAAATGCAAACCATGCTCCCTGCAGACGCCAAAAGGTGGTAAGCTTAATGACAGAGGTCTAACTAGGCAGCATACAGGACAGCCTTCGCTTTTTGCAGACACAAATTAAAGACATGAAAAAACTGCTGTCACCAGATAATTTCTTGAGGTGCTCTGCTCTCGAGATGATGACAGCAGTGTATGTTCCCTACATGAGAAGAGATTTTAGGGCTGTAGAATAGAAACTACTGTTGGTCTCAGTATGGCAGCTGTAAGAGAGGGACCCTCTAACGTAGTCATCGCATAATACTCCTAAATCTAATTATGCTTAATTGTTGCCAAAGCTGGTTTATACTTCCATCCTTTCCATGCATTTGGTTTTGATCTCACTTCAGATGTTAACTACAGACCTAGACTTTGTCCTGCCTTTGTAAGGTCGCACACAGGCAACTGAAGGGCTGTTGCACAGGTCAGAATAAGGGCCCCCTGCACCAGCCAGCTGTGACAGGGACAGGCAGGGGGCAGGGCACACCCCTTCGTTAATGCACTGAACCTGGAGCCCCTCTGATGGGCTGATCTTTTTCTGTGGTGCCAAGCTTCCTGTTGCTTCACCTTTGAATTTCATGCTTCTGTATCAGCTCTGACGTTACCTAAAACCCTTAAGAGCCTTTAAATGACTGTCTTAAAGAAAGATTTTTTTCCCATTTACAAAACAGTGGCAGCAATGCCTGCTGCTGCACATAACACAGGACAGAAACTCACAAAGGGCAACAGCATTGAGCATCCCTGTGTAGGGGGGGGCGCTCACGCACTGGTAGACAAGCCCCACACGGTCCTGCACAGCTCCTTTTAACAGGTCGTTCGTTAATCGAAGAAGGAAAAATGCTACAAACAAGCCAAATAACAGATTCTGGGAGAGACGCATGATGACGCCCATCTTATCTCTGGAGAAGTTTTTTGTTATCCTCCTGATAATGAAACAAAAACAACAATATACTTGTTGGTAGGGTATTTAGCTTCGAAGGAATCTTACACACATAGTGTCCACAAAAAGGTAATATGTTAAAGACAAGAGGGACAAGTACAGTGGTAGACCAAAATAATGCAGAAAGTGCATTTATATATGGGGGGACAACTCAAAAGATTAGTGGATAAGAAAAAGATTTTTCTTAAAAAAAGAAAAAAAAAAAGTCTTACCGTAAAAGAATCCATAATTTGTAAAAGGTACTGGGTGAGTCTTTGTTTTTGAATGGTATTGGTGGCAGGTCCTTCATACACTTTGTTCTTTCAATGGTGGCCAGCACTTTGCTAAAGATCTCTGAGTTTTTGTAGGCTGTTGCAATTACCTGAACTCTACTGTAGGTTTCGAGTTCACGTTCCTTGCTGCGAGTGTCCACAGATGTCAGATCCACTGTAAATTTACAAAGTGGTTACTATACGTACACATCACTTTCCCTTCAAACCTCTTCCCCCCTTGCAACTAACCTTTCCTTATCTCTAAAATCTGCGAAATGTCAATTTAAAGTATTCAAGATTTTTTTACTCCACCCTTCTGTTAGAAGCAGCAAGAATGAATAACTGTGCAGCCACCACAGTCTCTGTGTTTTGTGGCCTCTGTATGACACTGAAGTTCAAGACGTTCACCTGGAGGTGCAAGGACTGAGCGCTGGTCAGACCGTGAGCATTGTCCCTGCACAGCACAGAGCTGTGCTGCCGGTGGGGCGCCGCTGCTGCCAAGAGCAACACAGAGCACCAGCTGAGGATGAACATCGATGAGTGACGATGAAGAGGTGGCTTTCTGGTCATGTATTTCTCCAGTTTTCAGGCATATGCTCAGGCATGGCTCCCTGATTCCCCCTTGTCCTCTGCCTGCTCCTCCATAACCGTGGAGCTGTATTTTGTCATTAGTCTGAGCTCAAGCTGCAGAGATGCTGCTCTTCTCTACTTGAGCTGTTCCTGCATCATTGCACTGGGTTTCACCCGCTTCCTTCTCAGACATCCTTCTGTCTTATTGCGAAGTTAGAGCATGTTCAGCAGGCCAAATTCCCCTAGCAGGCTCAGCCCAAGCTGAAGAAAATATTAGTCACTGCCATAGAACTTATGAAAGACAAACACTTCACAGAATCAACCTTCCTTTCTAATAAATCCAGCTATACCTATTCCTGTCTCCAGCAATTCTGTTACCAGCAGATGGGAACTCTGAGCATACTATTTGGACAACTCTTATGGATTCAGCAAGAGGGCTAAAATGCAATAGAAATTTCATTTTTCCTTAAAAGCAATGAATTACCTAAGGCTTCAAAAACTAGATTGTCATTGTCAGGAATAGCTGTTCTTACAGATTTGTATATTACTTTTCTACACTGATAAGACGTCTTTATTGGTTATTTATTCCTAAGGTTTCTACCATCCTTAGATTTCAGTTTTACTGTGTTATGCTCAACTGCAAAGTACAAATTGAACAAGAGAAAAGGAGGCCTTGTCCACGATTCTTAATTTATCCTCAACATCGGAATGAATACTTCCCTACTGTTCTGAAAGCTGGAATTCAGCAGAATTGTCTTTAATGGTAAACATATCCAAAATGAAGTCTTCACTTCTGTAAAGATGAACATCGAAAGCACAGGCATACTCTTTAAAACGTGGCCAGTGTGACTTGTTGGAAGTCACACTAGAAATAAATGACAAACGGGTATGTTTAAAAAAAACCCAACATAACACCAACTAGTCACCAGACCAAATAGCTAATGCCTACCATACATTTCTTTAATAAATACAACATGCAACATTTCAATAAGACAATCCATACTCAATACATAAGAACTATTCTCCTCTGCTGTTGGTGTAAATTACGTCAGAATCTGTCCCTTCATTCACATCATTAAATCACACAAAAAATATAAACTGCCAATTTTCCAAAGACTAAATATTCTGATGATTTTTTCCTCTAGACTATATTTTTTCCCTTTCTTGTCACATTCAAAGGTTGACATTTGAAGAATACAGTACTCTCTTTACCAAGCTTTTTAAAAAGTGGGTCTAAATCTCAAATCATCTATGCTTTTCAAGACTGTTCGAATTCATGAAGGCAAAATTATCCTCACTGTCACACCAGTATTTTCAGCTTCATCCCATTCCAGCTTCATGTCAACAACCATCCTCTCTTCTCTCTGGGTTTAGGATGCCATCTAGACAAGAGGAAAACATCACTTCCTCTGAAGGCAGCTTTTTGGAATGGTCAAATTCCCTGGTTAATGCTCAGCTACTATCATCAGAAATCAGCCTACGTACTACATTGAAAAAGAGAGATATATACATGTATGTCTATATGTACACATACATGCACAAACACATACACATTCTCTTCAAACGTATGTCTGCATGGATTGGGTATAGGGGTGTCCTGCAGCAAAACCAAGACTCATTTCCAAAGTCTCACGCTGACACTTTTTTTCATCCCAAATCAGTAAAACAGTACTCTTCAGCTTTTGCCAACAGCTTGCTGTCATCGTCTCCTGAAGCACCCCTATGTTCTCCTCCAGTGCCTCACCCTGGTGTCAGCAGCTCCCCAAACTTTCAGAAACTTCAAACTCAGAATCTCTGGAAATTGATGCCTCGAGTCATCCCACACTTATTCCACATTCTTCCTTCTAGGCAACAACTGTTTCCAGTTGCGTGGCATCACCAAGTCCATAACAGCCTGGGACTTCCCACAGTTTTGGGATCAAAGTGATTTCCAGCATCCAGTGGAGAGCCATAGGGAAATACTATCAGGAATCCACAGGTTTAATGAAGTTAAGATTCCCTTTTTACTGGCAGTTTACTCCTTTCTGCTGTGTTCCAGACCTACTGCAAACTTTTGCTGTTTTATGGATAAGTGATGGCTACATGGGCCTGGGCCTCTCTGTTCTCTGAGATGAGAATAATTACAAAGTTGGGAAAAAAATTCAAACACATTTCTACCTCTGGAAAAAATTTAATTTGGGGAAGAAAACAACTTGTTTGTCTAAAGCAGGGGTAGTTACATTTATACGGTCCTAAAATTACATTCTGCCCTTTGAAGGCAGCCATGAGTCTGACTTGGCCCCCAGTGAAAATGAGTTTGACACCCCTGGAAAGGAAAGGCTTGTTTTTACCAAAACAGTTTAGACAAACTTACCGTAGAAGTCAAAAGGATTTGATTGCTCAGGACAAGAATAGCCACAGTCACTAAAAAATGTGATCATTTCCATAGGGTTCCCACAGAAAACCATTTCTCCAAAGCTCATGATGGCTATTTTGTCAAATAACTGTGGGGGGCAAATTAATATATTAGCAATATGTACAAAGAAGAAATGAGTTAATTCTTCAGTACAGCTACTGTCTTGGTAACAAAAAAGCTTTGACAGGGAAAGTAGTTTTGACACACTCAGATTTCCTTAGTGTATTTCCCTCAAAGGAAGTCTGTCCTTTCACTCCTCTCGGTGGTTATGCAAGATGACATGTCTTTAAGCTCTTAAAACTAGTGGTTCTCAAAACTGTCAGCGACAGCAGCATACAAAGGCAATACACAAACAGAAGTGGGAGCTGTGCACTTCTGACTTCACTTCTAATGCACATTCATTTACTCACTGACCTCCCTCAGTGCTTAATAGCCCCAGTCTGTAAAATCCCCAAATTGTTGGGAAGGTTATCCTGAAGTGCTGAAGGATTTTAACAGCACTGCTCTTCAAGCGAACATTTGCAAGGGCAGGGTTGCCACCGGCTATGATCAATCCATATTCCCCAGGCACCAGGACTGCTTTTGGTCCAGAAAAGCATGGTCACTCCCCTCTGGCTTTATCACCACCCACGCTCAGTTCAGTCACCCAGGGAAGAGCTGCCTTGCATACACATGGTGGGTGGTGGATGTTGCAGAAGAGCAAATTGCGAAACAGTAATGGGAAGAGAGAAATGCTCTCCTCACCACAAGCCCAGCAAGGCAGGTCTGTCCCACCAAAGTGGCCAAGGTCTACCCACATCACATCACGAGGAAAAAAGACGACTTTTTTTTTCCCCTTCCAAATCATGGCTTTATCTGTCTCACATTGCAAGTGTTCCTGAAATATGAATATGTAAAGATAAAGTGCTATTTTTTACAGTGCCTGCACACATGCATGATTTACATGACTTCTCCCCATGTTTTTGGTTTGGGTATCTGCATAACACAAAGGTTAGGCACTCAGTCTGTGTGAATACTATTTTTACAGGACAGTACATGTCCCAAAATGCCTCATGACTGCCAGAAGGCCAGATCTGTAAAGTTCAAGGCAAGCCTGTATTTATGCAGGGCAAAGCGAGGGTGTCTTTGAAGGCAACTATACTGGATCTTGTACCTTTACCCTGAAAAGAGCCTAAATACTAAAAAGCCTGGCCAAAAACAGAAAAACAAAAACAACAAAAAAGTGAACAGTGAGTAGATATCGTTTACCCTGAAGAGTTCTGAGCGAGGCTGATGAATTGTAATAATCACAATCCTGCCTCTCTGTGCAAGCTCTGAGAGAAGCGAGACAATCTGGTTTGCAGTCAGGCAGTCCATCCCTGTCGTTGGTTCATCAAGCAGCATGACCTCTGTGGAATGACAAGGAACAGCATTAAAATTCAGGTAAATGGGGACCAAATGCCTTTGAAGCTAATTTGCCAAATAGGATAGAAATTACTTTACATGTGAAGGTCCACATGTAAAGCAGAGTATGCACAGGTATTGCCATGATCTGATCGTGCAGTTTTAATCAGCTTCAGTGGTTCACTTTCAGTGATTAAGGACATTAAAAATGACTGCAGGATCAGAGCATAATAATTTATTTCTAAATTCAGGTGAAATCTGAAAATTACCAAAATAGATTTGATACGTACATGTGCTTCTATAAAAAAAAACAATGATGAATTTCAGCATGTATACAAATGTAAACATAACTGACATAATTAGCTAGAAGTTATAATCAGAATTAAATCTGTCTATATGGACAGAATTATGAACAAACTAAAAGTTGTTAACATACAGCATATATAATTCCACAGATGAGAGAGCTGGGGGGTTTTGACTGCCTTTTCTTCTTGATTTTATTGCACATAGAAGGTTAAAAGTTACAGTCAAATCCATTATTTTTAAACAGATGAGACATAGCACAGAAGAGAGTAGTTCAACCTTCATCGGGATAAGGGGGGAGGAGAGCTTTCTCTATACATTTATCTACACAGAATTACTATAGTCTTTACCATAGAGTTTAGTGAACTTACTGAGCGATAAGAACAGCCAGTGAACTCTCCAGGAGTCACCAGTAGCAGTGAAATACATCACTTTGCTATTGAAATGCTCCTTCCTGCTACCCATCTTTTTCTGTCATTACTAGACCAGCTTTTGCTGAATTACAGAACGTAAATGCTTTTGTATTTTAAAGTGCTTTATGGAGGCCCATGGTAGGAGCACAAAGTGACCATACTTTGCTTCATTTTGAAAATCCTGCAGTGGTACTTACTAGGATCTTGTAATAGTTGGGCTGCAATTGAAACACGACGCTTCTCACCCCCAGAAATTCCTGCAAAAATCCGGCTTCCAATGATTTTGTCAGCAATGTGGCTGAGACTCAGCTCAGCCATAACCGCATCTACCTGAAAAATAATTACGATTTAGAAAGACTAAACACAGTCCAACTCGGATACCTGTGCGCAAAACGAAAAAAATGAAAGAAAAAAATACATTATTTTAAGCTATGGCTTTCCCAATATGCTGCTTGCATCCATTCTAGTTGAAAAGTATCTGACCTCATTTCTACTTGATAATTTTTAATATATTATTTCAATTATTATTTTTAAAATTTTATTTTCATTTATTCTGAAATGAGTAGAATTCTAGCTTCAGTTGACATTAAGAGATGAAGAGTTCAGAGGTGGGACTAGAGCTTAAGGTATGAAGGATAACGTGCTGGTCTGGCTTCCAAACTAAGGGAGGAGAAAGGCATATCATTTTGGGGGAAGTATAAAATACAGAGTAGAAGGCAGGTGAAGAAAGAAGACAGAGAGCAACAGCCTTTGGTCAGGAATACTCAATCTTTACTCTCAACAGAGGCCAAAGAGTCCTTTAATAGGTCTGGAACATACCTATTTTACCAAGAAAGTAGCTTGTAGGAGGCTTATTAGACCAAGTGCCTTTCAGAGCTGTTCTGGTTCATGAGACATCCTACAGGAGCCAGAGTAGTGTCAAAGCCACCTCTGCTGTCCATGAGACTCACCAGCGTATCTGGCCCCAAACACTCCAGAAAATGACATTTCCCAGCTGGGGAAGGGGAACCGACCTTGAAATCAACAGCAGCTCATCCTGCTGCAGCTTTGGGCAGGAAAGTTTTGTCCCAGCATTATGGTGACTCCCAGGGGTGTCAGCGCAAGCCCCTTTCAGAGGTGGGGAGCACCAGAGAGCTTGTGTCCTGCTCCTCAGCAGGAGGATTTCTCCCCATTTGCAGTATGAGGATTACAAATCCTTTTAACACGTAAAAGCCATAGATGCAAAGTCCTGCTGGTGAAAGCATTACATGACATCATGTCTGCTTTTCTGGTGGAAGATGATAAAATACAGACCTTCTTTTTGATTAAGTCGTTGGAGCATTTCTGAAGAGTTAGTAAAGCAGTGTAGGTCAGAGATTCTTGGATGGTGAGGAAGCTTAACAACGTGTCGCTCTGAACAAAAAGGTGAAGAGAAAGCAGCGGTTAGTCCTGTCGTAGTTAAGATCTTGCCCCTGCTCGCACAACCTTCATTTATTCAGACCATTTATTAACTGCTTCGTACCCAATTTACTAGTAAAATCACAGTCAGGTTATGTTACTCCATTACACTAACAACTTTACTTTCTTTACGTGGGAGGAATCACAGTGCACAAAAATAAATTCAGAAATCAACCTGTGGTACATAAGAGAAGCAATCTCTAAACTGTTCCTTCTTCAGCTGACGCCCATTCACATACACTTCACCAAAGAAGTTGTCTTTCTGACCCAGTCTTCCTGATATTGCATCCAGAAGTGTTGTTTTCCCAGATCCTTTCAAAGACAATAAATTAATCATGTTATGAGATTCATTTTGTGACTTCAAGAGTGGTAGCCTCACTTGGATGGAGATGCAGGAGAAGAATGTATTGTTTTTTTCAATACCATGAAAATTATAGGTCCTGAAAATGCAGCTAGTTAAGGGGAAGTAAATGGGAAATCTAGCATGTGTGTCAATTAGCATTTAATTCATACAAATCCACACTTCATAGTACAACATATGGGTTTAGAAGTAACCTTATATTTTACTGAGGTTATAATTGTTAGATGACAGAAGATTGAACTCTGAAAACCAAGCACTGCAGTTGTAGAAGGCGGAGGTTAAAACCAGCCCCAATTTCATCATTTAAAACACAGAACTCAGTCACATTCATACCACTGTGGAAGTCACTGGTATTAACTCTAATCTCATTTCTTTTATAGTACTGGAAAAACTTACCAGAGTTTCCTAAAATGCCCATAATCTGGCCACTCTCTATGTGAAATGAAACATCCTTAAGTATTTGCCGGGTCCATTTTTTATAATATAAAGAGAGGTTCCACCATGGGCCAACATGTTCTCTTGGAAAACAAACATGACAAAAGATGAAGTAGAGAAGATTTAAAAGTCTTGTGTAAAGCAAGTGAATGGTTTATAGCTAATTGTGTATGGGATAGGAGCCTGCAAGGATTTTAAAGTGCTGGAAAAACAAACAAACAAACAATATTTTCCCCCTCCCTCCCACCCAAGCTTTAACTTGATAACTTCAGCATTATCTGGAGGGTAAAATGAAGTCTGAACAGATTTATCAGAATGACTGCTAGGAGGCTTTTGTAGGAAAGGGCACAATCCTTGGAAATCTCCTCTAAAGTATCTCCTTCAGAGACGAGTGAAGACCTGGTGAACCCCCGGGACAGCCGGGCGCTGCCTCCGTCCAGCCCTGCGCTCGACCCCTGTGGCGGGCGGCCCAGCGCCCTCCCTCCTTCTGTACCCGCAGCCCACCCGTCCCAGCCCCTCTGCCCTCAGTCCCTGGGGTCACAGCAGCTCCTGGGGGACAGGGGCTCCCCCGCCACCTTCCCTGCCCTACCTGACGGTGTAGGAGATACCCTGGATACTGATGCTGTCACCAGGCTGTGCCACGGCCTTCGTCTCGCTCATGTGCCTGCAGCTGCCGCTCCTCTCCAGGGCAGGAGAGCTCCCGCCCGACATTCTGCGGCTCTGGGGCCCCACGGGCTCCCTCCCTCAGGCTGCTGGCCGGGTGCCCGAGGCTGCCACCACCATGTCCCCTTGGTGCTGGGCAGGGGGCTCCCTGCTGTCCCCGGGTCGGACCAGGTCACCGCCCCCAGCACTTGCCACCGGCGGAAGCGCCCAAATGAAAATAGAGGGGGTCTCAGTTCTTCCTTTTCCCCGAGAACAACTGATAGGTGATTAGCTGAGGACGCTATCTGATGTACCTTTAACCTGGGCTGTTACTGTCCTAGAGGAGGGGAATATTTCCCTGTCCACGGGGTCACGTCAGCCACAGACACACAGCGCGCCAAGAGGAATGGTGTTGCAGTGAGGGCACCGGGCAGGCGCTGAGCTCCAGACCAACAGAAGGGTTTCCACAGCTTTCAAAGAGCCCATAATCAAACCACCACAGGGAGCGAGACCTTCCACCGCCAACATGAAGGAAGCCACTGAAAACACCTCTCTGGAAGGTGCTGGCTGGAGCCAGGCAGCGTGTGAGGACTTGCCGGTGAGTGAGAGCCACGGGGACCAGGGGGGACCCAACGGGCTCGGCCAGCCCTTACCTGCTCCAGCTCTGAAACGGGGCTCTAAAGTGTCCTTGCCCCCCCAAAAGAGCACACTGGGGATGAAGCCAGTGCCATGCAAACTGCGCTCAGATGCAGTGGTGGGGCTGACGGACGGGATCTTCAAATATGTGGATGGAGCAGAAAGTCCCTGAGTGTTGCCTGGACTGGCTTTCCCAGGACTCACCTTTGGGCTGTAAAACCAGCTCCCCACATTTGCTGGGCACCACCTGTTTGGTTTGTTTGTTGTTGTTGTTGTTTGAGGTTTTTTTGTTTGTTTGTTTGTTTGTTTAATTAAGTTTAACATAAGCTAGAGCACAGAGTGCATTGGCAGCAGGGTGAGCTTGGAGGGTTTTAACACGGCTTTTCAGGCTGTTTGGTGTCAGGCTGCTTTCCACTGTGTATCTACACCAAAAAGATTAATCAGCCTCATCTGCTGTGAGAGTAGGAGGTTGCACACAAATGTTGTGGTCACCATCTGCTAAAGACACCACAGGCATGGGTAGGGTCCGCTATGCAGGGAGCAGGTACATTTGCCTTGGCTAGGAAATGAGTCTTCGACTTGCAGGAAAGGCACAAGGCTCTGGGAGAGATATGGCTGTCTGGAGTAAAACTACAGGCATGCACACAGAATTAAATCTAAAGCCAGAAAGCTATCATCTCAGCAAAGATTTCTTAATTGCAGCTATATGCAAAAGGTTAACCAAACCACGTAAAGACTCTTCTTTTAATTCATATCTCAGAAAAAACCAAGTTCTAGCTGACAAAGTGTGACTTTAAAAGACAGAAGAGGAGAACAAGAGACTGTACTCGTGGTTGTGCACCTACTTGTTCATAAAACCTCCAAATTAACAAGTCCTTGTGGAATTCAATAATGGACATACTTCAGTGAACCTTAAATTTTAGCTGCCATAACTTATTAATTTCATATGCACCATCTTGATCCAGCAGACTAACATTGCTGAAGCAGGACATTTTTTCCTCAAAAATATAAATAGAGACCAATCTCTTTATAGTGGCATAAAACTTACCTCCCTTTTGAAAGTGATCCCATTTAAACTAAAAGCAAGTTGAAGAGCATAGCACAGCATGTTTGACCCTCACACATGCCACTAGAATAAAGTGTGTTTCACACTGATTAACAGATAACTCATTTCAAACCTTCAGACTTATGTAACTCATCAACAATACTGCTACATCCCATAAAATATATTTCTCTTTGTACTTCACCGTTTCTGAACTCAAATTTTAACAGCACTTTTGTAATTAACTGTTGTAATTAACCTAATAACTCTTCCAGACCAAGGCCCAGGATACAATTTTTTGCTCTGAAGAAGACAACAGTCTCTATTTCACGTACAGCGGAAAATCAAACATTCTTGAGGTCAAAGAACTCAACTACCAGGTAAAAGCCGTATTTTATAAACTTTCCTCCAGCAGAGAGCATAACCAGCATCACCTATTTCTATATGCGCGGCATTTTAAAAGCTAAATTTGAAGTTCACAACGCTAAGTTCTCATGACTGTTGCACAGTCAAATACAGAGAAGTTTTGTGAGCAGAGTCATGCAATATATCTGATCAATCTAGGGGATAAGACAGGAAAAAAGGTCTATTTCTAGGCTCTGTTTTTTCTCAGTCCTGAGCCGATTTATTCCTCTGAGGGCTGGGGCAGATGGACTTTCTGTACTGCTAGGGATGGCGGGGGCTCGTGTTGGCAAGAGTGAGTATGCAGAAAGAGACAAAGAGAGAATGACAAACAAGGGGAATTTCAGGGGATCAGTGAAATTTTTCTTCTCCCTTTGTGTCACCATGCCATCTGAAGTAATTTCACAATTTTCAGTTTTGTGTCATTTCAAATTATATTAAAATTTTAAAACATTTAAAATTTACAATAGCAATAAATTACCAAAGTAACAGAGTATAGAGTGAGCTCTAGTGATTAACAGAATAAGAAGCAAAGCATAAAAACCATATTTGGCTGTAAAAGAACTTTCTTCCGTATGGTTCTGAAGATTAACGTTATTTTAACATTTTATCTGTTTGTAACATTATAACTTTGAAGATATTTATTGCTATCTAGTTTATTGTGTTAATTGAAGAGACTCGTTTCTTTCTTTGTTAGGTTAACATGGCGTCCCAGATTCCGTGGTATGAAAACCTCATGCAGATGAAAATGCCCTGGAGCTGGAAATCAGATCCCGATTCTTATGTGTCAATAATCCAGAATCTGAATTTAAAAGTTCAAAGTGGTCAGATGCTAGCTGTTATAGGAAGTACTGGTAAGAGCAATCGAATTTCATTATTTGACCGACTCTCAGATAAAATGTACACACCCAAGGGCAACAATTTGCAGTCTTTTGATTGGCAAAATCTAGTTGAGAAACAACCATTGGAAATATGTTAGAAACACATTCTTTACGGTGTGTGAGGAAACAAGGAGTGATACTGGGGAAAAAAAATATTTCCAAATCCGCTTTTGTTATGACTTGTACATATTTGCTCTCTGTTTCCTGAGGTGTAGTGGGGTGGTGTTCTAACTGTGACCTGCGATCCCAGCTCTGCTGGACCTGGATCAGTTTCATGGCTTAGGTTCACAACAGGCCAATTGCAGATCTTACTGGGTAACATAGCTGACAAATGAGTCCAGACCCCATGCAAAGCCATAAGCAGGAATTTCCTTTGGATTTAAACAGTTCTAACAGGATATGATATCATATTTGGATTAATTAAGAGAAACTTACTGAGAAGAAAAGAAAGTTCCTCTTTAATTTGGCTTTAAACTGTGTCTCTTCTTTCTTACCTCTTTTTTTTTTTCTTTTTCATTTTCTGGTGGGTCCGGTTTAATCTTCTCCAGGGTGGTTAGTTGAGTCTAAGCCCATCTAGAGGGATGAGAAGTAGACATGTGACCTGTTAAAACTGAAGTAAAATGTACACATACTTTGGAGGTAAAAACCCCATGCTGTGTCTCCACCAAACAATTACACTAGGTTAGCTCAGTGATTCAGTGAAGATGCCTTACCTTGAAGGCAAGGCATATTTGCCAGAGAAGTTTTAACTTTGTTTCTACAAAAGAAGATTTTCTTCCCCATTTTCATGGGATTTTTTTTCTTAGCACATATTCTTAATGTAATTGAAGTTGTATCTTAAAGATTCTCCCAATAGTAAAACGAAAAGCTTGAGATGAAATAACTTACTGAGTTATAGATACAGCACCTTTGTAAGGTAACATACACTGAGCACAATCCCCTTTCAGCAAACTAGTCAAACTATTTTTAAAAGATGTTTATCATCTATTTCATCAAATGCCTTTGTGAAATGGATTAAACTGCTGATGGGTTTCACACTGTCAATGACAATCAATATGTCACTCTTAAATAGAGCAATACGTGGTTTACAGATGGATGGGTTCCTTCCTTAAAATGTATATATTAAGAAATAAGCGTGGAGTTAATCTTTCAACAGGGAGATTAGAAATAAATGACATCTAATCATAATAAGAGAGCTCTGTATGTTTACATACAGTATCATACAGCAAAAAGGAAAAATCCATTTGCTATTTAATTCCAAATCAGGTTTTGTTTTCATTGTTTTACTTTTCTTACCTCTGAGTATGAGCCAGCTTTTCTTAATTGACTTTTTCTCTTATTTAAGTCATAATAATTTTTATTTCCATCATGATTAAGATTCGTATTGTCTGTGTAATCAGTCAGTGCCTTAGTCATTCAGCTGCTCCAGCTGCCATTTCTGAATTCGCAGTTCCCTCTACCAAGCAAAGCTCTTGCCAAGCATTTAGTTGCCAGCCCTGCAGGCAGCACAGGATCCCATCTCTCACCTGTGTTACAGACATGAAAGAGAGGTAACAAGAGGACAAAGAGATGGTGCTTCTTGAGTTCATGGAGCTATCCTCAATGCCCAGCCACCCAGTTCTGCTGAGAAGTGACCAAGGTTAAAGCCACTTACTCCGTTCCAGAGGAGAGAGATTTGCTGAACAGGAGCTTGTAGTCGATATTTTCTTTCAAGCCCATTCTGTCTCTGTGGCTTTGGAAAAGCTTCAGGAAGGGGTGGGGAAAAGACGTTAAGGAACGAAAAATTTCAAAATGATCCCTTGGAAATTAATCTGATTTTCCATTTTTATTTTTCTAGCTGGTGGAAAGACATCCTTGCTTGACGTGATAACCTGCCGGGATCAGGGAGGCAAAATCAAGTCTGGTCAAGTCATGATCAATAACAAACCCAGCACTCCCCAGCTTGTTAAGAAATGCATAGCACACGTGCGGCAGGATGACCGATTGCTCCCCCACCTGACTGTCAGAGAAACACTATTGTTCGTTGCCAAACTGCGCCTTCCAAAGTATTTTTCGGACTCACAAAGGAAAAAAAGGGTAATTAAGCTGCTAGAAAAAAATAAAATTGTCAAAAATGTGTTTGACGGGAATTATCCAAGAGATCCTGTGTGTTTGGTGTCAGGACAGCTAATCTGGCATTTTTTAATGCAGATTATGAATTATAAACCTTTTTCTTCTTTCAAGATAGCAAACAGCTATTGCTCCAAATCTCAGAAAGAATGAAAATCTAGAGAAAGCATTAGAGGGGCTGAAAGAAGAACTGCTGATCACTGAGCCTTTTTGAATGTTATCTCTAAAAATCAAGATTTGTTTTCAAGTCTATCTTTATCAGACAGCACTGAAATACCCAGATGAATTTTAACCACCTTAATCATATTTTCAGCTTTATCTACACACAAATGTGCAAATAAACTCTTGCTTTATCTCTGTTATCCTTTGAATCCCCCCAGGTAGAAGATGTTATAGCAGAACTCCGCTTGTGTCAGTGTGCGAACACCAGGGTAGGGAACGAGTACCTCCGCGGCATTTCGGGAGGCGAGAGGCGGAGAGTGAGCATCGGTGTGCAGCTGCTCTGGAACCCAGGTCAGTAAAACCCCGACACCTTCCTTGTGCCCACCACAGAACACAGGGGAGATGAATGGGGCAGTAAATGAGGACAGGGGCAGTGACAGAGCTAGGCAGAGCCCCATGGGAGGCTTCACCCACCCCTCTTTAGAACCACTATCACACAGATGACTGAAAGTCACCTGAATTCACCTTGACAGCAGTGCTCTGGCTCATGCGTATCAGTACAAGGTTTGTTTTTTATCTTGTCACCTGCCACAAGTTACTTGGGAAGGCCCACACTAACATCGGGATTGTTTTACTTTCCTCCCACACAGCTCAATTATATGTGCAATGGTAACAGGGAAGGTCATTTTCTTGGCTGCATCATCAGTCCTTGCAGTCTTGTGCAACTCACTGACGTGACTGGCTCAAGCTGCAGGTGAACTAGAAATTTCCAATTGTCTTCAGCAGAAGCAAAACACAAGGCTAAATCTGCAGCTGATTTTGCAGGACTGAATCCCCTATCTGCTCATATCTATAGATAGATAGATAGATAGATAGATAGATAGATAGATAGATAGATACGTCAAAAACACTACTAATCTTGGCTGAGCCTCTTGTTGAGCAAGATTTCCCACTGGGAAATGGATCTGAGAATTTTTTGCTTGTATAAAGTTATAGTTTTGTAATTATGGGGAAAGCATAAGACTTTTTCTTCTAAGAAGTGATGGTCAGGAATAGATGTGCTGGCACTGAAGTTAAAAAATAATTAGTTTTAAGAAAAATAAATAAAGTTTTCTTTACATTTCAAATGTGTTACACTCTTCAGCACAGAAACCACGCCTGTGTACAGGCACTGCCTTGTGATGACTGAGGCCATTAAGTTCTACAACAACACAAACACTTCAAAGTAATAAAACACTTGCAAGTTTGTAACAACCAATTGCAAAAGAAACAAATTTAAAAAATCCAAATGCATGCATATCTCTTCATATTTATGTGCAAATGGGTGCAAAATAGAGCACAGGTTGGGAGAAAGAGGCACGATCTAAATGAATACTGTATGAGTATTTGCACATGAATAATGCAAGAGGTTTAAATACTTGAGCATTTAGGTTAAAATATTTCAGTAGGCAGGATACAAAACTAGTACTACTGTATTAATTAATATTTGTGTACCTGATATTAGTACAGGTAGTGCAAATCTGCAGAGAAGAATCTAAATCTGCACCCCAATGAAAAATAATTTCTTGTTTTCAGTGGGAGCAAGATAAGATTTAAAATAATTACTCCTGGTCATCGTGTCTGGTTAAGATAGGGGAAGAAATTGCCATTGTTGAATACTATGTGATGCTGGTATGAAATACACTTTGGACATGAAAAAAGGGGAAAAAAAAACGCCTGGACACATTCCTGTGTGATTTGTGTGGGTGAACCTGCTTTAGCATGTGGGTTGGTCTGGATGATCTCCAGAGGTCACTTCCAACCCCAGCTGTTCTGTGATTCTGTGAATATGTCCCTGAGATTTCATGCTCTAGCACCATTTGACTTACAACCTATTTTCCAAATCAAACATGCTGCTTTCTACAGCTAACTTATTGTCTTTGGCAGGAATACTCATACTTGATGAACCCACATCTGGACTGGACAGTTTTACTGCACATAACCTTGTGATAACATTATCCCGACTGGCCAGAGGAAACAGATTAGTTCTCCTTTCACTTCATCAGCCCCGATCAGATATCTTCCAACTGTTCGATTTAGTTCTTCTGATGACTTCTGGAGTCACTGTCTATTCTGGAACAGCTAGAGACATGGTCCAGTACTTCACAGAACTAGGCTATCCCTGCCCACAGTTCAGCAATCCTGCAGATTTCTATGGTTAGTATCAAGCACTGCCATAAAAAAAGGTTACTGGAAGTCATTCACTTTCTTAAGTATATCAGCTAACATTGATTTTTATTGACCATAACTGCCTTAGAAATGTCTTATAGCTGACTCAAATCAATACTGCAGCAAGTCCAGATTTTAATAAGATCCTTATTTGCCAGTATGGACAAAATCAATTTCAAATAATCCTCCTCCTAATCCTGCTAGGTGTCACAACTCTTCCACATGCTTAGCACACTTATTCCCACATTTTAGCTGGTTGAAACCTTTAGCCTCACTGAGAAAGACCGGGATAAACTGATCATTGCTTTCTGTAGCTAGTTCTCTGACTTTAAGATCAAGAAATGTGGGAAGCTAGTTTCCCAGGGTGAGGAATAATATATATCCAGTAACTGGGAAAGACGAGTCCTGCCCAACAGAGCATATTGAAAGGGAGAAAAACCAAACCCAGAACAGCAATCCTTTTATTCCTCTTCACAAAGTTAATTATATGGTTCCAAATCCATTCCTCTTCTGTTTTTTGCAACATGCAAAGGGAATCTGGTACTGTTAATCTAATGGCTGTACTTCCTTACCACAGAGTTCAGTTCCGGCCCTTACGTGTTTGCACTCAATTTGGCTGGAAAGCCTCGTACAGCCATGAACTTCCACACTCTGGAGGGACCTCCTCAGCTGTGCCAATGTGGCAGGCGGTGTCAGCTCATATCAGCTGAGCAGAGATAAACCAGAAATTAACCTTGGTGTCCAGCCCTACAAAAAGACCTTTGTCACCAGCACGGTTCAGAGCAGTTCTCTGCCTTGGGGCAAGCTCGCAGCACCCCCAGGTGGGAATGGAGAATATGAGGCAGTCCTGGGAAAACTTGTAGCTGCAGCCTGTGCTAAACACAAACTCCTGTGACAGGGAGGTGGGGAGGGACGAGAAAGGCACACGGAAGATCATTTAGCGGTATGAACAGAGTCAGTACGCGTAAGAAGAGAAGACAAATATGGCAGCAGGAAGGTGGAAATGGGATAGGATGATAGAGGATGCTACAGCATGAAGGAGCACCTGGTGGAAACGCACAAATGCTGGCTGTGTGTCTGATGGAGAAAAAGGAAACTACGGCAGAAGACAAGAGGGAGGGCAGGTTGCAGCTCATTTCTGAGGCACTCCTGCGGGAGAGTGGCTGAACAGAGATGATCAGCCCACCATAAGGAGTTACAAAATGTGAAGCAACAGTTCTCTTAGAAAGCATCTGCAAAATGTCAGGTATTGCCACTCTACACTGAAGGTCAGAATTGGAGAATACTACTGTAAGTTTAGATCTTTTTAGAAATAATTTTGTTAAGTAAAAAAATAACGCTAAGTCAACTATTGTTGCTGCTACTATGTTGTCCTCAGATAGTACTCTTCTTGGGCTTTCTCAGTATCAAGTAAAGTTTACAGCACCTCTGTAAGATACAAAAAAGGATAACTGTCATTTTGCAGATGCAGAAAAAACATGTGATTTAAGTAATGCAACAGACTGTCAATGCCTATATGCCAGGAGAGAAATTCAAACTGTTCATTCTCAGCACCCCTCTCAAGCCACTAATAATTTTTGAAAAATCTGACGTAGTTGTTTACAATATTATAATAATCAATTATGAAAGTGCTCAGTGATTAATTGAATGACTAAATAAGAAACATCTCCCAAGATAAAATACACTTTAACAATCTGTCCTTCTCTAATTACCTAAAGTAACTGATACACTTTTAACCATTGTAGCTTAATGCATGCACACAGGTTGTACTGTCTGTTCACAATGAAATCTCTGATTCTAAACCTATCCTAAAGTTACCACACCTGTAGAATATGGACTCATGTCAAATAATGTCTTGCAGTTGATCTAACCAGTATTGATAAACAGACTGCAGAGAAGGAGATGGAAAGCCAAAAAAGAGCAAATACTCTTGCCAACTTGTTCCTAGAAAAAGTCAAAGATTTCGATGATTTCTTATGGAAAGTTACCGAAAAAGACAATGTTCCAACCACATTCAGCAAGCAAAGGTAAAGAAAAGATTGTCGTATAGCAGATCTGGAATAATGGCAACAGCCTGTGCCGATTTCTTTATTTTTAACTTTTTTTTTTTTAAGTTTTTATTTTTGTCTCTTTTATTTTGGGCAGGTCCTTTGTAAATTCAGAAGAGGCAATCAACATGCCTTACCCTTCAAGTGATCAGTTACCAGGAGTCTTCAAGCAGTTCACTACGTTACTAAGGTAACCTCATTTCCAGCTTAAACAGTTACGCATCATGCCCATTTGTATTTTAAAGCATAAGGAAGGAGGACAAAATGAGAACCGAGTGCATGCTGAAAGTGCACAGTTAGTGCTAGGCCTGAGCACGCCGCGGAGCAGAGGTGTTGCCCCCTGAGCAGGACAGCAGACAGAGGGACAGCCCCACCATTCTGCCCCAGAGCTCCTTCCAGCCACAGCCACCTACAGCTCACAACAGTGTCAGGAGCTTCCAGGCTCAGGAACGCGCATCCCAGATTTGGGTACGGCCATCCCAATCTCCATGCCACAGCATGGTGACTCAACCCTCAGCAAGCCCATGGAGGGCTCAGGCGTTGCCATCCTCACACCTCTGCCTTGGATTTGAAGCCAGGATGCTTCACTGATCATACCCAGTACAGATGAGTGCTGCAGTTGGGTCTCATGCTTGTGTACTCAAAAGAAACATGATCAACTGGCTTGATACATGTAGACCATCACTACCAGTATCAGTTGTTGTTAGTATATGTCACAGGTCCTTAACAGAGAGATTTCTACAAATGAGGTAATTGCTTCTGCATCTCTGAAATCAAACCATCCCACCCCCAATACCTTCCTTCAAGCTTTCAGCATTTCAGACCTGAAATACTTGGGTGGCTACAGGCAGTAAATAGCTTTGATTAGTTAAAATCCTTAGATTAGAATCAGATAGCCCAAGTTCCATCCTACTCAAAGTCAGCAAGTTCTACAAATTGATATTAGCAGAGCAATATATCTGAAAATAACCGGCATTAGTAAGTACAATACCTTATGGTCAATGTTGCTGTTTTCCTAGTCGTCAAGTTTCCAATGACTTCAGAGATCTTTCAATGTTATTAATCCATGGATTTGAGGCCCTTTTCATGTCATTATTAATTGGATTTTTGTACTATGGCCATGAGAAACCCGGACTCTCTATTCGTGACACAACAGCATTGCTGTACATGATAGGTGCACTAATCCCATTCACAGTGATATTGGATGTTATTGCCAAATGTAAGTGTCAGTTTTCTTTTAAATCTTATAAGTAATCAAAATCAGAAAATTCCTAAATCAATTAAAAAAAAAAAAAATCACACTTCTTAATGCAACCCTAGGATGAAATCCATTTGTTTGTTTCAACCCCACAGGTCATTCAGAGCGAGCTATGCTTTATAATGACTTGGAAGATGGAATGTATTCTGTTAGCCCATACTTCTTTGCTAAGGTAATTGATTTTGCTGCCAGAAAATACACACAGATGACTTTAACACAAACAAAACATGTTGTATAAATGATCACGTTAATATCAGACGTTGTTCTTTTATGTCTGCCAGTTAAGGCTATCCTTCTTGCTTCCTTGGCACTAACGGATTAAACCTCACACTACTTTAGATCTGTTGCCATAAGTCATGGCTGAGATCTCACCCCAGATAAGCCAAAGAGTAACCTTTCACTGGGTTGTTTGGCTAAAATTTGAGAATTCTCAAACTCGGATTTGGGGGGTTCAGACAGCTATACATACCTGCACGTTTCATTAGCTGAAGCATCTTTGAAAGCTGATTATGTGTTAATCTGTAAAAAAAACCATTCATACTAAATGCTAAAGCAAAGGTAAAACAGAAATGACAAAGTGCTAACTGTGACATTTCCAGTAGTTGTTTGGACCTGTCCAGGTCAGAGACAAACAACTGTACTACGTGCATTAAGAGCCCAGGTTTCTGGAAATGAATTAGAAATTTTAAAAAATTACATTCTCTTTTATTTTACAGCGGTTTAGAATCATCCCTTCTTTGTGATGTTGCCACTGTTAGATGAGTTCTGCCTGCCATGGCATCTGTAATTTAGGTTTCCATTTCTGCACAAGATTTTAAATGCTTATTAGTGGTTGCCAGAGAAAAATATTCTTTGCATTGTGTCACAGAGATTGCACATTATTCATAGAGAAATCGAAGTACTTTGTTACAACCTTAGTATTAGAGGATAGTAGCAACCCTCTTCAGAAGAAATAATCATAATACTCTCTATACGTATATTTAGACATTTGAGAAAATCTCAAGAATGTTTTTGTTTTACAATGAGTTAAGTAGTTACTAACTGGACTGCCTCTGGGACAAAGTGAGGAAGTGACCAATAGCCAAATTTATCTCGAGTTTGGTCTCACACTTGGTTCAACCCAATTTGGACAAAACATACAGTTGTGATGAGCCAGTGACAGTATCACTCTTATCAAGCACACCAGTTCTCAGAGAAAGTGTCTTCAACTCTTAGAAACTGCCAAAATTGTAACTGAAAAAAAAAAGAAAAAAGAGAAAAGACAACTAATCTGTAACAAGAATCCTCTCCATTTAAAAATTAGCTTAGGAATTGTTACAATTGGAGAAAAAAATAGTGAGGATTTTAATTTTTGTTGCAGATTGTTTTTGTGTGTCACTGACATCACCTGGCAGGGAGGTGATTGCATCCTCAGGGAGCATTTCCTGTAGTTCTTATAAACAGTCCATAAATGCATTGAGGTGCATCTCTGATGGTTCCCTAATTTGATTTTGATTTGCATTTGACTTATTCACTCTCTCTTGTTTGTTTGTTTGTTTCCCCTTCCTGAACAGGTTTTGGGGGAGCTCCCAGAGCACTGTGCTTTTGTTATAATTTACGGGTTTCCCATCTACTGGCTGGCAAACCTCGTTCCCAAGCCAGAACACTTCCTGCTGAACTTCCTCTCGGTGTGGCTGGCTGTGTACAGTGCCCGCACAATGGCACTTTGGATGGCAGCGCTGCTGCCGACGCTGCAGCTCTCGGCCTTCCTTGGCAACGTCCTCTTCACATCCTTCTACTTGAGTGGTGGCTTTGTGATAAGCCTGAAAAACCTCTGGACAGGTAAGATGAAGCTCCCACCACCCCTCCACAGCAAAACATCAATGGCTTTCATCAGCAACTGGTGGCTGGGAGGCTGAGTGAGTCTGGTGTGTGTAAACTGAGATTTATTCCTACCTTTGCAATTATCTTCTTGAGTGGTGATGGTGGAGTCAGATCATTCATTTTATATCAGTTTCTCCATCTGAAAATGAGGTAAGAATAGGCTTGGTCAAAAAAGCACTAGTGAAAGGCTCAATTCTTAAAAGTTGCTAGATTTTTCAGTAAAAAAATTATATCTGGTAGATGAACGTTGAGCTCCAGTGAGACTTAGTTGGTAGAAATTTGATAGAGATGGGTATTAGCACTCTCCTAATTTTCCATCTCCATGTAATAATACAAGGTACATTTATGCTTTCGTCCAATAAAAAATTATTATATGGTTGCAGCCTCTCATTGCCAAGAAATTAGACAAACCTGCTGTATTTGGCAGCAACACAGCAGTTTTGAGGTCCCAAGTAAGTTTTCTGTATGTATACCAATTTCTTTCTTTCTGCTATTTTTTCCAGTTCCATTTTGGATTTCCAAAATCTCTTTCCTCAGATGGAACTTTCAAAGCATGGTGCAAATTCAGTTCAACGACATCACATATTACATGACCATTGGAAACACTACATTTCAAATACCGGGGAAACTTGTAAGTCACTAACAAACGCGTTATAAACGTTTGAGAACTAATTAGAATGATATCTATATGCCCATCATATTTAAGTAGATGCTGTAGGTTTCAAATTTGGCAAGCACTAAATCAATATGTGAAGTTGCTTAGCAGTTGGTACGTTTTAAATTTGACCCTGCAGCAGTCGCTCCTTTCATATCTTTCTTCTTAGTGGAAGAGAAAAACTAAAGAAAGAAAACATAAGGAAAAAAGGGCAACTGTTTTCTGCACAAGCCCTGAGTATGTGCTTGCTGCAGTTGTTCAGGAGCAAAGCTATATTCCTCCAACACGCTGCACTCCCTGGACATCGTGACATAGTGCAGCTGTAACCAGCTTTCAAACCACCTCTGAGAAGTCACATCCAGCTGGAAACCAAGGGCAGAGACCACAGGGGCCAGGGAAGTTCACACGTAAAACACACTTCAGCGTGGAAAATTTCGTCTCCGCTGCTAATTTTGCGTTACGTACGGTTGCAGGTGATCCAGTCTCTGGACCTGGACTCCCACCCTCTCTACATCAGCTACCTCGTCCTCGTCGCCATCGTGTGCAGCTTCCTCCTCTTGTACTACTTGTCCTTGCGGTTCATCAAGCAGAAATCACACCAAGACTGGTAGCGGCAAAGCACGCAGAGGGGACAGCAGGTCACCGAGAGCCTTGCGAGGAGAGAGGGAAGACTCGGGAGCTGATTTTGGGTGCCCCCCGCAGCCGCGCAGGGGCGAGCACCGGGTGCGGCGGCCCGGCCGCCACGGGATGGCAGCAGAACCCCAGCAGTGGGGAGGCACAACCTGCAGCAGCCTGGGACCGGGCTTGGGGGGGTTAGGTTTTATATTTTGGTGCGCTTTGGGTTTGGTTTTTTTTCTTTGACATAGTTTTTTTGACAAGACTTCTATGAGTTCGCCACACCTTGAAACATTCTGAGCAAAGGGCCGGTGACTGAAAATGACCCGTCTCCACTTTGCAATAACTGAGGATTCAGTCCGTGGTGCTCGAACGTACAGCGATTGCGTAGTCAGTTCTGAGAGCATGGAGCTCAGCACACAGAAAACATTGCTTCCTGTAGCATATGTGACATTCAGCACCCATAAAAACACTGTGGAGGTAAGAAACCCAGAAGACTTCACTGATGCTTCGGTTGAATATGCAAGGACAGAAAACACAACTGTTAACCGTTCTGTGCTGTTTCTACTTGCCTATGTGTTTATACGTTTCACCCTAGTGTTCCAATTAGATGCCAGTGATGCCCCAAATGGCTATTTTCTCACTGTACAGATGATTTCTTATAAGGGATAATTTTATCTCACCTTCTTGGATTTATTTCTACAGTATAAATACACATCAATTGACTGTTATTAATCACATCTTTCTCCCTGGCAATACAAATCACAGCAGCTTGCCAAGTTTGACTCCTAAGATTCTCAGGTAGAAAATAGCAACCTGCCCCTCCAGTAATTAAAAATCTAATGACGTAAATCTATTAAACGCTTGTAATTGTGCACCTAGTTATGCTCAGTGATAAGACACAAATGCTCAGAAAACAAGTAACAGTAAATAAATGGCTGTAATTCACACACAGTCATGGTAAGTGCACGTGTGAATTAGGTGCACAGTTGTTGAGAACATTTTATAAAATTAGGTTGCTTGATTTGGATACATATCTCTGAGCTTATAACTAGAGACCCAAAGCATATTGTTTACTTTCATTTACATGTTTGCACACAGTGGAAAACTCCCAGTGTAATTGGCAATAATGCCCTGGATACTGTTATGTAAATCCCTTTTTAAAAGAAATAAGAATGAAAGAACATCAGTATTTGATTATTCCATTTGGCAATTAGGACTGCCACATTACTTTCCACTGGTTCCATGTGATAATAACTTCCCAGGAAGACTCTAGTCTAAAGATGTTAAGCAGGTCTGATAAAATAACAGCTTCAGCACCAGGCAGCAGTAGGAATGCAAAACACTCCAAGGTTCTTCTAAGGTGAATTTTACCATTTCTTTCTGGTTCTGTTGTATTTGATTTCAAAAAAAAACCTCTTGAACTGATACTAGTGCCATTTTGAAATGATCAGATTTTCATTGCCTTTTAATGGCAAAGCCAATTCTTTCAGTCCAATTCAGCATCATTAAATTGTCAGAATAGTGGCTTCCTGTTTGATTCTTAATTATTCCTTTTTATTATATTTAAGACATTTAATTTTTTTTAAAGTGGTTTACTCTTCTTTGTAATGATCTGTTGTGATTAGAATCTCTTTTATATTACACTGAAGTTTTAAGGGTATATATTGGTACTTCTAGTCTAAACCTCTACTTTCAAGGTATTTAGAGGATTAAATTCTAGGCTGACTCTCTGTTGTGAATTTACTTTGATGTTTAATAAAAAAAAAAGGAGAGACTCAATGGGAGAAATAAAAGACATAAGGGACAGCTCTGAATTTTAGGGGCATATTGTCATGCACAGAAATCTTCAGGCATCTGGATAAGAATATACCATAGCCATGACTTTGAATTTCCTTCCTTTTGTGATATTAGTCAGGCTGCTGACATTACTTAAACAGCCTTTTTTAATTTAAAATTCCACCCTCTTAACATTATGCAGCAGGACCAAACGGTGTGAGTGTTTCAGAGGTGGTGTTATGACAAGGCTAGATGTATACATAATGGGGACTTGAGCGGTGAGCCGGGGAACAGGCATCCTATGGAGTGTAGGAAGAGCTATCATAGGATGTGGCCAGGCCTGTGTTTACACAGAAAAAGCTCATATTCTATATACCACAATTACATTAGCACACTGCCTATGATCATATCTTGTTTCCTTGATGCCTAGAGATGGGGAATATAGGCTGTGATTATTGCTACAGGCTTTAGCAATAAGAAGATGGGAGCCTTGAAACACCAGCAATTAGCGTTCGTGCCTAACAATAGCGTGCCGTGGGGCTGTGTACGGAGAAAAGCGCGGGGAAGAGTGGGTGGATGACACACAACCTGCCCCACTCGCACTACTAGGAGCTGAAAAACGGTACCGGTTCAGATGGAATGATGCACCCTTACGCCAGCAAAGATCACGCTGTGTGCTTTGGCTTCTGCGTTCCTGTCCTGCTTTGTGTTAGTTGTGTGTGGGCAAAGTTTCACACTTCCACGGTGGACCTGCTGCTGCTGCAAAAATGAGTGGATAGTGAGGGAACAGAAGTCTTCCCAGGAGCTCTAACCAAGGATAAATGTCATAGTTTACTTTCAGCACGGCTTTGCTTTCCAAATTTCAGAGTAGCCATTCCTTTTCCTTGGACTCCCCTGTGTCAGCAGCAGCTTGGTGTGCCCTCCTGCCTGTGCTGCCTCGATCAGTATAACCAAAGCTAGAACCGCGGCTTGCACGCAGAGACACTGCACAAAACTCATCACACCGTCCATCCCAGACACGACAACGTTCATTCAGCTTGTTCCAGCGTGAAGCACTGTGGTGAGGCAGAGCTGCCGTGCAGCAGAGCACCGCCCGCTCGTTCCCACAATGCCGCCATCCCCAGGATTCACCTACTGCCGTCTCTGCCCTCCTGATTCCGCCCTGGCCAGGTTCAGAAAAGATCTCAGCATCCCTAGGGCACGGTCCCTGCTACCGTGGGCAACCACGTCAATGCACAACTGGTTTTGAAGGGGCACCACGTTGAATCGGTTGCAGAGTTCCCAGGTTGTCTCGCCCAACCGCTATGTGAACCGCCTGGTGCACAACCTGGCTGCACCGGGCTCTGGGGTTCCGTTCTGCACACACATCGAGTTTGGGACGGGAACGTCAAATACAACCAGTGACAATATTTGGCAGGAAAATTCATCAAATACAGAATAAGCAAAATCTGTACTGGCTACACGGATACTAAAAAAATAAAGCAGTGTGTGGACAACAGAACTGTATGCTGTTATAACAGCTCTACATACTAGAGGTGTTGTCTCATCTCTAAAGAAACAGATATGACATTTTTTTCTTAATTACTGAAAGTATTTCCTCCAGGGAGAGGTGGGAAGTTCTTCCCCAACCTCCACTCCAAGTTGATACAGTCCCTCCACTTGGTAAAAGAGACAAACCTTTTTAGCACTGGAAAACAGATTATAGAAACACTGCTTTGCATATTGGCTTGTGGGTAGTGGCAGCCCTCCAAAATACTTCTAACTCGTCGTTTGGAAAGGACTAGCTTTCACTCTGGCTAAGATAAATTAATAAGTAGCTGCTTGAACTTTCATCCCATATTTGTTCATTGCAAAACGCATTCAAAAATGCTAAATCAGTAACAAGTATTGATAGCCATCCCTTTTAATTAAAAAACTCCATGAAATTCCTTTAAAAGAAAAAAGGAAAAAATCACAGACAATATGCTACACAAGGAAACTCTACGGTTAAGAAATTTCAGGTGCTGGTATGTCCACTTGTACCAAAAATAACAAAGCTTTTGGGTTTTAGCCACAAAGATTAATTTTAATGGCAGTAGACAAGAAACAGTGTATGTGGAACTCGGTGACATGGTGCTTTTTTGAATACTCTGAGAGCCAAGACAAGCCCTTCATATGTTAGCAGCTATTAATTAAGGCAACAATGTTTAAGCAGTGGGTTGAGGTAATTTTAAAACTGCTTAACCCTTTTAAGAACTGATGAGCTTTAAAAAGCATATACATACATAGCATGCGTGTGTTCATATTAATATGTGTATCTGCATGAATAGGTTACATATATATGTGATACACACTCAACTATAATGCCTATGTAGCTCAATTTTATTTTTTTTTCCCAGGGAATATTTAAAAAGCAATTTAGATCCACAATTTATAAAAGTGCTGTTGCCAATTTATACAATTAGTTATAAAACTGTTTGTTGATGTTTATTTTGTCATTAAGTCAAACTTATGGTTATTTTGAATTGCAAATTTTCTTGGCATTATTTTGCTTTCATGGTCACAATTTGATACTTTTCAATGCTTCCAGTGCTAAGAAATTGCAACTTAACAGACCCCCTCAACCTTCACGGCTCCAGAACCAGCATCTCCCATCAAACACCACATTGGATCTTTTGCTCCTTTTTAAGGCTCTAATCAGATTTTGATAAGATTCCTGGCAAATCTCAGTCCTGTTTCTGCCTCACTTTAATTTTTCATGTTTAACAAGTGGGTTTAGAGGCTTAAATGTTACAGCATTGCCCAGAACTTGCACAGTGAGTAAATAATGCCACCTCCCTCAAAAATAATCCGTATTTTGTACACAAGCACATGAGCCCACGAGACAGTCAGCTACTATGTCAGTACTGAATTTTCAAGCAAACGCAGAGTAACTGGAAATCCATGAACGTTCACAAATAGCCGAACCCAAAACCTACAGAGCTTTGTGGTGACACGTAACCGCGCTACTTAACACTTAACATCGTCATTCTGCAAGACAGTACCTTTGCTCACTTTCAATTACTGTGGGAAGAGTTTAGAAAACAACATCGGACACTTTAACAGATAAAACAGACTTCAAGATCACTGGGAAAGAAGGAAAATAAAGAAGTAGCCCCTCTGCTAGGCCAGTCCAGCCTACACCAGCAGCTCCTCCCTAACACAAGTAAACATCTTCCTTCTGGTGATGTGAGTCATGATGCTGAGAAGAGCGCCCTGAAAGAATCAAGTATTATCTTAATGATTGCTTTTCAAACAACACCGAAATCTTCCACTAGTCCTAGTTAAAAATAGCTAATCACCTTGTGGCAGTGCTTCAAATAACTGTAGACACATGCAAAGCCAAAACATTGAGTTTCAAACCGGGCAACACCAAAGCGTGCTGGACAAACTGAAAATGTTGAAAACCAGGACATGTGCTGCCCTAATGAGCTGCCCCCAGCTGCAAGATGTCACCTCACACAAGCCAGTCACCGGATTTCCAGGTGGGTAGAGTTGGAGGTCAAACCTGCTGATGACACCAAGCTGTGAGGAGTGGCTGACACGCCAGAAGGCTGTGCTGCCATCCAGAGACATGGACAGGCTGGAGAGTTGGGCGGGGAAAAATTTAATGAAATATAACAAGGGCAAGTGTAGAATCTCACATCTGGGCAGGAACAACCCCAGGTTCCAGTATAAGTTGTGGAACAACTTATAAAAGAACAGCATAGGGGAAAGGGACCTGGGGGCCCTGGTGAACAGCAGGATGACCATGAGCCAGCACTGTGCCCTTGTGGCCAGGAAGCCAATGGTACCTGGGGTGGATTAGAAGGGGGGTGGTTAGTAGGTTAAGAGAGGTTCTCCTTCCCCTTTACTCTGCCCTGGTGAGACCACACCTGGAATATTTTGTCCAGTTCTGGGCCCCTCAGTTCCAGAAGGACAGGGAACTGCTGGAGAGAGTCCAGCACAGGGCAACAAAGATGATGAAGGGAGTGGAGCATCTCCCTTATGAGGAAAGGCTGAGGGAGCTGGGGCTCTTTAGCTTGGAGAAGAGGAGACTGAGGGGTGACCTCATTAATGTTTATAAATATGTAAAGGGTGAGTGTCAGGAGGATGGAGCCAGGCTCTTCTCGGTGACAACCAATGGTAAGACAAGGGGTAATGGGTTCAAACTGGAACACAAGAGGTTCCACTTAAATATGAGAAGAAACTTCTTCTCAGTGAGGGTAACAGACACTGGAACAGGCTGCCCAGGGGGGTTGTGGAGTCTCCTTCTCTGGAGACATTCCAAACCTGTCTGGACACCTTCCTGTGTAACCTCATCTGGGTGTTCCTGCTCCGGCAGGGGGATTGGACTAGATGATCTTTTGAGGTCCCTTCCAATCCCTGACATTCTGTGATTCTGTGTGATTCTGGGGTAGCCATCACCCCAAGAGACTCCAACCCCTGCTGAGAAAGGCAGAGACCCAACAACTGTTTCTTTGCTGTTTTGGTATTCCCTTAACACAATAATTTAATAAAACATTTTGCCTTGCAATCCTTAGTGATACAGGCATGAGTAGCCACCCCCTACGGAGCTGCTGGGTCACTTCAGGCCAGCAAGAACGGTGAAGAAGCCAACACCATCCCACCACATCCGCAGAAATTCTGCACAGGGTGGCTCTGGCTGTTCACACCACACGCTGCATTCCCCACCTTCCCCCTGCACCCACAGCTACTAATAATCATGCAAAACAACCCCATTTTGGCCAAGTATCATTGTTACCTAGAAGAGCGCACTGTCTGATTATAGCAGAGCTCAGCACCGCCTTGGACACACTTGCTTTGGGTTGGTCCCTTGTAAGAGCAAGACAAAAGAAAGGTGAATGAATAATTTCAGCTTTATACACTTCATAAGGAATTTCTCAGTGCTTTTGTATTACAAAAATCACCTTGCAGCTTTGTAGTATGTTCAGTGCCAGGCGCACGATAAATTTCCCCTGGAAAAAACTCTTGTATATGAGTGACAATAATAAAGCCACAAATTACCGTAATTTTATGCCCCCTGCAGCTAGTGGTATAAAACATACTTTTCAGCCTTGTTTTTACTTGCTGAATTTAGACAAATTTATAATGTTATTGATGACAGTGAGAAAGACACTCAAATGCCGAAATTGTATTCCTGGGTATAAAAACAATTGTGGCACAATATTTCATACGTACTATAGATGATGGAAAATACGGTTGTCATTAAGACTATAAAAAAAGATAAAAAATGGTGGTTTTAAAAAATTTTATAAATGAACTTAACTTTCTCTCTCTATATATATATTTAGCTACCACACTAGAAAAGGGTTTTTTCCCCTCTATGGAATGCCGAACAGTTAACCAGGTGTGACACATGATATTACCAGCCCTCTCACTTTGAACATGAATGTTTGAAATACGGGCTGAGTCAACAAAATCACGAAGGAAAGCAAAAACCTTGTTTAAGCAAAGCCTATGGATATATGACTCCTAATGGATTTTCCAATGAACATACACTTTCTATCATATTTCCAATACTTAGAGTATAATTTCATATACAAAGGGTTCCAAAGACCCTAAAAACGGACAACTGCTGGAGATGATCAGATTCACACTTGGCACCACCTGAGGGAACAGAAGGGAACTCTGCAAATAACAGGGGTGATCCCTTGTTTTATTTTTTGTTTAAGCAAGCAAGTGTTCCAGAGTACGGCCAGGGGGCAGGCTCGGCAACCAAGCACAGTCACTGTGGTGGGAGCCTCACCTCAGGCTGAAGCTTCAGCGTCAGAACAGGCAATGAAATTGTAACAGCTCCAATGCTAAACACTGTCTCGTATTTACACTCATCTTTAGAACCATCCTCAGTTTCACTGATGACACAGTTGTTCCTACAGCTGCTTTCGAACTTGAGAAATGTGAGGTTTAAGGGGCTACTGCTGTAACAAATTTCCCTGGGGATTTCTGGCACATGAAGATGCTCCTGTTTCTTCAGTTACCCAGTTGGAATTACAGGACTAGTCCCACCTTGGGAAGGCATGAGAGGACCAGGCTTGGCTTAGCAGCTCTGGTCAGTCCTCCACAGCCTCTTCCTCCATTGAGTTGGGTTTAGCAACCAACTCAAGCTCAGCAGCCCTTGCTGCTGCCACTGCTTTCTTCTCCCGTCAACCCCGAGGAGAAGTGGTTGAGGAGAAGAGAGTGGGAGCCATGAGAAAAGCAAAGACCCACAGTGGCGTGCCATCGACCCCAGCTGCCAGCCAGCTCGGGGCTGCTCCTTTCCCTCACGGTCACTCACTCCAGACCCAATCATGCCTAAGGCGTCACGCTGAAGCTGCCAGCTCTGTCTTCTTATGGCCACCCACAATACCAACTCTCATCCTTCCCACCTAGGTATTTTCCCAGCACTTCTTACCCCTTCAGAGATCCTCTGCGGTGATCCTGTGTTTTGACAACCACCTTTCGTAGCCCCGTTCCTATAAATAAAAATCTCAGCATCCAGCAAAATGGCCTTTCAGAGCCCTTTTCAACAACTTCGAAGGAAGTCAGCCTGGCCAGCGTCGTCCTGTCCACAACCTCGGACTTACCTCCAGCCCAAACTATTTTCTGTTTAAAAGTCCACCCTCCTCTCCTGAAGATTTACGTCCACTATCTACAACTCTTCCCATAACTCCATTTTCAGATTTGCCCTGGTCTCGCAGACTATGCAAAGAACAGCAAAAGCAAACTACTTGCAAAACCAAGAAAAGAACTGGCTGCTGGTTTTCAGGACTCATCACTTTCACTGTCAGACACTGAGGTTCGTTGCTTTCTGAACCCTGAGTTCACCGGCACTTACAGCTGAGTGAAATAACTACAAGAGACACAGAACTACAAAGAGGTTTGGAGCTGCTGCTGCAGACAACAGCAATTCTATAGAAATGACTGCTTTATCACGGTGTTATAAGGGTAATCACATGCGAAATTGCGAAGCATTAGCAAATTGCAATTTAGAGGTTTAAAAGTATAAGAGAAAAGCCCTGCATTAACAGTTTTACCTAAAAGTAGATCAATGTGGAACGCCCATCTATGGTAGGCACTGCGTAAGACAGTTCCTATTATCTCATGTTCTTAATTACAGGAAACAGTAGAGAAAACTCAATCCTCAAACTTCCATATTTGCTCTTATTTCCATACCTAATGGGAAACCCAGAACTTTGCTCCTGTGGCTGATGATCTGCAGACTCATACTCCCAAAAGATGCCCTTGGATTACAGTCTCAGTTGGAGCCGCTAACATAAAGGATATTGGGTTTCTTCTGATTATTGACTTACAGAAGTACCGGCAAGCCACCAGAGGCTGCAGCCATTCTAAGAATATCTTTTTGCCGTTGAGTTTACACAGAAATTATGAGAAGAAATTTCAAGAAATGCAGAGAAATCTTTGCTAAAAAAGACTAAACTCAATGACAGTCTCAGCTTTTTCTTACATGCTCACTCGTTCCATCTTTATATACTGGTGCAACAATATACTGGTGCAGGAAATTGGACATTCCTTCTAGATGCTGACAGATTTTTCACATTGAACAGCAAATCCTCCTGGTCACACATCCATCACTTCTGTCACTTCCTACTCCGCAGTGTTCCTGGAGAGTCTGGAGGCATCGCACCTTTGAGAAAAGCAGTAAATACAGGAGTATTCTGGTGAGCACGTTTCCACTCTATTTCTGTCAATACGGGCACTCGTGATCCTACCTTTACTGTTATGATCCTTCCTTGTTACTGTAAACTGCAGCTGGAATCCTGCTGACTCAGGCATCCAATCTATAAAAACCTTCTGAGCTGTCACTGCCAAAGGCACGATCCATTCAGCTACTCCATTTTCAACAGTGGGTACATATTAAGAAAGTCTAAAGACAGTTACTAACCTACCAAGCTACATTTCTTGCTATAGAAAAGGGTCTCTGGAGACAATGAGTTGAACGAACTATTTTGGTAGGTAAGGATAGAACTACAGCATGTAATTATCATGCTGTGAAATGACTATATTGGTAGTTAACAAGGAAACTTTTCCCATATTGAGCTCAAAAACCAAAAAGCACCCTCCTCCTGCCCCCACCTCAAGAGGAGTGGGGGGGAAAAGAGGCGAGTCCATAATGTGGCACAGGGCACAGAAGTGAGATGAAGTCATCTCAATTCAAGCAGCAAGCTTTTTCCAGTCCTCTCAACCCCAATCAAGATGCACTATTATGCAAACACATACACGCTCACACAATTTGCTTTTTACGGTAACGTGTCAGGTCATCTCATGTCAGCACACTCTCAGCCTCCCACGGAGGCCTCTGGAAAAGCGCACTCCTGTCTCACAGACATGGCACCTGCTCTGGGTCTTGCACAATCCCACTTATCCACTAGCTGGTGGCAAATAATTATTTTCTGCTTTAAAGGGGTAAGTGCTATGGTCAGTATGACAGAGCACGTTTGGTATCCGGACTAATAAATCACCGTGACAAGATTGCAAGACTGCCATTCTGCATTTTGTCACCTTACAGGGTTTTGTTTTTTGAATATAAAGAAAAAAAGAATAACGAAACTGCCTACCCATTTGGTGAAAAACCGCTAACCTTCTAAACCACATTTTTCTTCATGCTTGAAATAACCAAGTCTCAGCACACCAATGCACAAGAAATATTATCATTTCAAGCGTGTTCTAGAAGAGCCGGCACAAATGCCGATTCTGCAAAACCTTCCCAGTATAACCTTATTTCAGATTGAGATGATTGTGTCCCAGAGTGGCACAAATCCCTCACTGTCCCACATTTTAAAGACAGGAGAGACTGCACTCTGTGTAATCATTCCTTAATTGTACAGGAAACATTTACTGGAACAGAAAATCAGAAATATTCCAACAGCAGCCTTTCCCTGTCCTTAGAATAATCTCTGTTCCCTCATCTCTGCCACAAGGCTCCACGGGCCAGGGCTATCGCAACGCGGCTCCAAGCGGTCAGCGAGCACCTTCACCCATTACCCGCCTCTGCAGCCACAAAACCCTGGCACCGCTGGGTCTCCCGATCCTGCAGTGCCTCACTGATTATAGTTACTGCCTCAGCAACCGCCTCCTTCAGCCCGTAGCTTTCCATGAGGTCATTCGATGTCAGAGCTGAAAAGAATTTATGTTCTTCAGTTACGGGCTATCAAATTTACTTTCCGTTCCCACAACTACAACTATGAAATAATAGGACGTTAGTTAATGAAATATAACAAGGGCAAGTGTAGAGCCTTGCATCTGGGGAGGAACAACCCCAGGTTCCAGTATAAGTTGGGGAACGACCTGTTAGAGAGCAGCATAAGGGGAAAGGGACCTGGGGGTCCTGGGGACAGCAGGATGACCACAAGCCAGCACTGTGCCCTTGTGGCCAGGAAGGCCAATGGTACCTGGGGTGTATTAGAAGGGGAGTGGTTAGTAGATCGAGAGAGGTTCTCCTCCCTCTACTTTGCCCTGGTGAGACCACATCTGGAATATTGTGTCCAGTTCTGGGCCCCTCAGTTCCCCAAGGACAGGGAACTGCTGGAGAGAGTCCAGCGCAGGGCAATAAAGATGATGAAGGGAGTGGAGCATCTCCCTTATGAGGAAAGGCTGAGGGAGCTGGGGCTCTTTAGCTTGGAGAAGAGGAGACTGAGGGGTGATCTCATTAATGTTTATAAATATGTAAAGGGTGAGTGTCAGGAGGATGGAGCCAGGCTCTTCTCGGTGACAACCAATGATAACACAACATGTAATGGGTTCAAACTGGAACACAAGAGGTTCCACTTAAATATGAGAAGAAACTTGTTCTCAGTGTAACAGACACTGGAACAGGCTGCCCAGGGGGGTTGTGGAGTCTCCTTCTCTGGAGACATTCCAAACCCGCCTGGACACATTCCTGTGTAACCTCATCTGGGTGTTCCTGCTCCAGCAGGGGGATTGGACTGGATGACCTTTTGAGGTCCCTTCCAATCCCTGACATTCTGTGATTCCCTTACAGTTCAAGCCACATTAGAAGAAAAGCGCGTAGATGCTGACTAGTACTAATCCCGCACAGCCGGAGCTCCGGCGTGGGCAGCAGCAGCAGCAGGCAGCCACGCACCTGAATGCAGCACTGAGCGCTGCTTTTGTGCCTTGGAAGGCAGCAGCAGCAACCACAACCTGTCAGCGTTCACAGCACAGACTAATGATGGATGCAGCGCCTGACAGTCACCTGGTCCACAGACACAAGATACTCATAGAATCATTTTGTTTGGAAGAGACCCTCAAGGTCATTGAGTCCAGCCATTAACCTAACACTGGCACTAAACCATGTCCCTAAGAACCTCATCTCTGTGTCTGTTAAACCTCTCCAGGGATGGTGACTCCACCACTTCCCTGGGCAGCCTGTTCTAGTGCTTGACAACCCTTTTCCATGAAGAAATTTTTCCTAATATCCAATCTAAACCTTCCCTGGTGCGTCTTCCTTGTCAAAATTCAGCTCTACAGAACCAACCTCCTCCGCGATGACCTGGTGTTTGCTTCCAGTGATATTCCCTGCCCTGCCCTACTCGCCAGCTTAGCTCAACAAGCAAACAGGCCCACAGGCTCTGGTTACGTTCCGATGTGACTCCACGCACTGGAACACTGCTACCGCTGTGAGACATTCATGAGATGACCTCTAAAAACAAGAGCTGTGGCACTAGAGAAAGGGTTGCCAACTAGTTGACACAGTCTTCAATTATGCTGCTATTACACTGAAACACATGTAATGTAGCTGTAGCTTTAGAAAAAAAAGAAACACCTCCATTTGCAAAATGAAATGAACTGAGCGCTGCCCAGGCTTGCTTTCAGATAGGGCACACAACCATTAAGCCAATAAATGAAATTTCAAATGTTAATGCCTTATCTTGACAGCCCAGGAACAAAGGGTGCCAGACGCTCAGGGCCACGTAGGTGCAGCGTGTTGATTCTAGGCTCATGAAATACTGAAGGTCACCATAAAAATCACACCACCAACAGACCAGACATGGTTAGAATTCATATGGTTGGTTTGGAAAACAAAACTTACCGCTCTCCTCAGCTCCTCTTTAGTTATCTCATTTGTTTGAGTACAGCAGGAAATTTCTGTGTATTTGTAGATATACTAGGTAGTTAATGAATTGGAAATTTTACTTTAAAAATTTAGGTCTCAATTTCTTCCTAACTTTGACACATTGAGATTACTGTACAAGTCTAAAGATTTCACCAAAACCTTGTGTGCACACATGAGGTTTTAACTACCAGAGTGTTGCCTATGTGGGAAAACCTAAGAAAGATAAAGTTACCTAACTGAAAATGTAAATATCAATCAACAAAGTTATTAAACACAAAGAAATAAGCTTTCATGATTCATTTCATTAAAACCTGTTGGAAGCACTGCACAGGCACCATATTCCACTTATTACACCAAGGTGTGTATTTCTGAGTTTCCACCATTATTCATAGAGATGATGGATGTATTTTCTGTGTATTGCTTCCTCTTTGTACTTTCTCCATGTCTTATTTTCATGATCCCACAACTCTGGACTGTAAAGCTTCACATTAAAGTATGTTTACTCCCACATTATATAAATAAAGCATGCCTGCCAGCCTCCCAGCAAGTGAACTGCTACCCCTGCAAGTAACGTGCACTCCTTTACTTAGGAGGCATGCTTTCATACATACGCAGTTCTTGTATCCATAAAATTAACTGGACTAGCAATATGATTCTATGAAACTACAACACACAAGCATGTGCACAAGGTAAAAGTATTTTGTCTTTACCTATAATATCAAATGCCCTAATAAGATACTTAACAAAAGAGAAGTACATTTAGGAGAAATCTACAAAAAGATGTGTTTATTTTTTGTGTAGATACAGATGAATCCTGAAGATGACGTTCTTTACCCTTCTACTTTCACCCCGAATTACACTGACCAGGCAAAGAACAACAAAGAATAGCACAGATTGCTTAAGTTACATTTACATACCCCTCTAGCAACTTGATATACATATAATCTGGTGAATCAATGCGAGCCAAAATACAGTTCAGGTTATAGCAGGTAATACATCAAAACAGAAATAGCCTAGAAAGCTGCATCTTTATACTTCATTGGTGATTTTAACAGCATTTCTATTAATGCATGTTTCTATCAATTACAGCTATGGAAAGTGCTGTTTAAACACAGTATTTATATTAAAAATTACACAGAACAACATGCTTTTTAAAATTTTTATTGAATGTAATATTTAAACAATTTCATAAACAACTAAAGCATAAAAGACCATCTGTTCATGATGCTTCCTGTCTTCTTTTCCTCATTTTTTCCACATAGAACTTGAAAGTCTCCTATAAATAGAGTGGAATAAACAAGTTCAACATTGTTTCAACTGAAAACTTACTAATTCGGAACAAAGTCTTATGTCCCGACAAAAGCAAAATCTATTCTTCCCTGTCATGCGAAACTAGACCTGTATTGAAGTCTGTATAATTAAGAGAAATACCAGAGAGAGAGAATAAAAGGAAAAGGAAACCTTGCCAAAAATGCATAATGAAGCTTCTACTACAAAATGCAATAATATAATCCATTTCACTTTAAAAATGAAAATAACTTTTTAACTGCAATCTGCAATTGTGTCCAAAAATTACGAGATGCTTTTAAAGACCATGCTGCATTAGAGAAAAATTGAACAGGGAAATCAGAAAATGAGTCATTTCAGTGACTTTGAAAAAAACACTCTTATTTTCACCAGCTACATCTAAGAAACAGACATTCTAGATTTTAAATTTACACAGTCCAAATAAAAATTCAGACTACAAATTATGTCAAGGTTGTAGAAAAAACTGCACAGCTGTTCAAAGGCTAAACCAAACATTTTATGCCAACGTTTTCTCTAATTCTTTGCAAACTGAGAAAAGAAATGGCATATAATCAGGTTTTTAAAGAACTATACAAAACCACTTATTTTAGAATAGAAAAAGTGTCTAGAAAATGGCAACAAAAAGTTTGCTTAAAGAAGAGAAATACGTCCTCTTTGAAGTTTGCTTAGCTAAAATGGTACTAGTAGACTATTAGTCAAAGGAATGATGTGAAAGAACTATTTACAGTCTTGACAGATTTTGTGTCATGCCACTTGTCACCCTCAAAAAAGATATTTGTGCAGTTGCATATATTTGTTGGCAAGGCAGCTAGAAGCAAAGCTGCAACAGAAAAATAATTCCTCCAGTTCTAAAATCCCATCCTACTGAAGCAGCAATTTGTTCTAGATACAAAACAGGTAATGAAAACTAAAACTTGCTAATTCTTAATGAAATACACATTCTATAAGCCTTTGAAAGTTCAAGTGCTTAGATAAATGCCCCAAGGACATTTGATAAAGGTACACCTGTAGATGAGTGCCCGATAAGGATCAGGTAGTTTAAATATTGTAAGCCCCAACAGGTTTTATTACTTTAAGTCAAATCCAACGCAAGATTACTACAGCTCCTAGAACACGCAGTACTTCATACATTGCCTCCTTTGAGGAGCCTCTGCAGAGATCTAATCCCTACGTAATTATTCATGCAATTTGTTTTATTAACACCGAACATACACAGTTCTGCAGATCTATTTCTTAATTAGGAAATACTCACAGGGGGTTCAGTGAAAGGGACAGGCTCTCCTGCTTTCTTCAGAAAAACGGCTAAAGATTTCAGAGATAGCTCATGCAGCTCTATATTCTTTGCTTTGATTTTCTCATACACAGCCTTTACAGAAGCAACATCCCCATCCAATTCTGAGGAAAAATAAAAATAAACACCAAAAAACCCCTAGTGGTTAGGTGTGCCTCTTTTCACTTGTTTCCATGACGTCATGCATTCCTACTACTTGGCAAAACATATTATCAATATTTTCATATACAATATTCCAAACAGTCTGGATATTCTTCATTTCCTACTGATGATTCATGTAAGACAACAGAACATACAGACTCTCTACCTTTCCTTTTTATTTGGATGATCAATTCCTTCAAGAAGGTGCTGGAACCACAAAGGAGTAGGAGCTGCACAGTGAGAACACATCATGCTAGGATCTAAGATACAGAGCCATATGTCTCTTTCTGAAGCAAATGATAATAAAAACAAAACCTAGAACAAAAGCCGCCCAAGTTCAGCTTGTGAGAACTCTAGAACAGAATTTAATTCCCTTAATTAAGGGCAAAATATTGTTAAGGTTACTGGTGCTGGCTACATCAAAACTATAACCTAAAGGAACAAAGAAAACAGAAATCAGATGCTCATTTTAGAACACAAAGAAAAACCCATTTCATCCCATTGAGCAGGAGAAAATTTTTGCTGACCCACTAACACTATTACAAACCTTAACTGCTTAAGGAACCAATAACATTTTGCTGGTTGTTCATAAAAGGCAGCATCCCCTGCAACAGGTTTTAACTAATCCATTCTTCTTTTATTTAAAGCACTATTCGCTTCCATTTATTCCCCAAGTGGAATAAATTTCTCCTTCCTCTCAAGTGGGAGAGGGGAGAAACTCCTCCTGCTACATTGATGCATGCTTAACCATAGATTTTGCAGCTGCTTGAGAAGCATCAGGATGAAATTAAAGTGACCCCTGACAGTTTCACTGTTGTCCTCAAGGTCCTAGAAGCAGTACAACAGTTCCTGGCATCTTGTGAACAAGGAAGATCATGCCCAGCTAAACTGACTTTGTTGCTCAGCAAAACACGATCACTTGCAGTGTGGGAGCTACACTTGCAATATGAGAGCTGTCTCAGGTTCTCATTTTTACACATTTGGAAGCAACATCTTCACAATCATAGGGGCTGCAAAACCAATGGTTCTTAAAGAAAAAAAAAGCTTTAATTATGCAGAAATGGATACTTTGTGTCTCTCATGAGGAAAAACTTCCCACTCACATCTGGCAAGTGGCTGAGCTTTTTGAATGTAGGAGGCTACTGCAGAAACTGCACAAAGTGATGGTTTAATGGAAGGCTAATAGAAACAACTTTCTAGTTCTTTAAAATAGATACATTTTCTTTACGGAAAATGAACAAACAAATGAGCTAATACTTACATTGGGTTTAATCGACCCCACAAATGTGATTTTACATACTTCCTTTTCTACAAGGTTTACAGCAAAGGATTATGCACCTCACCAGATGAAGGAAATCTAGTCCTGGCAGTGGATCCTATCTCAGAACAAGGAAAGGAACAAATGTCCCTTTATTTTTTCAGTTGTTGATGTCTGATATAGGATCAGATTTCTTTTCAGCTGCCATCTATATTCTACTATATCTTTGCTAAACATGTAATCAATTTTATTTGTACATTTATTTTGATAACTAGCAACAGTAATCAATTGTATTAATAGTCCTCTGTTATCTTTTATTCCCCTTCCTAACTTATTGAAAGTAACAATGAGCTTTACAGGAGAATCATTTGTTCTCTAAAACATTATGATCCTACAAGGTTGGACTGGGCCCAAAATGAGAAATCATGTTTTAAGGCTTACTGACTGTAAAATGAAAAAAATAAAAATACTTCAAATAAAAGATCTTATTTCCAGCCGTCTTGGCTAGAACAGAAGCTAAGCACAGTCTTCTATGTGTCCATTGTGCTAAATATTTTGCTGATGATCATTTTAACAGCCAAATGACACTACCATACTCACCATAGCAGATAGTATCAAAAATGGAAGAGATGAGGCAAAGAGGCAGCTAAATTGCTGTTCATGTGTATAGGTCTGTTCATATTATATATGGTGGTGACAGAATACGGTAAATGTCCTTGAAAATCCTAAGGCTAGGACACCACCTTAACTCCTCTTAAAACAAAAAGATGCAATAGAAAATGCAAAGATACCCCGGCATGACTCATCCAACCCAGCCCTGGTAAAGTGGGTCAAGTGACTGATGTGCACTTTTCTACCTGACACTGGAGTGGAATCAACGTCTCACACAGGCGAGATGCTTGAACAGAGTAACTCAGGGACAGCTTTTAAACTCTTCATGCTGGTACTGACAGTCTCCTCTAGAACTTGTTAGGAGCCAGCTACGTCTCTGCCTGAAGAAACTACAGCAATGATCTATTCACATAGTTTGGCTTCTCATGTTGCATATAGGCTAACCATTGTTCTAGGTATAACAGAGCAAGTGATTGATTCTCTGCAATCTCTTTATGAAATTGTTGTACTGTGACGTAGTTGGAAAAAGCCTTGAAAAAAATCAATTAGTTCACTTAAGGAATTTTTACTGAGGTCAAAGCAGTAAAGGGCTAGTGATAGTGTGAAGCAGCAAGTACAGTGCTGGTGACAAAAGGGCATTTTTGTTTCATAAAAACACATCAGCAAACTTACACTGCTGTGAGTGAATCTATGTAGCTACAGGATTTTGGTAGCGATTGCTGTTTTGAACGTTACTAAGCAAGTGAATTGACTACGTTAGATATGATATAATGACAAATTCTATAAGCTGATTCAAATTCAGTGAAGTTTGTATTCCTTAAACACCATACCTTGGACTTGGGTTTGAAGTTTTTTTACTTAATTATTCCTAGCTATCTCCCCTGTGATAGAGTGGAGCACAAGGGCTTCTGTCATAATTTCTTTTCACTTATAATACATGTATGAAGAGTATTTATTCCCTATAATAAAACTGGAGCACCATATCAGAGTACACAAGGCAAAGGACACTACAGCACAGAGATACAAGCTTACACTTGAGTGTTGCCATAGGGGCTGTATGTCCTGTTTTTTCAAGAGTCAGTGTTGCAAATATTTAAAGAAGCAACTTGATGGTTTAGAGCTGTTCCTCTTGGACATCAGTTATAAAGAGAACTGATTAGCACTTCAACTATTTAGGTAAATCCAAATGAAGGCATCTGGAATATTCATTTTGTCTGAATTAAAACAGGTACAAAAAATCTACATGAGTAACAATAAGGTCCTTGCACACTACTGATGTAACTAATCAGTTATGATTTTGAAACACACACGTAAAAGGAACCGACATACTTATTTACATGTTTCAGGAAAAAAGCCAGATTCATTTTAAAAGCCATTCACTTCTATAGTACTTCTCTCCATGGGTTAGGGTGGATTCCTTTTTATTCCACGAAGGCACTACGTAGCCTCTATTGTAGTAATATCCTTTAATCTAACACAGCTCATTTTGTAAAGGATTCCAGGCTTGGGTCATTTAACTGCTTTTCCAACCTAATAGCTAAGATAGTGTACAGACCCAACAGAGCCCAGACAAAACCCCCACCTCTTTGTGGCTCAAACTGTAAAACAAGTTACACAGTGTAGATCCTACTCCCCTTTTTAAGGGTTTCCATGACCTTTCTGAATGTCTGAAGAGTTACTACTAAAAAACTACTCCAAGGAGAGTTAATTACCATAACATCTCATGAGGTAGCGGTATGCAATTTCCATATCTAGATGCTCAGGAATCAGTTCCAGAAGTGTCTCGATCTTCTTTGCCTATGAAGTTTAATGCACAGAAAAAAAAAGAGCATTAACTTCAAATCTTCAAGAAAAATTAAAATTGCCCAAGTTAGAATAATTATTTCAGACTTTTAAGTGAAATGAACTGTACTGATAACAAGGAAAAGACAGTGCATCTGAAAGCAGACAAAAAACCCTTTCCTTTCCAAAATTTCATATGCAGATAAGAAATTGCCAAAGATATCAGGCACAAAATAAAACAAAATATGGGACTAAAACCCATACTCAAGGTGTATAAACATTATTATAGTTTCTCAGTTTTTTTGAAGGAAGCAATTAATGTATTAATGAGAATATGTCAGGATTTCAACCAATTTTAAAAAAATGCAAACCACTCAGCAGCGTTCATTGACCTCGAGGTCAATGGTAGCTATAATCAGTGCTTACAAGAAGTCAGATCACTAACTAATGTGCTTAAATTTGGAGCCTCCCTCCCTCAACCTCTGATTGCAGTTTCAAAGTCTCTCTGGTCTTGAATTAAAAGAAGTTTACAGAAATTACTAACATCTTTATCACATACTACCAACTTCTATGTGTGATTAAAATTGCAGCTTGAAAAGCTAGAAAATTTCAAGTTTTTAAATTTCTTCTTCAGACACTGAAAGATGGTGTTTATCATCGTCATATTTATCACCATTACTTTTAATCTATGAGTATTTAATGTCAATTTCCACAAAACATAAATGTGCATTGTCCATCATTTGAAAAGTGTCTATTCTAATTTGTGTATTAATTGTCTCCTGAGCATTTTTTTTGTGTGTCTGTGTGTCGTGTGTTTTTTTGTTTTGTCATTTTTTGTTTTGTTATGTTTTAATTTTGAATTACAGGGAATGAGCACAAAGCCAGGAACCTAAAGAGATGCTCAAACAAGATACATGCCCAAACTACCCTAACAAGTAATATGGAATGTGTCTTTTAACGTAAGCATAGAGGCATTGTATTACTAGAGACAGGCTGAGGTTTTAACTTGCATTTGCATTCATACAATGTAGCCAACAGAATAAGTACTTTCAGGTTGCGATACTGAAGTGGATAGTGCAGTAAAACATTTAAAGCACAATGTTTGTAGGATATAAGATAGAACATCAAAAATGCAAGAAATTACTGAAATAATAGAAAAATATTAACTGCACCCTCTCCTTACCATCATGTTCCATAAAATAAACTGTTCCTTTAACTGTAACCAGCTTTGCAAATTAACCTCCCCTCTCCCCAAGAAACCTGATAAAGCTGTCAACTCTGAAGTTCAAGATCCAAACCATTTCAAGAAAGGTTGATGTAGTAGTATTTCACTACATATACAATTATATAAATGAAAAAATATTATACCTGTCCAGGTTTAGATGCTGATCTAGCCATAAAACTCACTAAAGTTCTCTTGTCTTCAACCAATGCACCACACCTCTAAAGAAAAAGAAATAATGTAGCAGTAATGAGCAGGTTAGTATTAAACAGAAAGGCTAATGTGAAAATTTCCAATTACAGACATTAAAAATAATATACATTACCTATTTACAAGGTAAATAATTGACCATTAATTCAAAAAAAGAAAATGCAACACCACTGAACATAGGAAACGAGTTCATTTCATGCCCCGTTTTGGTAAACATTGTTTTTAAAACGGTAGGTATAAAGTTTGTTTAAAACAAAAGGGGAAAGAATTAAACTAATACTTCAACATAACACAAAAACGAGGTTTAGGACTGCAAAAGAATGAAAAAGAGAAACACTGTTCCTCTCCAATTATACTGCCAAGCATTCACAAGTGAGCTAGGGATCATAAGGTTAATTATACATTTAATAAGGTGTCAGGGAGATAACTGCTCGTTTCTTTATAAAAATTAAAATGTACAAAGCAAGTTCTCTTTAAAGTATAATTACCTACACTTACGCATACAAAGGACTGATTTCAATCTCTCTATTTTATAAAAGGCTTTCACTGCAATAGACAGTGTTTGAGAGAGAGAGAAGCTGAACTTAAAAAAAGTTTGAGACAGACCAGATTAAAAGAAAAAATTAAAAAAATCTTACTTTAGAAACAAAGGCAAAATAAAAAATATAAGACAATATTTTAGTGTATGGTCCTCAAAGGTGTCAGTCTTAAAATTCTTACAATGCACAGTGCTTTTTACCAGCTGTAAGATATTTTATCAGTACCAAAATGCACAGGAAGAAGAGACTGTGGGCATAAAAAACACCCACACCATGAATTTACTACATTCAATCAGTGGTTTAGACATACACAAAAAAATTTGGATTTATGCCATTATGAATGTACAGTATGTATAATATGGTTTGACAAGCTTTTAAAGTCCAAGTGAAAAGGTGTGAAACCTCATTCTATCAGGCAAACTGGGACAAAAATGTACCTCTTGTGTTCTGACAAAAAATTGCTTTATGGTGATAAACAGAGGCGAAACATTCATGGGAGAAGCTTGCAGCATTTTAACTGATTCTAGCCATTCTCACCTACTGTCAGTGTAAGAAATAAGGATGTTCTAAAATGAAAGAGACAGTCTGGTTGGAGAGATGTTTCCCGCAGACCCCTTTCATGCTGAAATATCAAACCACTTTTGACTTTTGTCAGTAAAAGCATTTTCCCTCCAGACAGTACAAAAGACACTGTTGCTGTTTCTTCAACTTTTAAATAGACTCCTAGATGCATTTTTGAATGTAAGGATTCTCCGTATGTATATTAATATTTTCGATTATTACAAGCAAAATAATTAATTCAGATTGTGATTTACTTTCAAGAAAATAACAAACAATGGGCAGTGATTATTACTACCTTCTAGTTACCTATTGGTGGAATACCTGATCCACAAAAGCAGTCAAGAATATTTAACACAACTGAAAGTTTTTCCTGCACCATATAAAACCCAAATTTTCTCATATACACAGAAGTTTCAACTCAACCTTACCTGTGAATGTTATTTCAAGTATGCCATAGAGCCATGAATTTAATTCCAACAGTAGGATGCCATTGTAATAAGAAATTTTAGGGATATATGAATGGAAATTATTCTAGGTTTTAAAAAATTGTAGGAACATGCGGTTTTTACTTAAAAAAGCAAACCTCTTTTTTCACAAAAGCAAGAAATTGTAACCGATTTTCATTCACTCATTCAATTTCATTCATTTCAATCAAAGAACAATCAAAAAATCAGGAATGAGAGTAAAATAACTTGAGATTTTGTTTCATTTTGATGTTTCATGCTATACAGCAAGAGGGTTTTGTATCAAAACTGTAGTCTCCTTTTAATACTCAGATGTCCAGTTAGGCAAAGCAATAAATGAAGTAATATTCCAGAGCAGGGAATATACAGATAATATGCCTCACACTGCAGCAGAAGTAACTGAACACATTTGTTGGTATGCAGTCATCTTAAAAATGGTCTTGGAATATCATAAAGCATCTGATGGATGAAGCAGATCTTTTTCTTTAACAGCTTAAAATGCTTGGAAATTGCCAAATCAGTAGTAAGCACCATCAGGAGATGGTGAGAGGCCTCGGTTTGCGGCAGGAGCCTCCAGACACAGAAGAACCTGCTGAATGCCAAACTGGCATGACTGCTGGACTGCCACCTGCTGGGATGAGCCTCCCATCACCCACAGCTCATCCCACCTCTGCTCGGCTTGCTCTTTAGCTCTGTCCAAACAGCATGAATGCTGTTGTCTCATTCCCTGAAGATTGCTAACTCACCTGAGACTGTGGCCTTTTCACTCACCCATGATACTCAAGTGAGTAGAAAGCAAATTCAGCTCTTGACAAACCTTTAATGCAGCATAAACAACATTATAGCAAACAAGTGAAGTAAGGTCCATGAAGAGCAAACATTGCCTGCTTCTGGCTTGCAAACTGTACAGCTATATGATATTATGTTTACAGCACTTAAGGAAATTATGTGAGAAGCTGCAAGAAGCAACTGCTGTCTAGCAGAAAACTTGTAAAAGAATATTTGATTTGGATGGAATTTCAAGCACCATACAAGTCTTCCTTTATTTCCTTCAGGTTGTTAGAAGACAAAAACCACTTCGACTCTGACACCTACTACTATTATTAGTACTAGAGTACTAGCTCATGGTTTGGTATAGTCTAAACTGTGCTACTGCAACTCACGCTGTAAAAGCAGACTAGTACTAGTCTATGCTATTCAATGCCTCTTTTTGACAGTTTCTCAGCTAACCTTTGAAGAGCTCTAAGCATTTCTGTACCTCTCATGTTATGTCATTACCTGTATCAGCGATCTAGCATCATCCACTCTGTCTGCGCTGACATATTGAAGGAAAAGATCTGTGACAGGTCTGTAAATTCCAAACTGACTGGCCAGTCGTTCTGCCATCGCACCAACTGCAAAATGATGGGTACATAAGGAAAATCTTTGATTGAAAAGCCACTTTTGTAAACTTCACAGGCATGATTTATGCTGACTGAGCAGGTTTTACATGTAATAGCTCTTTCATAACAACTCTGTCTAGTCAGAATATTTAAATATCATAGCAATTAACTTACATTTTTCCAAAGCTGGTTCTAATCCTTCCTCAGACACCTTTCTTAACAAATAGGAAATATTTCTGACACCTTGATCAGGATTCTGTGCACCAGAGATAAGCAGAGGCTCAAGGTATTTCACGGCAGCATCAAGGTCATTGCTAGGAAGAGAGATTGAACTGGCTTAGTTTCTGAAATCAAGATTTCTAAACCTAAAGAAGCAACTTCATTAAAGTTTTTGTTTTCCACATTAAGGTTGTATATCCCAGGAATGGTTGAGTACCTATGACTTGATTTGGATAGTGTAAAAGTGAAGCCATTTATGAAAATGAATACATTAACCTATAAGTAAATATTTAATGACCTTTCACCTGTACAAAGCCTAAGTAATTTTAAAACACCTTTTTACCTCACTAAGAAAGAAGAGTTCAACTAGCTGCTTTAGGAGACTGTATTCTGCAAATCTACAAGGTAAAATAAAAACATTAACAGAAGGTATCTGAATAATTAATGCATGCAACTCAAGTATTTTTTAATGTCATTCAATTAATTATTTACCCGATTTTTCCTACGCCTGCCTTTTTGGATGCAAAAGACAATATGAACTGTCATTTGGTCAGTACCTTTGTCTAAACACTTTTAATCTTACAGCGTATGTCCAGCAAATGCTAATAAAATAATGCAGAAAGTATTCATCAAAGTGTTAACTCTGCTTCCAGTGTTCTAAAAAGTTCAAGTGACAACATGTCTTATCAGTTCACTTTATAAACTAATTTAATTGAAAAATAAATTGGAGCATGATAAATGCTTTTAGGTTAAACAGAAACATAGTACATTTGAAACCTATGAAAAATGCTTTGAAAAGTATATCAGAAACATGACTCTACCAATAAATGAACAGGTATAAAAAATATTTGAAAGAATCTGTTTTTCATGGTTCTCAAAGTACAGCTTGCAAGATATTTAAGAATATATAAGGTGCATATTATTTATGCTGCTGTTAAGTCCTTTCATGCATCTAAACAAGCTTTGGTGTGGGAAAAAAAATGTATGCTGCTTAAATAACAGGTGCCTGCATATAGCTACTTATTCATTTTTGTCACCAATCTACACCCTAGGAATATGGCATGACTTTGCAACACCTGTATGACATGGAAATATAGGAAAACACGCAGCTTATGAGACAAATCCTAAAGGTATCTCTGCTATTTGGAATGTTTAATTTAGGCAAAAGTTAATGCACTAGAATCGTGTACCAAGGACCACTCAGATCTATGTATTTACAGAACCAGTCCTTTATAGGCAGAGCTCACTGGCCTGCACAGTTCTCCTTCAATTCAAGTCCTCTTGCTGTTCCAAACATGTCAGTGACTATTCTCTCTGGTCTGGCATACCTGATTGCCTCAGGCATCTCTGATGTACTACACTGTTCCACAGCTTTCCTGTCAAGTTAGACAAAAGAGGTCTATCTGACAAAACTGGTTTGAAATAAAATAACAGAATACATTGGATTCCTGAAGACTGTTTCCTACAAAGCATGTTTCAGAAGTTCATAGTGTGCCCAGTATGTCCCAGAAGTGCTTCCCCCTTACAGTTTTATACAGAGGATAAACCAGCACAGTACTAACGTACCTACTAAACCAAAAATGCTAGGCAGAACATGAAACTGAACTGAATGGTTGAATCACAGGATACTCAAAGTGTGGGGATAATTATTATGACAGAAACCATGGCCTATAACAGCATAGCAAACAACTTTTCATAATTCTGACCAAAAAAAATTAAAACCACTCCATGGATATATGTCTGCCTTTCACATTTTGAGAGTAAACACAACAATATTTTGTCATTTCAACTACTGGAACAGGTAGCTAATTTTTGTTTCCACATAAGTGTAAGCATAATCTGTACTGCTAAGTTCCAAGATTGCTTTCATTTGTATTGATGAAGTAAATCAACTTTGCATTCAGATTTCATAGGACTTTTGATCTAACACCAAGGACAACACTTCACATGAGGTGTAAAATGTTAGAATAAAGGTATCAAAGCTAAATTATACCACAAGAAAAGACTGCATGCTCTCCTCAGTGCTTCATAGCTACCTCTGTATTTTATTAAATGATTTTCAACCCCAAGTGTGTTTTGGAAATGATACCAGAATAGAACTGAACATCACAGTGCTCAACTTGACCAGAATTTTGACATCTAGGACACTGTAAGAATGGAAACAGAATGGAATGTATAATGCAAGTGATTCCCAGCACTCTGCAGAAAAGAGTTACGTATCTCAGTCCTAGAAATACTTACTTCTTAGTATGAGCCAATGCAATAGCATTAGGGATTAGTGAGGCAGATATATCAATTGATTTTGTGGTGTCATCCAGTATGGTTTTAAGTGCTTGCAGGTTCTTTAGGTCTCCTTTTTCTGCCAGAGTCTGAATGAGCATGCTAACTGCTGGTCTAGTGGGCAACACACCACTGTCAAGCATTCCTTTTAAAACAGCAATGGCATCTAACGATGGTAAAGAAATAAGGGAAAAGGAAAACTGATTTTAGTTCAGAAGGCAATCATGCTGCTGGTATCATTAACTGTCCCCTTTTAAAAACATGTGCAGAAAATAGTTCTCTTGCTGAACTTAAGACCCAAAATTACTATAGTGAATCATAATTTGAATATATACACACACAAATAAAAACTTTCAACAGTAATTCAGGTTAAAATGCTTTAATGTTTGCTTAATAAAAAGTATTATAATACTTTTAACATTTAATAAATTTATTTTAGTACCCAGCTCAAGGAAAGCTGCTGTGTCATAAACGTCCTCCCTTATGACCTGAAAGTCATGACCTTTTCAGCCTGTTTTTTCTTCAAACTACAATAAATTTTCTTTACTAAAACCCAAAAATGTTGCATACTTAAGAACAAATACAGTTTAAAAATGTAACTCATTACTGAAACTGCTGAAGTCTGGCATTCAGATTTCTCTTTTTAAGTGTGCACCAAAACTTTACCAACATTTAATTTTTAAAATAAAAACATCACACAAAAGTCTCCATACAAGAACAAAAAATAAACTCAAAACTGGATAGTTACCTCACGAACTTCTAAAATTAAAGCAATTACCTATCTTAAACACACACAAAATCGATCTCCTGTCCATCTGCCACAAATACCCCAAACCCACCACAGGTGCAGTCACACTCACTTCTCTAACCAGAATTCTTGTCAATTTACACCATACACGAGCAAACACACAGAGAAAGACGTGCCCTTCTGGTAAAAACCTCTTACTCCTTACCAGCACAGTCAGGATTAATGACAGATAATAATTATAATACCAAGGGATAACACTTCTAACATAATATACACCCACTTGAACTCCACAGCATTAACATTCCAATTCAATACGCAGGTATTGCAGAAATCAAATATTATCTTTTAAAAGAAAGGAAGAAAAAAACCCCTATTCTATATGCCTAACCTTCCTTCATGGCAAATTTTCTTTCCACATCCGCCCCTCCTTTCTTTTTAGGGGAAAAAAATGGAGCAATGCATCAGGGGTAAGATTCCCAAAATTTAAAAAGTAAACTTAAAACATACGCTAAGTTCAAATTCTCTCCTGACTTAAGCGCAGACCTCGCTTCAGCATGGAGCATGAGCAGCCTTCTCAAGAACAAGGACAGATAAAGTTTTGAAAGTTGCATGTGTGCAGCACTACTGCAAGAAATTACGTGCTAGTAGCATACTAGGTAATTCTGCTGGTATATCTTTTTTCCTCACGCAAAAGCACTCATTAGTACTAATCTGAATTAATAATTTAATCCCTTGATTTTTCAGTACTTAAAAGCATGTAACTATGTGCTTGTGGAAACCAACCATTTATCTTTTAAAAGGCTTTCCTCTAAACCCTTCAAATTCCATACTGTGAAACTCGAGTTCTGACTCTTTAAAGTAACCTGGGTTTTACCAAGTTCTTGCTAGAAGAAAGAGCTCTTATGAGTTTACTCAGGGACCTACACAAAAACTTTGAACTATATCACATTACACAGCAAAGAATGATGGTGAACTGTATGAGGGAGTAATAAAACCATCAAGTTATACACAACTGAAATCCACCACAGGATGTAGGTCAAATGGAGCTCACCACCAAAAGATTCCAAAAAGACTGCCCCAAAATTTTTGTGTCATCTATGAGCCTCAGAAATGACCAGAATGGCTGAAATATTTAGTAGCTTGCATTTTCAAGACTTCACTTACAAAAAGAGAAGCAATACCTTTCAAATTAAAATAGAAACAAAGATCAAGTATGACTTCTCGATTAAATTACCAAGGTAAAGCTTGTTCAATGCACAAGATAAAGGAAAATATAATTTTGCAAGTCAACGTAGTTCCACAAACTTTTGAGAAACTTTGTATTGTGCAAAAAGAAACACTTTTAGAGTACAGCAAGGGAGAGGGGTTGACGTGGCAGAAAACTCAGTATGCTAGTTAAAAAGAAATCATATAGTTAGCGCAAAATATTGGCAGAATACAGAAACATCACTCATGTTCTGAAGAAGGGAAGATTTTTGGTGTGTAATATTTAGGAGGAATTGGCAAAACTACATGGAACACTGGAGAAGAAAAAGCAGAAACTTTATCAGAATAAAATCATGCAGGAATGTCAGGCAAAGGACTTGCAAGCTGCAAAAACTTAAGATTTGCCAAGAGTGAGAGAAACAATTGCATTCCCCCCAAATACTTCAGTGAATGACACCTGACAATGACCTCAGACTGGAGACTGAACAGGGAAGGAATCTGAAAGAAGACGAGTTTATCAGCTGCAGGAAGGAGTATAAGTGACAAGACGCATCTGAATGTTCCTCTTAGAGTATTTTAATGTGGCTGATGTTACATAGGTATGGGCTACTACAGCTATGCCTACTGGAACGAAATAAAATTAACCAATGGCAGAATCGAAAATGGATTTTCTGGTATGCCTTCTGATATGCAAGTAAAATCCAATTCAGTGTAATACATTTTCTTCGTACATAGCTGCATTAACGCTTAACAGTACCGACAAAAACACGGATCAACAGTACATTACACTTGCACAGAGATAAAAGACACAGGACTGTATGTAAAATTATGTCCTTGCAGAGTTTTCCTCTCTCACAGGAGTTCTGTGTAACAACAAAGTAAGTAAAAAGCAACACTGTGGAGCTAAATGCTGGGCTGCAAAACAACCAATGATGGATGGGAACTAAACCAAAACAACTACAAACTTCATCCACCATCTTGTTGGGTAACCTTACATACTCTTCAGCCACCATTTCATTTTCTGTCATCATCGTTAAATTAAAAAGAAAATCAAACTGAATATTTTGTTACTGTTGGTATTGAGAACTATTAAAAAGTATTTGATTAAGTTTTAAAACCAATATTATAATCATTTAGCGCACAATCCTGCACATTTAACAGTCAATTTAACTCGTGTGATATCTCACACAACCAACACAATATGCAAGAAACAACTGCTGGGAATTGTTTCAGATGCTCTAAAGTATGTTAATTTCCAAAGCAAAATGACTTGTGCTGTGAATTTTAACGCACTTGAAAGCCTGTACTTTCTCTCGTTCTGGAGCACAAATTTTGCATGTCTGAAGAGCTGTGATTCATCTTAAGAAAACCCATCTTGTGTTAAATGGAATGGAAACTGGACTAAGTGGTCAAATGACAAGTACATTCATATTCAAGCTGTATTATAAATGCATGTACAGTAATTTACGTCTCTCAGCTACCACAAAAGGCTCTTGATAAGCAGGTAATTTGCTAAATGGACTCCTTTATCCAAGTATTCGAAGGGCGTTACAAGAAAAATCTGCAGAGGCATTAATGTGACGTAAAGGTCAAGCATTGTGACATACCTTTCAAATAATCCCGCCTAACTTGCGATATGATGAGGAGGCTGCTGGCAGCACTGTTCAGTGTGAAGCCCTTGATGTGGGTCTCAGCACTAAAAGAAGCAGACATTTAGAAAGGAATTACTGACATGCTTCTGATACGATAATAAATGGTTGAGCACCAAGGTGAAATTATAAAAACTACTGTTCGTATGTTAAAAATATTGCTGCAAAATATCGACCTGGAGACAGCTTTTGTGTTATCCTGTCAATGGTTATAGAAGGATAATTTTTTTTTGCATTCTGACAGATGACAAAGTTGGAAGTGAGCAACAAAAGAAACAAAGTACAAGATTTTTTTTAAACAATCGGTTCAGATTCTTGAATGCTGACATATTAGATGACTAAAATAACTGCATGCCCTGCATTGTTCTGTTGTATCCTAAGCTGGATACTTTTTCTTCTTTTTTCAATAGTCACCGTAATTATAAAATGTAAAACTATTCTTTCAGCAATAAAAATGAAACATTTATTTTCAGCACTGTATATTTTAAACATAAACTAAAGCATATTATGAACTAACACCATATCATTTGGTTGATTAATTTTCAAATTTCTGTCATCTAGATGTATACAGGTTTTAAAGTGAACATACCACATTTGCTGCCTTACCCATGTTCAAATTTTATTTTGCTTACCAACTCTTTATCCTCTGTAATACAAAACTTCACGTATCTACAGCAAAGAGAATCTTTAATAACATTGCTAAAGCTTTTCTAACACTCTGGAAATTAGTCAAGCGAGACTAGCCAGCAATCCCATAGATCTTATACTACAAAATGTTCCCATTCCTAAATGACATATAGCCACATTTTTAATATAGAAGGATAACTTTACAAATGTTCATTTCTAGATTACAAAATCTCTACACGGAAAAGGGGGGCATTGCCATTTACCATATCAGCAATCAAGATAAACCTCACTGATCATCTTGTGGCAAACAACTGAGCAGCCTACCTACTTGAACTTAGAGGCTGAGCGGATTGGGAGGTAAGCAGGGTCATTGCTAAATTATTCTCCTCAATCCCAAGAAAATCCTTCCCATCGCACACAATATGACTATCCTCTCAGTCACTTTCAGCCTCCCAGGCTCACAAACGCAGTCACTGGACTCGGGATTTTCTTACTCTCCCAACCAATCCTCTTAATCCCTGCCTAAGCACCCACTGCTCAGTTCCGCCTTTTTTTTTTCCCTTTGTCCCATCTGTCAAAGCCCTTAAGTCAACAATTCATGCATGAGACTGTAAATTACATGTAACAAAGGATTTACTTTCTCCAATCTTCCAATCTTTAGTGTGATTAAATAGATGTTAGCTACTATTACAGAACTAATCCATCATTCCAATACTTCTACATTTCTATTTAAAACTTCTTGGTCTGAATGAAGTAAATGTTCCTCAAAACAGTGCTAGAATGCCAGAGCAATTATACTTGGGTTGACCAACAGATCAGTAACCTTCTGGGATGTTTGGTTTTGTTTTGTTTTTTCCAAAGGCAGAGTAGGAGTGCAATTTCTTTCTACCGCATCACTTTTGCATGGAAGTTTCTCAGTTCTGCTAACAAGACAGAAGTTATAAAATAACCTGACCTTTTAAAATTAAAAATACTTATTTTATTGTCTATATTAATCTTCATACTAACGTTCTCTAAATATTATTTACATTTCAAATTTGGTTTCAAGCAGAGTAAAAAGGAAAAGATGTTAGCTTGTATATATGAAAGTAGCTTTCCTTTATTTTATGAAAATATTAGGAGTTGCAGAAGTTTCAGGCCACTGCACACATTTAGGCTTTGTAGGAGTTTTCTTTTTGTAATATGAGGTTGGTGAAATCGTTAAGCATGCAGAAATGTGTGCAAAACACACAGATATGCTATTCCTCAATGATGTGTACACACAATCACTTTCTCTATTTCAGCAAATAATGTAGAACTTAATGACTTTTGAAAATGCTTAATGTAAGCATTTGTTACTAGAAAAAACATACAAGATAAACACCATGAACACCATCAATATGAAGGATTTTCTGTCCTGATGCAACAGTGAGCCGTTACAGGCTTCTTAGAATGTCATTACTTGGAATTTCTTGACTGCAAGATGCAGTAGGAGAGTTCTGAAAAGCACTGAGGTTATCATGATGGTTGGCTGTGACCAGTGACCAAGAAGAGAATCTATTATTAAATCCTTTTTTCTTTTTTCCTAAATATCTTGAGGTTCAGAGGCTTAGTCCTTTAAAACACACCTAATTCTTTCAGTTTTTAAAATTTTGTTCATTTTTTCCCTGTATTTTGAATTTACACACTGAAATACTTATCTAAAGTGGGAATTCTGAATCACTGATATACTAGGAAGAAGCCACCATTCTTTCTGCTCTACCAATCTGCAAATTACTGCTGATGATATGCAATACTTTGGGCATCTTGTTTACAAGTGTGTTGAAGTTGCAGAGCAAGGAAGCAGTGAATGCATATAAAAATCTTCAGTAGGAAGTTTCAAACTTTTCCCTGAGCATCTTTTGATACCTGAATATTTTCTGTGAACATCTAACAAACTACCTAAATTTTATCAGTATTCTTTGTACTTCTAAAACATGACCTTTCCACCTTCTATTTACAAAGATGTATCAGTTACTTCCATTTCAGGGAGTTTAATTTGATAAACTCTTCCACTTTTTCCTTGCTATAAGCCATACATCCATCAAGCACAAACATTCCTTAGCATCAAGCCCAGTTATTGAGACTTATTTGAAAAAACATGATTTGTTCTTCTGAATGCAGAACTCATACCTTTTCAATGAAAGACATATTCCATCTAAACACTTTTAAGAAAACGTGAAAACAATAAACATCATCTTACACTATACTGTTCTTGGGCATCAATAACTAAGCTGACTTGAAAAATTATTAGATTTTTCATAGTGCCCTATGCATCTTACCGACATGCACTTTCAAATCACTACACACACCTGATGACAACCACTGTTCTTGTTTTAGGTGAACAAACGGAATGGCTTGAACTCCTTAAACTTATATTTTTGTTCTTTTCACCTCTATATCGATGAGTAGTAACACTCTTACTTCGAAGCCTATAATCTCACCAGAACACACAGTCCAGGCAATAATTAAAGCAAGTGGCGTACCATACAACTCACTAAAAGTTCATTTGATTCCAGTGATTCTAATGACACATGACAGCAGGTTGGATTTGTTTCAGAAGTGTAAGAACTGGATCTTAGGTTTCTGGCCATCTCCTCACCACTGGCATCAGAGTCAAACGTACCATTTTGAATTTGGCAGGCGGTCAGCTGCCAGGGAGCGTGGGCGGAGGGGACAGCAGCGGGGACGTGCACTGAGGGGAAGGCTCACGGGCAGCTAAGGGAAGGAATCTTGTCTGTTTGGATATTGCTCTAAAGAGGACAAGGCAGACTGCCAGAAGGGGAGACTTTCAGTTCTGATGCCAAGTACATTTGTTGACACCGTTAGCTGAAATGAGTTATTAGCAATACATACTGTCACTCTAGTATCTTTTTAATATCTGGCATATCGCTCTGTGAAACACTGGTGTATTTCCTACCATAACTCCTAATTACCAGTCATGATGACCTGTTTTCCCACAAGGACTTACCTGAAAATGATCCCGAAATTATTTAAAACTAGCCCCCACTCAACAATTTAAATCACCAAAACACAGAAAAGTCTTACATGTGTTTTACTTCGATGGCTTCTTCAAGACAATTCTGTGTTAACAACGCTTTTATAAGGATGCCGTAAGAACGATAATGAAACTCATTCTTTCCTTGCATTTTCAGGAAAATATTGTAGGCCTCTAAAAAACAAAAAAAGGCAAAATGAAATGTCATATTGCAATTATGTGGGTCATAGAAATATGCCACCTGTTCATTGAAAAGGTCCTTTTAAAATCTATTTATCCTCTGCTTACACCTTCGAGCCCAAAGCTGTTGGCTACAGCTTGTTCGAAACTGCTTGTATACAACAAGAAACTGACACATGCCTCCACAGAAGAAAAACTTTGCTACTGCTGTTCTTCTATATGTGGCTGTTGCTTAAATACCAACACAGCTGGTTAGAAGGGGAAGACTCAGGATTTTTAAAGCAACACCTAATTCTGGGGTATATAGTTACAGTGTCTGGTGCATGATCACAACAGTGTTTTAACAAATAATATAGGAGGTGATTGCAATATGGGGAGATCAAATTATTTGGCTACGACAAGATTTATACAAAACATACAATTTACAAATATACAGATATTTAACAAGTAAACTACGCTGCGTTTGTTTGACTGATTAACAGTTTTATTTCATGCATTCACAATAACTGTCAGTGTATGAAAGGATGTTACCAAAAAGGGGGAAAAAATGATAAGCACACTTTTCAGTCATTTATTTTCTGAAACAAGATTATACAGCTATAAACATGCAGATAAAACTGCTATAAAGGCTGTAACATATTCTAGAAAGCTGTGTAAAGAACCACAAATGATCTTTACATCAAAACTGTGATTCCATGCTTCATTTAATGAAACGCAAAAAACAATTCCTTAGCTAATTCAAATCATAGCCACAATAACCTTTAAAACTTCTCAGAAACACTTGGACTATCACTACAAATTTCACAGCTAAGTGTTAAGTATCTTTCTTATACTTTGAAAGCAAAGATGAAGGCAACTCATTTGAATTTTATTGTCACAAGAAGCATCACACTAATAGCACTTATTTTCGTGTGCTGCGGGATTTTAAGCTGGCATTCCCCAAACCAAAACTGTTGGGTGTGCCTTTTGGTTTGAACGTTAAAGTTCTTCAACCAAAGACTATCCATAAAAAACATCCTCAAATGCTGGCACAAAACTAACTATGCATAAAATATATTATTTACAACACAAACTATTACACTGAGTTAAGAATCAGAATTAACACTGCCATCTAGAATCTACTTTGGACACTTGGAGCTATATTAAATATGCATATATATATATATACACATACATATATGAACAGAGAAAACAGGTAAGTACAACAAAGGAAAAATAAAATGCACTTCTGTGTATCTGAGTTTCATGTATACGAGAGAGACGGAGAGACACGAGAGGGATGAAGAGAGAATATGACTCATGTCTGACATTGCAACAGTGATTGCATTGTCAACTAAAAGATCAATAAAACAACAGGATGACACAGGAAGGTCTTGAAATCCTTCACCATGTTTACCTACAGGTCTGAGGTTAAAGCTTGATCTGTTGCAATGTGCTGAACTCTCTTGCCTGCTCAGATGCTGAACACCAGCACCCATAGTGTGTTCACAATTAAATTCAGTGGGAAAGACAGGTTTTCCTTCCACTTTTCTGAAATCTGAGGTACTAGTAGACTAGCAATCACATTCAACAATAACAAAAAACCTTTAACTGATATAACCTATTACAAGTGTAACTCATTATTTAATTAACAAAAAAGCAGCTGACTGGTGATAGGCTTGTTCTTTCTGCTCATGAACGCCTGTTTAAATTCTAATTTTTAAAGCAAAAAACTCCTTACGTTTGTAGACTCCTGCAAAAGCTCTGCTGTCTTTGGACTGAACTAGGATTTCACCCTGTGTTTGAATCTTTTTCTCCATTGGTTGGGTACAGGAATGGACCTGGTCACCAATGAATACATCAAGCATATATTACCATCAACTATCACAGTTCACAAAATACAAGACCTCTTTCTACAAGGAAATATATTGAAATCTCTTTTGTAACAACTAGTTCAATGAAGAACTAAAAATCTTTGTATTAGTTTTGTTTTCCTGTTGTAGGATGTTTTGCTGTCAGTCTTCACCTCAGAATGATTATCCTATTCAGATTCTTTTCTAGACTTCATTTTGCATCAGTGCAAGTAGCATGTTTGGAGACTACCTAGATGAGTCTCAAATTGAGACATATGCCGGATCAGGTATTATCAGCTCATTACTTCTTCAGATGGCATCTAAAATTACTAAAGTATATTAGCATTCAAAAAAAAGTTCTTAGTTTCAAAATCATACTGTGTTATATTAGCTATTTCAAGTAAAAAGATCTGTTAGAAAAGTGACAAGTTGCCAAGAAAGTCTTAGCTCTCAAGACAATCAAATTTGCTTCAGTAATTGCCGCTGTTTTGGCTATGTGTAACATGAACCCCTGGAGTAAAAGTTCTCACACTGAGGAATGAAGATAAAAATGAAAAAATGACTTTGCATAAATCAAGCACCTCACAGATTTTCAAAACACCCCCATGTCAGAGTGGGTAAATTCATGAAATTAGTTACATAACTAGATTAAGGTAATCTTTTTCCCATCAAAAAGATGATGTTGAGAAAAAGTTATATTCTGCCCTATTACATTCACATCAAAATTACATTATACTGTTACATTAAAGTGGCAACCTAGTTTTTATAGTTTTTTTTTTAAGACAGATAAACTGTTTCCCAACAGGAGAAGAATTGTTTCCCAACATTTGCCTTTTTTTCCTTAATTCCCAATAGATCTAGACCACCTCTTTTCAAATACCACACCTTTAAATAACAGAAACATGCATGGATAATTTACTGATAAATTAAATATCAAATATTTTAAAAGACTGTAAGCAGTTACATTTTATATTTTTGTTTTAAACTAGTCTCCCTGCAAGGTCCACGACACATTTAGTTTCCTCCTGCTCTCCACTTGATAATCTATGATAGGCATAGGTACTTTTCTAAGAAAAATTTTATAGAATACATTCTGTTAATATTGCCTGGTTTTCAGTGAAAAATATTTCTCCATTTCTTGTATTTTCTTTGGATTCCCAAAACTTCCCAGCACAAAGGATTTCCTGAAAACATTATGTCAGCCATAATACATATGATTCTTAAATTCATATACATGAGACTGCACTCCCTATATGCAGAATATCAATACTCCACTGTAGATTTCTAATCAGCGCTCCTGCAACAGAATAACTCCATGGGGTTATTTCACTAACAACATAAGTTAACTGTGTGAACGGCTGACGGATTCTTCTTTTAAAAACTCAAAGCTTAAAAATCAACCTGTAAAATACACTGATGACACTCAGAGAAGAAAATAACTAGGCATCTGGTATCTATAAATCTTCCTCATTAAGCAGAATTAATTTTTTTAAACCTATTTAACTCTGTTTTCTAATCTGCTTTCAATGGAGATATCTAGTTATTTGTCATAGTATAGGTGAAGAAAGTAAGTATTTCCAGAGCATTCAAATGCTCTGTACCTTGGCAAAAAAAATAGATGGGGACTGATTTCCTCCCCTCCTCGAAAGGCCCAGTAATGCTGTGTGCTGCTTCGGCATGAGATGGGTACAAACGCATTTCCAATGAATTACACACAGACTGAGCCAACAGTACTGCACTGACACTCCTCCTTTCCATATACAAAGGTAAATACCTATGTTTTAAGTTAATTCTGGTTTTATGTGAGGCAGGGAAGTTTGCACAGAAGAGTTACTCATTTTTCACAGCAGAAGTGATCTGAAGTGATTTCTCAGTCAGGGTTTTGTATTTATGGAGCGGCACCCAGTGGCATATGGGTTTTGGAAACTGAACCAGACAACTTTAATCTTAGTTGTAAAGAAACTGAAGAGACTATGCAACACATTGAATCCTCCCTTCCTATAGAAATAAACCGCCTTGCAACATCAGCAGATAGGTAATAGACTAACAGATAAAAGCCAGATAGGAAGAGAGCAACGATTATCTCTAGAACATAGTCTCACCTCATTTATCTCATTAATCTTAAAATTAATGCTGAAGGGGAAAAGAACAGTGGTTTTTGTTTTACCTTTTGCATTGTTTTTGTTGCAAAGCATCTTTATTTTTCTTTCTTCCGCCTTAGAAGCACTTAAACTTCTGGTATCTTCTTGTCTAACCTTTAAAACAAACAAACTTATTTAAGTTACTGCAATGCTATCTGTTAACATTTTTCAATGGAAAGAAACCATTTCAAAAGTACTGTCAGCTAGGAAAGTTAAATTTCAGTTACCTTAGGTACCTCAAATGGAACAATCTGACCATTTTTCTCAAGTATATCAGCCAGTAAGGTTAGTGTTTTCTCACGAGGAACAACATTTTCTTCTTGAATTTTAGTCCAAATAGCTTCAGCCTTTTCCCAGTCATTGTTGTTCTCTGAAACAGGGGTCAAAACTTCAGACAGAAGTACATTTACAGTATACATGCATATCTAAAGTAATTCAAAAAAAGGTATCTTTGGAAAATAGTTCTTGAATTAATCATGTACTTCTGCTTCATACAGTCATCAATTTCAAAAGTTCCAAACTAGTTCTAATACACAGAGGACACCAGAAGATGCGAACAGGAAAAAACCCAAAAGGACTGTGCGAATTTTCAAATGAAGGAGAAATCAACCCAAAAATATCAACAAGTGTTCCTCCTAGCTCGTCAGTTCTAATATTCTTGATTGTTTATTCTAAAACTAATTACAAAAATTTCTAAATTATTACAAAACATCGAACACTCTAAGGCAGGGATGTCAAACTCATTTTCACCGGGGGCCACATCAGCCTCGTGGTTGCCTTCAGAGGGCCGATTGTAATTTTAGGACTCTATAAACGTAGGAGTAGTTACATTTATGCAGCCCTAAAATTACATTTGGCCCTCTGAAGGCAACCGCGAGGCTTCAGTAAAGCCTTTGACACAGTCTCCCACAGCATCCTAGTTGCTAAGTTGCGGAGGTGTGGTCTAGACAATAGAGTAGTGAGGTGGGTTACAAACTGGCTTAAGGAGAGAAGCCAGAGAGTGGTAGTCAATGGTGCGGAGTCTAGTTGGAGACCAGTATCTAGTGGAGTACCTCAGGGGTCAGTACTGGGGCCAGTATTATTCAATATATTCATTAACGACTTAGACGAGGGAATAGAGTGTACTATCAGCAAGTTTGCTGATGACACTAAGCTGGGAGGAGTGGCTGACACGCCAGAAGGCTGTGCTGCCATCCAGCGAGACCTAGACAGGCTGGAGAGTTGGGCGGGGAATAACCTAATGAAATTTAACAAGGAAAAGTGTAGAGTCCTGCATCTGGGCAGGAACAACCCCAGGTTCCAGTATCGGTTGGGAAATTACATATTAGAGAGCAGTGTAGGGGAAAGGGACCTGGGGATCCTGGTGGACAACAGGATGACCATGAGCCAGCACTGTGCCCTTGTGGCCAGGAAGGCCAATGGCATCCTGGGATGTATTAGAAGGGGGGTGGTTAGTAGATCAAGAGAGGTCCTCCTTCCCCTCTACTCTGCCCTGGTGAGACCCCATCTGGAATATTGTGTCCAGTTCTGGGCCCCTCAGTTCAAGAAGGACAGGGAACTGCTGGAGAGGGTCCAGCGTAGGGCAACCAAGATGATTAAGGGAGTGGAGCACCTCCCTTATGAGGAAAGGCTGAGGGAGCTGGGTCTCTTTAGTTTGGAGAAGAGGAGACTGAGGGGTGACCTCATTAATGTTTATAAATATATAAAGGGTGAGTGCCATGAGGATGGAGCCAGGCTCTTCTCGTTGGCAAACAATGATAGGACAAGGGGCAATGGGATCAAGCTGGAACACAAGAGGTTCCACTTAAATTTGAGAAAAAACTTCTTCTCAGTAAGGGTGACAGAGCACTGGAACAGGCTGCCCAGGGGGGTTGTGGAGTCTCCTTCCCTGGAGACATTCAAGACCCACATGGACATGTTCCTGTGCAACCTCACCTAGGCGTTCCTGCTCCAGCAGGGGGATTGGACTAGATGATCTTTTGAGGTCCCTTCCAATCCCAAACATACTGTGATACTGTGATACTGTGAGGCTGATGTGGCCCCCGGTGAAAATGAGTCTGACACCCCTGCTCTAAGGTATCACTTCTACGTTGCACCCTGAAATTTCTGAAATGAAATCCTCTAGTTATATTGCTGCTGAGTTAGAACAGCTACATGCCAGAAGTTTACCACTTTCAAATCAAAGAAGTGTTCTAAGCCTTCAGGCTCTCTTGTCTCTAAGAAAAAAAAAATGCATATCTGAAGATTGTAAAATATAAGTGATCTGAAAGAGAAAACACTTAATAAATTGGTAACAAATTAACAGAATAATTCTACTGTTTTCAACAAGAATAACAATTTATGTATGCACCACTGTATAAAACTGCAAACAAACAGAAAGCTGGACTTTGTGAAAGAAAACAGTTAATTACTATTTAACTACATAGAGCAGGTGATTTCCTGTGTCTTCTAAGTCACAAGAATAGCATTGACTTCCAGCTGTAGGTCCTGTTGGCAGGTACCTAACCCCAACATCTGCCAGCTGTAATCTCTCTGTTCCACTGTTTAATTCAGAATCACAGACATGAAGAGATGCAAGGCAAGAAGGCAGAGTCAGAAGGTGGATGACAGAATGAATCGTTCACATGGCAATATCTCAGCCTGTAAGTGCAGCCCTTCAGCTATTCTTCCACTGTTCAGTTAAGGAACTTCATCTGTTCTGTAGCTCAGGCTCCACTAGACGAAGTCATAATACAAGGAAAAGGTGGAGCAGCCACCTGGAAGCAGTATGACGCACTTGGATATTCTCTGGAGTTGGTGTTTCAAAGCAGTATATACTGCTTTGCAAACAATATTGCAATGGAATATTTCAACGCAATGTTCTCTTCTGTCCAGGAACAGCAAGGGGTTTAGGAAAACACATTGACATGTACCTGAGCAGGTTCCAGATCCAAGCCCACTTTCAACAAGGTTCTGGCATCATTTCAGCTTTTTAGAAGAAGCAGCAAACTTAGTGACTACCCTAAGATCTAATAAAACAATTGGTTTTAAGGATGAAATACTGCATATAACATTTTAAAGCAGATTCATATGCAGTTAGCAGAGTGGGACAGGAAATGTCTTAACACTTTTTCATGTGTTTATCCCTGTGTTTGACAGTAATGTGGCAACATCTAGAGTTATCATGTCCAGTTTGGTGCTTCGCAACTCTAAAAGAGGTGCTGACAACTAGAGCAAATTCAGCCACCCATACAGGCATGGGGCCAGAGCAGATGAAGTAAGAGCATAAGTCAAAGAAGATGAGTTTTGAGCAGATCTGAACTTAAGGCTTAAGTGCACAGACAACTCTCTACTGTACTTGTGCATGCGGCAGCTTTGATAGATAATCTAAAATAGTGGAAAGCAGGTATACACATGGGTTTTGTATTTTAAGGTGAGGGACATCCACAAACATTTTCCACTTCTTTGAATAGATGGAAGTGGTTTTGTCTTTTGAAAGAAGACTGAAGATTTTGCATGACAGAACTTGATAAATTTTATCTTCTTAGATACTCTTCCTAGCAGGCACACAGCCAGACTTAGTCACTGCAGAGGTGAACAGGATGAGTGCAGAAATAGGAAGGCTTCCTCCCTGTTCAGACAAGATTACTTTTCAGGCCTACTTGATTTTTGATGGCGAACCAGTATGTGCAAGCCAGAACTGGGCAAAGCTTTCTGAGGTTTTGAAGCTTTCTGAGGCTGTTCAGGAAATGAAAAGCAACAGAGTTCTCAAGGAGTCTCTGGTCATCTTTATTGTGGAAGTACTTATTGCTTCTGCTCCTGGTAAGTGCAACAAGGAAGCAGCCCCTGTCACTACCATAGGAAAAGAAGGGGGTTTGAATAGTATTTTATTTAGCATTAAAACATCACTAGTTCTAGTCAACCAAAAATATACATGGGGAACACTACTTCAAGCTCAAATGAAATTTTTCTCCATGACCAAATACATCAAATTGCTGTAATGGCTCATTAATATATACATACACATTACCAAAGTACATAGCACTCACTGTAATGCTTTTTTAATTCCCCAATTTACTATTTAGTGCTCTAAACACAAAATGTTTTTTCTAGACTTTAAAAACTGTTCCAATTACAGGAGGCTCTAGATCTTTATCAAAGATTATAACAAATAAGCAGATTTTCTCCTTGAAGCATACAAAAAGACAAAGCAGAGTAAACTTTCAAATTAGGATATGAGACAATAGCATGGATTGGAAGACTTGTACTACAGAAGTTCTATTGAAGTGTTGAGGTCTGCAGGTAAAAAAAAATCCTGTACTCTCTCTCCTGCAAGGTATCTCAGAAATGATATCAAGGCTAATTGCATATCAGTATAAAACTCCTCTCTAATTCAGGGTTATTTCCTGTCTCCAATCACAAAAGAAAACATGAAAAAGATCACAAGCTCACTTACCACAGAGTTGGAGCAGGTAGTAGTACATCTCATCTCTATCACACTCAAATAGATTTTGAGTTAATTCTACCAAGTGTTCCAAAGCCTCCATCTTTAAAAAGAAAGAAGGAAAAATACAGTTATGTCTCAGCCAAACAATTATTTTTCAATATATGTGCACTTACATGCTGTGTGCATTCAGCTAAAATAATATTTCTGTTTAAGTATACACCAGCATTTACACAGAGCATTAAGCTCACCTCATCAGCCTGTCACTCGGCCTTTCACAAACATAAAAATCATGCAATGAAATATTTCAAAACAATCTTTCTTGGAATAAAATGACAGTTACATAGAAGACATGATATGAGCCACATACCTGATTATTTGATATACACCTTTTTGCAAACCACTGCAACCTTCCAGAGTGTGCTCTAAAGCCAGGAGTCTGTAAAATATTTCCAGAAGAAAAACACATTACTTCACATGGAACATTCTAAAGCAAAGTAAACATAATACATATGCTCATAATAAAAGCTCATAGTTCTTGTTTACTTTTTGAAACATGAATGAGACCACAAGCTCACAAATAATCAAGTTAGGTTGCAATTATGACAGACTTAAAAATTGCAGTCATTTTATTCAAGACATTTTCCTTTTTGGTTGAACACTGCCAAGAGAGTTGATTGAAAATACACTTCAGATAAAGTGAAATGTTAAATCATTTCTATCACCACAGTAATAAGAGTATTATTGCTACTACCCATGGTAATCAATTGTATTACTCATGGTAGAGAATTATACCAAACATTTCCAAACTGTCTTCACAATGAAGTGTTCGTATTCAACACCACTGTAACATCTTTGCAACTAGAAAACCATGCCTCTCAACCACAACACCACCATTTTGGTACTCTTTCTCTGCTAATATTAGCCATTTTCTTATGACTATTAATACCTAAAAATAATACTATTTTTAGAGAGTGACTTCTCTTGCTCAGTAAGAAAACCAGCTATTTACAGAGCAGTACCTGTTACAGCTGTAACTTGCTGCCAATGCAGATGCCAGGTGTACTAACTGTGAGGTGGTTCCAGCCCAGAACAGAAAAAAGGTTTACCCTTAAGAGTATGTACATGGAAGAACTGATGTATGATGGTTAATACGCCATAGTTTTCCCAGGCGCCTTTACTTATTAATTTCTTTATTGTTTCAAATGGGCTACAGCTACAGAATACAGATTCTCAAAAAAGGTTTCAGTCCTTGGGAACTCCATCTGGTACAGACTAACACATTGTGCGTTCTCAGCACCACAGACCATAATAAAAGTTTCTGTTCCTCCACTTAAAGAAGTTGTTAAACATGGGAAAATCCAAAGTTCCTAAACATGTTACAGGCATGCCAGTACTTGTGTCTGACATATCTAAAAAAAAGATACAAAAAAGACTGTGGGCAAAGCATCCATCATTTTCACCTCTCAGCCTCCTCCCCCCCCACAGAGTCCTTGAATTTGCTTTATACTCTCTTGTTCTAGCACCAGCATCGTTTACAGAGAGGACTCTGCTTTCATTTCAGGTGTCCGGATTCACATTACTAGAGCTCAAAGTGATTCCAAGGAAACGCCTGTTCATCCCTATAGAGAAACCTGTGTTTTGACTCTTGAAGGCTTTTAGCTGTTCATAAGAAGTTGCTACTTTTTAAACATGAAGTGCAGCTTCCAAAATTCAAACAACACTTTGCATAGAAGAGGTAGTTTGAACAAAAAGGTCTGAGAAATATTGAGTCTCAGTTCCAAACAGTCAAAACAATTACCATTGAAAAAGTCAATTTGCCTTCTGTCTTTTTAACACAGAATTTCCTTTTCCTGTATTTTCCAAGTGCAAAATTATTGCTATTACATCTTTCTGCAATGATTAAGCATACACAAGAAAACCAGCATGCAAATCTTCAGTCAAGCCAGTTAAAATCTGCTAAATATGTGTGAAACAGTGTGCTACAGAGTATGTTAGGTCATATAATCCTACCGATAAGCCAAACCATTTTATGCAATCATTGTACGGTTGTTTTAAAAAAAGGATGTTAAACTCACAGTTCTTCAACATCAACCATCTTCCCTATGCATTTAACTGTACTACAAAAGTAGTCTCAAATCAAGGGGTTACAGAAAAACAGTGGCCTCTCAAGTATTCAAAAGTGGTATATATAAACACAGTTCTGCTTTCCAGGTACTTGCTGTTCTCCCAATTAGGTTTCTTTCCCCACAGTTATTTATGGTTTACAGGTACCTGGTGCAGCGCTCTTTTAAGAGCTACCAAGCAGTTTCACATAAAATATGCTGAAAACTAAGTCAAGAATTAACATCTTACACAACAGGCTCTTGAAAATGAAAAAGAAAAAAGTATGTTGCCTGCATTTGTAGCTAATCCTCTTTAGGACATGGTAAAATTCAAATGCTGAATTCACTTACAATTTCCAATATCATTGCTGATCTGAATGCCAATGAACACAACAGCTCCAAAGCTATAAACTTTTTATAGTAAATCCTCTCCTGTTCAGAAATGATTGATGTGTCTGTCACTACAAGGACAGCTGAGTTATACAACAGATATCCTTGTGTTTCATTTTGAAATTGAGAAGTGTTTTCACATACTGCAGGTCTCAATCATCAAAAGAACATCTAGGTCAGATTAACTAAATCTCCAGGGCTTGCCTGATAGTCCATATTTGTAGCTTATCCCTTACCGTCTTAGGGAATTTTAAACATTGCATTTAGCAGGAAGCAGACTTTCTACAATAAGCACACTAAAATACAGAATAAAAAAAATGCAAGGAATAAATAAAGAAAAGTGAAAATCTGTTACTCTAATTACTCTTCCAAATTCTCATTTAGTATTTTGATCTTGCTTGTTTCAATGGATTAATAAATAAATAAATAAATCAATCTATTTTTGAGTCTTGATGGGGTTTTTTGTGTTTTTTTTCTGTTTTGTTATTTATTATTTTTAAAAATATATTTACTGCTTTAAAGAATGGAAAAGCTATTGTGAGTTTCGAGCAAGTCATACAACACATAAACTAAACATGGAGGTTTTCCAGCTTTTACATTCTCTTGGAATATAAAACAGTTGCACTGTATCAAACCAAAGATTGATCCAGTTTGTTATCCTCTCCATAACAGTACCTATAAGAGAATACAGAGTGACAGAAAACCCAGCAATACTCCCCCCATAGTGCTCTGTCACCTTCCAAACACTTGAGGTTCAGTCGGTCACAGTGTTCCCACTGAGTTCTCTCGCATGAGCTTTTCTGGCTGCCCCTGGAACCCTGTAAGATTTATCATTCTTAAGATCTTTTGGGAAAGGGTTGCCTCAGCTTCCTTCTGCAGAAAACCACCAAAATATTACCATTTTATATCTGTTTTCAGCCTAGCTTCTATTAGCTTTATTGGAAGACAATGCACAATTTATTTCTCTTTATCCTCTCCATCTCACATTAGTTTCATAAGTGGTATATATAATAATCCCGTTTCACTGTTTCTTATCTAGACTAGGCAGAACTCACCGACTTAGTCATATCTCCTATAGAAACCATTCTGTATTTTTGCTCACATTTGCTACTATCTTTCTGAGGCTCAACATTCAACCCTCCACTAATTTACTCACTGATTCCATACCTTCACATACAGAAAGGAAAACTAACCAGAAGGGGAAAAATATGCTGCATCTTTAGAATAACTCTTGCCAAGCAGCACCCAAAAATCACGTGAATGCAACAGCCCTAAGCAACTGAAATTTATTCGTTTGTTCTCTCTTTTCTAGAACCAGTCACTTCAGACAAGTGATTGAGGAGTCTGTTCACCAGAAAAATATTTTCTGTACTAACATTTTTATTTGAGCTAATTTTTAACTATTACAGCTGAAAGAAAACAGATTGTCTGGGAAAATACTGGCCTGCCAGAGGCAATTTTTTTTTTTCCAGGTTTTTAGATAATTATATAAATATTCAAGTTTTGTTTACATTTGTGTTCTTTAACTGTTCCAGCTAACAGACAAATACGTTTTTTCTATTTTAATTTTTTTTTAAAGTAATTTACAAAGGACATATGGAAAATCTTTACTTCTCTCTACTTGCCTAAAGGAACCTTCTTCTCTTTAAACACAAAACTTACTGAGAGAAAAACCACAAAAAACAGCATATAGACCAGAAACCCTGTGGTGTTACTCAAAAAGGACTTTCAGAAAACTAAGAGTTGAGACTGCCCCAAACCAGTACCACTTTTGCTATCACTGGCTTAGGATGCATCATTATTCGAAAGCCAGCAGAAGTGTTTTTCACTTGGCATACACATGACAAGAGATGGATGACACTCTTGTTTCAACCTTCCAACACTGCTCTTCCACAAAGCACTACTGTGCACTAGTTGGCAAAATATTTGGTACGTATTCTGTAAAATTTATTCTAGCCTTCCACAGTGTAACTTCACTGTGAATAACAAACACACTAATTCCAACCAAGTTAAACTCTGCCCTCCTTAAGTGTTTTACGTTTTCTCCTAAATCCTTAAATTTTCTTCTCAGGGAAACAGTTCTACTATAATCAGCAATCCAAACATACTGGAAAGAAACAGCGAAATTTTATAAATGCCATCCATGCAGCACTTCCTGATGGTATTTTTTGGACAGGTAGATCCATTAATTCCTCTCTTTGCAGCTGAAAAAGCCAGTAATAATAAGAGACAGCTAATGCTGCTAAAGGAAGAAGAACGTTTCATGATGAGTTATATCAACAGCCATAACAGACTTATGTTACCAGTACCAGAACCAGTTACTGAGATTTAGATGCCAAAGCAATGTCTTGCAAGAAAATGCATTTCTTCTCCAAACAGACAGCCTTGAACAGAGAGCTATAAGAACTGATGTATGTCATTTCTAACAGCTCTCTCTAACATGAGCATCAATGAAAACAGATCATTTGATGGGAAGTTCTTAATTTAAAGACAGATTTTTCCCTGATTCCACAAAAACGTCTATGGAAATCTAACAAATTCCATGTAGCCTCAATGAAGCCTGTGATATTTTTGCATGGCAGCTTACTTGTACAGTTTCCTACAACATAAGCACTGTATGCTATGCTTGAACCTTCCCCTATGTTGAAACTCTTGTCAAAAGTCCTCACTTCTACTAAAGAGTAGGTGTATTGCTTAAACAGAAAGTTAAATGAATATGCAGATATAAAGTTTTTGTACCTTACGTGGCCATCTAAGTCTAGTTGATAGATGAGATGGTTGAAATTATCTTACCCTTCTGTTATATTTTTGCCTCTTGTTAAAAACTCCTTCACCTTCAAGTAGTAAAGCATTAGTTTTTAAAAAATACTGATAAAACATTTACATTAAGATTATTTTTAAACAATCTTAAATGTGTTCATATGTATTAAACAAGAACACTATTTTGCTGTATTTCCTACATCATAATCTTTAGAGCACAACATAAATAAGCTAACTATAATGCGATGCAGAGGAAACACAAAAGACTGTTTTGATTACTGGCTCTGAACACATCAACTTGTACACAACAGTCCAGAAGTTTATAAAAGATGCAGCTCCAAAGACTGAGGAATATAAAAATAATCCATGCGTCAAAAGTATCTTTCCTGTTGCAAACATATCAGCCATCTAATAAAAAAATATTACTTCTCTCTAGCTCAGCTCTTCTTTAAGTCATTGTCTGACCAGGATAACACCAGAGCTATGTCGGTATATGGCAGGCAGTGGATATAATACTTTTTCTACAAGTTCGTTCTCCACCTTGAAAGAAGTTTAGCTCTTGTGGATTTCAAAAACTGTTTCTTTGGTGATGGCACAGCAGGATATCCTCATCCCTTTATTCTTTCTAAACTAAATAAAACCTTGCAAACTGCTTGTAACTAAGATGGAATTTCTCTAAAAAATGAGTAAATGTTTTTGTTCTTTTTAAGCAATTTTGTCCAGAAACATACATGACTAAACACACCCCAACGCCCATAGTACTGATTTACTTAATGAGGAGTTCATCTGAAAGACCCAGACGCTTGCCCAACCTTTTGGGCAAGCGATAACTGTATGAAATCTTGGACACAATGAATATGACTACTTTTCATGTTTGATAATGAGGGCAAGTACTTTAATGCAGCATCAGAGTTTTGAAAACTGAGTTGTTCCACTGCAAGCTATGCCTTCAAAACCAACTCAATTACAGCATATTTGATATTTTACCTGCACTATCTGATATTTCGTGAGAGACATAAAGGGACATACATCTATAGCCTCCTAACTCTCCTTTTGGGAGTGATTACAACCCAAGCTCATGGTCTCCTTTCTGCCTACAATTACTCACAGTAGCAACTAGCCTACTTCTAGGTTCATTTTTACATTAAAAGCAGCAGTTGCTCATAATAAGAAAATACAAAGCTTATAGTCTCCACCAGAAAAGTTTTTACTGTTGGCTTTGTGATTTTTTTGTTTGTTTGTTTTTTCCTTAAGTATGTATTTGCCTCAAAGCTTCCGTCAGTTACACAGTGCACTGACTTTACGAACAGGATTCAAATCTGTTGAGTAAATAGTAAAGGCTTGACTTTTTTCACTTAAAAAAGGAATTTATGCTGTTTTATGTCAGGCAGACATTGAGAAAAATGTAAAGTAACTTGATTATTTTCCAAAAATACCAAAATAAAAATAGGAAAAAGCTTTACAACTTTAGTTTTACTCATGACAACTGAGACTGACGTATGTTTAAGTACTATTGGAATATCCTATAGTTACAAGTAAGATTTCAAAGATAAATTATGCAGTTAAGTATTACTATTTAAAAAAATCATTAGACAAGAGAACTTCAGTAATCATGCTGGAAAAAGGTGACATCCAAAAGATGCAAAAAACCTGCTCAAAACAAAATCTTCAAGGATGTTCTAGACTCAAAACAGAGCAAATATTTGCTCTTTGCACTGGAATGTGCGTTTATGTTGTACAATGAATGAAAAAACATTATAAAACTCAGTAGTATCTTCTCTCTAACATAAAGTCCCTGGAGCTAAGAAAGGATGCACAGGTCTTCCCATGATCCCACGTTCCAAACGCATTACTCTCTCCCTTTCCAGAAGAAACCTGTTCAGCAGTCATCTCCCTTAACAAATTTGCTTATTTGAAGCATATTAATTTAGGTTCTTTTAAGAAAGCAGTATTTAAGAACTTCTAAAAAAGGTGCACTGAACTAGTAAGCAACTGTTTTTTGGTTTGGTTTTTTTTATTAACCCACATACAGACATGCACATATGCAGAGACACAAAACCCAACTTGACTAATGGCTGTATCAGAGTCCAGTTTCATAAGGAGAAATAATACTTTTATTAGAATCACAGGACTCAATAGTAAAACAAAAAAATACAGTCTTTTATTGTAATTATAGGGCATGCGTGCCTAATAGCTCTTCGTTCTTTCCCCTCCCTCTCAGTTGTATACAGTTACTCTATTAAAAGCCATTACACTCCCTACACACTACTCCTCAATCTCAGGACATCATTATCTAATACAAGTTGCACTCAATAGTCATAAACATTTAAATTTTGTTCTAATCACCTCCACTCTTTTCTTAACAGGACCAAAAATAAGTCCTTCTAGGTAGATTCAGACACCAGATATAACCCTCATTAAGTTACATATTACAAAAAATAAACTAAATCCTGCTGTCACAAATCAAGAACCTTCTCCCAGTAGTTCATCTCCAGAATAAAATCAGCAAGACTCAATTTTATGATGTAGACTCTTAGAAAAGCAATCTGGAAGAAAGAAGGTTGTAATCTCTCAATATCAAGTAGAAATATTGTCATTGTTTTTATGGTAGATTAAATCCAATGGCAACTGGTATCTTGAGGTCTGCTGACAGTGGATGTCACAATTCTTTGCTTAATTCTATTTACCTCCCGAATTAACATGACATCTGTTGATAGATATATTCCTGAACACTAAACTCGCCCAAAACAGTTCTTTTGTCAGGTCTTGAGTTTCAGCACCAAATGCGTTTTCTTGTATTTATTCACATTGAATACATTTCATTAAAATATTTCACAACCATTTGTCTCTCAATTCTTCATATAAATGTCTTGAGATACGCAACATATGGTATGATATATTTAACTATTAAATATCAATTATATGCTTAGCATGAGAGAAGATGAGGAAAAGTGTCACAATTAAAATCTAGTTAAAAGAATTCTGAAGCCACGCACTATGCATTGCCATTTTCAAGGGAAGTTCCTCTTGTGGTAGCAAACTCATACAGTTTGGCCTTCTACCAAAAAAATTCACAACACAGTTCTGAGGTCTTTCTCTATATCCCAAATACAGTAATCTCCTCTTAGCCTCCATTTCCAGTAAAACTACAGGGTAGAAACAAGAGCTTTTACTCTTTCATTGTGGGAACAATTTTAATTTAATAGCTGATGTGATCTGATCCAGAAAGGTTTCAAGAAGTATCTGTCAAACAACAGAAAACAGTTGAACGTATCTACCAACTCCTAGTTCCCACCAGAGGAGTCCATAAGCTCCTGACTAAAAATGCCAGTGACCTTTTACAGAAGTATTTTTCTGTCCAATGACATATAGTTTAAGCTGTAATGATTTTATCAATACAGTGCAGAAATGGATTTAACACCTTTTTAAAGCCTTGCATACTTCAGCAATAGGTCTACAGTGTTCATTTCTACTTCATGAAAGCATGGTTTACAGTTCTGCTAAGCAGATGTGTAGAATGGCTTGCTTGAACCTCTGCTGCAGGACTCTTACAGTACTTAATGACAAACAAATCTTCTGACTCTACCAGGAAGAGCCAAGTGTGGACATGAGCTTAAAGACATCCAGATTCAGAGAGTATTGTGATAACTGCCTTCAGCTTGAATAATAAATGAAGGAAAAGGGAGAGTCTAGAAATATTCAATCATCATGCAGGTAAAACAGCTGCAAGTATGAGATCTCAGTGAAAATTCAGAGATGATCAAATAATTAAAACTAGACCAAAATGACAGACAACAACTATATTCTAACTGCTTTGGGCAGTGAAATTTTTAAACCTCCATGCAGCATGCAAATAAAAATAACTGAATAGCAGGGGAAGGGGGAAGGAAGTAGGTTCCTCCAAGGTGGTGTAACATTCTGTTTTTCATTTCCACTCTCCTGGATGACCTTCATTTCTGTTCAGCTCTCAACTATCAGCTTGATCAGGTTAATAAAGTGGCAGTCAACAACTGAGTAGACATAAGGGAATTACAATTGTCCAGTTCCAACAACAGGTAAGAAGCTGTGGATTGGAGGGATTTGGGCACTACGCTCTAGAAAATTCTTCCATTTATATACCAGATTTAAAAGCATACTAGCCCAAGCAACTCTTCCAGACTCTCTGATCTACTACTTGGAGCTCTGGAGCAGCACATACAAAGAATTACATAAGATCTCTCTCTAGGAGGAAATCTGATTAGATATTTACAAAATAAGGCAACATTTTAGAAGACAGGTAAAAGAAACACTTTTCTAGAAGGTAATTTTTCCCTGGTCCTATTTATTGAAAATCCATCTCTCTCTCTTTTAGTCTACATTAGTTCTAAGGCAGTTTAATTTAAGTAAAAATGTATTCACTTAATTTTCTTTTTTACGAAAAACAAAATTGAAGGGAAAAAAAAAAAAGGCAATTAAACTGCCTTTTCAAGTAAGGGGAAAAAATCCTAAGGAAACAGAGCTACATTTGATGACAGAAATCACGCTGTGCCACTCAAAGGGAAAGCAAGCTGGTATGTGACCTTATGGTAAGGGACAAGAAGAAAGATGTGCCAACTCTGCTTTGACATGATCACTTTGAAGGACTCAAGACAAAAAGCAAACTTATGAGTTGAGGTGCAATTAAGAACTGAAAACTAAAACACAATTTTATGTACTACAGCATCCAATGGCAGAACTTGTTCCCAGCGGAAAGCAAAAGAGCATCTACCTGCACAACTTCAAGGGCTCAGGTATCTTCAGGCACAGCTTGAATTAAATAGACTTTTATTTTACAGGGCAGCCAAGGCTACCTCATTTAGAGGTATTGTCTCTAAGAGAGGCTTTCTTCTCTAGCTACCTGTCACAGAACAAATGCAAACAGAGTTTCAATAGCTTCACAAGGCAGTCTAGCAACATTGTGAGCTGTTACCTTGTCAACCCAACCCTATGAAGCCTTGGACCTTAGCTACATTTTTCCCCACAAACTTCGCAATCACAGCTTCTCTTCCACTTATCATTGCTTCAAGAGAGACTCACATCGCCAAACTACCACATGCTTCAGTTAATTGTTCTGGTATCCATCAGTTGCATTCTTTGCCTCATCTCCTTTCTATTCACCTTTCATTGCCTTTTATACTTTCATTCTCTGCTTAGTCTTGCTGTCCTTTCAGCAAGCAGATGAGCCTCAGAGCTTTCAGCTTCCTCAATATGACAACATCCCACAACACAAGCTTACATATATATGCATGGACAACACATTTGTGACCAGATAATGGACATCCACAACTCTGACCTAATTTTTATAATCTCACTCAACTCTTACCCTTCTTCCTTTCCCACTGTAGTCATCCAGTTGTATTGTACCAATAACTAAGATTTAAGAGTTATTATCTTATTGCTGGGGCTTTCATTTGCAGGTTTATCAAAGCAGTATTTGTCACCAAGTTTCACGTAAGCATCTAGCGTACCTCAGATTTCTATAAATAGCCAGCGCAAGCGTAGACAGAGGTCTCCAATGAGTGGAGCCCCATTTAAAATAGCCATATCCTCCATGGTCTTCATTTCCCTAGTTCCTAAGGACATTTTTTTCCAGCTTCATTACTACCCTTTTAGATACTTTTTATTAACTCTGTAGACACTTTTAAAAACAAATTATATCACTAAAATCAACTGACGACCATAATCAGCAATACATGATAAAAGCATGTGCTGAAAGATAATCTATGTCTAAAATGAGAAAGTGGCACCAACTGGTCACCTTTACTGAATATTTCTTTACAAGATAGGAAAAGATAAAAAACAATCTCAGATGACCAATAAGTAATTCAGTTTCAAAAGCCACTGGCCTACAGAAAAGCATGCACATACACCTTGTGCTCCATCTTCCACACTATATTTGTTAATGCTTTGACTTCCCAACAAACAGAAAAAGCAAAGAGTAACTTGTTCACAGTTTTAAACAATTAAAGCTATTTTCTTCTTCAGAAAAATTTTAAGATTTTTTTTTTCCTCCTCCTTCTTGTGGCAAAAATTTCTTTGAAAAATACTTCGCATATTGTTACATAATAAATGCATACTTAAAATATAACACACCATATAGTAATTGATTTTGTGCCACTTTATCCACTGGTAAAATACATACATACTATTCCTAGTTAAATTCCTATATGCCTAAAAATTCTGCAATTTAAAACCAGCAGAGATATCTCACCAACACAGACAAAACCGTAAAACATACTTCATGAAAGTTTGGTAAGGGCAAGAAAACCTACTCTACATAGTATAAAAAGCCAGGAAAACTAGTCTCCAGCTACCAGGTGTTCAGATTTATGCTGAAGTGGCTGTGGTTACTAATAATTTATGATCAATCACCAAATACTGAGTATTTGCAGAGATAATTTGGAACCTATCAAGAAAATAACAAAAGTTTCAAGGCCTCAACAATTTAATAATTTGCTTACTATCCTACTCATGACTGCTGAACTGTAGCCATCAATATAAGTTTTGCGAAATTAAATGCCAGTGTCAAAGAAAGAGCTGCTAAATCACACCAAGTACCAGTTTTATTCATTTAGCTTTAATTATACTTCCAATTACTCAGATTTCATCCTTTTCTCTCCTGTATGCTTTAATCCCTACAAAAGAACTTAACTCCTCAGTGTCATCTTCTGTCAGATACTGATATTTCTATTCTTCTGTACTCTGAGACTTGGAGCTGCAAAAGCCCTCTGAGAACAAAAATACCAATGCTTCAACATTGTGTGTAGCGATTTCCACGCAGCCTGCGGTAGGAAAGTATTGTTCCACCACAGAAAAACAAGCAGATTTTCAGTTAAGACTTTTTAAATGCAAGAATTCTATTAAATGACCAAAGTGACAATAACTGGTATTTCAAATATACTAGTGGGAATTAGGAAAAAAGCATACTTTGTCTCGGGATGGAAAAAACACAAAAAATGAGGTTACAGAGTTATGTAGACATATAACACAAAAATGATGAAGTATTACTTTTTCTGCAAGACACCTGCCCCCACACATTAACCAGAAAACTTATGCAGTATTTTAAAAACATACAACTGTGTTAAGAAGAAAAATAATCACAATCTGGGCAGACTCTGCAGCTGCCCCTTTGACTTATCAATTTCAGTAAGCACAATTTCAATCAAGTCTAGATAAAATATACTAATCCTAAATAGACCAAGTTTGTCACCTACCACTTCCTATAAGCTGCTTACTATCCTGAAAAAGAGAGAGAGAGAAGAAATGCTAAATTAAATGCCAAACAGCAGCAGACAGCGCTTGTTTGGCTGATTAACTTGTAGACAAGCATTACAAATAAATCTGAGCATGGTCTGCAGCAAATTAAATTCCAGTGCTTTTAAGAACAAAGAATTCCTTCGGAAAGAGGATTAGCAACTTTACACCCAGGAATGCCAGTTTAATTTAATTGTTCCACAATCCGATATTTATTATGCAAATATCATTTTGATATATAACAGCAAATTTGAAAAAGTGAGGAAACAATTTCAACATACAAGACTGTCTCTCTTCTGAACTGTAATTATACAAAATAAAGCTGGTCGAGGTTTTTATTATTGGGATTGAATTCTATTAACATGAATCAGAACAAGTCTAATTAAAGGTTAGAAACTTTAAATGTTTCTAATTAAGAGCCTAAATAGCTGCATGATTAGAGTACTACAGTTAAAATCCCACCTCAACGACCTTCCTGGCCTCTTTGTATTTTCCTGTTTGCAATAAGGCGAAGAAGAGATCATAAAGAGCCATCATGTCACCATATTCTCTGCTTATAAAGTCTGAAACTAAAGAGAGAATAAAACTCATTAATTTACTAAAAATATTGAAGCATTTTAATATATACATTAGATATTCTTAATACTAGTATTTTCCAAGCATCACAAAACTCCAAGAATAAGCTATAGGGAAATAAACTTTCAAACACAGAATTATTACAACATATCACACCATTTGTTGTAGATTTGCAGTTGAGCATATTTTAAATGTTTTTGTGTTTACCCGCACTATATTTTGAATTACATTAAATAAAATAGACAGACTATATATTGGCATTCTCTACTTACAGAGAGTGAGGATATAGGATTTATTAACTGCACAACTATTTGAAACACAGATGTGTTGTTTTACTATTGTGTTGTATTACTATTAAGCTTTTCTTAATAGTAATATACGTAAATGGAACAAGTACCAGCACTAATCTTTGAAAGCCTGATGATACACTATCCATACATTAGGATTCTTCTCCATTTAAAATTAATATCAATTTTCAATCTGAAGAACCCAGGCATCATTTAACTGCTTTAAAGCTACACATATAAACACATAAGATTTCTTTTTTTTTCATTTGAAAGAAATGCTATAAAAACCATGGAAGAAAAGACTCCAGGAGACACTCCATATATAACCAGACAACATTTGACTATGTGCAACTAACCCTTTTGCAGAAGATCAGCGTCTCCTTTTTCTATCAGTCTACAGTAGATGTTATGAAGCTGAAGAATTTTACCATACTTCTTATAGCAGTTGATTAAAGCTTCGAGAGCTGCAGGCATGTCATCCCTTGTGGTATGAAACAAAACAAGAATAAAACCAATCAAATATTTCAAGCAGGAGCAGTGCATGCTGAATCCACTTCATTCTTGAAAGTTTTAAGGAAAATTCATTCAGCAGTATAATCCAAGAGTGTTGTTTTTTTTTCCCCAATATGCTACAGTTATTTTAAAATAATAGGTAAAGTTCTCCTACAAACAAACACCATGTATGCTTGAGAGACACAGAAATGAAACCATAATTACAGATTTATGCTTAAACCTCTTAGCTGTATAATTTTTGATTGCATGACCATTGTTCACTGCAAATTAACCAAAGGTGTGAACACTCTTCATCATTGGACACAATTTTTGAAGGAAAATTCTTCAGTTCTGCAACATACTATTATGACAAAACCCCAATTTCACGGAAATTTCTGTCTGCATTTAAGAGTTTTATTTTCCTTGTTAATAAATAATTGCACATTATATTACACACAATTGCACGTTATATTACACACAGTAAGTAAATGCACATTATATTACCACCAAATGTGTCTGTTTAGACATTTTCAATTTTTAAGCTCTTTAGAATTTTTCCACAACATTTTTATTTCAGTATAGATCTCCAGAGCTAACTGGGTTAACCACAGCTCTTTAGATTGCTTTATGCTTGTTTTACACCTTAACAGACTAGCTACAAATCATCTATTGGTTTCCATTTTGTCAAAATTGCCGGGCTAGTTTTTTTCCATTCTATATAAAGGCCAGAATCCAACGTATATTTTCAGAAATAAGAATATGATATTTGCAATTAATTCAACAATGTATCAGGGTAGCAAAATGTATTTTATGCTGGCTATCATGTCACACAGAGCCATGGCACTAGCATATAATTCATGGTACCAGCAAATTAGTGCACAAGATGCTGACTTCCTTAAATGCCCTCATTCAAGAGCCTTGGAGCAGTAAGTAGCAGTAACAAGTACAATATTTCTGCTGTTGTTATCTTCTTTGCTGACTTTTTTCTTCGCGTATACAGTGGTAACACCTCCAGAAGTAGTTAAAATGCAAAACCGGAAAGCCATAAAAACAATGAGATATGGAACTTAAAATAACAACGAATATAAATTAACATTCTACATTGTGCAACTAACAGAACTAAATCATCTGCTGCAGACCCCTTTTCAAAGGATTACAACTCAATCTAAAAAAGCATAAAACCACCACAAAACCAAACCAACCGAACAACAAAAAACCCCAAACAAACAAAACAAACAAGAAAAAACCCCACCAAAAGAATATCCCCCAAAACAAAGAAAAAAAAAACCCACCAGAAAACCAAACCAAACCAAAAACCCCACAAACAAACCACCCCACCAAAATCAAACCAAAACCAACAGAGGGCAACTACTGAACCACTTGTAAATCAATATTCTTCAAAGAGAAAGGTTTAAACTGAAATTGAAACAAATTAAGATGACATGCACAAAACACAGTAAGTAGCCGAACCATCAAGAAGGCTGCATTTTAGATTTCAAAAGACTTTCCAAATAAAGTGTGATAGAAGTAGGCAAGTGAGGAAAAAAACAAACAAAAACCAACAACAAAAACCAACAAAAAAACCCCCCACCTCACACACAACATCCCCCCCCAACCCGAGTCCCCACTTAGCAGCAGCAGCTGAAGGCCATAATAAAACTGATGTGAAATAATGATTTTGCATTCTTGAAGCATCTTTATTATTGATCAACTGAACCGTAGCAAATGAAGATACTACTGTTAAAACAAGCCGAATTCAGATGTCCTCTCCTCACACTGCATTTCTAGTGCAGCACAAATTTTGCTTTTTGTGAGAATGAACTAACTAGACTACTATATGCTATCTTCACCTAGGCTAATATTAGAAAAAAATTAAGAGTAAAATACAGAAAAAGAATTAATTTTGTTCAGCAATACTGACATTCTGAAAATGAACCTAAGATGATGGATTTCTACCTTATCCCCCTTACTGAGCCCTGTTTACAGTGCATCTTCTGGCACCCCATGGAGTCATTTGAATTTTTGTCATTTGGGGTGAAGACTAAATTACAGGTTAATTTCAAAACTGCAAGTAGATGTTGCAGGCTAGATTACTGTCATAAAAGAGAAATACTATGGTAGTTACCATAGACAGATATAAAGCTTTACATAATCAGTATTTTTCTCCTGCTTTAGATGCATGTTCGGTTAACATCTAAAAAACCAGTTTTATAGAAAACTACTCCATTTCTAAGGAGGCACAACAACACATATATTCAAATTAAAGTTTTCGGTGATAAATCTAGCTTTACAGATTGATGCTCAAACAGCCACAGTATTTTCTCAGCTGTATTCCTAAAGGATTAAAGTGACTGTTTTTAGGTCAAAGCTATCAATAAATGAACAAATAATTGGAATGTCATTCAAACAGGAACATTAAGAGTTTTCTAGTCTCTAAATGTGTACTTCTGAAGGCATTAATACTGTATACGCAGAGAAAAAACATCAGCAAAGAACTGAGATAAAAATAGAAATATTGTATTTGTTACTGGTACTTACTGCTCCAAAGGTGCCTGAACAAGTCTGCATTTAAAGAGGTCGGTATCTTACACACTAATTTACAAGACGTCTGGTTTGAATCTTTCAAAATCTTAATATATTTGTTCTGTGGCATTCAACCAACAAAGCAGTCATCCACAGTTTACTAGAGAACAGCATTTATCAGATAAATGATAAAACTGGCAACAGCAGCTGTAAAATAAAAGGTATAAAAGTTCAGCCTCTACAAAGAAATTCTACTGCTATGCGAAGAAAAAAAACATCAAGCTTATGCTTGCACTTGAGTTAATATGATTTATTAAACAATCTGCAGTACTTCTTAATTGTAACAAACTGTAATTTATTCCAAGTAAGTATGAGCAACTAGTTTTGTAACCAGTTTTTACAATCCTGTTAGAAAGGCCCCATGAAAATTAGGAACTTGCTGTAGGCTTCGAATTTCAAGTACAGGTAACACTTTGATATGTTTTCTGTTATGATTCACTAACTTTAAAAAAAGAACTGCACAAAAAAGATTTTTCACATTTTAGAAAATGCTATTTAGACATAAGGATTTTAAGCTAAGAAACAACTATACATCTGAAAATATTTGGCAGTCTTTCTGTACAAACTTATGCTTGTCAAACATCCTTTTATCTTCCCAAAGGATACTTACTACACTACCAGATTAAAAGCCTGGTCCAAAATTATTATTTAATTAATATAGATCAAGTAAAAAAAATAAAGGCGACATACTCATAGCCATGTTGGAAAAATCTGATTTCCAGTGGCAGTCTGGACAAAATAGTATTTAAAATGTGAACATCAGTGATCCATGGTTCACTTAGAGTTGGCCAGATACTACAGCTTTAAGTGACTCACAGACATCATCTGTTCAGGGCTAATATCTGTTCCACTTAAAGATTAGGTGTATTTTTCCCTTTCATTGAAACTTGTTCTTTTAAAAAGGAAGATATAGTATTATTTTTGAATGACAGTAGGAGCCTCAGTCATCACTGTATTATGCTTGGCCCTTATATAATTCCAGAAGAGTATTACTTTGGAATTTCTTTCAACTGAATTGACATCAGAGTTCAGATGTCCTAAGTTTTTGGATTCATTTGGTTTCTGTTTAGGATGCCTGTGAAGTCCAAGATACTGTGGGTAAAATGTTCCAAAATATTTGCACAGGCAATTTTACTCACACAAAGCCATTTGAAGTGACAAAATTACTCAGATGTCTGAGTGTTTGCAGAACACGATCTGTAGAAGGACTGGCTATAACGTGCATGGATATAACATCCCCCTTCAATTTCAATAAGCCACTCCCCTCCTGCTTCAAGAATGCAGCACTAAATCTAACCCTTTTACTTGCAATAAACAACTTTCCCAACCAGAGAGTCTGCCTGATAAAAATAAGACTCCAAATATTGATTTTAATTGGAATGAAGTGCTGTAACATTATGCATAAAGCTTTAGTGAAGTGGCAATTTACCTAAGGGGTTTACTGATTGAAAAGCTCTCAAACCTGAAATCACTAGAGAGGTAGAAAGAAAAAAGGGACTATCTGGGGTGGGGGTGGAGGGTAGACTGGTAAAACAAATCCCTCTCTACAAATCTGAAGCAGATGTTAGTGTAGAGGGAAGTCAATTCAGCAAGGTACAATCAGCTTTACAAAAATTATTCTGTTAGAAGAGAACAGGCTCTTGAAAGAGCTAAATGTTTTTCTCTTCATTTGCTATACTAAGGAATCTTCAAGGAGACTGGTGTGGCAATTACAACTAATCCTCCCCAAAAAATTAACTGTGTTGAAGGCTTTGTAATTTCCCTAGGTACAATTTAGCTGTCACTTACTTTAAAATTTACTCAAACATGCGTTCCGAACAGCACTAACTTCACATGTCAAGTGCTTTCCAGCCAATTGAGTCTAAACTGGAAGTCGGTGTTAAACAACTGAATGATTAGACAAGATAGCTCATTTCCCTGCTCTTTTGTTCAGAATAAAATGCCACATTTACATTATCAGACTCAACAGGATTTTCTGACAGAGAGAGAAAAAACCCTAGTGAACACTGTCCGTACCAAGCACATGAAGCCTGTCATTTACCAATCATCCTTCAAAAAGCAATAGCCATGAATGTAACTTAATTACGACCCAATGATCCTTGACGAAAAATCATCTTATCACTGTCCTGTCCCCATAGGGCAAATGAGACACTTTTGTCCTTTGGCACTCATGATGCCAAATTCCTAATTGCAATAATGGAGTAAGAGAGCCAAACATCCCTAATTTCATTGCAACACGTAAAGAGTTTTAATACAAATATTGGAAATGAAGCTACTAAAAATTAGAAAAAACTCTCCCCACTAGAGATATTTTTCCTCACTAAAAGTATCACCTAATTTAAAAAGATGCCTATTTTTAAAAGTAAATTTAAAAGTCAATTATCTTGTATGCACTACAGATTCACACCAAACAAAATCACAGGTTAATTTAACTCTGTGAAAACAAAAGAAGAAAAATTGCCTAGGCACTGGGTTCACGCTCTATCTGCTACATAAGAAACTAAACAAAATGGTTTTATGTAAGATTAATCACAAATCAGCACACAATGCTTTACTGGACAGCACTGTATTAAAATACACTGATAATTTTTAAAGAAACACAATCCAGCTATAGCCTTTAGATCCCTTTAAAATATAAACTACTTGCATTCATTGACTACAAAATATTTGTTTATACACTCTGTAACATAATGTTTTGATAGTTCAGCTGCAAGTTTTCTTCCCTCTGCTTAAGAGTACTTCTGACACAGGGTATTGGGAAATTTCAAATCTGAAGACATTTTGTTTCCTTTTGCGGAGGTGACATTATTCAAGGAGAACTGAAACAAACTTATGTGAATGAAAAGACAGGAACCACACCAAGTTTTTAAGATGTATATTCCTACTTTTGGTTGTATAAAAGTTGACTTGTGCAGTTTTCTTGGAAGAAGAAAAAAATCATCAATAGTTACTGTATCTGTTAATTTATCATCCTGTAAATAGGAATTATCAAAGTATCAGATTGCACAGGAGCAGGTTAGCTTCACAAACCTCTTCAGTTTCATAAAATGGCTCATGTTCAAATAGGTTTCCCCAACAGTTGGTACAGAAGGTAAAAGTCAAAACTACAACCTTTAAAATTTTAAGAAGGTGTGTAGGTAACCTTTTCTAATTATTGTCAGTTGGAAGAACCAGTTCAAAAGTAGGACTTATTTTAAGAAAAAGTACAAGCTCTTCACAGCTCTGCAGCTTTTAGAATCTAAGAATCTTTTTAGAAACTAGAACTTTTGTCATACTTCCAAGGCAGGTTTGTCACCTTGGATGATAGACCAAGATTCCAGATGTGGACTGCCTCAATTTTTAATGTGATTTCACCATCTTGAGAAACTGTTCAGACTCTTAAATAAAAATCATACAAATAAAAGCAGGGGAGTAGTTCCCTTTAAATTGAGTCACGGTAAAAAAACCCCGAACATATATATATGTATAGATATACACACATATATATACTATAAGTTCTCTCTCTAGTTACTCCTGTTAAATATTTCTCAAAATATTAAAGGAAAAACGCCCAGGAGAAGATGAAAGTATTTTATACCTACAATTGTTGAAATCTTCAAAAGCAAATCACAGATTCCTTTACAAGCAGTTAAAAAGTTTGAAATAATTTAAACACACAAAGCATTAGCACAACCACTGCTGTGGAACATTCAAAAACATCCTAGAGCTGATTTCAGATGCATGCTGACGACCTGCAGCTAAATGACAGCATTTCAGCATGATACTTAAGCTGTAGGATGGTAAATAGTAAGCACTACTGCTGGAAGAAAATAACTAACACTTCTTTTAGTCACTCATGACTTTCAAAATCTCTTCAAGACAAAAAAAAAAAAAAAAAAAAGAAATCAGTGAAATTGAGAATTGAGTTATTCCTCCCAAATAAATTATGTGGAAAAAGCTTCCCCCTTCTGTTTTGTCTGACAGAGGAGAGAGGAAGCACATCTCTCCACCCATTAGGCAGAAAAAACCAAAAAAAAAGTAGAAAATGAGCTTACTTCGTATTGTAGTTACGTACATGGCAAGTATTACAAGTCATACAGGTGATTCCCAATGACTTGTAGCCATACAGTTCCACAGTATGGACCTACTTGCTCCTTTAAAAATCTATTCTCATCAAGAGTCCCTTTATTAAAAAACTTTTTGGAAAGTTTTACCAAACATTTATAATCCAAAAGAATGGGGAGTCAAACTAAAGTAGCACTCTTTACTGTCCCCCTTTGCATCCACACATGATCACATCTTGATTTACATCATCATATCTTACTTCTGAAGTGAACAGAACCCAAGTAGCATCACGTACAGCTTGCATGTCAATGTGCATAAAGCAATTATGGAAAATGCAGCTGCTCTCACTGCACACTGCAAAGCAGATCAGATATTTTTCCAACACATTAGTTACATATGATTGCAGTTAAATTACCTTCATAAACATCTGCCTTGTCTTTTGATACAACCAAGGCAGTGTTGCTGACTGAAAAGATGTACACTAAAGTGTTGACCACTACACTAAACCACTGTTTTTAGAAGAGAATGTACATGCATCTACCAAGAGCTACATCTTTTTTACAAGAATTATCAATACAGAAAGTGATATACAGACCTTACATTCACAGAATATTTCAAAGAACTAAAAATTCTAAACATGAAGAGAAACATTAATGGGCATCTTTGAGGCTGACTTACATGATACTATGAAAAATGCACTTATTTCATAGGTATTATGTTTAAGCCAAGAACATTTCATACACATGAACCAAACTGCAAGAAACTGATGAATCACACTAGCTGCAAGACGTTAAAATCCAGCAACTACAGAAATGACGTAAGAAAAAAATAGGATTGTGCATATGGTAAAGGAAATTAAAAGGGACTCTTGGCTCAGTTTTAGTAAGAAATCATTATATAGTTCATACATACATTAACTCAAATATCCTACACCTCATAAGGAAAATATATTCAAAGGAACACGACACATGGAATTACAGATACTGACTGCTAGAATTAATGTATGTACTTTCTTTTCTCTATTAAATGATACTAGAAGTATACATGGAAAAAAAAAAAAACACAACAGACAAACCAGACAGTACTTACTTTGAATTTTAAATTCAACTACATAACAGTCTATTGGCATTAACAAATCATTTTAATTATGTGAACTAAAAATATTTCAGTGTTCAACAACCGCCCTTCAACTCACCTGAGAAGTATCAGATGGCACAGAAAAATAATGCTGTTTTGATGGGAAGCAGAGAATATACCTATCATGCTCTGAATAGCTATCTTGTCAAACAGACTTTAGAACTGACTAATTCATAAGGATATTCCAATACATAGCCACTTCATCTCTGATGTGACCATAAAACACAGCTGTTGTTCCCAGAGACCATGACATGATGCATAACTGATGAAAACAGACTTATCTAACTTAAGAAAACGTATTTGTTCATCACAATTCCTAGATCACATCGCTATTACATGTGCGTACATGTTTACATGCATGAGCACTTTCAAACATGTATGTGCAGCTGTGTCTAGGATACACGCATCACATAACACAAATAAATATACTGTAACTTATTCGATCTGAAGCCCAAAGCTTACTTTTCAAGGTGAACTGTAATCAGAGGGGAATGAAGGACAGCAGTTTCTGCCAACCTCAGGTTCACAATGGTCTCATGTAATCGATTCACCGCTTCAACTTCACCTCGCATGGCAGCGGCATTAAGAATGCGGAAAAAAGATGCAACTGTTCTGTCTGAGATAGGAACATCCTTCTCTTTCATCTCCGTTAGAATGTTAATAGCATCTACAATGAAACAACACAAAAGACCCTTAGGTAATTTCATGTAGGGAAAACAAACTGCTATTAAAACAGCATTTCAAACCCAGCAGGAATGTAAATTCTGGCGTATAATGCCGATTTCAAGTTAATTACTACTTGCATTTCTAAACGAGACTACAATTATAAATCCACAATAGCATGGTTTTATCATTTTGCTGCAACTTTGACTACAAATTATAGATAGGAACTGTGTGCCCACTCTGCACCACATAACCCTGTATAGTCTGCCCTATAGTTGCAAGATTCTACTAAATGGATGCTTTTATCGTTCAATGCTAACATCTGCTAAATCACTCCATTGTTTCTTCAGCAGATGGCTTGTCACGAGGCCAGATAATAAAGATATGTTTACACTGTATATACAGCCAGACTAATGGTCTGATACCGATAGGGCCTGTTTGCTGTGTCGATACTAATTAGCCAAGGAGAGCCAATGAAAGCTTTCTAACAGACTGCATGTTAAAACATTAGGTTCATTAAGCTTCATTAGTAAGGCACAAACAAACATTTTGTTACATGGAATAAGTGCATTTTTCTAATGTTCTTAATTATTGCATAGACAGAATGTTTTGACCACTTTACATTTGGCTACATTTATTAATTGTTTTATTTTCTGAGGGACATTTATGCTCTTAAAAGCAAGCTAATCTTTTCAAACTGCTTTAATGTAGAGGTAGTCATGATCTGATTTATTATGATTTGGAAAACATCAGCTTTTTTATTATTTTTCTAACAGTAAGCTTAATAAGAAGGCAAGACAAATTTCAAAGAAAGACCTTACAAGAAAAAAATAATTAGCTTTTTAATTTTGTTGTATAGTGTTTTATATAAAACCCTAACATTTTGCGTCTAGGCTTGGACTACATTTTTATGGTCTTAAGTCTCATACAAAATCAAAAAACTCAACATTCAGAGTCACCTTTTAAAGTTGATGACAGTCTAGAATTCTTTTAAAGATCAATCAAATAATGTACATTATAGAAATATATTAGATTAAATTACAGAAACTAAAGAGCTAACAGCTTAATGCAATCATCTAGGTATACAAAATAGGTAGTTTGCAGAACACTTATTAAAAAACAAAATTTGCAGGCAGTTTGAAAAATTGACTCTAAAATTCAAACACAAACACATAAAAGAACACCAACAGGAAAATATATACTTTATAAAAAGTTCAATGATTTTTTTGCAGTACTTGGCTCTTATGAGAAGGTTATGTTTACAGGTTTTATGTTCAGCCTTCAGACCTTCTTAAGCAAAAACAAAGCCATTAGTCTAGGCACATACGCAATTTGTGCCATAAGTCATGATCTTCAAACTCAATCCAAACAGCAATGCTAATAAAAACTAGCTGCAAAAATGCAAAAAGCACTGAGCTGTGCAAATGTAAATGACAAGCTTGCCAATCCATTAAAACTAATGGCCTGCACTGTCCAAGCATCTCTGGTTGAATTCACATGCAAATTTGTATGCAAAATGTTCAAGCACTTTTCAGGACATGATATACCATTAATATCAACTCACATTTTTATTCTTGAAGCAAGATACCTTTATTATATAGCAGAAACACACAATGAAAGCAAATGGATTACCTGCTAGTCTACCGTGCTTTAATAAGACTTCCACCAGTGCTACGTATTTTCCAGTGTCAAGAGCAACAGGTGAATTCTTAGGGAAGCTTGAAATTAAAACATTAAGAATCATATCAATAGAAGTTCATATTTTACGGATCCAGCTTCAAAATTTATTTTTAAAACTACATAGCAAAACAACAGCATTGAGAGCTAAAAGTTATGAGTATTAAAGGAAAAATCCAACAGACTTAACATGATGCAACATTAATATGTGATTTGACAATACTATCCACATACCTTCTCATCCCCAAACCCAAAAGTTATATTTTAAGAAGCCAAATGGTTTAATTAATTATTTAGGACTTATTGCATAAAATAGGGTATCACCCAGAAGACTGGGAAGGAAAACTCAGTCCACGTGGCTGGGGTAGGGCTGCATTCTTTTCAATGAAAAATATGAAACTATTTACCTATAGTAACAAATTGAAAGCTACTACTTGGAAGTTTCTGCTATGTGGTTTTTTTTCTTTTTTCTGGAAGTTTTAAAATTAACTCCTTCTCTGATGTTTCTTTTTGTAACAATGGAAGAGTCACTTCTCAGCAATATTATGTTACACTTGAGGCAGATCATTAAAAATGTGCTACCGCAGTGAAGCTCCACTAGAAGACTAATTTTTTACTTCACACACACTCACTACGTGGATTGTATGAGTGTGGTGGCAAAGCCAAAACTAATATAACCACCATTATTTGCAGAGCAGCATACTTCTTGGTATTCATAGTTCAATTAGTGTACATAATTTCAAACACTACCAAGGTGCAATGAGCACCTGCCTGCTAAACTACTGAAAACCCAAAGCAAATACTTTTTCAGTGCATGTGAGCAAGAGAACTTCAAAGTAACACAGAAATTGTATATTCAGTGTAGCTTCAGACCGAAAGAAGGCTTGCAAGGGAAAGAGGGAATGGGCAAACAAAAAGATGATCTGTAATAATTTCCTCTGGGATAAGTCACACATAGCATGTTTTAGCTAGGAGCTAATTTTCACAGCCAAGGCAGAAAGCTCTGAAAATAAACATTTAAAGTAGAATGCTTGTTGACCGTCTAAAAATAATGTCACTCAGAAACACTGCTATTCTGAAGACAATATAGGTGCAGCATATTCTAAACACATTCTAGGTGCTCTCTAACACACAACACAGGTACTTTCCCCTCCCCCCTCTTAAAATAAGCCAAGCTTTAATTTAGGCACTATGTATATTTAAAATTAAAAAAAAAATCCAGATCCTACATAGCAATTCATATTTTAAAATTATTTTTTTAATTAAAAAAAAAATACTGACCATACAAAATAGCTGATTCTGATGTTCAATTATACAAAGCCAATTTTTTGTTTCAAAAAACCACACCCTTGACTGTTTTAAATGCACATACATTGTTGGGGAGAACTAATTAAAAATGGATGAGAGGGTTAAAACTCAACCTACTTAATTCAACAAGGTCTGTGTATCAGCATAAATCTCTGTGACATGTTTCAGTGCCGGTGTACTTACACTTTTTCTTTCAGGTTCATTGCCTCTTCTACATTATCATGTCGACAGCACAAATTTATTAAGGCTGCATAGCCACCGACAACCATGTCCGGTTCGTATTTGGCTTTCACTTCAAGGGCTTTTTGCATATTCTAAAAAAGGAACAAAGCAAAGATGTGAACTAGAGGAAAAGCCAATATGACATTATGATTCGTATATGTTCAGTGTGCAATTACGTGACTGCTTTAGTGCTTTTAGTAGTATAAGATCACGTCTTTAAACAGTACTGTAATGTTTTAGCAATTTTTAAGAGTGAAAGTTATTTTGCAGAAATTAATATTTTTCTAAAATACCTTTTAGATTAACTTGAGACCACATTTCTAAATAAATTTTCTCGCTTTACGTTCATATTTCAAGCATGTTTTAATATAAGACTTTTTTTATTTTTCCCTAATCTAGACAGATAACATGATTAACCCAAATTCTAAAACAGTTTTTATTTATTCGGAATTCATAACAATTTTCACCTGGTACACTGCCAAATACACAACAAAACTACTTTTTAAAGAATAAGAAACTACTTAATGATCCCACAGAAAGCTTTTTTTAATACATTCCTATTCAAACACTTGACCACTTTGAACTTACAATGGTGTTTACTTCTAGTCTTATTTCATATGCAAAATTGGAGAGACAGACAGCTGAAAATCACTCTTTCTAAATTGTATTCTTAGCAACAGAGAATATTGTGCTATCATCTGCACGACTGTTAACTGTTCCTATATATACAGCTTTACAGGCAGGCTCACACTGAACAAGAACCTGAATAAAAGTGCGGTGATACCCCACAAATTACAGACACACACTAAATGAATGTAAACTACAGCTGGACGCCTGCCGAATGAAGGCAAGAGACCCTTTATCTCAGAAGAGCTTTCCTCCTGCAGGAAAATGGAATTTCAATCCCTGCATTAACAACCCAGTAATATTTGAATTGCAAATGACTAGTGCATGTATCAGTTGCTTGACAATCTAGATATAAGAGACCGGAGCCATGGCTTGAAAGGACATTTGGCATGTATGATAAACCTATCACAGCTGTTACTATCATTCACTTTGCAGATTATTGTAAACAAACTCCAGCAACCCCAAAACATGCCATTCAAGGTGTTACTGAAATTAGTTAACCTTTTGATTTAATTGCTTTTTGCACTTATGTTTGATTTATAAGCATCAAACCATGAAACCTCAAGCACTGCACTTATCTTTGCTTCACTATGTCTTTCCATAATACAGTCATTTATGTCCCTTTAAAAATATAGCTATGTGGTTCCAATTATCTTGGCATTGCTTAAGATACCTCTTCTTCACAAAGAGCATGTATGAGTTGTTTCAAGACATCTGTAATAGGCTGGTTTTCAGCTTTTCGCTTTTCTAGTTTCTTCTCCAAAGCAGACACATCAGGTTTAGCACTCTAAATGGAGGTAACAGAAAGAATGTCAATTGCAAAAACACCCTTCCCTGAACAACTTGTCGGATCACTTTAATAAAAGACAGACAAAATGATCCTTTTCTTTCATACTGTAAGGATTTTTTTAATCATTTAAGATGCTTTTATCTGTTTAAATAGTACATACTAATTGAAGTTTTGAGTCACAATACAGTAAAAAAAGCGTTAAGTAGCATATCTACAAAGGTCAACATTACTATTTCTTTCGTACTCAGTTCTTTGTGTTCAGATAAGTAGTGAATAGAAGGCTTTTCCTTTTTCCATCTCCACTCTGCTCAGATCAGAGATGTAAAGACTTGACACTCCACCATTAGAAGCAGTATGGATTTATATGGTTCCTGCCACTCAAGTGGATCACTGTAATTTACAAGCACGAATTAAGCCTCATACCAGCACTGTTAACTAACTAGAACTTCCAAAAAAATGTTTACCAGACAGGGAAACTGAGGCATGAAACCTCGGTCAACTCGAAGGTCAAGTATTAAGTCTACATGAAAATCTGGACAGCCTTTACTCATACTCTCGAAAGCAACCTCTGAACTTCAAATGGTAGATTTAAATAACGTTAATATACTTCCATGACCTGAAAGCTAGTGATTACGCTTCATCTAAAACCCATATCCAAACATTATTATTACAGTAAGAACAAGCATAGCTATTTGTGAATTTACTTACTTCTGGAATGTTTTCTGTAGACAGGGATTTTTTATGACTCAGTAACCTTGCATCCTAAAATGTAGTAAGACAAAGGTATCACTACTCCTGCAAAAAAGTTCAATCTCTAACTAAGCATTTCATGCTAAAACTGTTTAAGCTAACTATATAATTGCAATGTTAAAAAAGCTGTTTTCTGCAGCATTATTACATTGACTTGAAAAAGCACTTACTGAATGTACCCCTCCAAAAGTTTTACATGTGAAATGAAAACAGTTTTAACAGTGAAAAATCATGGAAAGGTTAAAAAGGCTTACATATAATCACTGCATAAAGATATTACTTTTGCAAAGGAGAATATATTCACAGAGTATAGATACTTGATTTTTTAGATTTAAAGTAATTGCTATAGAACCACAGACCTTAATTAATTCAGGAAGTTGAGAGGAGTCCAGCAGTCTGCAAATGCTGCTGCAGTGAGCTGCAGGGATAACTATATTCTGTACCAAGAGGTGGAGAAAAATTATATTAGTTTTGAAACACAACCAAACTGAAATTTGTCTGACAGAAATTATCTCAGACGTAATTCAAGTCTCCAGCTCTTGCATGTCATTGAGAAGTGGTCTGGTTGTACTTAAAAGCAGCAATTTCAAATCTAATAGATACATGTCAGGCAGGACAGGCATTATGTAGCAAAAAATGAAATGGTACCATCTTCTTCAGCTGATGGAAGTATTGTCTCAAACGCTCCTCCTTGGCCTGTACCTCTGAGTCACTCATGCTGTCAATCAAGTGATAAAGAAAATAGCCAACAGCTTCTGTGGAAAAAAAACAAGAGAAAGCATTCCACTAAAATTACCGAGACTGTCATGTTATCAAGATTAATTTATAAGAAATCATTTTGGTGTGAGATGTCACCCTGATGAGAGGCTCTGAAATGGCAACAATGATCACTGAGGCATAGAGATTATGTGGTTTGGGAGCACATATCTAACTGGTGAGTGAAAGGAATATTAATTATTTTCAGACCTAGTGACAGCTTTTCAGTACAGAATCTTACTTCAATCTATTTTTTCCACTACTGTGTGACAGAAGTGGTACTGCCCAGGGCCTTCCCCCCCTTTTCTGCCTGCTACCCCAAGTAGTTGCCACAAATGTTTTGTCATTGCTCAAAAGAAAAAACAGATTTCTAACACTTTGCATATTTATTCTGTACATTTTACCCATTCTATTCCATTACAAATCTACATTAAGTATTGTAATATCAATACAAAAGCATAAAAATATTTCAACCATTAGATCAACTAATACTGAAGAAGCTGCCTTTTAGCCAATAAAAATCAAAATTAACAGATTTTAGAAAATAGTGCTAAGTTTCTTATCTACACAAGTGCAAAAATATATGACGTCCTGTAGCTGAGAATAGGAAGAGCATCTATTATTGTCATCTCAAAGGTTAGCTTTCCCCATACCCCATTGCCCCTCCAGCCCCAAGAAGAGGGAATAAACCCCTCATTTGTAAAAACCAGATTATACGAAAATAGTATACTTATTTCAAAGTAGAGGATTTGGGATGTTAAGTACCATTTTGCTTCACAATATCAGAAGAGCTACTAAAGGTAAAACTAGGCTGAAAACGGCATTTTTTTTTCTTTTTTAATTATTTAAGCGCTGATACTGTGTTCATTCTAAACCTCTATTTTGGTCAATAAATTTAGAAAAATAAATCTTTATCAACAAGATTTACAATTCTAAAAAAGGATCTTATGGCTCTCACAAAATATGCTCTGATTATTCGAATCAGGATTTTACCCAACATGTTTTCAAATTTCACTTTCAAAAAGAAGCAATCAGTGTTTACTGTTGTAATCCCTCAAACCCATCATTACACAGAAGAACGGATTTGTGGATAAGTTACAATCATAGAAATTGAAACTCTACCAGTTGGTCCTGGAGGCGTCAGGCAATAACGTTCATCCTTGTACAACAGTTCTGTTATCTGGTAAGACAGAATAATCGTACATTGCAGCCAAAAGAAGCAAGCAAGGACAAATAGTATCTGAAATTGAATTCTCAAAATAATAAAGCATTTCTCTGTTAAAGTATTATTCTTTACCACATCACAGTAATTCACTAAGAAATACAAGGAAATTTTTTTTTTGGTAAATAATAGGTTTTTCTTAAAAAAATATTGCAAACAGAAATGCTTTCTGAGCTATGGCAGTAAGACAGACACTCTAGTATTCTGTTTATGTATCATTCTACAGAAAGCTGGCTATCATAAGACATTGCTTAAAGCAAATATCAACCAGTGTCGCTCCTGGAGATGCTACAATTACATTCCAATTTACCGAAAGGCTGAAATTGGCACATAAAGCTTTTTTAAATTCTATTTTTAAAGAAGCAAATGCATAAAGCAAATACAGGAACACAATTTATCATACTCTGCTAGATTTAAGATAACTAGTACAGCTGCTATAAATAAGTGCAATTTTAAATGACAAAATATGCGTCCATAAAAATTAATTGCATTTGACGAAATTTTGCACACATTCCATCACTCATACAAACGGAAGGAATTTGTAGATTTTACTTCTTCAGAGGAAAAGCAGCATGTACCCAAGAGCTGCCACGTTTCACCTACAAATACTTCAACCTAAACTGCACCGCTTTAAAAATCTGTTTGACTGTTCTTAAGGCAATTACATAACCTTTACTTAAAAGCTGAGATTTTAAGTATTTCAAGAATTTTGCTTTATCTGCCATAACTCTGAAATGCAATCTGAAATAAGTTGAAGGGCTGTACTTTAAGTAATGGCAAAAGAAACAGAACCTTCACCTTCAATTCTTAATGGAAATGGATAAACAAAGCCAGAAAATACCAAATGCAATGGAAGACCCTATCTATCACTTCTCATTCTATCAACACCATGTATACCGTGGACAATTAAACTACAGCTGTCTTCTGCCATTTAGCCCTCACCCTCCTATGATGAATCAACACAGAGAAGAACCTACAACTACAATAAAATCCAAGAAAGTCATGATAACTCAGATCTCCTTTTGAATCAAATCTCACAGAATACAAAAAAGGGTGGATTACAGAAAAAAAAAGAACGTGCGGTATTATTTCTAATGCTAAGTATCTATTTATTTATCCTTATGCTAAGTATCCATTTATTTCCCAATTTAGCATTTCCTATTTTAGAAGATTAATACACATATTTACAAATAAATTAAATTAAGACAACAAAACACATCTTTCTTCCACTGTGGAGAACAGCAGAAGTAACTCTAGATACTACTTCATGTGCAGACCACCATTACTTCAGTCCTCTGACTGTTCTCTAAAACTAATTTCATAATGGGAGTAATAAGAAATTCCCTTTTTTCTCTCCCCGCCTTTCATTTTTTTAATGCAAAAAGAGGAAAGGCAGAGGACAAAAACACCTCACCATAATCTTCACACAACAGAAAATGTTAGTAAAACACAAGCAAACCTGCACCTCACAAACTCTATCTGATTCATATAAAACCTTAATCAGTGACTTTCCAAGTTACAACTTGCATTTCATTCCAATACTTCTTTGCAAAATCTAAACTATATAAGTGAGCCATGTAGTAGTTTATTAGTGAGCAAGTAGAGTATCAAAATAAAAAAAAAGACAAAAATCAGAGCGCATCCCTTCCCAAAATCTGTAACCACATCCCAGGCAGTATCTGCCAACACCTCCTCTATTCTAGCGCTCCACAAAATGTAATGACCAAGTTATATTGCAGTGTCTTTGTCATGTAGCCCATAGCAGGGAGTACAAGACGATCAGTCATTTCCCCCTGACTTCATACAGGCTTTGCCTTCCATGTTTTAAGTTACATGACAGAAACTTTAAAATTCTAATTGTGCCTTATTATTTTGTTAGTACTAGTGTGGGGATAGGAAAAAAGTTTAGAGAAAGCAGGAAAGGGAATTAAACAACATCAGATTGCACAACCACGGCAAGCTTTGGTCCAGAAGCTACAACTATATACCACCTTCAGCTGTAACAACATTGATCTAGAAATCAGAATAGGATAAGCTACACTACATGGTAACACCACATTTGGTTTTTCACAATTACACTTAACTGTCCAGTTTGAAAACTCCATTTCATAGAGTTGTACCATCTGTCACTGACAAAAGCCTTGCTCCAATCAATTGGGTCTACAATTTTTTGGCTCAGAATTCAGATTTACAGTAATGCACCATAAACATGTAGAACTTGATTTTATTTACAGCACTATCTTCACTTACCTTGCTCCAAAGATGTACATCATTTGAGCTGAAGAGGGCAGCAAAGGATAATAAAAGAAAAGCAACAAAATGATGTTACTGTTGTATCTTTCTTTTTTTAAAAAAAACAACAAATCATTAACAGTGAGGATCTTATTATTTAAATAAAATTAAAATACAGTAATTGCCACATACTGTTTAAACCAACTTTGTACAGAATAAGTATTTTTCTTTTTACTGTACTGATATGGTAATGGATTCTGCTAAATAACTTAAAATAATGCAGCAAGCTAAACAGTTAACTAAGGCTGCAAATAATATATTTTAGTTTTATTTTTAGTTCAATCTTCTAACACACCCTAATTGTACTTTATTTTATACTTCATTCCATTTAGTATTTCAAAGAAATAAGATTCGTTCAAATAAGTTGCACTTCACATTGCAAACATTCAATATGTAGAACGTGCTAAAGCAAAAATCTACACTCCTGTGCATTAACATTATTTTTTTTAGTATAGACAGATAACTACAGGCAGCTATAAATGCATTTACACCATGCAAAAAAGTAAACAATTCTCTTAAAATTCAATGTTTATTATCGTGAGATAAATGGACAATATTTTAAAAAATAGAAAACATGACACAAATTTCTCCCCTCATAAAACAGGACAGGACCCGAAGGAGAGCACTTCTCTGTACATCATCAGGTTACAACCACAGATCAAATGTTAACCAGTTCACTAAAGTATAAAAACCCAAATATACTAAAATGTTAACCAGTTCACTGAAATATTAAAAACCTGACATATTCTTGTAATTTGCAAAACATTAAAATTCTCACTAGGATCTATAACTTTTTGACAACTATGAAGCAGCATTAACCTAGAGAAGGCTAAGAAAACAAAAACATGCGACCTTATTTTATCTTCCTATAATTCCCAAAAGGGAAAAATAAGATGTCAGTCTGGACAGCTGCACAGAAACTTTAAAGCGTTCATAGAAGTTTAGGATTTTATTTAGGAGGTTAACCCATGAAATATTTATTCTTTTTGTGATACTGCCACTTGTATCTGAAAAAGAGTCAAATACAGGTCCACACAGACCAAGGGGGGTTAAAACCAAAAAGCACTGTCTGTGAGGTTAGTTAAGCTTTCCTGGGCAAACTTGTCCACTGACAGAATGACAATGAACTGCAGGTATCAAATGCATCAATTTCCTAAAGCACTTACTCTGAAATAGCAATGGTAGAAGAGGCAGACAGAATGGGAATACTTTGAAGCAGTTACTAGAGGACAGCAGCTTCAGAGGTCTATAAACTAGTCTGCCACAGACATAGTTTGTGTGTCTCTGGTGTCCATACCCTCTACTTCTGTACATTAGTGCTAAACTCCACTCAGTGGAACATTCAAGACCAGCGTTTAGTCATAAAATTCTGCTGTGTTTTTTACAAAAGGTACAAATATTCTTTTCTTTTATCCTATCATACCCTCAAACTTCTAGCCATTAAGTTTAAAATAGAAAAGGAAACATGAACTGGCATGCTTTCAGAAACAATATAAGGGTGAAATTTGGACACGTCCAATCTTGCACATAGTTTCTGAAGCCAGGCAGCAATACAGGCAAACAAGAGACATTACTATTAAAGAAATTTTTAAAAATGTAGGCCACACAAGTGGCAAGGAGAGGAGGGAGGGAAACAGTAAAAGCTGAAGTAAAAAAAACAACCAACCAAACAAAAAACACACAAAAAAACCCAAAAACAACAAACCAAAAAACAACCACCAACCAAATCCCCCTCCAAAAGAACACTAAAAAACCCCCAACCTTAATTTCCCTAAGAATCCTGAGTTTTTATGTCAAATGTCCACAAACTACTGAAATCACAAAAGCAGGAACTGTTCCACTGCTGAGGAGAGTAACTGTTTCACTTGAGGAGAGTACGATTCTTCAGCAGCTAGTTTTCATGATACAAGTCGATAAAGGACACTTTAAATCACATTCTGAACACCCGCATAGCTCTCTAGCAGTAGGTGTATTTCATGCTAGCATTGGTTGTGTGTGGTAACCACTGGTACAGCCTCCTTTCTAATGCAAGTCCTATCTCAACTGAATATTTATCTATACTTACAGAGAGAAAATGCATTTCAAAGATTTGTTGTTTTAATTTAAAAACATCTGAAAAGGATGATTTTGGGATTGAGTACTAAAATGAATAGTAGGATACCCCTATTATGTGTAAAACATTATTTCACTTATCCCTGGTATATCAACACAATTTGATCACTGGTTTGCTTTTTGTCCTCCTTTTACCATGGTCATCTAGGTAGAACTTGCAATTTACTAGGAAGTTACTATATGTTGGTCATGTTCACCAAGTTTGCTAATATCTAACCTGAACACAGTTACATCACATAGCCACTACAAACTTTTAGGAAATAACTTAGTCAACAAAATCACACTTCATACTCTGGTCCTAAATAATATTAAGTGTCCTCCCTGGTTCCCAGAGGTGGAAAAAAAAAACCTCATTCACAGTCCTGCATATTTGACTGGGGCAAACAGTGAATGATAGGAAATGTTGTTAATTCACATATCCTTGAATAAGCTTAAGATAACCCTGCAACTTAGCAAGGAATGCTCCCTATAAAATGGGACCAGATGGCTGCGAATACAAAGTCATGGCAAGGTAGCACAATACTAGGTGTTCAACATGAGCTTTTGGGAGTTGTATTAAACCAGAGAGCACAGAAAGCTATCAGATGTAGTAGAACATGCCCAGCTCCTAACTGGTATTTCAGCTTCATTAAGTACCCTTTTACTTTAATGGTTAATAGTGATAATCTTAAGGGAAATCTTAGGTTAGCATAACAGTTTAAAAACAGAAAAAAGTGAATAAAGGTAAAACCCCAAATGTTTACTACACTTAAAAGTTTATATACTATCAAATATTACAGAACAAACAAGAACAGTGAAGTTCTTTTTAATCCACTGGATATAATACTTCAAAGGCATGCTTATATATAGCAGTGGCAAGGAAACCAGCAGGAGTAGAGAGGAACCAAGATATTCCTCAGGTCTGCTACAGCTGGAACCCTACTTTTAAATTTCCAACCATGGAGGGAGTAGTGGGGGGAAAAACTGTGCAGACTTGTGCTCAACAAGGCAAAAAAGAGAGAGAACTTCGCTACAGATGAAAAAAGGAGGTGTTCATATAGCAACCTTACCTTTTAAAACCCGAAGCGAGGCTCGTTTTAAACTGACGAATTTCAATAGGAGGTGTGCTTGGTGAAGACACTGTAAATGAAAGACATGTTTCTAAATACACATTGTAAAAAAAATCTCTGAACTGCAACAAGTCAGTAGGTCACGTAAACAGGATGCCATTAGAAGAACTATTTCATTAATTTAGTAAATGCTGATATACTTTTGTAAATTAAAATTTCAAATACCAGGGTATTTGAAATAGTCCAGGTTTTATCAGCTCTAAATCTGCTCCATTTTAAAAGGCATCAAGTATTCCAAAAAAGAGATTTGTTCATCTTCAGTGCCTTTAACATTAATAGTTTATACATTCATCTTTTACACAAGTTAGTAATAGGAGTAGGCATTTTATCTGTAAATAAGTACTAGTCCAAAGAAAATATTTGTTCCAAAATGCCAAACAAAACCCAAACAACCATAATTAACAAAACTTGAGATATTAGCAGTGGAACAAAAAAAGATCCACCAGAGGATGGTTTGCTAATTGTTTCAGACTAAATACTTGCCTTAAAATAGGCTTTACAATTTCACCTTCTATTTTTTAAAACTTAATAAAAAGAAAACAAACAATGCCACTTTCTGAGGTGTTTGCTTCTGCTGGGGTAAATTGCTTGACAAGAAAAAGCAGTTCCATCCAATGTGCTATCCACACATAAAAGGAAAAAAAAGATAAGATGCACAGTTCTAAATGTTGATATTTACAATACTGGCTGAAGACAAAGAAAATAGTAAAATTACTTTAAATTGGATGTCCCTGAGATAATTTACAGTAATGTCCTATGTCTTCATCTTTACATCATTTCTTGGCTAAGAAGACTCCACATCATTCTATCTTCTTCCTCTAGAATTGCTGTCTCTCAGTTTAGCGCCATAGTACAGCAATGAAAAAAATACAGTAGTAGACACATTAAAGTCCTGTATGAAGTTATTATCATCTGACTTCACTGTCACAATAGAATTAACCCCTGTAAAAACCTGAATGCTCAGGGTCCTTTCAGCAAGGGCTGCAATATGGTATATGGTAGGAGATAAATGAAATAAAACCACCATCTCTATAGGAACCTGGGAAATGACAGGCAGAAACAACATGCTAAAACCACTCCTTAGTCTAAGTCTAGGCATTTAGAAAATTAAAAGTCTTAAATGTTGCAACGTTCATTTTAGTTTGAAAATATCAGGTAAAGTTTGTTTCAAGAAATGCTCAATACAAATACTCCTCCAGTGGTATATTAAACTTTTTGCTCATAAAAAGACGAACAGAAAAGCATCTTAGTATGCTCAGCTGCTGCTGACAATCGGCAACCTGGTTTCCTTAGCAACAAACAAGTCTGAGAAAATCAAGAGGCTGACAATGAAGTGGAATGGAACGGCATGATAAAGGGAAAAAGCGGCTCTCATGTACGCCGACTTATGCACCCAGATTCCTCAACTGATGTTTCATAGTTTTCACCTTGTCAGTAGCAGAAATCTATACATTATAAAGTAGGAGAAGCTGAATCAATACACCTAGATAGCAACGAGTATTAATAACCAACCTTTGCCTCCCTCAACTACACTGTTGAGACAATCTTGAACTATTTGCCATTCTGCATCTATTTTTCCCTCTTTGTAATACTGCAAAAGAAGGCAAGTAAAAAAAAAAAAACCCAAAACAATTAGCTGTTTAATATCTGTGCCTTATCATTATGTAGGTGCTAATTAGATTTACTAGCATTCATTTCAGCTTGGTAAACTATTTATGAGAGTACCTTTCTTTAAAGCTCAAGTTCAAAAGAAATTTTTAATGTCTCCATGAATTATTAACCCTAGTCTTTGTAAACAGAAATTCCACTACAAGATTTAAATTCAACACAGAGACAACAGCTAAATAATACACTATGAGAGACTAACTTCATCACAGTAAGACAGAATGCAGCCTACTATACGCACCTGTATCATACTTTTGATATCTTGTACATTTACTGTACAACAGGCATATGCATATTTGTGTCTTATAACACATTAAAACCTGACTATTTCAGTTAACCAAAATGAGTGTGCAGGGGTGAGTCTACTTTTTAATGCAGGCTAAAAAACAAGCTATTTCACTTTGCAAAAGAAATTTCATTACTCAAAGTAAATAGTTATCCTTACCCCCAAAATTAATATTTCTTTTAAGTACTTAATTTTTCATGGTTAATATTTTCTGTTGCAATAAGAGCAAATAAAATAATGGCAGAATGTAAGGTGAATCTTAAAGATTCACCAATTGATAAATCTCTGATAGAAAAATTAAATCACTGATTAGTAACTACTCAATTTTCTCATTTTCAACACAACCACTTCCCAGGGTCATGGTGTATAGAGTATATATGTCTATATTCATTAAATAAAACAATTAATGATAATTGCAGCGGAAGACCGCTTAAGCTTTTCCCTGAGCTTTGGACAAATAAAACTGTTGTTTAGGAAACAGAGCTTTCTGCAGCAGATCTAGTCCAAATTTACATGTTTCATTATTGTGTCAATATACTAGGTAAATAAAATCCGTATTTGTTTTAAATTTTGAAGAAAGACATACATTCCTACTTAACCAAGCAAATAATCTCATCCCATGCACTCAGTCAATGACACTTACTAACATTTGCAAGCACTGAGTATCAGAACAGTCTCTGGAGAAGACTCTTAAAAAGTGATTAATTCACGCTGTTACAACTTCATCACTTAATTAATCCATCATACTTATACACGTAACTTCTAAAACCAACAGATCTGCAGAGCACCCTCAGGTTAACCTCACTGCCAATCAGTTCTTCAAAGCTGGTTCTTTCATCAACAGTTCTGTAGTACTGCAGAGCCATACTGTTAAGACTAGTGTCCTGTTGTAATTGATGCTGCAAACAAAAACAATCCCTGCATAAAAGACTTAAGGGTCATTGTGCAAGGCAAATTGTTTCCTTAAGCCCTCTGAGAGGATCATAATCCTATCACAATCCTGGCAAAGCTGTGATTGGGAAATATCTTATATGTAAATCTTATGGCCACATTCAATATTAAAAAAGAATTTAACAGTGATATGTTGTCCACAATTTGAAGTTTTAAACAGCGTGACATCTCATCATAGAGGACTTCACATAAAACCTTTGCTCAAGTTTCTTACATATCTTTAAACCTTATATATCAATCCACATAAATCTCTTAGCCTACAACTGATCAACACTACCACCAAGAAAGTAGTAACACCCAACGGGAAAAATACTTACATAGAGAAAGAACATTGTTCAGTCTTCCATTTGCTGCTTCATGTCTTATTTCTGCTAAAGTAAGTCCAACACTTTCAAACAGGCAGCCATTTTTCTAGAAATAAAGCAATCAGTCATTGGAAGTACTCACAGGGAGACTTTCTGCTACTTTTATTTTTAAACATTTCCTTCCTAAATGACACTGGTGTTCTTGTATTGATAGCTGTTAAGAACATGGAAGATGCTCTACAAAAGCCTAGATGGCTAGACAAGCAACTTGCTACTGATCAAAAACTATCCAGCTTTTTTAGTGAAATCAATTGTAACAGTTGTAATACTTCTAAGTTGTACTTAAAACAAAGGATGTCATACATTTATTTCGTTTTCCATTTCAGAAAACAGAAAGCTAGCAAGTCTTGAGCAAAATATTCAGTTAGCTCTGAAAAGTAGAAAGAAAAGCAGGAGAAAGACACTATAAACAAACCATCAGTGCAACAACTGTTTTCAAGTAATTTAAGGATTCTGAACAGGCTCCATCACACCAAGTTAATGTTTAGAGCACTACTGGGATCTAAAGCCTTCATAGAGAACATATAAAAATATGCCATGCAATAGTCATTTTTATGGATTCTAAATGTAAACTCACCTTCAGCTGGTCACAGGCAGTTTTGCTATCAGCAAAATTTTTAAAAACATAATCTGTGTATGTTTCTGCATCAAGTTCCACCCCCAACTCATGCATCACTTTGAGGACCTCAAAGATACCTATTAAGGCAAAATTGGTAAGGCTAAGCATCTCAGAAAAATGAAAACTCGAGATTCAACACTTAAAAATAAATGTTGTTTTTCAAAAAAAGGACTTGTCTCAATCAATTTCCCTCCTTGAAATTGCCATGTAAAATCCTGCATTTTTATTTTAGGTGTTAATGAAGTTCTTAATTGTGAAACATAACATAGATTTACCAAACTTCCTGTTCTGTGCTGTACTATCAAAACCATGAAACTCTTGGCTAGTTTGGAAATTGCTAGTATACAAAGTCATTTTCTAACATAATGAGATATGACAGTTACTCTTCATCATGTTGCAAAACATCTTCTAGAGCTATAGATCAAAAAGTCCATATTATTGTGCATAAAAAACAAATGTGAAATTTAGTGTAATATATGTTCTCAAATTCAAAACACAAATGCAGTCTTCAATACATAATACAATCTTAGCTTTGTTCCCAGTATCCAACCCTGATTTGCAAGGCAAGCTTTCAAAATTTGCCTCTTGATTTGTTTAAAACAAACTACATTTTTGTAAGCAAATAAGGTTCATTATCAACACTTCAGCTTCCAAATGGAAGTTCAGAGATAGGTTACTGTCTCCCAAGCCCCAGGGGAGCTACATTTTAACTTTTACAGGGTACACATCAATTCACACAACTAGACCATACCTTACTACTGTAGATGTGCATTTGAAGACAACAGATACCAAATCTTAATAGTTTGGCAATTAGAGTGTAGACTTCAAAAGCATATGTCATGCTTTTTAACTGCTCACACTCTTCTGATTTGCAGAAACTTCTTACAGTAACCCTAGCTAGAGGTTCAGAGTTTGCTTTGAACCTCTGTCAAAATAAATACAGATATTACCATTTTTTGCTGGTCTAAAATTGATTTGTCAGTTGCTGCAGGACACCAGTACCAAACAGCATATGTTTTTTTCAACTTGCATTTCATACTTATTACTTTAAAAATGTAAAGTTTCCCAAAGTCCCTGTCTTTGCCCTGGAGTGCCACCTATGGAAAAGTGACACTTCCATGAATATTTTATGCAGTGCACTATGGTGCAAATAATCAAATGTGAATTCCCTTTGAGCACTTGAAAATACATGCAGGCAAGTCACACTAGATTAAAGTCGCATCATCTGTTAGAGTTTGCCTTAAACAAAACTCCGATTTTGGCCCAGAATCTGCAAAAATATGAATAAAGAATTAATTACAGTAAGTCTTCCTTGATACCTTTCAAATTTTGACAGCTAGTTTCTATTTCATGTTTTCAGCATCCCAGAAAATGCATTAAGTTCTTCTATGCTGAAATCTTTTAAAAAAATAACTGTATCTGTATCACTAGAAAGTAGCTTGAAGACCAAGAACTAGATACCATAGTGAATAAGGTATGGCAAGCTCAGGAGATAGAAGTTCTAAATTCTATCTAGAACAGAGTAGAAAACAGTTTTGTTAAGCATCCCCATTCCCTAGTAGACATTTATCACAAAAACATAACATGACCTGGTGCAGATCCCTAGCAGAAAAGGGCATATATGAAGACCAGAACACCAGCACAACAGTGAGATGCAGATTAAGGAGGAATACCCGTAACAATGCTGCACATAGCCAAACTAATCGCAAACTTAAAAAAAATGCTGCCACACATTTCTTCATTGCTAAAATGGCTCATATACAATTTTGGGGCAGGGGGGAGGGAAGGGAGGGAGTAGAAGATAAATGAAAACCAACATAGAATATTACAATTTTGCAGACATTATCTACCTCACAGAGAGAACTACTTTATCATCACATAAATATCTCCCACAATATAAAGCAACAGAACATTCCCATTTCAATCAAAATACTATAAAATTCTCAAATACATGCATGAAATGGGAACTGAACATAATGTGTGTGGATTTTGAGAAATTCTTTACTCATACTGGAAAATATACTAGTCTCTTATTTCTCCTCAAACCAATGAGCAGACTAAAAAAAGAGACAAAAGTGCATTTACATTTATCTGGAAGACTGGTGTCTCAAACTTTTTCAAGAACACACCCCTAATACATGCATATTGATTTAGAAGTTATGTACATGTACCACTGTACTGATATATTATGTACACTATAAAACATCCACAAAAACAGAAAGTAAAAAAGGATGAGACGAACATGAAATAAACACTATTTTAAAAATAAATATTTATTTTATTTATTAACAGCCCACTCACATCCAAATGGATTGCCTTGGACACCCCACTTGGAGACAACTGATCCAGAAGACTGGGTATGACTAAAACCCACAGTAAGGTCTTCCAGCCATCTCCCTGCTTGATCAAGAACAGGTTTTTTTAAATCTTGGGCTGAGATTTGTAAGGACTGCAGGAGGTGAGTATCTAAAATCAAATAGTTAAATATAAAGAGGCCAGAAAAAGGGAATAAAACTCAGCCACACTTCTGCTTTTTGTCAGTACTGGAAACAGCACTGGAACACCCCAACAGAACAGATTCAGCCTCGAATCAGTACATCCAAGAACAAACACAGAGGAGATGAATTACAAGATGGTCATAATGTTTCTGTGGTAGAGCAGAGCTTGCTGCTTTTCAAGAAGTGAAAACTGAGGCTTGCACTTCAGTCCACCTTTCATTTCCTTAAGTTTCTCACAGTAAGTCATGCCATCTTCCTAAAACAGTCCCATCAGAAGAGGAGGAAATTTCTAAGGTAGTTAAGTACAGTTCTACATGTGCAAGGGCAGTAAAATTGGGCTTTAAGTAGTTTATTAAGGACAGAAAAACAAAGTCCGGTTCAAAAACTGAGGTCGCATTCAGGAAGGCATCATAATATTTAACATATTCTTGCTGTGCTGCTAATTTCAGATGCATCCAGAAAGTTCTTTGCCACAAAAGTATGTATATAAAAGAGTATTTCAAGCAGTTACTTTGTGAAATCACCACTCCAATTCCTCTCAGGACTTAGCCTCTTATTTCCCAAAATAAAATTTGAATTACCACTCGCTAACCATGCTTTGCATATATAGCAAGAATTTTGTAGAAAACAAAATTGAAATACACTACTGACTTTTAAAAACTGTCTTTAAAAATAACTAACGTGATTATAAAAAGATGAAGGGGAGCTATAAAATATTCAGTAACATGTGTGAGTCAAACATTTCTGTTTATTTATACTGGACCCTTCTGTTTTTACTGTATCATCTGATACAAGATGAATCTCAATGCCAACAAGTTTCAGATTCACTGCATATTGATCTTTTAAACCCCACAAGCATTTTCCATTCCTAAAAGCCTAATAGCATTTAGTTAGATAAATACTACGGAAATAAGTAATTATCATCTTATATAACAGACACACATATAAGCAAGTATGCCCATATGAAATCATTTGCCTGGGTAAAATGACTGAAAAGAGCTGTTTGCTATTTCAGAGTGCTATTTCATTTAAAATTTGCCTTGCTTATTTTGATTCCTCTTAGCCACCGCTTCACTGCTGTTTTTCTTTCTAACTCAATTCCGTAATACACAACTTAAAGAAATTCCTTTGATATCCAATATCAGCTTTTGTTATAATAAACATCAGATAAACATATAATTAAACATTGCGACAAGTTATTTAATTGTTTGGGTCACATAATACATACTGATTCACACATTTGTACCCTGAGGCTATAGACAGGTTGTTGCTTATATTTTGTGTTAACAGTTATTTAGTCCACTATCTACATCGTATCAGATTTTTAATAGTTTTTCCTCAAAGTTATTTTCCATTTTCAGCCTTACCAATACTGAGATGCAAAATTACACACATTAGGCTGGGCATTACTACTTCATAGAGAAAGGAATTATTACCTAATTTTTGGTATGAGATGTGATACAATGTCTATCTATACTTTTGTTCACACAGGTCTATTATTTTTTGCTGCTAGAAAGCATTATTCTGTTCATTTACTATCTGCTGTCACCTTTAGGTTCTCACTGCAGCATTATCTTTTGCTCTATTATTTCTATGAAACAATTTCAGGGTGGGTGGGCTTTTTTCCTCCTGTTTACTTTCCTTCAAGTGTTTTCAATTGTAGTTTTAGATAGTGGATCTCATTTATTCAGTTTTTATTATTAAATTTTAAAAAATGAATGTGAGCTTACACATGGGAAAGAACAAGACAACTTGCTTCACTGCAGCAAGAATAATTCCACTGATTCTTCACTGCAGAAAAAATTGCTTAGATATCTTCTGTATTTTAAGAATTGCAAAATCACTGACTTTCATAGGTATGCACACAGTAGTAACTTTCCTGCTTGACAATTCAAACTCGCAAACTAAGTACCAGGTTAGAAAAATGAGTTTGCAAATCCACAGTATTATCATACAGTCATAAACAGGTTTATGCCTTTGCAGATAGAAAAAGAAAGGTTCTCTAGAAAATGGTAAAGAAAGGCAGAATTGAGAGTTACTTCATCAATTTTCTTCGTGATTTGCTTACGTGACTTCCAGCACGGACTACTAGCCAAAGTATAGTCTATTTCCACAGTAGAGGTCCAAATTAAGGCAACCTTTGACCTTGCGAAAGACCAAAGAGACTTGAAACTTAAGCTTCTCTCAACAGTCAGATACAGCTTCAGATTCAGGAGCTAACTAAGTCAAAAAATACTTTCAATATCACTTACAATTGTGTTAGTGAGGTGAAATTTTCTATGGAGTAATAGAAAGCAGGTTTTTTCAGTAGGCAGCATCCCAAAAAAGAAGTATGACACTGATTTCAATTTACTTATATTTGGCAACATGGTGCTTTACAGAAGTCACAAAGGACCTAACTAAAATGATGTTGCCAGACTTCTAAAACATCATGGAACTTTCAAGCATTTGAAAACCTGAGAGAAGACAAACTTGGGAAGTAGTCTAGCAGGAACAGAGCCTAAGGAGTTAATAAAAACTGAATATTGTTTTCACAAAGGCTTTTTGAAAAAGACTTAAGACATTTTTATAGCCAGAAACAATTAGGGAATACTTGTTTCAGCATTTCTTCCAAACTGGAATGTGACTGTATATTTAAGATAAAATTGCGATATGAAGAGTCTGCTAAAAGCACTTTTTTTTTGTTTGTGCATTTTGTTTGTCACCCAGTGTCACACTAACAACTCTGCATCTCATTCTAAAGCACATTATACTGTGAGATAAGATGAAAAAGACAGTTTTTTGTTTCCCCAAGGGGGAAGTACTTCTGTTAAAAGCATCTTTTTACAATACCATTCTTTCTGAATTACCAATAACGCAAACCAAAGAATTAGATACTGTACTCTAAAATTTAATATTTGTTCAATTCTTATTCATATCCTGTAGACATCCCCATGTGTAACAGGGGAAAGTATGCTAAATGCTTAAACCTACTTAAGAATCCCAAAGATTGAGCATTTGTGTCCTTCAATCAGTATGCTGTCAGGTCAGGCTCACACATTCAGCAACGTAAGTTCTCCTGCAGTTTTTATTATTGTAACAAAACTGGCATCTGGTTTATCAGGTAGATAATAAGAAGTTGGCTTGAAAAAAGGACTGAGTTTGCAGTCCAGGAAAGCTATTATAACATAACCCTACCTTTAAATGCTTCTCTCAGATTTCAGTTTCTTAAGACTAAACTCTGTAGAAGGTACTGAGCAGCAAAAAGAACCAGTGGAAGGCAGAAAGAATGCCAAGAGTTAAGAATTACTCACACACCTTTCTGTGCAAAGGCAGACTTTAAATTTGTAGAAGTGTACTATGATTAAGTAAGAAAGGAAGTTTCAAATAAAAGTCTTTCTGAAGGAAAAACTGTTGGTAACAAAATAAGACAAGCAGCAAGGTCTTCATTTACATTCAAGAGTCAGCTGAATCTCATATGTTTTAATAAAGATTTGTGCACTAGGTTTTCCATAAAGCTGGAGGAGCATGTATCAGATAACTAACCTTTAAGATTCTTCTCTTTCTGGAACCCAACTAGCAGCGGCCAGGAATAGTGAGGTCTGAGTGGCAGGCCTTCCGCTTTCATCATCTTCATCACATCAATAGCCAAGACTGAAAACATTCACAACATAATTAAACAGTTACCATGTACTTTAAATAACAATACATAAAATAGCTAAATAAGCAGAGTACCTGATTTATTGGTCTCCAAAGCGCAACGCAAAACAAATGGTAATGGTGCCGAGTGCATTTTTGCTTCTTTTAACTCATTACAAAATTGCATCAGCTTGTCCATAGGCTGCAAAGAATTTTAAAAAATTATTTTTCAATTTCTAAAATTGTTAAGAATATTAGAGTCTTCTAATGTTTAGGAAATTGATATTACACATACCGAACATGATTCTTTTGTGAATTCCAACTTACTATGCAAATTGAAGTGAATTACTAAAAGACATCATTTATTCTTTAAGCACTGTGCAAAAGATGTACCATATTCCATCTTCACAGCTGCATTAAACTAACTAAATAAAATGTTGTTAGTGTATTAAGAAAAAAGAATTAATATTCTGCATACCAGATCTCTATTTACACAATGTTGCAAGAAGAAGCTACCCTGGTCCGTATTATCACGTGTGAAGTGATTAAAAGACTTCAAAATCTGGAAACTTAGATCTTCAAAGCCATGGGTTATCAGAGTCAGACACAGGTTCATTGCATCTGGCAAACGAAAAAGAGAGAAAAAAACTTTTTAAAGTGCATGTAACTATTTTCACATTAAACTCCTAAAATTAATGAAAGCTAAGAATACAACTGTTTACAAGCATCATTAGCATACTTCTAAACTTGACCAGCCAATGAAATTTGAGACTTTTTTAGAATTATTTATATTTTTCAATGAAATTGACTTTTCCCATTGAAATTTAAAGACCACACAAAAATTACAGAAGCGTCACCACTGCAACATGACAGGATACTAAATAAGGAAAACACATTTCTAGACATGTCAAAAAAAGAAAAAATGGATGAAGTATAATTAACAATTATCATTCATTACATATACTGGGATCCAAAGGTGACTTTTTAACTGTAGATAAAGAAAACTATGTTCAGTGTTTAGTCTCCCTTTTTATGATATTCACAAAGAGCTGTCACAACAAGAATTACAAGAGTGTTGTTTGAGGAAAGGACACCACACTTACTGCTTTCCTATAAAATCTTAATTTTACAAGTTAAAAAAATTGATCGATTAACTTCTGTATGGAAATTTAAATAAATGTTTTATATTTAAATTTTACAAAACTTTATCTAAAGCATCATAAATGAATCCACAAACTAACAGCAAAAATATTGTTTTCCTTAAGTATCGAAGAAAAAAGTACAAAATTACTTAGTTATTACATAGTTATTGGGGGGAAAAAAAAAGGCGCTTTCCTCTCCACCCTGAGTAGCAAAACACTGCTGCAGTAACCAAGCACCTACCTGGAATTAATTCCCTTTCAAATCTTATGCGTTTTTTAATATCTTCAATGTACTGAGGATATCCAGCCTTGGCAAGGCTAAAAATCACCTGCATCAAAATCCTATCCATAAGATATCCTTCAGTCTTCTCAACATCTTCTAGAGTCTGTAAACCAAAGTAAATTTAAGTTAAATAAGCTCCAAAGCAAGTCAAAACAGGATACATTATAATTAAAATTTTAAAAGGTGGGGGTTTTTTCCCTTTTTTAAAACCATGGGTTTAGATACATCAAATATGGTAAAGCAAATACCAAATATCTATAGAGTCCCTCAAATATCTTTAGACTGTAAAAAGAAAAAGGGATAGATGAAAGGGATAGAATGGTTTCTCTCTAATACCTAATAATATATAAAAACACCTGAAGTATTCCCATTGTGAGATGGCTTTCAAAATAAATTTTTATTTTGAAAAGGGGAGAATAATCAAAGTTCTTATTAGTGTCTGGAACAAGACTGGCTGATGAAGATTTAATTTTTAAGTCACAGAACAATATTATCTTTCCCACATCCTCTTCCTTGACTTGGCCCTCTCCATCTGATACTACTTACTAAACTCAAACCTATTGTCTTTTCTTATTCCTTTCTGAATACTTCTTTGATTTTAAAAAAAAAAAAAAGAGAATACTTTAAAAAAAAAAATCAGCTACACAAAGGGTTTTAAGGCAATATTATTTTATCCACACTTCATAAATACCTAAGTGACTGGTATGAACTCAAAAAAATTCAATTTTACTAGAAAGACTCTGGCTTCAATGAGAACCAAAGAATGGCTAAATGGGAGCATGATAATCAAGGTTTACTTTTTTATTTATTTTTATAAATAAATGTATAAATCTGTCACATGCACTATTTGTCTCTTGAAAAAACCCTGAATGATTAAATCTTTCACTGGCAAACTCATCTTCTCAGAGTGAAAGGCAACTATCAAAAGACAAGTATTTTTCATAAAGTATAAGACTGCTTTCAGCCAGCTATTCAGATTAAAAAACAAAACAAAACAAAACCTGCTTAATTGCTGCGGACTACGAAGAAACAAGCTATAAAATTCAGTATTATTCCTCCTGCATGGGTAGAAAGCATTCTAAAGTTAAATTGAACAAAAGATCAAACAAAGTGTATTTAAACTCAAACAGGCAATACCTTTTTGATACTATCAGCATCACCCTTTTCAGCATATGCATTCAGCAGTGATAAATAGGTGTCTGGACCTGGTTCAACACCAGCCATCCTCATTACAGAAAGGATATTTTCTGCACTCTTCATATCTCTAAAAGAATTCAAAGAAACACCATTAGTGGATTTAATCATAATAATGTTTATAGTGACTTCCACATTTCCTCATTAAATTAATTAGAACTGGAAACAAAGACTGCAATAAGCATAGAGAAACTTATTTTAACTAAACAAATCCTGAAATGTCAAAGTGCAGATCTTTTAATTATTGTATTACTTAGAATATTCTTTCAACTTTTAACAATTGACAAAGTTTAAAACTAAGTGCAGCAAAATTTCTTTTCAAACAGTACAAAAGTACAGTAATTTATCTTCAAATTCAAGATTTTCAGACATAATAAAAATCTACATCATTAAATAGTCCTGTTTTGCTGGAAAAGTGTATAAAAGGACAGTCTTCTACACATTATTTTCAAAACCACCACATTATTCTGCAGCATGTAATTTTTCTGTACAGTATCACTTCACATTGTAGTAAAACTGAAAGAAAGCAAAAGAAAAAGGTACTAAACATTACCCTGATCTTGCATGACCTTTCACAAGGCTACTGAATACTGCCTCAGTGATTGGGAGATCTTTGTTCTTCATAAATCCAAGAATCTTACTGAAAAATACAAGACAATGAATGATTAGATTTTTTTCTTTCCTTTGAAAAGATAAACTACCAAGCTATTGCTGCTTTACTGGACAAGCGCTTTATCATCAAACAAACCCAAATCCTGATGTCACTGAGCAATTACATTTGGGGATGCTGCATAACATGCTCATCATTTGGTCATTTTCATTTTTTCAGATGAATTGTATTTGTCACTGAAGTAAGGAGACACAAGGGCGGGGCTGTTTTGTTTTGGTTTTTTATTATTTTTATCTTTCTTTTTGTTATTTCTCATACCCAGCAATCACAAAGCTGCAAATTAACCTTGCTAAAATTAAAACACGAGAGAGATAACCAGCAAGCCCTGTGTAACAACAAGAAAAATTAGAATTACTACTATTTGCTCTTTAGCCCACGTTGTTCTCAAATACCTTTCCCAGTAGCCATTTTCTTACATAGGCAGTAGCCTTCATAACCTCACACTTATTCACGCTGGCTCTAGAAATGACAAAAGTTATTTTCTGAGCAACCTGAATACAATTTGATTTGATCACACTGGTTTATCACTTATTTTTATTTTGTGTGTAGATTCCAGCTGTTTCTGAGAAACTGCTTTTCAGATCTTAGTTAAAATATACTTATATCTCCTCTTTGCTTTGATCAATTTGTAAGAATTTCACTGAAGTGAGTTTTAACATTAATGGTTGGGAATATGAGAAGCTGATTTTGTGGAAATCCCTTTAAAGATAAATGCAAAAGCGTACCTCGCTCCTTCAATGTCACCGTCATTGCAATAAGCAGCAATCAACCTCTGGTACGTAACCTACAGAAGACAAAATAGGTAAGGCAATGATTTCCATGCAATAAATGGATACTACTATTAAGAATTAAGATACCATAGAAGGGTACCTACTCGATTGGGCTGCACATTAGCTTCCTCCATTCTGGCCAAGAATTCCGTCGGAGAAAATTTATGCTCATTCTGAAGGTAGACTTTAAGTAAAGCATTATAATGGCTTGTATCATACACAGCACCTAAGGAAATATTTCAAACACAGTCAGTGAATGTAGATTCTCTAAATTGAACATGGGTTTATACCTTTCTTGGGTAACAAATTTGATATCAGTTTTATTGTGTACGAGCTTTATGTGTTATCAGACTGCTTCCTTTTATCCACCTTTGAAATATCAGACATCTATTTAACAGCACACATCTGTTTATAAAATGCTAATACAGCACAGTAACATCATGGTTCATGTGCATGCTATTACATAGCTGTATTTATTTTACAGATTCAACAGCATTACTATCAAGAAGCAGTTCACCTATGCAACATCTACAAATGAATAACTTAAAAAAAATCATTTGATAAAATAGCTGGTAGCACTAGGAATACACAGGACACCAGATATCAAGATAACATCTAATAGAAAAATAAACATACATTCTTACAATAATCAAAATTCAATAATTCAAAATTCAAGCATCTCTTACCAAAAAAAAAAAAAAAAAAAAAAAAAAAATCTTTAGATTTATTATTAACACCCCTAGATGTCAGTATAACTCCCAGAATAGGAAATAGGTCTCACCTGAAAAATAAACCTTGCATTTATTCAGTAATTTGTTGTTATAAACTAACACCTAAACACTACTAAAATACATTCAGTTTTCTATTACAAAGAAAGTAACTAAAGCACATAGAGGGACTAACATAATCAACCTACCCAGTTCTTTCATCTTGTCCCACATCATATGGGCTAGTTCTGTTCTTTCAGGTGACAATACCTCTGGTAAAAGAGCACCACAGCTTCGCAACAAAAGCAAGGTCTGATTGCTCCCTGGATACCCTGCAAATGGAACATGACCAGAAATTTCTTTATAAATAATCTTTCATTTAATATTAGAAAAAAGATTTGAGACTGACTCAATGAAATACTTAAGCATTTTGTACAGAAAAGAATCTTCTTCAAGATTGAAGATTTTTACTGAATGGGATACCCAAATGATTAAATGACAATATCATGTGCTATCATGAAAAAGATTCCCAATAAAACATGTCATTTGGTACAATAATGAGCTCAGCTGAGCAGAAATTCTAAAAAGTACTAAAATACTAAAATCAGATGATCTAGTACTTTAAATTTCCCAATCTGAGATACAAAGATCATTTCATCCTAACAGGGATATATCTTTCTGATAAATTTATAAAATGGCAAAATACTTCATACCAATTCCATACTATTCCAAAATTGGTATTCAGAGACATTTCACATTTCAATTTCCATTTCCACTTCTGCCCATGGTCAATAGAAAATAAATGAGACAATTTACATCTAGAGAACAGCGAAGGAAACTGTAAGAATGTGTTTTCTATCCCTTTCCTATCACAGAGAAAGGTATACTTCAGAAGTAATTTCATCTAACAAGAAGCAAGATAAATGTTCACATATAACAAGTAAAAAAATATTTACAATTTTCTATCTCAAACAGAGACATACATGCACATTTGAAAGACTCAGACCTCCAAAATCACTTGAAATGTGAAGCATCACTAATGCTTTGTAAGTCACTTCCAAATCATCACACCAACATTCCAGAACCGTGTACAGCCCAGCAGAGGCAGGAGCTGTTGCCAGTAAAGATATGTCCAGCTGCTGCTGCTCACTAGAAACAGCTATGGAGCCATAAGTAATGGCAAAATAAAGTTAAAAAAACCTCAATAGCAGAAAGCTCTATACTGTCTAGGATTAGACCTTCAGGTACTGAAAAGGAACAGGAAATCTAGGATACCACATAACTACTGTAAACTATGTTTCAAGAGCAAAATCTACTGCAGCAAAGTTATTCATATAGAGTAAACGCATCTGGGAAGAAACACAGTGGGGAAAAGAATAAGCAACAATAAGAGAAATAAGTTAAAACACTGAGAGAGGGTAGGTACAAGTTGCAAATGGGGATTTGAATTTCTGAAGACATAATGAAGTGGTGAGATAAGTAATGCTTGACTAACTTTAAAATTTCTGCATGCAATTAATTCATGCAATAAATATGCCAACACATCTACCGTTTCATGATGCCAGTGATATACTAGTGACCAAGTACAAGGCAAAAGCAACAGAAAAAGTTTTGGCAGTATGAGTACGGAAAGATGCAGGACAAGAAATGTACAGCAAGCACCTTCTTTGGGCATTTTTTGTGTTATAATTAGCAATGGAAGAACAATACAAACGTAGGCAAATCTTTTTAAGAAATCAACAGCAACTAACCTCCCACACTTTTGCTAAATTTATTTTCAACACTAATAAAAGACTGCATTTTTCATATGGAAATATTTGTCATTTATTTTAATAGCATCCTAGTTGAATCTCTTGTGAATCTCTATGATTTTTTTTTAAGCATACTTACATAGCCAAAGGAAACCACTATAAACAAGCTTTTTGTTAACATGACTTCCTAAAAACTGTGTAACTAATCAAAGACCAGAAGAATTGTGATTTGAAGATAAGCTTACAGACAAAATTCTTGTCAACCCACACTCACAAATTATAAGTTTATACCTAAAAACCACAAAGCAGTCAGAATCAGGAAGGATATTACAAGCACAAAGAAAAAACTAAGTTCAACAGAAAGAGAAAAATGAAGACTCAGTTGTTAGACAGTGAACTGCAAAACTTTTGAAAGAGCAATCCCAGGTGTACAAGCCAGTAACAGCCCAGAGCAATACACAGCAAAGTTTAAAACTAAACCAAATCAATACATGCTGTCATTGATACATATTGGCAATAGTATTTTTAGCAAATACCTCCATTTACTCATCCTAACTTGTACAAAACTTCAACAACTGTGGCACCTGGTTTACAAAATAGTAATGTAGCCTGGCTTTTTTTAGCCAAAAAGGTATCAAATCTGTCAGGATGAACAATGCCTCAGCTGTTTATTTTTGGTTTATTAAAAAAAAAAAAAGCCTTCTCGTCGTGAATAGCCACAGCTCCCATGGAATGGGGGAACTTGGGGATCACATCCACATTTCCCTGTATAGTTCTATTTTTAAACAAACAGCCACTTAAGGACAGTTTGGTTTATTACAGACATTTTAAAAATATGCTCTGTAAGACATATATGATCCCTGTTCAGAGTTCACAGCACAGCTATATGAGGAAGGTGTTACATTATCAGATAAAAATCCACATCAATCAAGACAATATGATTTCTTAGAAGCACACTGAATTTTTAAAATAATTATAAACTCACAAAGACAAAAAGAAAAGTAAACGTGTGCATTCAAAATAAAAATAACATCTCTAAAGCATTTATAGTCTGATCATCAACATATGCAGCACATTAAACACTCAATGACAAAATATAAATCAGAACTCTTTCAAATAATTTCCTTGGTTTGATGAATCGTCATATTACAGCTTTAAATTTAGTTTGTATTTTAACTGGAAGCAACTTACCTGTTTTGCATATTTCATTGAAAACTTTTAGTAGAAGGACTTTAGGGATGCGGCCGGTTTTTCTGACAGAGTTATCCAGTCTATTTAATGCCCAGTCAAACTGCCAGGTCTGTCTAGTTTGAGTTTCTGAAACTGGTTCTTCTTTAACACTTTTCTCCTGTTGAGGTGCAACTGTAAGGAACCTTATTTGGTACAGAATGTTTCTGCTTAAATAAAAACAAACAAACAAACAGAACACACTTTTGTGAGTCATTTTGCAACAACACTAGTCACACAGTACCAAAAATATAATGCACTCTACTTCTTGCTGATGAACAGTTTCTCAAAAAACATTCCATATTGCTATAAGCAAATGAATGCAGGTGATTTCAGTGTCATTCTACTAAAAAAGATAATACTATATTTTCTCAGTGACAACTGTTTCTCATGAGTTAAATGTTTCAAAACTTTTAAGTCACCCTAGTGCTATAAGTCTATTGTCACATATCAGATCATCACAAAAACTCTCTCACGCTTTTGAAAAATCACTCAGACATCTCTTCCAGAGAACAGCAAATCATAACTTTCTTTTCAATTAAAATAGAGAAAAACTAATGCAGAGGCCGCTGTTTTAGACAATAGCTTAAAGAACAACAGGATCATGTCCTGTTCTTCAGAATTGACATTAACGAGCATGAAGCAGCTTCCTATGATGTAAACCAAACATGAACCTAAGGGTTTGTCTAAATATTTATTTTCTCAAAATAAAGTATGACAACAAGAAACATAATGAGAAAGTGTTCTCTTTTTCTAGAAAAACAATAAGAGCTTGCAATTAAAAAAAGAGCAAGTTGATGTACACAAGAAAATAATATTTGTGCCATAGCAGAATTACGAATATCCTGTGCAGGTAAAATTCTCATTACATACAAGCATTTTTGGAAGTTTGTTCTCAATCGGCCTTACAACAGGCCAACTGAGAACAAACTATCCTCCTCCAGAATTCTGTACAAAGGAAGTAATACGTGCTGGATGGCAAAAAGAAGATTGAGCAACTTCTGAAATTGCCCTCTCCCTTGTCTCTGTCTCTCTAGCCAGCTCTTCAGCTAAATTTCTGTAAAGTCTCTATAGACTAGTTTTAAAAAAAACAGTGTTTGTACTCCCTGCTGTTACAGATGCTCCAGGAGTCCTATGTAATAATGGCTGCCCATTTTGTTGAAATGGCAAACTAAAAGGAGTGCTGGTGTTCTCTACAAAATTATTTCTCACACCTGAAGCTTTTTCACAGGTATACCTGCTGGTTGGTTTCTCACCAACGGGTGCTTGTTTAACGCCCTAGGACAGGAAGCCCACTGGAGGAAAGCTTGCTGGCAATTCAACAACACTGTTGCTGAATTGTTGTTTCGGCAACACTGGCAGCAAGATGCTAAACAGCAAGAAATACATCAGTGGGGTGTGTATCAGTGTGGTGGAAAAAATAGACCAGTGGTTTACTGTAATATTTGATTGCCTCTTGTGAGTAGGAAGCAGTCAAAGACCACTGTTTTTCCTTGTTGTTGGAAATGCTGATTTGATAACTGAGCAAGCTGTAAGTTCTAGGAGTAACATTCTTTAAGTAAACCAGCTGTGAAAACAGTTTAGCAGATCTGTTTGTTTTTTGAAGGCATTAAAGTCCTTTAGTAATGAGGAACTTCACGACCATTTGGCATTAATATTTTCAAGCAGGCAAATTTTATGCTGCCCAGTGCCCTCGAGATTCCTCCTGAAGAATTTTCCAGAGGCCAGCAAATTATGTGCATTTTATTTGGCTAGGGAAAGGACATGGAAAAAACAAGTGGAGAAGGGAAAAAAGACTGCCAAAAAGGAGAGATCCCCTTCTTTAGTCTCAGTTCTGTCTCCTTCCAGAATCAAGTTCCCACTGATTCCTCTGGGCTAGCACTCATTTTATTCAGATCCCTCTGTGAGCTTATCTAACTCACTAACCTGGCAAAATATCAATTCAGCCACTTCTCCAAAAAAAAAAAAAAAAAAAAAAAAAGAAAAATTTACTATTCCATCAGGTTAGATTCCAAACAGCTCACGATGTTCAAAAAACACCAGAATGAACCAAATAAAACAAATGGACTAGGAATAGGTGGCCAAAATCAGAAGAACTAGGAAGAAAAAAGAAACTGAAACATCACTTTTCACGTTAAGCAGCTCATTAGATTCACACTATCACACTTTTTTATTACTAGTAATGCTACCCCTTACTAGAAATATTCTTTCATTTCTTCCTTTTCCTCTTCTCTTTCTACCTCATAATATAACCAGAAACAGGGTACTTTCCATAAAATAGAAATCATTAGCCTAATTAGAGTAATATCCTGCAGTACAAGGTAAGAATAACAGTTAAATACTAAATTTTAAGTCCTCTTGGGTGTAACAATCAAATGAAATGTCTACAACTCAGATAAATTCTGAAGAACACATAAATAGCAATACTCAAATATGAGCTAGCCACCGGATAGCTATAAGAATGAAACTAATGATTACAAGTTCTTTATTTTTTCTTAAATATATAAACAAAGAAAACTGTATCATCCACACTTCTATACACATTAAAAAGGCCGTTTGAAAGCTTTTCAAAATACTTCAAGTCAGGTTTGAAAAAATGCTTTCGAAGCAAGCAGCAACACAGAATTTACAGAAATTCACACTCTGATTTCCATTAACAATCAAAGCACAAGTGGACAACACTCATGTGCTTCAGATTAGACTTGGAATGTCTTTTTCTATAAAAGTTTGCAATTGTTTTATAGTACTTTGTAATTTATTGAATAAGATCTTACACCACATAGTGCACTTGTAACTATAAACTAATTGATATCTACATTTCTTAGCTTAAGACCTGTACTGTTTCAAGAAAGCCATCTTTGTAAGATTTTCCATGTGTCAAGTCACTGAGATTTTAAGGCACTTGCGTAGCTCTATCAGATTAAGTATGAAGATAAAAACAGTATGTGCCTGCACAAAACTTGCTGGCTACCAGAATCAGAGGACTCTAAAGTTTCATTTGTTACTAAACTCTCCTTGATTACTGTTTAGCGTGATGCTGTTCAACACATAACTTCAGAATTTTATACTCTATCAAGCACTATGGTTGCATACTGTTAATTATTATACTCTTATCTGAAGTGTTATCTGTATGCAGATTTGGGCATTTTTATTTAGTTCCATCGCCTCAGATACTACCAAAGGTAGTGCTGGTGTTTCTGTTAGCTTATACTGATTAAAGACATTTTAAGGAATGGCAACATGGGAGTCACTTTCAGTTTTAGACAGTTGGGGAAAAAGCCACATGAGAGTATAAAACAACCTGAGGAACTCTTAAACTTCCACTGGCATCCACCTAAATTACCATTATCAATCTGAAATCTAGGGTAAGACTCAAGTGTAACTTATCTGTAGGCTTTCAGCATTTGAACAAATTACACTTTTAGCACTGTTTAAGGCACTGTGTAATGCTAAGCCAATCCCATAGAAAGAATCTGTTAAAAATAATCACGGCTTCAAAAGCTGGATGAAGCTACAGGCATCTACTGCCTTGAATTTGGGTCTTTGAAATATAAACCAAATAAGAACACAAAACTTAGGAAAAAAAGAAAACAAAAAAAAAATCTAAGAGTTCAGTATTCTAAAAGATGAAAGATTGAGCACAACAGAAAGACAGCTTCCAAAAACCCACAAACTTAACAAATAAAGAGATATAGTATCAGACTTGATTTCAGGCAATCAAGTAAAGGACAGAATAATGGAACAGACAACATACTTATTGAAAACTGATCCTAATGGCTCAACCTCCCCATGACACAGAAGAAGAAGCTAACAAAACAGAAGAGTTATCCATTCATCGGGAATCTTTTAACAACCTTGTGTGATTCTTCTTTAATTTTTAGAAGGTGAGAAATAATGCAGTTACAGGAAATAAAAAAGGAAAAAAAAAAACTTAGAAGGCCATGTTAACCATTTCAGCCAGAAAGTCACATAAAAAGGCAGCAGGAAAGGATTATAAATACAAGAAAGATGATTTCAGAAAACGCACATGCCTTTTAAAATAGAAAAAACCCGAAACAATCAGATCATACACTGTTTATCTCTCAAAAAATATTAATTGCAACCACACTATATAAATGTTAACCATTTTACCATGACCAAATTTTAACAAGGAGATGGAGGTGTAGGTGAGAATAGGAAATAATGAGCTAAGTAATTTCTGGAAACATTAAGGTATGTTATATTTAAGACACATTAATGGACCTTATTCAATCTCCAGTGCTTTGGAATTACTTTCAAAATTTCATTAAAGTTTTGGGGAAAAAAAGAAACACAATCAATGAAAAATAGGGACTGATACACAAGCTTTTGGCACTGTGTTACCTGAAAATCTCAGAAGCAAAACAAGGAGATACAATGTACTTTAAATTACAAAAATATGGGTGCAGTAGTTGTTTAAAAATAAATAAATGAATAGGAATTAAAAAAAAAAAAAAAAAAAAGCTGTTCAGGTTTTCTTGCAAAATTGAGAACATATTTGGTGGTAGTCTAAAGTAATTTATGCCCTGACCCAGCTGGGACAGAACTGGCATGACCCATGCCCATTCAATAATTTCATTAAACAATCTGGATAACAGAAGAGTTAATAAACTTATGAAATTTCTAGATGACACCATAATGATGTCAAACTCTTAAAAGAAGAGGCTTAGACTTCCAAGTCATCTTGATCACTTGATGAAATGGTCTGAAATCAACAAAAAGGCACTTCAATACAGACCAAAGTATGTTGTAAGTTTTGGACAAAAAACACATGAAGAAATGTAAGACAGTGTACAATTGCTAGACAACAATACAACTGAAAAAGTACTGAAAATAAGCCACCACTAAACATGAAACATCACACAGCAAAAAGGAAAAATTCAATTCTTCAACACCTAAGAAAAGCAACAGATATATAATAAAATACAGAGATAATTATTCTACTTGGCATGCTGTGTTTACTCACAAAACAAAACAAAACAAAGGTTTACAAGACTCAACTATACCATCCCACTCTCCAAATAAAGAAGCAACTGTACCAAATACATGAGGCATCACACTGGTAATATTAATTTTTGTAATTTTAATGGTAATGAAATATTAGAAGATGATACTTTGACAGTCAAACTTTCTCATGTGGAAGCTTACAAAATAAGATTAAGACAGGAAAAAAAAATTAGCTATCATGCATGGCTTGAGTACTGCTGATCCCACCTCAGTGCTAGATGTCAGGTTATACTCTTACAACGTAACCATATTTTTTCCAATTATTTTTATTAACTTCATTCAGACTAAATGCTATGCTACACAGCCAAATGCATGACACTTCTCCAAGGACTGCAATGGGTGTCAAGTATTTACTTTCACCCATTACTATTAAAAGTTATTTAAAGATTTTTGTCCATGTGAAACATTATACTTGCAAGCACATGAAGCTTCACAATAAACTTCAGATCTGTTTGGAATAGCAACCTGATTCTTCTCCAACATGTGTAATTTCACCCTACTATACTTCAGAACTGTGTTTCTTTGTACCTACCCAGAGAAGTTCAAAAGGATATATTAAGTCCTACAAAGGGACCTCTCTCCTACTCCCACAATCACAAGATTAGAACTAGCATTTGCACGTCTGAGCCTCTACACAACTGCACCTTTACATCATATTCAGCTTTGCCTCTAGAATTCGGAGGACTAAAAATTTAGACCTTGCCTACATGTGAGAGATTAACTAACTACATGTTTGTAATTTCAACATACAGCCACCCATTATTTAGCAGTAACTTTTCATCTCCTATTTAGCTTACAACATCTGGAAATCAGATGAAGCTAAACTCATAAAAACCTCATGCTGAGATGAAGCATGCAAAGGGAAACTTATACTAAGATAATCCATGAAGTATTTCTGTTTGGAAGAGTTTGAGAATTCTAGTACTGTACTTACATACACTTACATGTTTTCTGTATTTCTAGAGCAGACTAAAGGCAGTGCCTTTGATTTACTAAAGGAAAACATCTTAACACACCAGCCTGAGTAAGTGTCTGATCTTTCCAAAAACTCAAAAAGTAGGTTGTTCTAATGATCTCCCTGGCAGCAACAGTTTTCTTTCTGTAAAACTTGACCAATTCCAAACGTTAGAAAAAAACCAAAACAAAACAGAGCTCGACCATATGGATATTTGCCTCCCTTTATCAGAGCCACAATAAGGTGGTTCCTATGCTTTTTTAAAGAAAAGTACTGAATATTTTGGGTTTTTTTAAACCAAACAAGCAAATGGTGTAGGAAATCATTTTCAAAATACAAGCCGTGCTCAAAATGAATAATGCTAAACTTTAAGGAGTTGAAATTCACTACTGTACATAAAAGCACTACAGACTCAACATCAGTTAAATTTGCTAAATATAAGACTAAATATACCACCTGAGATCCAAGCAGGAATCATGTGACTGCTAAACAGTATTTCCCCCAACTTAGCTATGGTCACATACAAAAAAGAAAAAAAAAAGGCCACAACGTTCAGGCCACTGCACCTTTGTTTCAATGAGATACAGCAGGACCCTACAAAAGAAAAAAAAAATAATAAAAAGCTTTTCCATATAGACTGAGAAACCTCAAGTTCTTGGAAAATATCGAAAAACTTTGCCTCAGTGACTTGCAAGAAGAAAAGCAGAAAAACTTCTGCTTTGCGCTATTTCTTTGGAAGTCTCTAGACATTTTATGTCCATGAGTAAAACACATACAACAATGACAACAACAGTGCAGCTTGTGAAACTACTATGACAGTACATTGTTTCATATTATCAAAAAGCAACTCTACTGAATGCCTTGTCTGCATTTAAAGCCCACTAAGTCTAACATTTTTCTAATGTAAACTAATTCAGTGCTCAGTTCTACATTTTTGTCCACTGATGATGGATTGCTGAGCATGGCAGTGAATAGACAAAAGCAACTTGTTTGCAGCTAATTAAAAAAAAAGGTACCATGCATTAAACCATGAATCATGTAGGGTTTTAACTTAACCTCTTAACCAAAGCTCAAATCGAACTCCCCTCAAATCTGAAACAAGGTTCTTTAAAAGGATTTTGTCTGCCCCATCCCACCAACATGCTTCAATCTTGTACAAGCACACCACAGTGTACCAAACGTCAACAGTCTCTACAAGGACAACTTGAAAACCACTGCACATGGTGCCCTCTTTGCAACTTTATCAGTAATCACTCTTCTGAATGGAACACAGATCTTGCAAGAAGCAGATGGTTTCACGACAGTACAGTTCCTGTCTCGGGAGATGCGCTTTGCTCCTCAGTCCCAAAAACTGACATTTAAACTCAAAGGCGAGAACCTCAAACTGAAGAAGTGACAGCAAAGCCAAAGATGTCTTGAGAGACATGTAGAGATTCTACTTGATTTTCTTCCTCAGCTATACTTTTATGAATTATGCCTTAGGAGCCTGTTGTTCTTTTCTCTGAGGACAGATGGGGTGTCGATTTCAGGATGAGCATCCTAGCTTTTGCACATCTGAAAATGCAGTTCAGCAATACGGCTGCATCAATCTAAGATCACACAGTTGTCACACAGGGTTCCCTCTTCTCCTTTTGCCTGTGGTCCCACCCTTTTAGAGTTCATCAGATCCTTACCTGATCCAATGAAACCTGTTGAGCTGTTAGAAAGTCTTTTCTTTGCAGTCTCGCAACACTACCTTTCCCACAGGAGCACGCTGTAGCATCAAACCATAAAATAATCATCTAGAGTATGTAGAATAAAGTCCCCAAAAGATATTCTTATGTTATTCAAAAACTGCTCTAAACATTCATTGATTTAGAGGTTTGTTACAGCAAATTTAAGCATCTCTTCCCTTACTGAAGCTTCTATAAACAAAGTTCCAGTAAATAATTTGTATCGCATAAATCAGCCCAGTGCTAAAGTTTGCTGTTGTAGATCTCAAGTTTGTTGTATTGGTCTGTTATAGCTTATTTATCTTGTAATAATTGCATGGCATGAGAGTGATGACATATAGCTCAATGTATTTTACATTTTGTACTAGAGGTAGTCAAGTGAAATAGTATTTGTCCTAGATCTGATCTGCTATGAAATGCTTCTCAACCATCCCATGCAATTGGACATCCATCTACTGTCCTAACCCATTTTCAGAAGTTTAGATTAAAATCAGAGCAACATGATGCTTTGATAAAATCTCTGCTTGAATGTGAATGGTTGCTGTTTCACATCTCTAAAGACGCTAACTGATTTGCAACTTTTCTGCAACCATTACTGTAATGAAAGTCTTAAACCTGCCTCTGAACTGACTTTATTATGTTTAATGGTAAAGCAACCAAACCAAGCACATGTAAATATATTGTAATTTACCCAGTTATCTTGTGAAATACTGGATTATTCCTTATTTATTTACTCTTAAAACAGTAGGGTTTTTTCTCCACTATTCCAATTAGACCTTTATCAATATTCTCTGGAATTTACTGCAGCAGACTCCATTTCTGTCTCAAAATACCATCTCAGCAAGTACACTAAATGTTGTCTGTATGTCATTCCAGTTCATCAAAAGAGGTCCATTTACAGAAATTAAAGCTTAAGTAGAAAAATACAACAATGAATTTACTTAAGGTAAAAAAATGAAGTGAGATTAAATGCTTATATGCACGATTTCAGTTTAGAAATGCTACCTTTGCTTTACAGTTTGGTCCCAGAGTATCACTTGTGCACTAGGATGCCTAAACCCTTATAGTAAAGGGGCAGTAAGACAAAGATTTTAGGTGAAAAATTATCTAAGGAATCAAATTACTAGACAGAAAGAACACACAAATTCAGGTATGCTGCTCACTCTCACTCCAAAATAACTCAGTTTAGACCAAAACCTAAAAGCTAGGAAATAAATACCACTGCCGCTCCCTGTGAATGTGTTCTCTTCCAAGCACCTTTCTCACACAGTTAATTAAATCTAGCCTGAGAATTTAAAAGTCTTCAGCATGATCACTAAACCTTCTCACATACAACCCCAAATATATTTGAAAATATAGAAAAGTATAACTCGGCGGAAGAAAAAAGTATCATTGGGGTCAAGAAACAACAAAACCACAACTGTTAGAGACAAATTATCATCACATAAAGCACTTTTCAAGATTTTCAAGAAACACACTTCTAGAAAAATATAGCACTGACAGTCCTTCATCAAGTCATATGTGAATTTCAATGAACATTACTTCCTGCAACAAACTAATTTAGGAAATTCAGCCTCTAGTTGAGGAAAACTGAAGTCAGCTGAATGACCACAAAGTAGAAAAGTTCACTAATGATTCGTTGCTAACTAAATGTGTGGTCCTGTCACCAACTATACAGCAGACATCTTAGCTCCTGGTCCTTCCTGCACAGGTCTACTCCACCCTTCATACCAACTTTAGCATTTAACGATCTGATACATTTTAACCACTAAAGCCAGCAGAAAACTATACTGTTTTTAGGTAAGATTTCGGTCAGGCTACAGAATAAAATCAGTTCATAATAGGTTTGAAAAGCACTAAAGCAGGTCACAACAACTTCTTTATTTTGGTGGCAAAACTCCCATCTGGGGGCACTCTCTATTGTTGACTCCCCTCTGTTCCCATCCCTTCCCCTGAAGCAGGTCTGGAATTCACCAAGTTCTCTGCTGAATGTATTTACTTATCTAGAACGGCAGAAAACTGTTCTTGTTTTCTACCAGGAATTAAGTCACATTGACTTTGAGGGCCCACCAGAGCTGTAATAAGGCAGAAGCAGAACAGGACAGAAGAACTTTCTCCCTTTGGTAACACTAAGTTGTTACGTCAGCTCATAAAACTCAGTGTGTACATTAAATGCTTTTTTATTCTCAGATTCTATGCAAAAAATTGACTATAGCATCATTTGGACATTTAATGAGATTAATTTCAAGTTCATTCACTAACACTAATTAAATCTACATCCTGATACTTTTTTCCCCACCTTCACGGCTAATAGCAACATTAGCTGCTATCTGAATAGTTCGTGAGGTGGTATTTCTACACACCAGAAACATATATCCCCTTCCCACTCACCAGCACTGAATCCTCACTAGATTTTGCAAACACTGGAAGAAATAGAGGAAACGTTCATATCCTTGGAGGAAATGGATCTAAACTTCTATTTAGCCAGGCATTTATTTTTGTAAATTATGTATAATTATTTTAATTGTTTAATTTTATGCAAATTTTTAGTTAACAACTGTAATTATAATCACAGCAAGTAATTTGACATAAACGAAAGCTAAGCATCCCAAGCCATTCCCAGCTCCCTCTTTTAAGACAGGGGAAAGAGTAGAAACCAAAAATCTAGCCCCATCAAGGTTTGGGAGTCATTAACAAGCAGTCTGGGAACTTGCTGGCAATTAAGTAACCTTTAATGTTTAAAAAGTTTGCACAAAACTTCATGCAGTTCTAACAGCATACTCCCTACATGAATTACAAGTAAATACTAAACTTATGGATTCTGATATATTTGTTCATGTATTCAGGGCTGAGCCTTTTGCACTTCTACATTCAAGGGTATGTGCTTTAAACAAAAAAGATCCCAAATGTGGAGCTATAGTTCACCACCACTGGGAAGAGAGCTTAGCTCTCCTAGAACTAACATTATTACTGTAAGGAAAAAAAAAAAGTACTCTTGTTAAGGAAGGGTTGCCTCTCTAAAATTCCTGCAGGGCACCAACCACATGTTACCATGGTCAAAGCAGCAACAGGCATGTACACAATGAGGGTGAGTATTCCACCCTACCTGCGTGATGGAATACAGAGAACCATAGCAAAGGAATTAAGAGATTCCTCCTGATAACAGGCCCAGCAGAGTCTTGACAGAAACGGGGAAGGAGCTCAAATTCTAACTGTGGGGTTACTGCTTATCTCCGCCTGGTTTCTCTCCTCCTCCTCGACTCCCCCCCCGCACAGTTCTTCCCACAACAGCAGTAACCTCTGCCGGCCAGTGCACCTCGCTCTCCACAGAGAGTAAAGGACTCTGTTTGCGTTTTCACCCTGACGAGACACCATTGCTGAGCGACGCTCCCGCAGCACTGGGCTGCCCTCGCCGACCCACGGCCCAGGCGGAGAGACGCGGGGCTGCCCCGCGGCCTTTGCTCCTGAGCTCCCTCCGCGGCGCAGGCCAGGGGCGGGGCGGGGCCGCGGGGCTCCTGTCGGCGGCCCCGCAGGACGGCGCCTAAGGGCCCGCGCCCGCGAGGCACCGGCTGCGGGCGCGCGTGGCGGCCCAGCCGGCAGCGCCCTTGGCCACGCGGACCGCCGCCTCAGCCGGCCCCGCCGCGCTCCCCGCCGCCTCAGCGGGCTGCCGGCCGGCCCCGCGGCGCAGGGTCTCACCTGGAGGGGGCCGGCGGGCGGGCGGCGGCGGCCGCGGGCTGGCGGAGGAGGGGCAGGAGGCGCGGGCACAGCGCCCGGAGGCGCCCAGCGGAGCTCAGCAGCGCGGCCATGACCGCCGCGCGCGCCGGACGCGAAGGAGCACGTGAGGCGGGCGCCGCGCTAGCGCGCATGCGCACGAGGGGAGGGTAGGCGCCGACGCTCCGCCGGTAGCGGCTACGTGTTGGGCGGAACCATTCTCCGCAGGGGGCGTCGCTGGCTCCGCTCTCGGAATGGGCCCGCTCAGGCACCAGCGCGCTTTCAAGTCCACCCCGTGCCGCCGATGGGACGCTCCACGCAAGGTCGGCGGCGCAGCCCCAAGCTCGGATTGGGTCGATCGGCAACCAACCCGGAGTTGCTCCAGCGGAAGGTGGCCGGCAGGGTGCCCTTAGCTGTTCGGGAGAGGAGGTGTGGGTACGGGGCGCTCCCGAGGGCCGCAGGAAGCGAGGGGAGGCACGGGCAGCCCGGGAGGTGACACGGCTTTGCGCGCTTTCTGTCCGGTGCTGCCAGAGGTGGCGTTAGTGTTGGACGGTCTCGCGGGTGGCGGGCACTGCTCGTCCTTGCTCGCGGCAGGACGTCACGTGGGTGGTGAGGCGCTTCACGGCGGCTCGTGTTCCTACAGGGCTCAGGCGGCACGGGCCGGGCGCGCGCCTGGCGGCGTCCCCCGCACCTTGAAAACGTGACGTGATGCGAGCGAGCGCGGGAAAAGAAGCCTCAGCCTGTTCTCCTCGATAATGTGGCGGGCTCTGCCTTGACCTGTTGCCCCAAGGAAGCAATACCGGCGTGGTTTCGCTGGGACAGCTGCGGTTGGCGGTCAGCCCTGGCAGGGATCTCTGGAGTGGCGTCATCCCTTGCTTCCCTCCCTGCCGGGAGCAAAATGGGAGTGAGTAAAGGGAAGAACCTCCATTAAAAACTTTCAAATGGTAAATCTCTGCCTGAGCTTGGTTATGTTTACCAAGATGCCGTCTGCATTGCTGTTTAATTTTGGCATTCCACGTTAAAACTGGTTCCCATGACATAAAACACTAAATTAGGTACTTGTATTTTCATACAAAAAACATGTAATTATATTTCCGATAGATTGCAAATAATTACTCCAGAGGGCAGTTTGTTAAGCAAAAGAGATGATTGATTTTTATCAGATCAATTGCAATCAGCCGTTTCCTGTTACACTTTACTTGGTAAGACTTGTAAAGTTTCCTCATCAAGATGCAGAGTGCCCTGTTTTTAAAAGTTAGGAACATCCACTTCTGCTCTTTATAATAAAGTCCTGGATGCTCAAGACTTCTTGTATTTGAGCTGTAAGGCATGAGCTGCTGCTAGTAAGACAATATTTGCGGTGTTACTAGTTACCATTGCTTCCGCTGTATCACAGTGTTACAGTGTTTTGCTGAATACAGATTTCAGTCTTCAAGACCAAGATGAAATTTTTAACTCAAGTACAAACTTAGTAGCATTCATGCTAATTATTAGGCTGGCTTAGATATGTGCTTACCAAACTTGATTATGGAGTAGAGCACCTGGGAACTCATTCTGAAGACACAATACGAAAAAGTCTACAATGTTTACAATAAGGACCAGAAATGACAAAGCACAAGACTGGAAAGAGCAAAGGAAAATAATGAGATTACGTTGGTCAGCATAATAGTAGGCTGTTGTTGCTGAGACTTCACTGTACTTAATCAGTGAAGAACAATTTTAAGAAGTGCTTTGAAGGAGAACAATAGAATAGATGCTGACTGGGAATTCCTCCAAAGGACAAAGAAAATGCAAAGGTGTTTGGAAATCTCGTAAGTAGATTACAGTATCTGAAATGATGAACTGCTCAGAGAGGAGTTGTCTTTTCACTGCTGACTTAGGGGTTGCAGATATGATTCTGTAAAAGCAGTTATTTGACGTGAAAAGGAAAGGAGGTCCCAATGAATTAATTCAAAATGTGATATACCTGAAACAGTAGACTTAAGAAATTGTGTTTGCTGAAGTTCTCTGAATGGATGTGGGGGTCTAGATCACACTTATCAAAATCTGGTAGATTGAGACATGTTTGGAGTCTAGATGAGAGTTATAGTTCTCTGGGTGAAGGAAGCATGTACTAGGTTATGCTATTCATGTTCATATGCGAAAATCTAGAGAAATCTAGAGAAATGGTAATATCACTAGTGGTAGTTGAAAAACAGGAGAGGTTATTAGTTGAAGAGTGAAAGCTTTATTTTAACCATGTCAGGCTTGAGTTGAGTCATATATAAGATGTGAATGAGCCACCAGGATTTCATTATGGACAAAAAAGCTTGTGATAGATCTGCGAGTCCTCAGTGCAGTAGCTATGCCGTGTTTGTAGAAAGATTACCCACGGATGAGAGATGCAGGTCCAGAGATACAGAAAAGGCCAAAGGCACAAACATACCCAAAGAGGAATATGAAGATACTCATCCAAGTAGGAAGATTGCAAAAGATGCTTTAGGGAAAGGAAGCAGTTGTAAAAGCCACAGAGGACAAGCTGTGGTCAGCTGCGTAAGGGACAACTGAGAAATGAGATGTGAATGAGACCAGGTTCAGATGGGAGGAAAAAATGTGCAGCAGACAAGGGACCAGGAAAAGGAAGCAGTCTAAGGAAACATGGTTTATTGGTCTTGCAACCAAAATAAATAGTTAACAGAAAGCTCCACACGGGCAAAAGAAATCCTCTGCTGACTTCTTGCTTTTTACCTTCGCTAAACAGGCCACGTCCTCCAAGTTTCTAGGCTGGATTCACTCTGCCCAGGCAATTTATTCCCATTGTCAGTAACTCCCAGAAACCTATCCGTAGTGATAATATTTAAGCAGTGCCAGGTTATGTTCCTGGGCTCTGGAGCTGTGTCTCTGCTATTGAATTCCTATTGTCTACAACAATTTCAGCCTGTGCCAGACAATTGCCTGGCACAGTTTGAGGAATTAGCACCAGAGAGCTTGGGGCTGTTGCCAGTAGACAGTCTGGTGATGGCCAGGCAGTGCTGGAGAGCAGAAGGATTTAAAAGTAAGGACTCTGGCCATAATTTTCAGTTGGCTTGAAGGCCGCAGGATGGTTCTGGTCATTTAAGGTAATGGATGTATATGGTTATTTAAGGATGGATGTAGCCTACATGCATACTACCTTTTCTGGAACTTGTAAGGTTTCATTTCATAGAGAGTTTATCAAAACCACTTCTCAATAATTTTTAAAACTTAATTGAAATGTGACAGGGAAATTACCAAAGCAAGAGGTAGAATGACATGCAGTAATTAAAACTCTTTTGCTCACTCTCCTGTCTTTCAAATAAAACCGCTAGTGTGCAAAATGTCTTTTAAAAGTAGCGTATTCCACACCTGACTTTAGATGGTCTTAAACTCCAAAGTTAAAATCACAATATAAATGCATTCCCAGAATCCCCCATTCCCTAAATTAACATGGCCTCCACTAGAGGCAGCTCTGTGCGGATGGCATGAGTGCAGTAAGACAGGAACATCCATCCTCCTACCAAGATCATAATCCAACAAGGTGCATGTTCTATATCATGCAATGGGGAGAGGCAACATAGTTCCTAACATTCATGTAGGGGCTCTGTTCATCTTGGGAAATCGACTACCAGGAAGGTTTTCCATGGAGAGATTTGGTTGGGGCGTTTACCTGAGGTCTGGGGGAAGGTAGGGATTGGAACTGAGAAGATTATGAGATACATATATATTTGTATTGTTAATATCAATTTATTTCTGATGTCTGAGTAAAGAAACCTTAGATTTCAGACCAAAGAGCTTCTGGTATGAAGAATATACATTTTTAATATGTCTTGAGGGAACATGACAAAGAAACCAAAAAGTGACCTTTCCTGCCTGTGGCTTGTTCTCCAAACCTGACTGCAAGTGTTGGCTTAAGTCTCTGCCTCAGGCATGCAATTCAGGCTGAAGAAATAGAGCCTCTGCGATAGATGACTCTCCGGGCAGTAAAAGTCAGAAGACAGAACCATAACAAATAATGTGGTTCTCTGTGGTTCTCTGTATGTTTATGTGTATATATATATATATCTGGATACAGATACATCTATATACGGAAACTTTTTTGTGTCAGTAATGAAAATCGAAGTCTAAAGTCACGCTTGCTGAGGGTTTTGTACACTTTTAATATCTCATTTCCATTTTGTTCTGAGGGGAGAAAGTGGAATCAGCTTAAAATACTCACAGGATTGTTATTGCAAACCCTCACATTTTTCTATTGAATTTATTAATACTTTTCAGATTGTGTGAAAATGCATATTTCAGCTTCATTTGGAAAAAAAAAAACAAACCCTTATACCTGAGAATGTCTGATAAATGCAGAGAAAACATACTTTTCAAAAGAGTGTTTCTTAAAACAAATTCGTGATTTTTTTTAGAGATTGAGTTCCTTGATGCTGGCAATAGTGTGATTTACTTCATTTACTTCTCTGTAATATTTTTGAGGATCCCAAATCGCCTCCAGCTTTTAACACATACGTGTCTTTCAGGTCTTGTAATTTGGCCAGTGTTGCCTAACGTACAGCAAAGCAGGTTCTCCATAAAAAATCTGTAGTTGCAAATAAAATTCAAGTCAACATGTTTTCTGAAGTAGTCAGGTTTTATTTTGAGAGAATGAAAATGAAGTAAGTTCAAGAGCTATAGAAGTGAGATGGAGGTGGTACAGCTGAACATGTTGTTCAGGAGGGAAGTGGAGAAGGATGACAACAGAGTAGTTTGATAGAAAGGAAGGAGAAATCTGTGAGATGACAGTAACTGAGTAACGGGTAAGGCTGCTGACTGTGGATGGCAAAGGGATTGCTGTTCACATCCCAGAAACAAGATGAAAGTAACACCAGCTCACTTTCAGGAACATAGTGGGAAGATACAGGGTTTTTTTTCATGGACTTTTAGGGTTAAATTTTGTTTTTCAGATGCCTTTGGGGGCTGTTTGTCTTTCAAGAGTCAAATGTTTCCTCTCTTCCCCTCATCAAAAAAAGCTCCCCTTATCCATGCTGTAAATTTGCTTAGGTTTAAGCCAATCTCAGAATTTATGGAAGCCTGACTGCATAGCTTTGATGGTATGATGTGTTGTTTTGCTGTGTTCTGGGTCTGGTAGGGTGATAAAATCAAACTAAGGTACTGGAACAGGAACAAGTAGTAGCATGGAAAAAGTCAGTGTGCCAAATCTTAGGATTTGTAGGATGATATGTAAGAGTCTTATTAAAATGACAAATTAGAAGGCAAACACAAGAACTGGAGAAAGATGGATACTAAACAACTTGAATGGAAAATTGCTTCCTGAGAGTCCCATTGATTTTCATATATCATGCTCGGTTTTCATGTAAAACAGTTCCTTTGCAAAGGCAAATGGTGACTTAATCTCTAACAAAATGCTAAATTAATTCCTTATTGTGTCTATCTGTTAAAATGTTTCTGCAGGCTGAAGTATGCCTTTGCTGCTATTTGATCCCACTCAAAATCTTTGATGAGTTATTTTAGAGCTGTATTGCAGTGTAAAATAGTTACTAATATTTCCACTGAAGATACAAAATAATTTAGCTCCCTGTTCTCCTCAGCTATGTTAGTTTTGCAAGGTTAGTAGAAATTTTAATAAGTAGTAGAACCTTTATTTTTGTAACCAAGTCAGCAGATCTCATCCTGGCTATCTATGGGGAGTAGATGTGATGAGTAAGAAGGTGCTTTTTTTATATAGTTACTTTTCAAAGGATCACAATTTGAAAATGGTTGTGACATAACTGGGTCACATCTGAAATTTTTCTATAAGCTGCATAAAATGAGAAGTTGAGGTAGCAGCTTTTGTCAGAAGTTATATTCTTAAAGCTGTAGTGAATCATATAGCTGAGAGATTTGCATATTGTACTGTTACTGAAAACTGCAAAACAGTCATAAATCTGTGTAACTGTTTAGTAGTCCTTTCGTATCTTAAATCTGTTGCTTTTGAATAATAACAAAGTAAGAATTAGGATGGATATGCATGTGCATCACATACTGTGTTTCTTCTGTCATTGCCTTTGTTTAACATGTTTAATTGCGGACACTGTTGCAAAGAATGTCATGTCCCAGGATTTAGCTGTTAGGAGTGTTGGAGGGGAAAAAATAGTAAGACAATTTCAGGAATGATAAAACTATTTCAGCTGCCTGTAGCTCTAGTACGTAATAAACCATTTTCAAATTTTGATGCATGCTTTAACTTCTGGTTGGAAACAAGAATGGAATGATTCAGAGATCACATAGATTGCTAGCTGGACTGGGAAATTATAATAAAACATGATTCATAAGCTTAAAGGTTTTACTCGAGAATAAGAATCCTTATGCTGTTTTTATATCAGTGGGCACACTGGCTGATACTTTCTGCCAAATCTCCTCCTACCCCAAACAATGAAAAAATGTATAATTCTGGATATAAGACAGATCAAGTGAGAGCACCTAAAGCCTAGGCTTCTGCTTTAGTATAAACTATTTCAGGTTTTCTTACATATGTTCTGATTTATCTTAACGGTTACTGAATAGTTTTTTAGGAGTTGGGCAGTTAGTCATGTGTGTTCTAGAAGGTTTAATCCCCTTAGAGTCTGCAAAACCTAATCCCCTAACATGAAAACAAATGCTAACTCCCTTGTGTACACATGCAGTATATGTATACCTCACACCTCTGCCTCACTGGTGTACATATCAGGGACAGATGCAAGCAGCTGCTATACATTTTTACAACTCATTTGTCTGAACAACATTTAACTTAGTTTCATTCAACTTATTCAAATATGATATGTCTGTCTAAAATGATAGCCACATTATGATTATTTTTATGAACAATAGTAAAATTATCTTTTATTTTATTAAAAGCTCCCATTTTTATGTTTATTTATCTTCCCTCAGTGTAAGGCCGTAAACATGACTGATCGAGAAGTCAGAAATGTCTGGAGAGGTGTAAACAAGTATTTGGAAGGACAGAGAGCAAGTATCTTTTAAAACAGATCAGTCACTGATAGAAAAAGTTTTAAGTATTTTTGGCAGCTGATCTGCCTTGAGAGTTTTTTTTTTCTCTTGGTAATTTTTCCATCATCCCTGCTGGACATTTCTGCCCCGCTGGTTTAGTCAAATGCCAGATCAAATGTTGGTATGGCTGTGCTCTAATCGAGGAGTAATACTTCCAATGGTGAAGGCAGGACAAAACCAATCTTTTTTTAACTTTTTTTTTTTTTTTTAAGTGCAACTACTGATTGTGCTACAAGAGAAAACTTATAACTCAAGTGTCAATTAGTCGTGCAGAAAATTTGTATTGCTTCCCTGTCTTAAATTGTTTTCTAAAAGAATTTCCTCCTGAACTCCAGAGCTGCTGAATTTGAAAAACTATAGATACATGTAACATAAGTAAGGTTCAGTGCTGGCCTTTTCCATGTTTCTTTAGGCCTTTGAATAGGTTTTATATATATATATATAAAATATATATATATATATATATATAAATATATATATATATATATATATATATAAAATATATATATATATATAAAAAATAGATTTTTTTCTCAAGAAGTGCACATTCATAGTAAAACATCTTTCTAGCTAGACCTGTGCACGGACACAGTGAGTTGGGGACAAAATGTCAGCTCAATTGAGATACAATTTTCAGCAACAAGAGTCAAATCCAAGTGTGAATTGCAAATTTGCTTAACAAACAGCTTGAATTCTCTTTGTGGTTTCTGGGTACCTTGTATTTCCTAACTATTCAGCTTTTATACTAGCCAAAATAAACGTTTATCATTAAATACTGCAGACTGTATTGAACGGATTTTATTTTTAAAAACTTCAATTAGTATGACTGGAATTGGTATCATTTAACTGGAGAGAGTAACCTGTTTCAGCAACGTGGGTTGTGTTGCTGATATTTTCCCATTGCTGCAGTCTGTGAAGCCTGGAAGGTTCAAGTGTTTCCCATAGGGCAGATACTGTCTGGATAAATCAAGATACAATAGCAGTCAGATATATTGGGCTATCCAAGGTGCAGCACCAGTGATTCCTGCAAAGAAAGAAAAAATATTTACATTTTAAACATATCTTCTATGAAAAAAAAAAAATCCGTTTTAATTTTCCCTAACTTGTCTAATAAATTACTTTGTGGCAGGAAAGTATTTGTGTATTTCTGTAAACTTGTGTTTAAAGGCATTGATCGGAAACATGCAAAGGAGGTGGTATTTTTAGCAGTGTGGAAAGAAATATGGCAAACACTGATTCACTCTGCAAAATTCTCTGCTTATTATTGGCAAATACATGTTCTGATGAAGCCATTAAACACTTTTTGATTATTTTACTAAATCAGTGACTTGGACAAGAATTTCATGCTCCACTAAATCTGATTTTGTATGCTGGCCTTAAAATAAAATTTTAAAAAGAGCTTTGTCCTCATTTGCTTTGTTTCTTGATTGTTGCTGTTATTTGGAAAGTACCAGTAAAAGTTGTGTATTTTCAAAGGGAAGAGCGTATTGCATCTTCATCAGTGCGAATTTCTTCCCACATATTTGCAATATTTGAGCTGAATAGATGTTAGCGAAGAAAGAAACCCCAAATAACAAGTTCTTAAATGGTATGTCCAGCTTTATAAACTTACAGGACAAACTGATACTGAAGGATTCCTCCTGCTCTTCTGCTTTATGCAAAGGAGCTTCTGGCTACATCTGATCACTGGAAAATGTCTCTTCCATCCAAGAGACTGGATGTCTCTCCAGTGTGCACTGTGACAGGTTCGCGGGTTGGGTGAAAATCGTGCGTGAATCCTGTTTGAAGTTTAGGCACTCTATGTAAATCTTAAGTTATTCAGATTTTGTTAGTGGCCCAACCCCTGATGTGATGCCTTCTTGTTATCCAGGTACTCTGTAGTCAGCAGTTGCAAACGAATGGCAGAAAAGTATGTTTATTGCTGTCTAGTACTAGCAACATATCTGTCTGGTTTAAACACGGATTTTGAAAGATGTTCAACTACCTATACTTGAAAATGAAGACATTTCTCTGTTTTAACTAGCCAAAAGGTTTCAGGTTGCTTGTACAATCTGATGGCTGAGATCGAGTCGTTATATTAAAACTCTTATCCCAGAGACTGTTCTCATTTAGCCTAAAAGCACAGAAAAGGAATTTTTTCATGACAGGAAAAAGGAGCAGTTCTGTTAGCAAAAGGCCAGTTTCTCAACAGAAAAGGCAGAATTTTCTACAGTGCAGAAAATGTAGAAATACTTAATGATGTCATGGTTGGAATGTACAGCAAACCTGGATATATGAACAGTAAAACTATTTGCCCCACAGTGAAGAAGATAACAGGACTACTTTTTAGTGTTCAATATTTTAATATATGTGGATAGTCTTGAGAGGTTCTTCACAAACCTGTCCGGACTAATGATGTTGATTTTAAATGAAAATCCATGAAATTCCAGAGAATCAGGACAATGTTCTGCTGCTGTTGTATGTGATAAGATGGTTGAGTCGGGAAATGAAATATAGGACAGATATTTAGGCATGGAGTTTCAAGACAGTAACAGGTCAACTGATGATGGACTTCAATAGAGAATTAAATGCTGAGAATACAGTTAATGTTGACCAGCAGGATTTCACAGAAATTAGGTCTTGTCAAATAGATTGATATTGTTCTGACAGGATCTAGTTGATAAAGGTGACTGCTGTGTTGGCCCACTTTTGTAAAGCATTTGACTTAGTGACACCAATTCAAAAATGATTGCTATTCAACAACAGTAAATTCAGAGTGCGTTAGCTAGTAATATTCAAAATGCGTTTGCTAGAAATGGCTACCAAAATAAATTATTATCTAGTGAGGTTATGCAGAGATCATTCTCAGCTTAGTGCTTAAAACATAAGGGAAAAATCCCTCTCTGAATTAGTGAGAAAAATAAGGCAGCAGTAGGTGATGGAAATAGCTCATTTCTACAAAATTATTTGGATCATGTTGTCAGCTGGTACAGATGAACAACAACTAAGTTATTTCAGCACATGTAAATTCAGATGGGTTGCAACGAGTAGTCACTGCTCAAGAGGACGCCCTCCTTCTGTGGGACCTGCCCGAGAATGTTCTCCATGTGGGTCAGGACAGTACTAGGTGGTGGGAAGAATGTTGCTGGTGCTGAGAACACCTTCAGGTGCTGTGATCAGCTTGATGTGTGCATGTATTAACTCTTCTATCTTTGCTTAGAGAGTGTGTTAGAATAATGCCATGCCATTTCCATCCCCACTTCTCTGTTTAAATCCTTCTTCCACGTGCTTCTTATTTAATGAACATTAACATGCAGTTTTATTGTGTAGGCCCAAAAATTCATGGAGGAAAGGCAAGGACAGAGCAGGATTCAGGAAAAAATATGAAAGTTCGAAAGAATTTTGATGAATCAAATAAATAAGCTTAGGCTGATCTTTATACATAAAAAAATGGTTGTTCTCTTTGAGGCAGTAGACTATGTGTCCAAGAGTGAGGCTGTTGTGTGAATCATGTCTGGTACCTGGGGGGATTCAGTCTGTCACTAAGATCTGAGAAACCCTCCGAGACAGGTAGCAAGAAGGATATATTAGAAATATTTCCCTTGACCTGTATGTTGCTTCTGAGTCCTCACCCATGCTATCCTTTTGTGCTGGCACAAATGTTTATGTAGCTGCTTGTTGAACCAGGTGGCTGTATCAGTCTGGGTTTGTTTTAAGCCAGATCATCTCCCCAGTCCTTCACACTGCACAGCCACACAGATGTTTGTGCCAACACAAGGTGATGAGAAGGGCTGAGCCTGTGCAGAAATGGGAAGCAAAGAGACTGGTGGTGGCTGGATGTCTTGTTTTAGCAATGATGTTATTTTATCCTGTCTTGAAGTGCTCATGAAACTAAAGTTAGATACTAAATTCATTATTTTAAATGTTATCTAGTGATATATCAGTTCTCATTTAAGAGCAAATTTTAGTAGAACAATGCTAAAACTGCTGCTAATACTGCTAACAAGTTACAGTGCTTTATAACACTCAGGCCAAGTAGAATATTTTCATGACTCTAAGCTAGGGACTGGAAGGGCAACTGTAGAGAAGGATCTTGCTGCTGACGGTTAGCTATCTGTACCCTGGGTTCCTGTGTTAGATATTCCCTGGCTACACAGAATGATCTTTGTTAGTAGTTCTTACTGTGCTTCTTTCAGCATTGAATGCAATTCTGGAGATAAGCTTGATATCATTTATCAACATTTTAAAACTTTCGTTTTGGAGGAAGAATTTCTTGAAGTATGTAAAACTTAAACTGAGAGTAGAAACATTCTTTGTACAGAATAAGGGGAACTCCACGAAGATTTAATTGATGATACATACAATGCTTAAAATTTACATCCTCGGTTCTGAAAAAAAAGTTAAAACATAGAGAAAGGAATCTGTATGGTTATGGCCCAAAGTTTTGTTTCTGGTCCTTGTAGAACTTCAGTGTAAGGACTTCATCACTGGCATTTTAGGGCATGCAAGGACTTATGGATCAACTCAATAGCATTTATATTTGTTTAAAATACTTCACTTGCTTCTGTTCAGCACTACTATACATTTTTCTGGCAAGGTTGTATTTGAATCATGGATAATTTGATCATTCCCAGTTTAAAAAACAACTAGAATTACAGCCATATTAAACATGCCCACTTTCCTGCAGGTTCATTTACAGCTAAAACTCATTATTTGGTCAAGACTCTCCATCTTCCCAGAGTTTTTAGCAAAGGTTATCTCTATGTGACAAAATTCAAGCTCAAGCATTTAAAAAAGACTTACAAGAACAAATGGAATCTTAATTTTTTTAACCTAGAAAACTACTTTCAACACTTGTTGGAATCTGAATTTAGAAGATGCACAGTGAATTAGTTGGAATGCATTAGGACTCCAGCAGAAAAGGTTTTGCCTATTGGCAAGAAAGGTTAAAAGAGGAATGGAGCTGGTCCCTTATGTTGAGGATCTTGGCAAGTTCATCTCTTAATTTTCTTTTTTCCCCAATATTAGGCATCAGAATTTAAGTGTTTTCTTCTGCACTCTAGTTGTGTGTATGTTACTTTTTTTTTATCCCTGAACTACAATTTATTTCCTCGTTTTAAGAAGAAATTTAAGTGTTATTTTCTGGGTTTTGGTTTTGTTTCAATTTCCACATATAAACTTCATAATATCACATTTTACTTTCATATTTTTAATTACTCACTGGATAGCTCCAGCCACTGGCTTTACTGTACTTGAGCCATATAATTACTGAGATGTATGTGAGGATAGCGATGTGCCTAAACATTTGTGGCATGCAGACCCAGAAGTTCATTGAGCAAACGTTTCCCTTACCAATACCAAATTCCATTTTGAATATTTGATACATGGATGATGATACAAAGTTTTCCTTCTATATCACAGAATCACAGAATGTCAGGGATTGGAAGGGACCTCAAAAGATCATCTAGTCCAATCCCCCTGCCGGAGCAGGAACACCCAGATGAGGTTACACAGGAAGGTGTCCAGGTGGGTTTTGAATGTCTCCAGAGAAGGCGACTCCACAGCTCCCCTGGGCAGCCTGTTCCTGTGTTCTGTCACCCTCACTGAGAAGTTTCTTCTCAAATTTAAGTGGAACCTCTTGTGTTCCAGTTTGAACCCATTACCCCTTGTCTTACCATTGGTTGTCACTGAGAAGAGCCTGGCTCCATCCTTCTGACACTCACCCTTTATATATTTGTAAACATTAATGAGGTCACCCCTCAGTCTCCTCTTCTCCAAGCTCAAGAGCCCCAGCTCCCTCAGCCTTTCCTCATAAGGGAGATGCTCCACTCCCTTCATCATTTTGTTGCCCTACGCTGGACTCTCTCCAGCAGTTCCCTGTCCTTCTTGAACTGAGCAGCCCAGAACTGGACACAATATTCCAGGTGTGGTCTCACCAGGGCAGAATAGAGGGGAAGGAGAACCTCTCTCGACCTACTAACCACCCCCCTTCTAATACACCCCAGGATGCCATTGGCCTTCCTGGCCACAAGGGCACAGTGCTGGCTCATGATCATCCTTCTGTCCACCAGGAGCCCCGGGTGCCTTTCCCCTACACTGCTCTCTAATAGATCGTTCCTCAACCTATACTGGAACCTGAGGTTGTTCCTGCCCTTCCTCTACACTTGCCCTTGTTACATACATTTCATTAAATTTTTCCCCACTCAGCCCTCCAGCCTGTCCATGTCTCTGGATGGCAGCACAGCCTTCTGGCATGTCAGCCACTCCTCCCAGCTTGGTGTCATCAGCAAACTTGCTGACAGTACACTCTATTCCCTCATCCAAATCATTGATGAATATATTGAATAATACTGGCCCCAGTACTGACCCCTGAGGCACTCCACTAGATACAGGCCTCCAACTAGACTCTGCCCCATTGACCACAACTCTCTGGCTTCTTTCCTTCAGCCACTTCTCAGTTCACCTCACTGCCCGATCGTCCAGACCACACTTCCTCAGTTTAGCTGTGAGGATGCTGTGGGAGACTGTGTCAAATGCTTTACTGAAGTCAAGGTAGACCACATCCACTGCTCTGCCATCATCTATCCACCTTGTTATGTCTTCATAAAAGGCGATGAGGTTGGTCAAGCACAACTTCCCCTTGGTGAAGCCATGTTGACTGTCCCTAATGACCCTCTTATCCTTGATATGCCTTGAGATGGCACCAAGGATAAGTTGTTCCATCACTTTCCCAGGGATGGAGGTGAGACTGACCAGTCTATCGTTACCCACGTCCTCCTTCTTGCCCTTTTTGAAGACTAGAGTGACATTTGTTCTGCTCCAGTCCTCAGGCACCTCTCCCATTTCCCAAGACTTGGCAAAGATGATGGAGAGCAGTCCAGCAATGACCTCAGCCAGCTCCCTCAGCACCCGCGGGTGCATCCCATCCAGACCCATGGATTTATGGATGTCCAGATTGCCTAACTGCTCCCTAACCCAGTCCTCATCAACCGAGGCAAACCCCTCCATTGTCCTGCCTTCTTCTGGGGCCTCAGCAGTACGGGGCTCCTCAGGACATCTTCTGGCAGAGTAGACAGAGACAAAGAAGGCATTCAGTAACTCTGCCTTCTCTGTGTCTTCTGTCACCAGGGCACCCACCTCGTTCATCAGTGGGCCTACATTGCCTCTGGTATTAGTTTTATCTGCTATGTATTTGAAAAAGCTCTTTCTCTTGTCCTTGATCCCTCTCACCAGGTGTAATTCTAAGGAGGCCTTAGCTTTCCTAGTTGCCTCCCTACACCCTCTGACAACAGCCTTATATTCTTCCCAAGTGGCCAGCCCCTCCTTCCATGATCTATAAACTCTCCTCTTCCACCTGAGCTTACCCAGCAGTTCCCTGTTTAACCACGCAGGTCTCCTGGCTCCCTTCCTTGACTTCCTATGTGTTGGGATGCTCTGATCTTGTGCCCGGTAGAAACAGTCCCTGAACACTAACCAATTTTCTTGGGCCCCTTTACCTTCAAGCAGCCTTGCCCATGAGATTTCCCTTAGCAGTTGCCTAAAAAGGCCAAAGTTTGCCTTGCTGAAATCCAGGGTTGCAATTCTGCTTGCTATTCTGCTCCTACCACATGAGATCCTGAACTCCACCATCTCATGGTTGCTGCAACCAAGGCAGCCCTCAACCTTTACCGCTTCAACCAGACCCTCCTTGTTAGTGAGGATGAAGTCCAGCAGTGCATCCTTGTTAGTGCATCCTCCTTGTTAGTGAGGATGAGGTCCTAGTCGGCTCCTCCACTATTTTTATTAGGAAGTTATCGTCAATGCACTGGAGCACTGGAACAGGCTGCCCAGGGGGGTTGTGGAGTCTCCTTCTCTGGAGACATTCAAAACCCGCCTGGACATGTTCCTGTGCGACCTCACCTAGGTGTTCCTGCTCCAGCAGGGGGATTGGACTAGATGATCTTTTGAGGTCCCTTCCAATCCCAAACATACTGTGATACTGTGAATCTCTTGGACTGTGGCTGGCCAGCCGAGTAGTCCTTCCAGCAAACATCAGGCAAGTTAAAATCATCCACCACAACCAGGGCCTGTGATTGCGAGGCTGCTCTCAGCTGCCTGTAGAAGGCCCCATCAACTTCCTCACCCTGATCTGGCAGCCTGTAATAGACGCCCACAACAGTATCACCCCTGCCAGCCTGCCCCTTAATTCTCACCTACAGACTCTCAACTCACTCCTCATCCATGCCTGAACAGTACTCAATGCATTTTAGTTGCTCTCTCACGTAAGAGCAACTATCTTTCTTTGTGCATTTTCACCTCTTCTGTAATAATTTCTCACTTGACTTTGACAAAACATTATTTTTTCAGGAATTACTTTAATTTGAAAATAAAATACAGCCCTTTCATTTTAGTTCTTTATCACAAAATTTATAAAAGAAGATGTCTTGTTTAATTTTTGGAGGTAGCAGTAGGGCCCTAAGAAAACACGGCAACATTAGTTAGTTGATGTTTTTTGTCCTTAAAAGGAAGCAGTTCAGTTAGGCAAGGTATAAATTACTTTCTAAGTTACTCAGGTTTAATGAAATCCATATAGCAACAAATCTCACTCTGCTCATTTAGCCATCCATGGAATCTGTGAAGAAAAAAGTATATGTGGCTTACATTTCTGATATAAGCAAATAAAACTTGCCATTTTTTTCTTTGACATATTAAAAAGCATCAAAAAAGAATGAAAGATGCTTTTCCGCAGTCCACTTAAAGCTTCTTGGGCTTGGTTCATCATTAGATTTATAATGAGAATGAATTTGGCCTCTGTATTTTTCCTGTCCTACATGGACTTTCCCACTCAAACCAGTCATTTTTTTTACTTTTTATTCCAAATACTTGCTTCCAAGCCTTTTCCTAGCTTTCTTTTTATTGTCAGCATCTGGTTTTCTTCGTTTCCTGTTACCTTTCCATTTGTTCAAGTAGATCTCTTTAAACATTTACAGTTTCGGAATGTTTCCAATCTGCCATTACTAGTAAGCTGTTAAAAGAATTCCTCATCTAGAAATGTCTAAGAAAGACATGGTTATTTCATAAAAAGATTAAATTATTTTTCTAATTATGTGTCAATTTCAATTGTAAAGCCCTCACAGAAATCCATGTGTTTGGTGGTTGTTTCCTTAAATATATCTCGGTGAGAAAGACAAGGGTTGTGAGCGTCAGCAAGATATGCCTTCAAACTGTTTAGGTTTGATTGCATTGCATTATAGAATGCTTCATTACTAGTTTAACCTCTCGAAGGTTTTCAGCTGCTGTTTTATTTAGCTATACCGACTACAGCGCCTACAGCAACTCCAGGCAATGATTCCCCCAGTGGCATGCATGAGCTGCCCTGCTCTACTGCAAAAATACATTATGGCTGAATTTGCCCTCAGAGTTTGGAAAGATCTAAAGTCTTTGGAGACTGGAAATGTGTTTTTTCTTTGTTTTAGCTGGCAGTATGAGCCTCTGGCATTTTAAAGTGCAAGTCATTAGCGTCCACAAGGGTGATGTTAATATGTCTGTGTTTCAATCTCAGGACATTTTCCAGTTGCTTCTGCCACAACAATCTCTGCCATCTCAGTGCTTTTTAAGCCCCTTGTGAATTCAAGTAAGCTTTGCAATGCCAGTAAGAATCACTGTAGACTTCGGCTGAAACCAGTTGCTACCTGATTTATTCTTTTTACGGTAGTTGGCAGTGAAATTTAAAGTCATTCAGAGCTACTTGATGGCAGGGGAGAGGGGGGTGGAATGAAGAGAATGAAGGATGTAATGTTTAGAAACATTAAACACAATCAAAAGAAAAGCTAGAGGACTTTAGACAACTTCATTTTTTTAATTATTTGTTTTTATTTTTTGAAATTGGGAAGCTATGATTTAGACTTCTTACAATACCCATATGCACATACAAAATCCCGGCTACAGTGGTAACATGGCATCCAGAAATAAAAGCAAACTAAAGGATCAATTGAAGCAGTCAAGAGCGTAGCCTGAGGGACCAGATGACAATCCTCATTGACGAGAAGGACGGAATCTGTCAACAAAGGTAATGCCTTCTGGGAAATGCAATAAGGCAACACAGAGAGATCAAGGGCTGACCCTTTCACCCAGCGTGTAAATGCCGAGTGTAGATGTACAGCGTGTTTGGTCAATTGCTGCTTGCTTTCAGTGGGAGAAATGTCAGAATTATTCCCCCTTCCCTTTTAGACTGCTTTACTGTATTCCCTCCAGTTCCCAGCTCAGGCATAATCCCCGCTCCCACAACCAAGAGGAATGTAATCTAATCGGAGGGATAGGGCAGAAGAAGAAAAGAGGTCTGAATGTGGAGACAACCGAGCGAAGCTAAAAACTTAAACATTTTGGCAAGCGTTGCTATTTTTAGGCATTTCATTTGGTCTTAGGGAAAACTAAGTAGTATGGTGCCAAGTCACTAGTGCCTGGGGTGGATCACAAGGTTTCACAGCCGTCACTGCCCATCCCCACTGTGTAAATACATAAAAAGGCCGGGAACTAAGAAATACAGCTCTTCTCTTAGTTTCCTTCTGATTCATTACTGGTTTTCCCCTAAACTTCTTTAAATTAAGAACTCTGCAGGGGGTTATTTTGTCCAGCTCCAAGGGGAGAGGGTCTCCCTGGCACAGGTTCCTGCCCGCTCGTTCCACCAGTGTTGGACTTGGGTGTTTCCAAAAGGAGCAGGAATAGTTGTCTGCACATGTGTGCCCATGTGGGGATGGCTTCATCTGAGAGCTTGAATGGAAGGAGTAATCCTGGAGCACATTTTAATTACTGCTGCCCAGATGATTTGGTGCTTTTTAGAACTAACTCTCTTGCTAATGAAGTGTATGAAGAGTCATGGAAGGGTTGTGGTTTTGGCAAAGCCAATCCAGATCTTCAGATCTGCAGGTAGTGGGATCGTGGTGTATTGGTTAAAAAAAAAAAAAATCTGTTCCTGTTCACCCATCTATTTTTACATTAATTATTACATTTTTTGATAAATATAAGGCTATTCATATGTTTCTAAACTCAGATTTCTTGAAAACATCAGAACTCTCTGAATCACAGAATGGTTGGGGTTAGAAGGGACCTCTGGAGATCATCTCGTCCAAACTACCTGCTAAAGCCGGTTCACCCATATCAGGTTGCACAGGAATGTGTCCAGGTGGGTTTTGAATGTCTCCAGAGAAGGAGACTCCACAGCCTCTCTGGGCAGCCTGTTCCAGGACTCTGGCACCCTCAAGGTAAACAAGTTTCTCCTCATATTCAGATGGAACCTCATGTGCTTCAGTCTGTGCCCATTGCCCCTTATCTTGTCGTTGGGCACCACTGAAAGGAGTCTGGTCCCATCCTCTTGACACCCACCCTTTACCTATTTATAAGCATTGATGAGATCACCTCTCAGCTTCTCTTCTCCAGGCTGAACAGTCTCAGCTGTCTCTGTGTCTCCTCATAAGAAAGGTGCTGTGTAGGCCTCTCATCATCTGATCTTGAGGAACTCACTTTTGTTCATGTGTGTTATAGTAGCCAGTAGCTCTGATCCAGTTAAGACCTTACAGAAACTCTTATGTTACTCTAAATATTGCTAATCGTTTATATTGTATATTGGCCTGATCTGTTTAGACATTGGCCTACAAGGAACTAAAAAATTCAATATAAATTCTGATTTTGGTCAAACTGCAGCCATACTGGACCTGTGCAGAACTGGGAGTGGAAAAGATTGAATGGTGCAAGTGATTAAAAAGCAGAACCCAGGTCCTGGCTGATTCACAGTAGCCTAAATGTCAGCATCTGAGGGGAGGGATGGACTATTATTTTGTATGAGAGGAGGCTGAGCTGTCTTACAGGAACTGTAGCAGTAAATTTGTGGTCATTGGAATGAAAATTCAAAGTTTTGTGACTGAAGTTGTGAAGTGAACGTATGGCAGCAGTAAGGACAGACTTGGTTTGACTTCCAGTCCCATATACCAGAGCACTCTTGCCTCTTTTAATTTGATTTGAATGTGGCTGGAATGAGAAGTGAGGGTCTCCTCATACTCCAAAAATTATATTAAGATGCTCCTTTTAAAGTGCGAATTTGACAGGATTCACAGACAATAACCAGAAATAAAAACTATCATGTATTTCTCCTTAGCTGAAAGTTGCACATCAAAAGAAAACACACATTTAGAAAGCTTTGTACATGTTCCACTGACAAGAAGTAGCAAGGATGACTGCAGGCCTGTGTTTGTGTAACATGTCAGTATGACGTGAATGTTCAGTGTACCTACATTTTAACAGGGGCCGAGTGTATCTGATGTATTTTCAACTTCATTTATTATTGCTTATTTGCAAAAAAAATCTGAGGGCTTCATTCTATTTTAATGATTAATGACCAAGTTTTCTTTATATTGTTAAAAAAATAATATTCCATTTTATATAAATTCAACACAAATTGTTTGAGAATAATTGTCTGAGAATAATCAGTATTCCTTTATATAAATTCAACAGAAATTGTCTGTAGCTATTCAACAGAATAGCTACAAGAGGTTCTGGTTTGCATATCTATCATTCTTCCACTTGGATGCTCTAAAAGCATTTTATAAACAATAATAAATTTAGCTTCACAACACCCTGCTGGTGTGAATGAATATTATGAACATTTTTTAAACATTTTTTAAAATAGGAAAACTGAGGCATAGAGATATTAAAGCAAAATGCCTCAAGCGTAGCCACTGGCATTACTTTGGGATGCTTCCATTTTCTTTCAGCAAAAGCGAATAACGCTACACTATCAAACACTGCATTATCAAACCAATGAAAGTGTAAGGAAAAAGTTTTATGATGCTGTCATCACTTCTGCACTGTTCTTCCTTAGAAGACGACTGGTAGTCTAGGACCATGTTCAGGATTTCAAGGAAAATGACTTCACATTAGCTGGAAAGGACTGTGGTGAACATCAACAGACTTGTTGCATAATGTGGTGCATGAAATATTATGACCCTTGTAATTTGTAATAATGTACAATTGTAGGTGAACATAACTTTGAGATGACTTTCTAAAATAAATGACGAACATTTTATATTTTGATGATAAAGCCATTCCAAATTTCTAGATATGCATTTAAAAACATTTATCTTAGACAGAAATATTTTAAAATGCCCATATCCTTGTACCTCCAGCACAATATTACAAACAAAAAGGTATAGAAAAGTTCTTCTTGTTGCTGCAGATACTCAGTTTTGCTAGTGCAAGAGGAAAAGTCATATTTCATAAGCAAAAATGCCAAAGGAGGAACGTTGCATGAGATGTTAAAAGATTTTGCAGTCTTGGTGAATAATAAGCATTTAGAACCATACACTAGACTCCATTATAACTGTAGCCCATAGATGCATCCAAAGTTTGATCTAAACTAATACCAGTTGCCATGTAGGTACTTCCAAATGTAATTGGAAGATCCTTGGAAATCCTGACGCTGGGTAACAGGGTAACTTACAGTTCATTTTGAAGCACTCGAGCCCTTCGCTGCAGATGTGAGTCAGTGCTTTACCTGAAACTCAGCATTTACTTTTGAGCATTAGCACTGATAATGCTGTGTCTCAAGGAATGAACAGAATTAAGTAATGAATTAATGAAGACAGAAAGCAGGGGTCTTTGTACAACCAATTCTGATTTATTTGAATCTCATGTCTATCAGTGGTCTGTCTTAAAAATAGCTCTCTGTTAATGTAATTAGTTGCTCTGTCAGCTTTTTGGGGTAGGAAAACCTACTATCTTAACTGCTTGGCATCTGAGGGTTATTTTAGTCTTTTCATACGGAGACCATGCTGCAAATGCTGGTGGGTCTTGGAGGACAGATGTGACCCATGAAACAGTGAAACCAATTGCAGTGAATCCTGCTTCAGAACCTCAAGGTGTGGAATACAAACTGGTTCATATTGCTTCATGGAGAGACCACAGCAGTCCCTGAAAAAACAGAATGTCTTTTTCCGACCTTGTTCCTCTGATTGGATAGTACTGCATTTCTCTCATCTTTTCCTACTTAACTAGAAAGCTGCTTGTGGGTTGTTTTTTGTTATTTTCACTTAGCTTCCTAAATAAACTATTACTGAGTATCCTCCAGTCTGGCTGAGCAGAGCTCAGTTCCATTGGGTTGATGGCCTAAGAAGAGGAAGGCATTAAAGTAAAATCTGAGCAGCGGAGTTTGAGCCCCATAGTAAAGTTACTTAATCAAATTGGTTTTCAGGTGTCCACAAGAATGTTTGATAGGAGAGTTTTGGTGGGTTTTTTTAAAAGGCTGTTGATTTCAATATTTGTCCCTTAAGACTCATTGATGGGAAGGCTTTGAGTGCAATGAAAACTGGATCGATTTTAATATAAGTGCTTATTCCGAAAATAATTATTTAAAGTGTTTGTAGGGCAACTCCCTTCAAAAGATTAGCCAGGCTAATCTGATCATACAACCTTTTGAATCTATGGAAGTCTCAAAAGTGCTGTATAGTTGAACTGTTTTCACAAAATAAAACTAGTGTAGTGAGTGTATATATATTCCATTGATTTATGAAATATGTATTAGTAACTATTCTGCAATTCAATGCAGAAACAAAGCTTTCCCTGACTCATGTGACTATCAATATTAATCAAACTATTGCATTCCACTTTACTATTTATGGGCATCACTACTTGTAGGTGCTTCGAGTTAGACCTTTAATAATTAGACTCAACAGGTGGATCATCCCTACCTCAGTCTGTCTCCCCTCCTCTCAGTGTATCTATACACACATGGTTCTACAGTCAGGTAATTTCTACTATGAATGGAAAGGCTAGATTTACTATAGATCTGTCTTGTTTCTAAAAGGTTTTATGATTTTATGATTTTTACTGAGTCTTCCCTGGATTCAAAGTGGTTAGGATCACCAGAGTGGTTAAAACCAGATGGTTTTGCACACAAAAGATATAGAATTCCAAGATCTAAAGCTTGAATAGGAGTTTGTTACAAAAGTTGTCAGTGTCACCTGCATTGAGAGCATGCCTGAATCTTTACTCTGTCTCTGCAGAACAAGGTGGCTGAGGATCACTCTTTCAAATTCTTTTATTTAATGCCATTAATATCAGTGGTTGTAAAGTTCTACAGCTGCTGAATGCCTTTTAAAATTCTCCCCATGGACCATTAGTACAGGACTATTAATGTATTTACTTGTATAGGACTTTGGGCTGAGGACACTTCTCAGACACTGGCCTAAATTGTACCTTTGAGCATACTACTGATAAAAATCGTGCTGTAGAGCTCCATACAGCCCAAGATAATGTAAGCAAAGTACATCAAACATGACCAGAAGTACCACATGACATAATTATTTTCCTGACCTTGTCAAAATTCATTGTGCTGGGAAGCAGCCCTTTTGCTTCCACCGCTCAGATGAGAAGCTGCATTCCAGAACTGGATTTCCACAGGAGCCCATCAGCCCCTTGGCTCGCATGCAGCCAGTCATTCATTTGCCTGTCATGGTGGTTAAATGGAAAGTCTTTTCCTTCTGCACCTGGTTAATGTGTTTCTTGAAAGAAAGTGATATCTGTAATCAGGCTCAACAGGTCATTCTCTTCTCGTATTATCTTATCAGATACGTCTTCTGGCAGGACTGTTCCAGTTTGAGGAGTTCTTTCCTGAACATGTGACCTGAAAGCTTCATAGTAAGATGTCATGTAAAGCTTCCAGATAGGGTCTCACCAGCTGTGTTGCACAATTATATTAGTGGTTCTTCAACAGAAAAATCTCATCTGATACCAGCTTGATGTCATTTGCCCTTCTCATGGTGGCATCAGATTGTCACCTGCAACTCCTCCTGTGATCACTCATTACACCAGAATCTTTCTCCTTATCCAGCTGACGGATTTTTCCCTTTACAACAAAGATTTTCTTATTAATCTCCAAATGTGAATTCTTGCATTTTGTGAAGTACCATTTCTTCACAGTTTTATTATTGCAGTCGTCGGGTCTTTCTCTGAGACTTGCTGACTCTTCGTGTACTGCTGTACCTTTTAGCTGAGCATTGTCAACCCGTCTCATCAGCACTCTGTCGTTTCTGTGTTAAGGTCACAGAACTTTTGACAAAGTTTGGTTTTTTTTTAAAATTGTCCTGGAAGATGCCCACTAATAACCTTTCTCCAGCTTGAAATGCTTATTTTTGACATTGTTTGCTATTATATCCTCTTTGATCAGTTCCTTAAGTACCATGTTTTCCTTTACTAATTTCATCCTCAATTTTCCCAGGTAGCAATTTGTCAAATTTTTCACTGGAAACCTGGCAGAGATTTTCCTCATCTCTTACAGGCAGAAACCATTATTTACTCGAAGAAAAAAACAAGGTTAGGCAGACATGAATGACCAGCAAGAAATTAATTTTTTTCTGCCATTTTCAATCCTATTTATTGAGGAATTTCCATTTGTATCCAGTCTTTCCCGATGTTTTGCTGAAAGTTAGTCCTTGCATGCTATCGTATTATTTATGTCTCATTAACAGGTTTTATCTCCTTCTCAGCCGATACAATTTTCTTCCTGACTTTAAAGACTGTTATTCTTCACTCCCCATTTAGACAAGGTGTTCAAGGATTTCAGTACTGGAAGTTTGAATTTAATGACCTAACTAAAAGAATCTCTTTATAATCCCAAAGTGAGAAATAAACAGCTGAGCAATGGATTTTCTTGCTTGCTTACTTCAGCTGTCAATTGGAATTTTTTAGTTCAGGAAGGACAGAATTTTGGCTGATAGCATCTAATACAATTTTATATTTATTGCATTTCCCTATTTTTGTGTCTTTTACATGAATTCTAATGAAGGATTCACAAGGAAACCCAACTGGCAGTCACTTCCCTATACATTTTATCACATATCCCAATAGGGTGACATTTTTAGCGTGCTTTTCCAAGTTGTTACATTAACAAATTTGCACTGATTTCTTTATCCTGTCATCTAAAGACCACCTTGTAGTTAGACAGTGAACTTTTACAGCATTCCATAGTTGATGCACTGTCTAATGTCACAAATGTCTGCTCAAATTACTTCACTAAGACTTGAGAAGAGTCTACATTGTGCCTTCCATTTGAGCTTGATTTGACAGAATCAGTCCCTGCGCTAGCTCATGGCACTTATCAGTTAGTCAGCCTTCCTCAGGGAAGAGAATTTAGAGTGCACCATATTCAGTTTTCAGATCAAGCCCTGTCCCCTTAGGAAGCGATGTACTGCATTATTAAACAAGGTGCCATCAGCCGTAGCACCATGCTTAAACATTCAGTCAAATAAAAGACGACATCATTATGTTAACTCTTTTTTCACCAGCTTCATTTTATCTTTCAGTGGTTTGAAACAGAACGCTAAAAGACAAAGAAAAAAAATTGCTCCATCTTTCTTATAATTTCTCTGGAAAGTGCATAAACACGGGCAGGAAAACCTGCCTGATGTTATAAAATAATGATAAGCTTAATGCTATATGAGGTGGGTTTTTTTCAAATAAGAATTTTAAAAATTATTGGAGACCAATGTATTGTTAGTTTTATATGTAGTTCTCATATAGACCACTCATTTTGTATGTTTTAATTTAACTGTCATAGCTACACACAACCAAATTCTGAAGATTGCTGTAGCTTCAAATATAGCAAAGACAGAAAAGTTACTACAAGCTAATATATCTAAATGAGAGAAGAAATTGGTCATAAACGTAAAAGTCCCTTTATAAAATGTATTAACTGTTATACCATCCGTACACTGTGCAATAAGGTATTAGTAGATTGTGATCAAATTATGCACACAGTGTCAAGAATCATGGATCCTTTAAAGTATTTTGTGTCATTTCAAGCAAACTGAAAATCCCACAGAAGGGAGACGTGTTCCCTCTTGAAAGTGAGTAGATTCAGGATATATACTTTAAGATTTGCATTTTAAATCTCCTTGGGTCTTCTCCTTATATTCAAAGTGAGTTTTGTACATCTTTATTTCTCTTGTCAGACCAGAAATTGTCCAGATTCTCCGAGAAAAGGAAAGATACCCTTTTTAAAGCTTCATGTTGATATAAATATGAAAATGGATTAAACTCTGCTTCCAATTTTCAAACATATGTACTTCAATGAATATTAAATGGCAGACCCATATCATCATCATGACTTATTTACTTTGTAGAGTTTTTATCAAAAAAGGACTGGAGTTTGCTGTGGAGCGTGAAACTCCACTGTAATTGAGTTTAGAGTGGTAAAACCACTAAAGAGGCCATGGCCCCAGAGAGTTCCCTGAAACCCACCTGTCAGCTGGTGTTACATCACTGATCCAACAAGCCGTGCCTTCCTCTTCCCGCTAAAGACTTCTGTGGCAGAAAAAAAGAAAGAAAAAACACCCGAAGTTGCTCCTAGGAAAAAAACCCTCTGCAACAGCTGCACAGTGTCAGCGGAAATAATGATCTGAAACTCAGCCTCCAAGGGATGCTGGTCTGGGTCCACAGTCTGTAAGGTGTCATTTCTTTCATTGCGATGCCATTAAGCATGGAAGTAATGGAGAGGACATGAAGTGTTCTTTCGCTAAAGTATAAGACGAGAGAGAAAGGGTACTTCAGGATATTGGTAGGATAAGGTGTCTTGTTTTGCTAGAAGGGTAATCTTAAAGGACCGTGCATAAAAATGGCAAATCAGCGCTCACTATTTTACCGTTGAAATTGTACATTTTAACATTGTAGCTTTTGAACACGTATGTTCACATGAAAACTGAAATTTTAAGCAGGTTTAGTTCCATAGTTTCTTTGGGTTAAAAGCAGTTTTTGCAAGTGGATTGAATGACTCAGAAGACTGATACTAGAACACTGTAAAATCATTGATGAAATCAGTCCTCAGGTCAAGCGTTCTGCTTGCAGAACTCCATTTACTTCAGTGGAGTTACACCTGTGCAGGATCTGGTTCTAAGCCAATAGTGACTCCTGATATTTAGCAAATAGTTCACTCGCTTGTTTTCTGCCCAGCAGACAGTTAGATCTGAAGCAAACCTCCTTGCTAGAATTTAAGCACCTGCACAAGCCTTTTTATCAGAGAGGAGGAACTGAACGACATGGGAAATAGGTTCTTTGTGAAACTTAAGGCCATTCCTGCACCAAAATGTCAAGGCAAGCTGGCAGGGCCGTGTGAGCGGTTTTCCAAACTGTCACATTTGTTCTATATTTGGCATGAAAAGAGACTTTCGTCTTCAGAATGTCAATTAAGTCCCTTTATAAAAGCGAACACCTAGTTTCAAAGACAGTTAAATACCCGAACCTTGTTTAAGAGCTTACCTCCGCAGAAATCACTGCTATTCTGACGTTAGATCAAAGTCTATAAAAGAAAAGAGTCCAAATGTTTTCTTTTGAGAAGATGTAGCTGATCATATTGAGTCCCTTTTTGAAGAAAAGGAAAGTGGCTGCTCTGTTAGACTTGGATTTGTTTCAAAGATTGTGGCTGGCAGATGCATTGTTCTGAAAACTACTCCTGCCAGTTTTTTTATCTATTACACCGACATTAATATTCAGTGCAAATGAGTCCTTGGTTTGGTCTTTGAATTACTGCTGTGATCGTCGGTGATGAAACTGAGAAAGGATATGATATTTCTCCTGTATCTTTGCTGCACATCAAAGTCTGAAACAGTGCTTCCTATGGGAGATGCGCTGCTCTCAGAGTTGTCCTGCTGCAACATGCTTCATAAAACAGTTGCTGGGAGGAACACTGCAAATTGCTGTGCCTCGCCTACTTGACCTTGCCATGCAGCTTACTATGAGTGGTACCTCTGCACTGGTTCACTTCTGGGAAAAGGATACACAGAAACCTGCAACCCACTCGAGGAGTGATTTGGGCTCCCAGGCTATTCCTGAAGGAGAATAAGGCTGCTGTTAGTGTGGGTGCTCTTCTAGCTCTCTGGAGGTCTGTTTTCTTTAGATCAGAGATCACTGTAAATTCAGCATCTCCCAATGTTTCTGCTTGATTTCAGCTTCAGACTCAGAGTCTGGAGTGATTATTTATGAACAACATTGACCTGCAGATAACAAATCTGATGTCCCTGACTGAAGAAATCTTCTAATTGTCCATGTTTTCAATATTTCATGCATTTTTGCAACCAAGGAAACGTTTAGGCACATATGCAAATTAAAAAATGTGTGTTGAGAAAAAACACACATTTTGTCTTTTGATGTAATCTTAATGTAAAGAAGCTTTTTTTTTTTTTCGACAAAGGATGCAGCTTAAACATTTAAAATCATTCTAGAAATAAGTTGAATTTCAGTATTGATATATCAAAATGAACTTTACTCCTTTCTTGACGGGCTATACTTCACACCCATCAGGGAATACTTTGGTCTGTAGTGCTGCGCTCTTGGCTGTGGTTTCATTTGGTCTTAAACCAGCTGAACTACGGGCTGTTGCTCAAAGGGCTGATTCTCCTTGGACAATCAGGCTGCTGTTCTTGCCCCAGTACCTGCTGCAGAGTGTCATTTTTTGGAGGCTCTCTGATAGAAAAATTTCCCCCCACCCCCAGTTTTCAGTTGGATCAACTCACTGACCTGGCAAAATCTGATGCTGCAGGATCACTGGGCCTGATATGAGGAAAGTGGTGGGAGCACGGCACCACAGGAAGGACTTTTTTTGATGACAGTTGCACAGGATAAGACGTATTGTGACATCCCTTTGCAGTGAATAATGGTGCTGCTTTATTACCCTAAATGAACAGGGGAAATGTCACTCAATATCTCTGAATTACCTTCATTTTTCTCCCCTTACTTTGCCCACCATGTAATGCTTATGTTCACATCAGCCTTAATTTTAGCAATACATCAAGAATTTGAGAGGTGCTTAAAATAACTGTTTCCATAGATTTTCACGGGCAGTCTTTTTTACATCTCTTTGACTGCTACACAATTTCTTGGCTCCAGCACTGCTCACCCACAGCATTTTTCGGCATCTTTATTTGAGGAGTCCAAAACAGAACAACCGAAGAAACAATGATACCTTACCCCAAATAATTTATATTTTGATATTTGTGGGAGAATCCACCAAATTTCAGGTATTTGTACTTGCCCTGACGGTACCATGAGATGTTCTAGCAGTTGCTTAGCAGAACTTCATGCTGACATATGTTAGAAGTTTATGCTCCTCAGTGACAACAGAGTCAGAACTGTCAGAATGGAAGTGGGCTTGTGGGTTTGGTTGTCGATACCTGTGTTGCTGCTGATATCTCAGCATTGAATATGGAGTCACTGACAAGAAACAAAAGAACAAAAAAAAGCAGTCTGCACATCTTCAATTTTCATTACTCATTTTGCTGTTGCGTGAGGGTGGTAACTGGGTTGTATTGTCGTCATTACTGGAGTTTCATGAAAAGTATGTTGTTACAATCTGTTGCACAGCAAGATGGGCTGTCAGTTCCAGCGGTTTCCTGAAATAAGTGAACATTGCGAAGTCCACAGTACACTCAAGGTATTTCATTTTAAAGTTGGCCAGCTCTGTTTCTGCAGAAGATGCATTACTCTTTGGATGTGCTCGTTACCTCATGTTGATCAGCAGATTTCAAACGAAAGATGTTCACAAATCTTTCACGCATACTGCCCAAACATCGTGGAAGTGAAAAGTTATTATTATTGTTGAGCCTTACATGTCATAGCCAAGCGTGGTACCAGCAGCCTGTCTAGTATATGATGGAGGATATATTACAAGTATTGTAGACTTTGTAGAGATTAAATAAGGCTTCCCCTTCGACAAGCAATATGGAACACTAGATGGCACTCTTGTCCTCAGGATCACAGCCATTTTTGCATGTCCTCGTGTTGCCTAAGTATCCTCACGTTTTGGTCTTTTTTTTTTCCATAATTTTAGAATAAGAAAGGTAGGTGATGTTACAGAGCACGGCTGGGCCACTCTAGTACTGTAATTTAGAAAACTCTCTCCTCCCCAAGCTACTTCTTTCTACAGATTTTGAAAAAAACCCAACCAAACAAACAAAAAATCATTTAATATTGAAAGAAAATGTCACTGAAATAATAGTAACATTAGAGGAGGAACAGGAATGAAAATAATACGGTACTAAGAAGAGTAACATCTTTTAAGGAAACTGTATTTAATCAGGAAAAAAAGGAGAAAGGGGATGCAAAACTATTTTCAACAGACGTTTTCATCCCCCCCATTCCATCTCTGTCATCTATTATTCTTATACTGGCAGATTTTAAATTATTACATAAGCTAAAAATAAATAGCTTCATGTGAGTATGATCCAAATCAAAATTTTACTTTATTTTATGACAATTATTGATTTGATCATTGAACCAAAAATCCATCCTTTGAATATCCCGAAGGCAAAGTGGTACACTGAGCCTCTGCCTGTGTCAGGAACCAGTGGGACATAATAGGATTGGGATTAAAGAGCAGAATGGATGGAGCTAAGGATCCAATGTCCACACAAAATGAGTTACAGTGGGGTTACTTCGACTTGCTCTAATCTGCTTCTATGGGCTGAATGCCCAGATATCAGACAAGGTCTTGGAGCTCAACCTCTGGTTTAGTTCATGATCCCTTGAGATGCTTTTCAGACCACAGTATTACAAAATCGTGTTCAAAGCCTGTTTTGGCTATGCCTGAAAAACACATACTATCTTTTCCATGTATAGTACTTAGAAGTTCTTAGAAATTACAGTATTGCTTTTGATGCCATCAACACAGTGCACAGAGAGCTGGGTTTCTCTGTACATCTCTCCATCACTCAGCTGTAGAAAAAGATTTCTCGCTTTCCTGCCAGGAACAGAAGCTTTCATGAAGTCCTTGTCTCACTGAAATATATTTAACTGTTCTTTACCTCACTTCTATGTGAAAATGCACATATCCCTGTGGTGTTTGTGCCTCATCCTTTTCCATTGTGAGAGGCCTGGCTGCACAATCCTGATGCTGCGTTGGTGATATCTGAGTACAGACCGCTGCTACTCTGTTATAGACCTTCTCTGCTCAACTGGGATTGTTACCAGGGTGTGATCTCCTTGGTGAGAGCCTTGGCTCAGAAGTTTCTTCATCCTGAAGGAGGGGAATCAGGACACAAAGCATGGCTTTCTGTCAGAAGCTGGGATCCCTGTCCTGTCAAATGCAGGCATTGAACAGAATGCAAAGCTGTTTTTTGCACTCTGGTACCACTCAGTACCAATGTTTGCGCTATTTTTTTTTAAATAATTAAGCATCAATTCTTTCTAAATTTTTGCCTTCCCATCACTGTAATTTAAATAATTTTACTTGCATTATTAATGATTTCCATCAACCAAATTGAGAAGGAAGTCAAACCACTGAAATCTTAGGAAGTGAAACCTTATTGCACTGTCCACACAAATAACAAATCTATTGATTTTAGTAGTTCAGCATCCTAATTTTTAGAAGAACTGGAATATCTCCCAGCTGCATTTAAAAAACGCAGGAAAGGCAGCCCTGTCTAGCTAACACAAAGTCAGAAACCTAACAAAGGGAATGCAGCATCGGAAAGTACAAAAGTCAACATGTCAACATAAATCAACTTTGTCAGAATGGAGCAGATGAGTCCATTTGTTGGTAGATCAGATTAACGTAAATCAAGGCAGTATAAAGGTTACACATTATGGGGATTTGTGCCTGGTAAACTTTCATAGTGTGATCAGAGATAGTAATCATCTGGCAGTGGGAATAAAAAGTCAAAGTGAAGCTTAAACACTGAATCAAAAATCAGTCCTGTTAATGTCTAACACACTGGGGTCAAAAATTCATAAGAGTCCAGCTGTGAAAATAAGATGGGAGAGGTATTAGTTTTCTCCATTCTGTATCTCACATTTAAGTGTTGTCAGTTGATGAGGGTTTGTCCCTTGGGAATTGTCATGAGGTAGTTTAGTCCATGTAAAGTGAAAATTTTGCATCACATAGAGGATCTTGTGAAATTCTGTAAGGCATGAGGACTACATGCTGAGATTCATAATGGCGAGGAAGGAACAGCAGAAACAGTAATCTGCCACATGCCCTTATCTGAAAGTGGTTCTTGACAAAAGAAGGCAGCGTGTTTGCAGTGTGGAAGCTATCAGAGTCTGTGACACATTTTAACAGTCAGTGGTTATTAATGGATAAAAACTGGTAACTTTGGACTGATGCTGACATATAGAACTGTTTAGAGTAAATATAAATCCCAAAGGACCCATTCTTTTCACGCCTTTCAGTGTTATTTCTGTTTGTGGTATTGTGTAAAGTTCCATTACTGGGTCAAAGGTTTGATGTAAACAAGCAATAAGCCCTCTAGCAGGATTTATATGCTGAGAAATCTTGAATTAACAAAACAAATCACATGCAGCTTCTTTAAGGCATATTTTGCATAGTGTCTGTGATTCTATTTTACAAAGCTTTTTGTACTTTGTCCATTTTTCCTCTTTGCTTTCAAATTATGGACTCCCAATTCACGGCTTATATCTCCAGAAATGTCTAAATTTATGTAATATCTTTTAGTATCATGGGTTACTGCGTACTCAAGAGAAAGAACCTAAATCAAGAAAATAATGAACTTGAAAAGAAATAAGTGCAATCCTGCTTTTTAAAAAAATTTCTTTGCAATCCTTGGTAGATCATTTAACCTCTGTGATCCAAATTCAGACCCATTAAAAAAGCACTTTCCTCTGTATTTGGCCTCACTCTCTTATTTTTAGAATCATAGATTATTTTTAATTGGTGATGCTTTCCAAACAGTAAGATGCTAATAAGCACACGAACACATTGTGTCTATCTATAAGGGCTGTATTACGTATTTGCAAACTACCTTACACAGAATTGTTGATTTAAGGTATTCAGATTATTTTCCAACATTTAGTTCTTTAGATTATTTAGCTTCAATTAATAGATGAGGTATTGAGTGACATGGAAACTGAGGGAAGATGGTGTCACTACGTAATTTCTTCTCTTGTGATGGTCTAAATGTAATGAATGGAAGGTTGTGAGGATGTTGGCTGAGACCAGCGTGCTTAAGCACACAGCGTATGAGCCCATTTGTTTCTCCAACCCTATGACTTCTTACTTGTGAGTGACTGAAGCTCTGGAAGCTGCAAGTCACAGTCTGAAACAGTGATTTGTCCAGTATAACAGTGACAGCTGTGACAAAGTCAAGATAAACATACACAAGTATCCCAGTTCTTAGTTCCCTGTTCTGGTTGTGCGATCACATTGCCTCCTGCATTATAACTACAGGGAAAGCAACAATAAAAATAAATTTCTCATGTATGTATTTATCCTGTGAAATTGCAGACTGAGAATAATGTATATAACTAACACCAAGCTGTAGTTCTATTACTCTTACTTGGTTAAGTATATTTTACTGAATATTCCTATGATTCCCATGTAGAAGACAGTATTACCCTTTGTGAATAATGGTGGTCTTCGCTTTCCAAATTATCATCAATGGCTTTAACTTTTAAATAAATCACTAAAGGGCCAACTGACTTATCCACTACATTAAGGGAAGCACACTGAGTTGCACAAGTTTCCTCAGCAAATCACAAGGAGCTTGACTTATTGACTCCTTGACTCCTGACTCATAGTTGTCATTTGGGAAACCAACCAACCAACCAATCAACCAATCAACCAAACTTACATTGTAATAAGACAAACATCAGTGCTGATGAGGTGGAAAGGTCATAGCCAGGATCATGAATCATAGTGTTTAATATTCAGAATGGCAAAGAAAGACAGTGAGTGACACAAAAACTGAGGACAGATGATGTCACTTCTTACCTTCTTATCTTGTGGTAATTTAACTGTCATGGGATGGTGCCCTAATCTAATAAAACATGAAGCTGGTTAAAAACTACTAATGATAAAAAGATCTGCAATTAAAATAATAACTAAAGTAATTTACTTCCATACAGAAGGGTCTTAATTTAGTTTAACAATTACTTCTGTGGAAATTATATTATTTGCCACATAAATCTAGCCAACTGAGAAATGGGACAGAAAGCTTTTAGCAGTTCAGAGTAACAGAATACCCATTAATGACATAAAATGAGACCCCAAATATGCTGCTGGAATAAGAGTATGTATAGTAAATGTAGTGAAATGCCCGTGTCCTGAGTTGGAGGCAGTTGTTACTGGGGTAATTGGAAGACGAACATGATCTTGTGGCATTAGGAGTTATAGCAGACCTAGAGAAGAAGGAGGGATGACACTGGATCGGAGCTAGGAGCTCTCAGTGAGCATATCAGTGAAGGGAAAAATATGGTATTTGTAGGAAGATCTGCAGGCATATGATGAACACAACCCCAGACTTGGAGGCTAAGTGAAAATGAACTGTCGCGCTGAAATAATACCTTTTGGCTTAGACTGAGGGTACTCAAGCTGGGTTTCGCTCCAGACATGAAGTCTGTCAATGTTGAAATTGTCCTGAAATCTTTTATTGTAACTTTATAACTTCGGTCACTGGTGCTGATTCAGTACTGCTGTGTACTGTTTGAGTCCGAAAAATGTAGCATGGGGGAAAAAGTACTCCCTTCTGCAAACATTTGAGTTTTCTTGGAAGTTTCCCGTCTGAATACTGACCTGGACTGACCCTGTTTAGCTTGTGAGATCTGATGAGATCAGAGCCTGAGGTTATGGCACTAAACTAAGAAAAGTGATAACAAAACAAAAATGGCATGATTGACAGGGTAGTAGGCTGAATACAATAAACCTATGGAGAACTATGTGTATGTATTCCACTGCTTAATATCCTCTTTGTAGATAAGAAAAATAAGCCTTACCCTGGAGCTAAAATAGTAATGGGATGAGGCCTGCCTGCCTTACTTGATGGCCATAAACAATAAGTATATTATACAAAGATGGATTACTGAAATGGAAAGCCGGTACTCATGAGATGCTACCTTGAGGCAGGACTGAAGCAGGAGCCATCCTGGACCCTTGTGCTATCTCCTTTTGGTGGCCCCATGCTTCTCAGTAAGCTGTGATACGACCTTGTATAGTCCAACTTTAGTGCTTTTCACTGTCAGCTCCATTGAGGCTATAGAAGATTATTTTGCTTGGAGAGAAAAAAAAAATAGAAGAAATGTGAATAAGTCAGTGAAAGCATTTACAGATAAAAGAAGTAGTCATCAGAAAGCTGTCTAAAGAGGTTTCTTTTGTAGTGCACCAACGAAAAGCAGCTTCTTATGGCAATAGAAAAAATGGCAATAGAAGAGTTATGTAAGAAAGCTCAGGTTTCTCTTTTTTGTGTCCATGTTTTTCACTAATCTTGAAAATTATTGAGACATATGCTATTAAGCTTGTGATGTAATGATATTGAACTCATTTAAGAGAGCTGTAATGGCAGATTTTCCCCTCTGCAATGAGAACTGGAAGTTAACTTCAGAAATTAGGCCAAGTTCTAATGTTACTTTGTCGTGTGATAAACAGGGAGAAACTCCATTAATTTCAAAGGAATTATTTCAGATCGTCACCAAATACCTGTCGTTGTTCAGTGCTCAGAGCCTCTATTTTTCAGTGTTTCAGAGAATCAGCATATTTTCTGAACATCTTTAATTTCTATGGACTGTTTTATATGCAAGGTGAAGTCTCATACAGATCTTCTCTTTGTTTGGAACAAGCTGGGACAAATGAGATGTCCCTGTGGCTTTTTTCTCCAATATTCCTGTTTAAGACAGGAATGCAAATACATTTAACTGGAAATTACACAAAGATCTTCCTGTTTTAGAGATTCAGAGCAGGTTTGCAAATTCTGGATGTGAGGTAGAGCTGCTGGGAAATTTTCTTCTGAAACAACTAATGGAAAATTGGATTTCTGAGTGAGCAAAAAGTTTCATAAATGGGAGAATACACAGTTATAAACTTGTAAGTGAATAGAAGTTGCTGATTTAATGTATTTTAGACTGGTTCTGGTGAGGATCTCACAGATCTTCTGACCCTGTTAAATTGACTATAAAGGCCAGAAAAGTTTGACTTATCCTTTTTAGTGCAACTTGGAACACAGGGATTTTCCTCTTTACTAAAAAATTGGAAGTGGTTGTCTTCTGTGCTTTCAGAGGACATGAATTAATTTGGAAAGCAATAGATCATTGTCCTGGTGGCTTTTTCAAATACAGTTTTCTTTCCTTTTGAAGCATACTTGTGAGTGTTATTGTTTTACCTTCCATGTAAAACTCAAACGCGATAGAATATAAAACTCTTTTAGTACTGTTATCTCAGTTGTTGCGAAGTACTGGCTTCAGTCAAATTTACAGGCATAGTTTTGCAAGTACTGAGAAGTCACTTACTCCCTGAGAATAAAATCACTATGGCAGGGACATCTAAAATCTGGAATACAAATCATTTTTATAAAGGCAAAGTGGTTCAACCTTAAATCTTTGTTACTAAATTCATGCATATGCTTTTCAGGCATCTGAGGCTAGCTCTTGGGAAAGATGATATTGGACAAATCCATGATTAGAGCCTTTGTGATGTTAACCATCCCTACTGCGCTGGAATCGATTACACACATTTGGTGAAAGGCAACTTGAATGGTAAGTCACTTAGTCATATTCTCGTTTTCACTCATCATTCAGCTTCCTACTGTCCTCCTGCTCATTCTTTTCTCTTTTTCTCGCAGCAGTATGCACAGCATGTCCCCACCATTGTTCAGCATAGTTTAAAATGGCATTAAGACAGAAAGATTGGTGTAAACATGCAGAAAATGTTCCCAGTGAAATGTCCAGGCTTCTCCACTGCACACACAGCAACAGCTTTCTCACATCCCCAAAGAAAACAGAGAAAGTAGCAGCATTTTACTAATTGTTGCAAACAGGTTGAAGCCCAGTCCTGTGAGTGGGTGAGCACTCGTACTGTACCAGTGAAGTCTGAGCAGCCATGTCTTAGATTTGACCATTTTGCCAAAGAAACTCTGTTTTCTGCTATGTAGAATATTTGGGGTTGAAAATTAACCTGAAGATTAGAACTGGGACAAAACAGAACCCAGACCTCAACTGCAAAGCTATGTCAGATTTACCTTTTTAAACATTAGATTAAATTTCAGGGTACAAACATGGTGAAGTATGAACTCTTTACAAAGAGCAGCATCATAAGAGGACTGAAATCTGAGCAGATTTTCACCCACTGTTTCAAGCTCCATGGTTTTCTTTCTCTTTTGGGGCTTTGGGGGTTTTGCCACTACATAGCAACAGAACTGGCTTCTCGTACTGATGTTTATGTCACTCAGATATCAAACATCAGGATTGTTCGGTTTCACTTCGAACGAGATTGGCTGGCCTGCCTGACAGCACATAGCTACCCAGAGCCATGATGGCAATAGCTCTGAGATCTTCTGGTGATGGTGAGGCTGAATGCTGGGAAAAACATCTGTAATGGACAGCTCGGCCTTGATTTGAGGTGTGTAGCCAGAGTCTGCAGCGGCAAAGCGGTGGTCCAGAAGCCTTGTCAACCATTTCTCAATACCTGTAAAGCCTATCAGCATGGCAGAATGCAGTTCCGAGGCAAGAAATGTGAGCTGCTGAAATGACTTAAGGACCAGCAGTATTGCTACGTTAGCACAGAGCTCTGCTCAGTTTTATAAAACCCATGTTTCTTGTGGAGTCGATGTTTGGCCAGTTGAGCTACCTGCCACAGCTTAAAACCCACCTGAAGAAGTGCCAGTGCAGGTACAGAAATACCGGGTGGTAGGATGCAGCAGGACAGAGGGGAAGGCAGGGCTGCAGAAGTATCATCTCGTCACCTTGGGCTCACTAGCCTGAAACTCTCCTCCTTGGAGCTGAAGACCTCATTTCCAACTGCATTGTGCAGATATCCTGTCCGTCCCTTAGGTCTGCTCACGCTCCCACTGTAGCCAGTGATAAAATTGCTGTGGAATTAAGTCTGGGCAGTACCGTCCTAACAGCTGGGAGCAGAAGTGTTATGAAATCTCCAAAACACCTCAGAGAAGTGGTACCTTCAGAAACTGTAACCCTGCAGGAGCTAAAAGTGCTGAGATCTCACAGGCTGCATGTCAGAGATCTATAGAGCTAAGCTGAAGGGACCCTCTGGTTTGTCTTATACAACACAGGGTGGAGTTTCTCCAGTTATCCTGGTTTTATTCTATATATCAAGTGGTTAACACACAAAATGAGAGGAGAATTGTAAAAAATGTACATTCTCTGTGATGCCCAGCAAAGGCCAGATTTTCACAGTAAGCAGGGCTCTATATTTACTATCTTTTACAGGCGTATTAAAAAAGGTCTGAACAATTGTTGTCCATCCAATGAACCTACCTTTTAGAAATGCTTTCTAGGCTTGGGAAGGTTTGATGCATCTGCTGTGTGGACTAGAGGGTGCACAATGTAATTTCTCCCCTGCCTCTGTATCAGGCAGCATTCCCTAACGTCCCTTCTTTCCAGTAAATAAACCCATGCATAAATAAGACCCTAAAAATAATTTCTCTTTTATTAAATATTTTAGTGAATATTCCTGCTTGCACGGGGTTCTCTTTGGTTCCCCCGAAGCCAGATCTGGCCCACATACAGTGAAAATGAGGCTGTCTGCTCAACATGCAAAACTCCTTATGTTCTAGCAAAGCATCAAGTAAAAGGAAAGGGACTTTTTCTTCCTTTGTCTCCCAGCAATGTTAACTTAGACAGCCACCAGCACATGATTATTTACATAAGGAGGGAACTGCAGAGCTGCTGCCAACTGCCCATAGTGCCTGCCAAAAACAGATGTTAGATGTTACTGTTAGAATAACGTCTTCTTCAGCTTGACATGTGAGTGCTGCAATCTTTATTTAAAAGGAAGAGGAAAAAATATGGTTGAATTAATGAAATGAAGCACACAACATACGGTCTGAAAAAATTATAATGTAAGGGAAAGTGCTAGTTGTCCAATTGCCTAAGACTGCAAAAACTCAGCTGGGTGGATTTGTCACAGAGAACTGTCCTGGTCTGTCACGTAGATGGATCTGGTGACCTAATAAGTCTGTTGAATCGGTACATTTTTACTCCCATGCCTTCCATGAGGCTCTATATTGACTGGGATGCTGATAAATCCAGCATTCTTTGTTAACAAAAATCCACACATGAAGTGCCAGGCAGCCTTATCACAAAAACTATGATTTATGCTTGGGATTTGCTATGATTTTGCATTCATCTGGGGGGCTCTATAAAAACACTGTTCAGATAAATCTTTTGTATTTTATCTGCGAGGTATTTTATTCATGTGTCTTATATGAAAAGAAGGAACCTGCCTGCAAAGGTGAACAATGTTATAATTTATTATTTTGTTTGCCTGTCTTCCTGTAAGAAGGGACCTAAACCTCATTGTCTACAGAGCTGAAAAGCTCACATATATTGCAATCAACCTTATACAGTCAGCCTCTATGAAGACTTACATTGTTGCTGGTACTGTGGGGTCAGTAGAACAAACAAGTCTCATTTTTGCACTTGTATTTTGAGGTTGTGCTTTCATGTGGCCTCAGCCATGTCTAACAATGCTTAGCTCACTCTTCAGCCCTTCCTTTGTTTAATAGTCACACTGTCTTTTCTTGCTAGACAGAGGCTATGGGAACTTAATACCCCTGAGACCTCTGTCCCTTGCCTAAAATACAGATAGATGTGCAGGCACACATACTGCGTGATCTCACCAGCCTTGTTTCTTCAGTAGAACTGGCTTAAATGGGTTCAGATCCTCAGATTTCATGTGTTGTGATTTCATTGCTGGTCCTGTAGTAAAAGCAATTTACACCTATGAGGTGTCTGTCCCCAGATAACTAGGAGATAAGGCCGAGTATCTCTGTCTCCTGCTGCAAGAGCAGCTGATACAAACCGCAGTTTTTAGGACTTCAACTTGAAGCTTCTGTGTGGAAAAGGCAGCCACCTAATTGCACAGCTGCCTACCCTACTAGAGTGTGCAATGAAGTGCTGCCACCTTCTCCTGGACATAGATGGGACAAGAAAGCATGTGAGTGCTTCGTGTCCTCTCTAACCTCTGGTCTTCTCCTTGGCTGGCAAAGGTGGCTGTCAGGGTGTTCCCTGGGTGTTAGACTGGTGGGCAGGTTTGGAGGAGCTGGGCGCTGTGGCCAGGTCAGGGCTGGCAGGAGAGGAAGACCTTGTCCCCTGCTCCTCACACCCGCTGTGTCTGTGGCAAACCCTGGTGCTCCTCTGCTCCTGAAATGGGCTGGTTTAACTGATTAATGTGGCATTTTAGGTGTGTTTTGTTACTTTCTGTGGCTTTGGTGAATTGAGTCAGGTCAGTGAAAAGTCCAACGCATACCAGAGCTTCCATCAGAGAAGAGGAAGAGGAAATGGGATTGCAGGTTTTGGTGGCACTGGTGTATTGGGTAGGCTCAGCCATCTTTCTTAAAAACACCAACAGACTGTGTTGAGATTTTACTGCCACGGGAAGGTTATGCAGACATTACACTTTGTGGTATGGTTTCACAACTGCAATAATCGTGGCTTTTGGTCATTCTGGTTCTTTAGGCATTTTTAATCCCTTTTCTCTTTCAAATTACAGCCTGTTTCTCCAGACATTTGCAAAGGGACTGGGGAAGGACACAATAGGCAAATGTGAGCTGATGCAGCTCTGCAAAGCACACTGATGTGGAGCTTTAGCTGGCTGCAAAATACACTGTGTTTGGCAGTAAAGCCCTTTTTCTTTGCATCCTCCTATCCAAAGAAGTATTTACATGAAATGTCAGTCACCCTGTGGAATTATATGAGAATTAATTATCTGTGGAGAATGATTTGGTCCTATTAATTATGGGTCTCACATAAGAAAAAGAATAGGCCTAACGTGTCATATGATTTTTTTTAGCCAGTGAACTAGGAACTCATCGGCATCAAATATCAATAATGGTTTTGTTGAATACAGATTGATGACCTCTGACAAAAATTATAGGAGAAACTTGTATCATTTTGTCTTATTATAGCCTACTAAGACCTTAGTCAAGATCAGGGTCTTATTTTCTTAGGCTGTCATGCAAGGGGTTAAAGCTGATATTTATCAGATTATTGTTTGCAACCAGTCATGAATGAATAAGGCTTTAATGTATGTAGAGTCAGAAATAACTGATGTTAAAATGCAATTGCAAATCAAATACAGTATTTCATGGAGACAGTTAAAACAGTATGTCTAATTAAGTCTTCATTTAAACATGTGTGTAATTTTGTTGTTCAGACTTATGTACAGCCTTGTAGACTGTTCCCTGCAGTGAATTATGGTGCCTGTTTGTATCTTGCCATTTGGTAAAGGAAATCTTTAGTTCTATGTTTTGAAGATATAGTGAGATATAAACAAAATCATAAGAAGTTTTCTGGGTTATTCAAAAGCTGTATATTTCACAGGGAAAAATGGTATATTTATCATATTGCACTTATAAAATATGCTCTAAGTATTTTATTGTGCCTGTTCTTTATCACTCTTCTCCCATTGTTCACCTTTTCTGAATGGCTGCAAAGCACAGTACTGGCACGGCACATTTGCTGGAATAGGATCCTTTCTAGGGGAAGTAGCTTCTGGGCTGCAAGGGGAAGTCGTGCTTAAATACCAACAAAACAGAGATCACCACCATGTATATGAATTTCTGCAAATATATGAATAAGATGAAATGGCAACCTTTTTTTTTTTTTCTTTTGGGGCCAGAGTAAGTCCTGGAAGTTAAAGTAGAAATTGAAAGAAGGTTTGGTGGTTTTTTTGACTTTTTCAAATTATGAGCAACATGTAGCTGTTACCTTTCTGTGTCACCAAAAGTGTTTTAGGAGGTGGGTTAAAGTAAACCTGAGGACACCTCATGGTATCCAGCTGTTACATGCGCTGAATGCACAATATAGAATCATAGAATCATTTCAGTTGGAAGACACAATCAGGATCATCAAGTCCAACCATAACCTAACTCTAGCACTAAACTATGTCCCTAAGAACCTTGTCTAAATACCTTTTAAACACCTCCAGAGATGGTGACTCCAACACTTCCCTGGGCAGCCTGTTCCAATGTCGAACAACCCTTTCTAGGAAGAATTTTTTCCTAATATCCAATCTAAACCTCCATTGGCAGAAACTGAGACCATTTCCTCTTGTCCTATCACTTGCTACCTGTGAGAAGAGACCAACACCTTCCATGCTACAACCTCCTTTCAGGTAGCTGTAGACAGCAATCAGGTCTCCCCTCAGCCTCCTTTTCTCCAGGATAAACAGCCACAGTTCCCTCAGCTGCTCCTCATCAGACTTGTGCTCCAGACCCCTCACCAGCTTCGTCACCTCCTCTGCATTCTCTCCAGCACCTCGATGTCTTTCCTGTAGTGAGAGGATCAAAACAACACAGGATTCAAGCTGGGGCCTCACCAGCAGTGAGTACAGTGGCACAATCACTTCTTTGGTCCTGCTGGCCACACTATTCCTGATACAAGCCAGGATGCTGTTGGCCTTCTTGGCCACCTGGGCACACTGCTGGCTCATGTGCAGCCAGCTGTCCATCAACACACCCAGATCACTGTCCATCAGGCAGCTTTCCAGTCACTCTTCCCTGAGCCTGTAGCGCTGCCTGGGGTTGTTAAGAACATCACATCAACAACAGAGATGATCCTCCCCCTGTAGGACCATTTGAGATATAAAGGATGATCAAGCAACAGGATAAGCCTGTCTGTAGCTCCTTTTCGGGAAAAAACCAAACAAACAAACAAACAAACAAACAAAAAAAACCCACCACAGCATGTGTACATGTTACTTTGTCCAGCATAGGTACTCTGCTTTCTCGCCTGCATTAGGGTCTTAGCATTTGTTGTGCTATTGAGTCTAACCAATACCCATGTCAGGCAGAGGAGAGATGATGTGAAAGGGTCTCATGGGCAGTGCCCTAAGTTTCACAGGAATTCTGTAGAAAGGAAGTGAAAACCACAGATTCAGTAGGACAAATCCTCTGAGAAATGTTTTTTCTTGAATTAATGCACTACTCCAATGTGGTTTTCTCTGGGACAAAATTGGTGCAAGCTTAATTTTTGTTCAGATATTTTACTGATGCAATGACACACCTAGTGCTGCTTGAAACAGTGAAACTATGACAGAATTTGCTTTTGGGAACCAGTGCTATGGTAGGAGCAATTGACATTGTAAAGCAGATGATTCTCAGTTTTCAGGCAGAGATGTTGGTCTGTAGGTCAAGGAAGCACATTGACACATTCATCCTTCAGCCAATTCCTGTGAGGGTGGAGATTTGAAATTAAAAATAAATGGCAAGAGAAGCATAAAGAGAACTGCCTACAACCAGGATGTTGTGTTTTATGCTTTAGAAAAATCATTTCACCTACTAGCTTGGCTGGTGAGGTTAAGAACTGCAGTTAAATGAAACTGCCAAATCGCAAACCTGTTATTTGGACATAGAAGAGAAAGAAAATTCTAAAGAAAACTCAGATTATACAAATAATTTTGATATCAATTTCATAGCAGTCTATTCAGATAGCATGTAATGGGAAATGCCATAGGGGATGCCCATAAAGACACGTGACTGAAGAAAACCTCCTTCTTTGTTCTGTGTATTTTTCTTAAAAGTATTTCTGTTGCATTTAGTGTAAACTCCACAGCAAAAGCTTTGCTGCTTTGTTTTTTTTCCTAATTTCCATGGAAAGGATAAATTCAAAATGTAAATTTTCAGATATTTTTGAGACACAAGCCATTTTTGCATGCAGATTGGGTTCATTCATGACCATCTATTCAGATGCAGACACATCCTCATACAAGTGCAAAACCACAAACAGAGAAAAAACCCCAACAAGCAAGAAAAATTATAAACAGGAAAAGCCTTCAAGAGGTTTCGCTACAAGTATTTTCCACAGCTCTGTTGGAGGTGAGTGGCCCCTGCTCTGTGATACTTTCTTGGCCACCAGAGATCTGGGCATCAGGCTTTGGTAGGATCTGGGCTGTAGGACTGGACCTGATCGATAAGAAGAGAGCAAGATAAAAAAAGCAACAAAATACATACATAGAGCTACTATTCACTCCTGGATTTTAGGCCTTTTTGCTTTGCTCATACAAGAAAAAGAAGACAAGTGTAAACAACAGCAGAGGCAGGTTATTCATAAACAACAGATCTTACACCTGTGGGCACAGGAGGATAGAAGGACAACTCCACCCTACACGGCACAACCCTATTCATTCCTCTAGTCAACCTTTTGTGGATGGCCTGTGTACATATGGAGGGCTAGAAATTCTTCTGTGACCCATGAACTCGTTTCCCAAATATGCATGATGTACCATACTAATTTGCCATGCTCTCCACATCAATAAATTTATTTCTTCTAAGGGATGGGCCAGCAGACCAGTGCAGCACGAAAGATCCTCTAAAGAGTATTTGAAGTCTTCTGAAAGAGATGGGGAGGGCTACAAACAAGTCCATAAATACAAAGCCTTTGCATCTATTGCCTCCTTCCACAACTGTGTATGTATAGGGAGGCTAGAAACAAGTATAGACATACAGACCCTTCCCATAGATTTCCTCCTTTTGTGTGTGTGTGTGTGTGGTATATGCACACAAACCTTTTTCCCAGAGCAGGAGTAGATGGTGTTTTAATTATAGTGAGGGCCATGTGGAAGAACAACACTTCTTAGTAATTTAGTTAATTTTTTAACCACATGCTGTATCGATGGAGAAGTATATGGTGGAAATAATTTTTCGTTTTGCAGGAAAAAAAGTAAAGCATTATCTCAATCCTAGCAAAAATGTTATTACCTTTTTAGTTCGTAATGATTTGACACATACCAAGGACTTACAAACATAGTCCCAGATATTTTTTAACAGACACAGTCCTTTCGTACTTCCTGACAATTTCCCAGAGAAACAATGAATAAAAAAACCTAGATTTATTAATAAATTCAGAAAATGGAGAAAATCTCTCAATTAAAATGATATCTGCTTCTAATAAGGACTAGCATTTTTATTTCTTTCACTCAAGTTTCAGTTTCACACTGTTTTAGTGATATTGATTTGAAAATTTAACTTCAAACACTAGAATGATTAGCAATAAGGCAATGAAGACAGAAGGCAGGCCCCCACCTTCATAAACTGCTATACTTCAGAGGCTACCAATGACATTGTTTTGCTGAGAATCTGACTAAGGATAAAAAGCTAAACGGATGTAAGACAGGAGGAAGAAGCAAAAAAACAGGAAGGTGTGTATTGATACTCTGAGCACAGTCAATATGTAGTTTCCATTTAATAAAAACATGCATTTTCTGCTTATCTTTCAAACAAATCATACTGCAAAAGGGTACATGCCAAAGTATTTTTCTTCAGCACTTTCTCTGAAGTTGATTCAAGGAGACTTATGAACTGCTTGTTTTTATGTCTTTTTTATTTTTTCAGGTGATTAACCGTTTACTTAACATCAGAACTTGGGTAAAACATCATCACATACACTATCATACAGGGACTGACTACTCTGCCAGTTCTGAAGAATGACAAGAAACCAAAAAGTCACAGCAAGGTATCTTATCGCTACAGTACGATGGCATTTACCTTGCCACAACTTTTATTCTTTATTCAAAGAGGTGTTTTTGTGAAGTGAATATCATGCTGGTACACCAGGATCTCAGTCTGCAATTGCCATGAGGTTATCTGCACTTATATTCAAGGGGGTCTTCACTTCTCCCTTTGTTTTTTCCGAGAAGGGAAAGATGTCTTCTTTCCTTCTCCCTGCTTCTTCCCAAAACAGACTTAGGACTTGTCGGAGCTTCCTAAAGGCACAAAGTGCCCTTGATTCTGGTAAATTCAGCAATAAATGAACATGCTTGCATCTTGTGAAGAGGTGACTTGAATTTGTACGGCTATTTCCACCTGCAGGGCCCAGAGGAATTGTGCACGGCTGTAAGATCACACACTGCATGCATTCGCACCAGGGTGATGTTGATATTTACAGAAGCATTGAAGTTCACAGCTGTCTGTCCTTTCATAGATAATCAATAAATCATACGTCAGCTCTGGTGATTGTGCATGTCAAGTAACAAGTCATCAACATCTAAGCTATTAAAGATGGTGCACTGTTTTTGTGGTGGTCTGAGAGCTGTAAATCTGTTCTTAATAAAATGAGGAAGCAGGATGGAATAAAAAAAAGAAAAGAGAAACTCGGTATAAAAAACATCACTTGCTGCCATTTCTGCCTCTGGTCAGGAAATGCAGAAATGTTTATGAATAAGGAAAGAGGCCTCCTCAGTAAACAAACACACACACACACACACCCCCAACCAAACAAACAGAAGTAAATTGTATGATCTCCAAACTGCCCTACTTGTCACCAGCTGACAGATCTGAAAACTGAAAACCACTTTTGATATTTCCTGATCTTAGTCTACCAGATGGTGTATGGCACTTCCAGACCAATGTGATGGGGAAGATAGCAATGGATGGAACGCAAAGCAGATCGTAATTGTAAGCATCCTCTTTTGTAATTCTGACCATTTGCTGGTTCATAAATTAATCAATCTGATTTCCGATGTATAGTTATAATTGTACTGAAAATCAGACTAGGATAAATGGATCCTGTTCTGCAACACAGACGAAAACAAAGATTACAGAAAACAAACGGAGTGGTCGGAGACTCTGGCATCCACTGGCTCCCTTCTGACACAAAGGTATTTATGGTCTAAATTAGTGTTAATGTTTTGCAGGGCTTAATTCATACTACTAAGTGGCTTTGCAATAAACAGCTAAAAGTGCAAAACATTACAATTCTATTTCCCAGACCATAATTTTCCTCAACAATAGAAATGCATTAGTGCTGGCTTTGACTTCTGCTAAATAAGGGCATGTTTTAATGCATTTCTGAATCTACCGTACTTCATTCTTCTGGGGTAGTTCATTGACTTCTTTCCAACTAATAAAACATGGGCAAATGCTGATGGTCTGAAATCTGGTATCTGGTAACATCTAGGAGCTTCCCTCAAGATGGCACTACTGAACTGCTTCACATACCTCTGAACCCTTATGTAATCTTGTTTATACAGCATCAGGGTCATTTTAAACCTAAGATCACACAATGCTAATTTGGCCAGTGATTTTCATTTTCATTTTGGCAAAATGCCTTCTTTATGTCTAAGCACAGACATTTAAATCCAATATTTTTGTGCAAGCTCTGCCAATAGTCTTGTCGTCAGGGAACACTTGTTAAAAAATAGCTAGGGTTATACTTTTCAATTTGCCTTAGAAACCACAAACCCCTCTGAAATCTTCTACACAGCTTTGTGTACGTCGCATTCACAGGCCTCTTTTCATGTTGGATGAGACTCTGAATCTTTGCCCTAATGTGAGAATTGAAAAGGATGATACAAAGTAATGGGGGAGAATAAGAAGAACCGAGTGAGCCCCTGCATGCGGCTGCTTCTATCGTGACTCTCAAGCAGGAGAACTCTTGCCTTTCCACCATCCTGCTAGAGGCTCCTGAAACATTGTGTAGAAATCAGTGGTCATACAGTATCCAGAGGTGAAAGGTGTGGAGTGAGGTCCTTTCTTCTTCTCTCAAGCTTTGCAAGAAATACTCCCCAAGCTTCCCCCATGCTGTAGTGACCTTTCCCCAGGCACACAGCCTTCCAGATGAGGAGCTTCCTCACACAGAAGATCTGGACTAAGAGCAGTAGAGGCAGGCCTTAGGAAACAAATGCCTTTTGTCCTTTTCCCTCTTCTGACTTTCCATAGTTTTTCTCAAAGCGCTTCTCTCTGACAGAGCAGCTCTCTTCAATAATGTTGTAAAGAAATATTTTTCTGTAGGGAATTCTATAGACAGTGTCTACATAGTTTGGGATAAGACATTGAGGAAAACCTTCCTGATCTATATTTATGAACTGTAGGAAGAAACTGAGATAATCTCATTTGCATTAGAAATCACCTTGTAACCCACTGGAAAGGATCTGGTTATAGTTCATGTATTGTAGGAGATTAAATGAAATTATCCTCATTGCAGGACTAAAGAACCTTGCTATGCTATGCTAAAACTATGCTATGCCTTGATTAACTGGTTCACCATAGCAAACCCTCACCTGTCTACCTAAAATTAACATGAAACTACCTGAACAACACAGAACTAGGAAAAGTTTTTTACACTGTGAAAGATGAGTTGCATCATAAGCACAGACTCTGTTCAAAACGCCTAATGTTTTGTAACTTTAAAATGTCTCCTCCATGTTTTAAGGGCAGTTGAAATCCTAAATTTTTACGCTTAAGAAAGCTGATTAGTTTGTTGTTTGTTGTGGTTTGTTTTGTTGTTTTTGTTTTTGTTTTGTTTTGTTTTGTTTTCCAATGCTGTAGCAATCTGCAAGAAATTAATATACTTGTATGAGACATCCCTGGTTACATGGCACTGACACAGCTCAGTCCATGCTTAGCATGAAATTCATTCCATCCATAGGAGACTTCTGGGATCAGGCCCCGTGAGATCAAAAGCTGGTCTGCTTTTTTCTTGCAGCTCTGTCAGTTGCTTTGATAAGGTACATCACCTCTCCCTCAAAAGTGTTTCCTTCACACAGCTGCAATTACAGAGATCTAAAATTACTATGAAAGGAGCTTTATGATTGTATGTAATGTTGCAACAAGAGATGGCTAAAACTGTTCACTGTAGGTGAACAGAGGCCAATTTTGCCTGGCATACCCCAGGCTGAAATGGCTGACTTAAATAAAGGTTCCTTAGACAACCCTGGATATATTCACAAATGGTGTCATGCTGAAAAACAATAATTTAACATGCGTTCTGACGGAACGGTTGAAGGAGGTAATACAAGGATGGCATGTGGGACCTGTGCCTTGAAGAATGAGTCGTAAGGGAATCCATGGCATGGAACTGCTACCTGGGATGCTGGTGGGTTAAGTGCTGCACTCAGTGAGAATTACTGGTTATTATTTCTAATCCCTGAATTAATTTGTGTTTTTCTCTCTCCATGTAATGAAAAGTTGTCTTTTCAGAATCTGATCAAGTACTTGTGAACAGGTGGGTATTGTCCATTATATATTCAACTGAAGGACTGACTAGTACATCTAACCAGATTTTCAAGGATTGGGGGAAGAAGTGCATATTGAGCTGCATTTGTTTTATAACAAAAGCCTGGACTCTAATCACAGTTTTTAACACACACACATTGTCATTCCTGGGCTTTTCCAGTGAAGGAAGTGACCTGAAGAAATCCTTTTGTCTTCTTCCTTCTGTGGAAAAATCAGTATTTCTGAGTGATAGTGGTAAGAAACACTGTGATCAAAAGGTCTAGCTGAAGTCAATAAAAGCTTGCAGTTTATTCAACATGACCAGTGCTTCGCTTGTGAACTACTGCAAGTTGCTGTGATGACAAAAACAAAGTGAAGTAAAATCGCGGTGTCTTGCTACTCGCTGACAGCAATGAGCAGGCTTGAAATAAATGGTACCCTGTTGCTTACTGGGCCTTAATCCCGAAAGCACATATGCATGTGCTGCACTTCACGACTATGGACCTTCTGACTGGTTTTTGCAAGACAACTTTGTGGAAATGTTTTCAGAATTAAGACCCTACATCTACTATGGATGAGCTGCAGGACCTACTCTGCTGCTTAGCTGCTCCGTGGTAGAATTATTATTGATTACTTATGGTATTGGTGTGCTCACAATGTCCTAAATGTCCTTAGAAGGCACAGCCCCTCCTGCGACGTGTAACGGTCTGATAAAGTATGAAACAAGGGACAAAGGGTATAGAGGAAGGCAGATGAAACATGAAAATAAAGCTAGACACACTTCCAGTCTTCCAATACCTCCTGTTCCTTTTGCTCTGGCAAACTAGGGAAACTATTGCAGAATGTTTCTAACTGTATGAGCTAAGAACAATTTCAAGGTATGTAAGACGACACTCAGAACCTCAACTAAAAATATTGCTTTCTGAAGGCATCATTACTATCTAAGAAAGAATAACAAAATTTTTGCTCCCACTGATCTACATCTATTGTAACTGTCTGCTTTTTTCTGAGTTTTCTGCCCTTCCTCTTCCCACTCCGTAGACTTCATTGCATGGCTATGATTTAGTGGCTTACTAAATGGTTCCTCCACTATCCATGCATTTGGTAAATATTCTCTATAATTATTTGCAGATTTAAAGACAAGAAGAAGAGCAGAGAAAAAAATAAAGCCTAAGTAAATCTTTGCATCTCAGCTGACTCAGGCCCATGAGTACAGCCTCTAAAAATGACCCACTCATGATATATTGAACAGTTCCTTTTGCTTAGAATATAATAGATGCCAGTGAAAGGTGCAAGAAAGTGAACTTCTAATTGCTAAATCTGTCATATCCATGCATGTATGGAATCCTCTATGTTCATACTCCGCAGCAGTGCAACATGAAGAAACATAGTAGGAATTGCCAGTGAATGAATGGCCTTACAAGAATGGATGTGTGCAAGTAATAGATGTACGATATGTCAGTTTGATTCTGATGAGAACGCAATATTCACATGTCGAAGCAGAAGTAAGAAAGGAACCACTCAGCTAGGCTTTCACAGCGAAGCAGCTACACTGCTAGATGGAATCTAATCAATGCAAGCCTGCTTACAGGAAGGTTGGCATCAAAACACAACAGCTGAAGTGTAGCAGATGGCTAGATCTGAAGGAGATGTAAACAGAGGCTGAATAACTAAGCGTTGCATTCTGCAGATGTCAAAGTTTCCAGGCTGTAAAAAGTTTAGTCTAAGTACTTTCCTGAAAGCTCTTTTTGGTTTTGGCTACCTAAGCCCTGAACTCTACCCACACTCTCTCCATGTGATATCTTAAAGGCATCTGAATTGTCTGGTTTCCCAGCATGTGGCTGATCAGGAGTTGTCCCTGAAAGGCCATAAAATGCAGAGGATTATCATCTCCCTGCTCCTTGTACATGGATCCTGCCAGTACTGGGTGCTCTAGAGATTTCATTTTCAGTAGCAAGGCGATACTGTAAAGATGAGGAGAGCAGTGACATTGATACAGTTAAAGGACAGAAAAGCCCAAGGATGGAGCGGTTAATTCCAGTTTCCTGCAGATCAGGGAATCTCTTAATTGCCTTCTCCTTCCTCTTCCTCACACATTCCCAGCTTGTTTATAGGGCCTGTGTATGAGGAAGGAGGGCTACACCTGGAGAATGGCAGAAAAACAGACAGCAAGGCTGTGTGCAGAGTTAATTGCCCACAAGGCAAATAGATTTCTGTGTAGTCCTCCAGAGAAATTTGCAGCAGATTTGAAAGCCGCATGAGTCAACCCAGATCTGTTCCATGCATTTTCTTCTGCCTACTTCTTTTGTCATCTTCTCCCACTTGTGACTTGTGCTTCTTTTTGTATCACACCTCTACTAAGAACAGGCCAGTGCTTTGCAGATTATAAGCAGCATTCATCTCTTTCCGTCTTCCCTTAAACCACTCTACCATTGAAAAGAAAAATTGTGAGATCCCTTCACCAACAAAAACTGTCCTGTGCATCACATTCTGCAAGCGAGATAGTGAGTTGTTCATTCTCAACGTGCTCCATGAAGGGTATGTGCATACTTGATGCTGTATACACAGCAGTATCTTCCAAAGTTGGGTAGTTTAAACTGTTACGGCAGATGTTTTGACCAGTTTTCAAGGAAAGGACAGCAAATGGCAGTGCAGAGGGGAGTAATAGCTCATACACTGAGCCACTATCTGGAAACTGATGCTAAGAAAGACCTAAGTGAAGAACTTTCCTTCCCAGCTTAGGGGTGGTGGAGAATGAAATTAAATGGAAAAAATATTTTGAGAAAATTAGTTCAACTTTAAAAGATTATTTTTAGTCCCTTGCTTTCATCTTTAGTTAATTTCAATTGCTCTTGGTGGGTAGGTATATTGTAAAGGATTCTTTGCCTGATTTCCACCTTGCTTTGCAGGAATTCCAACTTTATGCCCTCTTAATTCTGTGCTGCTGCCAGGAATGCAGCTTAATTAGATTAATACACCTGTCTCAAATCATCAACAATGCCATGCTATGCCTTCTACTGTTGACTTTGTGAAAGGTCATCAAACAACACCCTACGGTTGTCTCTCCGGTTCCTGCACAGTTGGAATCTTTCTCACCTCTGGAAAGAGGATTTTTAGGTCTTCCTTTTGACTCTCTTGTTTCTCTTCATGGCACAAAGACGAAGTTGCCATCAGGTTGCCCCCAAAACTGACTGAATAAAGGATAGTTTTAATCGTGACTTCAGCTAGTATAGATGATGTCAAACCATTCTATAAGGATATTTATGGTACAGAAAGAGATAGGCTTTACCTAAAGAACAAAAAATGATCATGCTTCAGCTAGCATTCAGCTTGCAGTATTAATTAGAGTGATTTGTTTCACTTTAGCGATAAAGCTTTAGGTAATCAAATTCAATCTGAGACAGAATGTCTTTGTAGAAGGTAATAATGAATGACAGTGGCCAGTTGAATGACTCCGCTTGTGAAATTACTATTAAAGCTGAGAATTCAGGTCTGCACATGGAAAACACTGTTGTAGTCTGGGCTACAGACCACATGGGAAAATGAAAGTCTACATCCTTGAAGGTGTAGTTGTAGAGTATATGCATAGGCTATGGGTGCACGTTGACTGTGGCTTTAAATTCAGATCCACATGTAAACATTGCCCATCATAAAGGTCTGTCTTCCAGCTGTCAAAGTATTTCAAAATGCTGAAGGTGTTCAGAAGTAAAATTCAGATCCAAACTGAAATTAACACTTTTCGGTAAAGTGTGTGTATGTGTGTGTGTGTGTGTGTGTGTGTGTGTTCAAAATGAGGTCCAAGTTCACATTCATGTCTAGCTAAATACCTTCTCTTCTTGAAAAGAAGAAGACTAATGAATTTTGTGATTAATAGAGTTAAACAGAGAAAGACAATGACTGCAATTGCCTTTGAAGTTCTGCCTGGTTTTAGGCAATGCGTATGCTTGAAACCTCTGGTCACTGACCAGCTCAGTACTTTATCCCGAGTAATCCATTTTCCCCAAACAGACCAGATCACTGAGGCTTTCCCACCACTCAGAGAGCCCAGGAGCTACACTGATGGACATCAGTAGATTTGAGACATCAGTTTCTCAGATATCTCTGGGCCTGGTTGTGTCCTTTGGTACTCACTGACTCCTTACTTCTCCAGCTACACCTTCTGCTGCAGGGCTTTCATTGCAAGCTTTCTGGGGCTTCTGGCTAGGAATGAGCACTTCAGACTTTTGGTGCAAATTCAGCCTTCCTCAGCTCCAAGGCACTCACTCAGGAGCGCTGCTCTGCGGGGTGCTGCCGGCTTTTGACTGAGGGCTGATGCAGGAGAGATGCTGTGCCTGAACACTGCCAATGTCAACTCGGGTTTGGTAGGAGTTCACCTTTGTAGACTCCGGGCAAAATTCCCCTTCCTTCTGCTACTGTGGGGTGAGTTCAGCACCAGCCAATTGCTTATGCTTTTCCTTAGGAAGCGTGGTATGCTTTCTGTAGATATATATTTATGTACGTACACATCTGTATGTATATGTATAAATATATGTTACAGATTGTTTGGATTCTTTTGGGGGTAAATGCTGCTAACGTATTGTTTTCTACACTTCAAGTGTGGCTATTTGCCATATGCAAGGAAAATGTTACGACTTTGTTTAATAAAACAAGGCAGAATTTCCAAGCTGGTCCAAAAATATCTGGGATCTGACCCTGGCCAATATCAGATGCTTCATAGAAAAATGTGAGGGATGCTACGGAACGTGTTTCTGGAATAAACTCATCAATTACACAGAATAAACCAAACGTAGCTGCCACAGTTACTGACTGAATATTAACCATGCATTGTAAGAACACAAAACATGAGTGGAGTCAGCTGTTACCACCCTGAGAGGTGGATGGAGGTTGAGGCGGTCACCACAGTCTCCAGCTCACTCCAAAATCTCTGCTTCTCACACAGACACATCACTTGCCTCAGTACAGCAGCACTGATTTGTGCCTGTCACTAATTAAATTGCAGGGTTGTTTGTCTCTGTGTGGTTGTGATACAGCTAGCTGTTTATAACTGAAGCTTTCATACGTATTCTCGCAAATCTCACTCTGCTGGTCACTTACCTGATTTTTCTGTGTGGTGTTTCTCAAACATGTGAGTTAGAGCCTTTGCTTTCAGTTTCTGAAGCTCTGCTGCAGGGAACTTCTGTGCACTGACAACCAGATACCAATATGTACAATGTATATTGAACTCAAAGACATCCACTAATTTATCCTCTGTTGGACAGCCTTGTTTTAATATATCCCTTAAAGAAAAAGTGATGGTATGCGGATTAGCTCAGAAAATAGGGTTTCTGCCCAGAGGCTCGGGAATGCCCTGGAGTCTCATCTTTTTCCCAGTGGTTCTTCTGAGTCCGTGGGACTTTCTGTGAGCTTATTACCATTTCATACCAGCAAGTGGGTTGTGCCAACCAAGCTGCAGTCTCTCAGGCTGCTCGGCAGACGTGTTACTGGGCCCGACCACCAGCCAAGAGTGAACTGGTGCATTTCTGCCAGGGATCAGCTCAGAGTTGCAAACTTGCTTGATTTTACACTGCACACAGTTAAGAGTTCGCCATAACACCATCATACCATCAACCAGTCGGAAAGGCAGCTCTAAGACCCAGCATGGGATCAAAGCGGGTGGTGAGGCGTGACTGCAAACCTGTTTTGCTGGACCCTTCCCACACCTCCCACACCTTCACGGAGGGAAGGAGAGAAGGGAGACAACCCAAATGGGTCCCTTTGGTTTCCATAGGTCTGAAGTCACTCTCTTGACAAGTAGCTCTAGGCACGTGCCCTGAAGAGGCAAAACCACTGCAGCCATTGCGTTTTGGGTTGCACGATGCCGAGTTGCACAGTTTTGGCCCTGCGCGCTTCTCCCAGGGGCTGCCAGGGGAGAAAATGAACCGGCTGCTCTGCACGTTGCTCCTGCACCGAGGCACCCAGGCACCCGGCTCTGCTGAACACACGTCTTGCTAGGAAAGCAACCCTCAGCTAGTCAGAATTAGTATTTTTGAATGAGTAACTGTGAATAAATAACTTGCTTTTACTGAAGGAATTTTTGAAAGCCAAATTTAAAGTGTGTCTTATTGAAAGACAACAAAACAACAAACTCAAAACCTGAAAAGCATCTTTGTGAGGTCTATTTAAATGTTTGGAGGCAATTCTGAGGCAAGCATCTAAATTTAGTCAAGTGATTCAAGAGTTACATTAGCCTGCATGATATGAGCACTAACTTGTCTGGCAGTCAGCCAGACCTGCAGGGCCAGATTGTGAGCTGCTAGAAAGAAGACTTACTTGTCTTAAGGAAAGCAGTGCTAGTTGCTTTTATTCTTTTACATGTATATTATATGACTAAAATATGTGGAGAAATCACACAGGATATAACTAATACCAAATGCTCTTAATCTCTGACTCACTGACATCCAAGTATTTTAAATGCTGCACAAACACTGGGGTTCTAGTTGCAAAATTCATGTAAGGCAGGTAGAATGCTTTGTATGAATAAGTACTCTACAGCACAGCAAAATTAAGAGACTTTCCCAGTGTTTCTGAATAAGTGAATGTATGTTCTTTGAAACAGTGGAAGGATATTCTAAGAAATTTAGTTTATTAGAAGTTAAAGATCTCTCCAGAAATGTTTCATCACAGCAGATACTTCCTGAGTGACAATTTACATATGCCTTCCTTCTGACCTATCCTTCCTCCTTATAAATAAGTATCTTGCTTGGAATTGCGGACTGCTGCAATGGCTCTTTCTGGTCAACAAAACACTCCTGAAATATGCAAGGCTTTTGAAACCTTCCTGTGTTCACTTCAGCTGCAATCAAACTTTTCCGCCTTTCTGAGACACTTGGAAGCCTCAGCACAAATCTCGGGTCTAGTCCCGAATCAATGAATCCTTTCAAAAGCAGGCAGAAAATATCTTCCTTATCGCAACCCTGGTCTTTTTGGTGAGATACATCAGGAGTGTCAGTGTTGGGAAGTGGCTGCAACAGTCCCTCTTCTGGCATTTCAATAAAGGCGTGAGCGGTGCTGGGGAGACCTGGACGTGTGGCAGAGCTCCCGGGTTCTGCAGTGGCTTCAGGGCAGAGTGCATGAAGCCCAGGGCACTGTGCCTGCTGTTATACCAACCCACTTATCTGTGAGAAAAGTCATCAGCATTTCTAATTCCAGGACACTTTATCCAGACCGTAGGTACCTTAAACTATTACGTGATTAATTTCTGTCCCAGCTTTGGACACTTGCACATGCCAGAGACTGCGCTGGTTTGTAATTGGTTTATCAAAAGTGCAGATGAAAATCAGTTAGAGCTGCACTACTGGCAGCAAATGAATTTCACTTAGAAGCTATTACAGTTACCAGCCCCAAATTATCCTCAACCCAGCTGTAGTGCTGCCTCAGTCAGCAATTCACCTTTTAAAATGTTCTTTGTGTGAATAACGCAGAGAAAAAAGAACCTAGTTGGCCTTTGTTGTAATTTTTATTGGTGCATTTCCAGTGGATCTTTTTTCTTACCATTACAACACAGTAACTCAGAAGCTCTGTGTAAATCGAAGTAACCACTTGGATTAACATCACTGGCACAGAAAATGGAGATAAACCCTCAGGCTGGAGATTAAGCCCTTGGCTCTTGCAGAATCTGATGCAAACACTGAGAAAAGACGATGCATTTCCTAAATTTTTGATAGATCTTCAACTTGGACCAGGGCAGCTGTGGTCACATCTCTGCTGTCGGATTCTGGATGCCTTAGTCCAGAAGACAATTGGTCAGTGCCATGAGACACCCCAAGCATATGAAGAGCAGTCCAGAAATGCCTCATATTCCTCACTCTGCCAGCATGTTTTCCCCATTGCTCAAAGGCCATCTGTTCTCGCTGTTCTTTGTGCACAGGTGAGTTATCCAGAGGCTGCACAAACCCTACTCTGGACTGATCATGGGTGCTCTTTGTATAGGGAAGCTAAGAAATGCTGTCCTGAGCCATCAGCAGTGCAGAAGGCAGTTCCATTCCTCCCTCTTCCGTATGGGTACAGTGAGACGTAGATCTATGTTCCCTATGGTGCTCACCAGTGCTAGCTGCAGAAAATGCCAAGGGGCTTAAATTTCCCTTGAGTGCTCAGGGTGCTCAGTACTTCAGGAGCTGTTAGAAACTCAAAGGTTCAGTCTTTAATACAGGACTTCCAGGCACATGATCTTTTGCTTGCAGAGGTGAGAATGATTTGAAGGGCAAGAAGTGCAAAAGAGATGAGGTTGTGATTCAGGGACACTTTATACCAGAGCCTGTTGGAAGCCGTGTTCTACCAACATCAGACTGAGAGGCTTCAGAGGAGCCTGGAGCTTCCAAGGTCTGTGGCAGGAACCACCACATCACCCTTTTCATTACTTGCATGACTTCAGTGGCAAAATGTCTCATCCACAGAATAGGACAGTTGTAGAAGGAACAAAAAAGTGGGGCAAAAGGCTGAGTAGCTTGCATTTAACTGAGCAACCAACTAATCAGTGTGCTGCCTTTGGAAGGAATCAAGGATTCCTGGCAAGTCGCTCGACACTGGGAGTGAAGCAGGACATCAGTGGCTCTGTCATGTGCAGCCCTGATGGGAGGGCTTGCAACATGGAGGAGGATCTGTATGAGCTGTCCAAGAAAAATCACCCTTAGGGGAGATTTAACATATGAGACTCTGAACAGCTATAGTCAGGATTTGGGAGAAGATTTCCATTTCACTGGAATGCAGTCATTTCAATATGATTTTATTCCTGTTAAATGTGTTGTGCTCTGTTCAGCTGTTCCTTGTGTTTTTCAATTTATATCAGTTCTTTCAATGAGGTTATTCTCAAAATGATGGCATTACGTGACCCATGGCTACTAATTTCCATATCTAATTATTCAGTTTACAAATTAAGAAATGGGCTTTCTTTCTGCCTAATCTTATCGTATACATTTCATGCTAATCAACATTCATGGCCTGTCTGATCTTTGGAGCCCTTTGAGCTACAACAGTCAAGATACACCAACTTCTGGCACACCAGAGCGCCATGTAGGTAACTTCCAATTCATCTGCTTTTGACTCCTCAGCCCAACTGTGTGTTTACAGTTTTTAGAGAAGACTCTCTTTGGAACAATTTCAAAGTCATCCTTGTAACCTCCTAGCAACCCATTTTAACCACCCCACCTCTGTACTCCTGCGTTTTCTTGTTATCACTTAGCTGTCATTTTAAAACCATAGTTGATTATTTATCGATATGTTTTTGTGAAATAATATTTTGCAAATTGCCAAAGCCATGAAGTTGGCAAGAACCTGAAACTGGGATGCCTATTTAGGTGCTTAGATTTAGGTATTGGCATTTGTCCTAATATTCAAAGCTTTTGATGCCTTGAGAGCAATTCTTCTCCCTATATAATGAATCCAAGAAGCAGAGAGAGCAGCCCCTGGCCTTACTCTTATCAAAGCCCTTTTTTAAAGGTATTACCTGTATTTTTCTGTCACCTGTAATAGGGTTGCATGTTACTCTGCCTGAATATTGATATTAGGAGGAGAGAACAGGAGATGCTGGGTACTTTCAGCTCCTTTTCATCCTTTTACCTATGCCCAAACTACCTGATTTAGGGGAAGGAGGGACAAATATCTGTCTTCTGTCATACTTCTGAATGGCTGCTTTACTCCAAGATGCAGAATAACCGTTCAGGTAGACGGTGTAAGAAGGTTTTGCACTGCAGAGAGTATAAATTACAAGTGTTGGTTCTCCTCCTTTTATGCAAAGGTGGGCAGGAACCAAAATCATAAGAGCAACACTGGTTTCACCTCAATTTCATTTGCATGTACCTCTTCTGGCTCCACCAGATTCCATTCTCCTGAATATTGTTTGCTATCATTAGAAAGGGGTTACTGCTGGAACCAGCTTTATCTCTTGAAAAAACACACACATTTCAAGTGCAAGAGTTACGGGTTTTTTTCAGAATCACTAGGGGAGTTACCAGTGGCACAAGATTTTACAGAATTCACATTTTTCTTACAACAGAGAGAGGGTCTATCACTCCTGTTCTCCCAGGTCAGGACCATTCCTTAGGCGAATTAAGGTCTTGACTGAAAACAGCCAGTGCTGTCACTTCTCAAGATGTCTGGTTAGAGACGAGGTCTGACTGGGTTTCATTTGTTGGTTCACGGAGATTCACCTTTAGAAAATCCATCAGATCTTAGGTGATTGACTCAGTCCATCACTCATGACTAACCCTATGCAGACATGAGGGTTTCTACTTACCCTTAAGATCAACTCAAATGTTTGCTTACAGGTAGGTGAGATGAATCCAGACCTAAGACATTATTCAGTAAGGAACCATGCAGACTCATCCTGGATCTCAAACTCTTGTCCTGGCATTGACGACAGAGATGCTGTCAAATCGTTCTTCAGCTGTGTAGGTGCATGGGTGGTTTCAGTCTTTGGTGAGACAAATGCAAATCCACTTAATCTACTAGGTAAATGAGGTTGCAGAAGCATAACTATATAAATATATAAATACATATATATTAGTTATATATAGTATAATAGAAACACAATAGTAAACCTCTTGGTGATACATGAGACAAAGGAGAACCCAATTCATGTCTCTCCTACTCACTTATGGCAGTTTTGCAGATATGCATAGAGGAAATGAAATGAAATATTTGTGATACAGAAGACATAAAGGAACAGGTCTGTCCCCAAAAATGGTAGCAGTCTTACAAAATAAGTTTCAGAACAGAGTTGCTCTTCGTTAGTCCAGTAGAAGATACTTTTTTTGGCAAACTGTTCCACTCAACTTTCTCAGGCCAACTGAATTGGAATGCACTTGCCGTAATATTGGGGAATTAAATTATGAAGAATGAAAATATAATTAGTCTTGTTTCCTTCTGATGTGCTAATATTTATATGAAAGGCTTCCAGTTCTGTGCTCAGCATACTTCCACAATCTGCACATCTGTATTTGAAAGAGTAACTGGAATGATGACATCCTGTTGTACCTAAAATAGACTGGACTACCAAGAGGAGGTGTCATGAAATGACATTTAGTAAAAACTACTCTCTCTTCCACAGCGCTGTTCCCTGCCATGTCCTTCATGCCAGTTATTGATCAGATCTTCACTCGATGCAAAAAGCCTCTCTTTGAGCCCTTGCTTTAAATGTAATAATAAAGTAGGTCATTGATTAACTGGAAATATGACAGACATCTCCTCAAATCAGGTCCTAACATACTGTAAATCTTCAGGGAGGAGAGCAAGTGATGAATCGGTGATGTGAAAACAAATAAAGCCCATGGGTTTCAGTCTTTTGGGAGGACTTCTCTTGGCAACATAGTTAGTAGCTTTACCCTCAGCAAGCCGGCAGCTATGCAAATTTACAAGAGGAGCTTTTTGGACTTCCAAACAAAGAAAAAGAAGAAACAAACATGGAAGATAAAATTAACTTACACAACTGCAGGAACTTAACCCTAACCCTAACCCCTAACCTTAACCCTAACCCTAACTGTAACCCTAACCCTAGCCCTAACCCTAACCCTAGCCCTAACCCTAACCCTAATGGCACTAACACTAACCCTAATACTAATGCTAACCCTAATCCCTAAGCCTAACCCTAACCTCTACTGTAACCCTAACCGTTAACCTAAACCCTAACCCTAACTGTAACCCTAAAGCTAACCCTAGCCCTAACTCTAATGACCCTAACCCTAACCCTAACTGTAACCCTAATGCTAACCCTAGCCCTAACTCTAATGACCCTAACCCTAACCTCTAATACTAACCCATACCCTAACCTTAACACCGAACCCTAACTCTAACCCTAACCCTAGGCCTAAACCCTAACTCTAGGGAATTTTTTACTTTGCAGGCAACTAACTTATATGGGCTACTCCTACTCATCTTTCTCTATATTTAGATATAATATATATAATTAAGCACCGTATAATTAAGCTGTATTACATGCATTGGTTTCCACTTCAATGTCTTCTGGCAGCACTTCCTTGAGAGCCCATATCCCAGGTCTGCTTTGGGGCTGCCCACTCCATCCTGGCCTCCCAGCAAAGCAGGAGTCAGTGGGAGACCATGTCCCTGGCCATGCTCTGGGGAAGCCACGGGGCTGCTCAGCTCCAGCGGTGCCATACAGGACAGTCCTGCGAGCAAGTTCTGCCATCCCACGCTCCTCTTTGTCCCAACCTACCTGTTGCCCACTAGCAACACAAACATCCTCTTGTTCTGTTTTCCCGTGCCCTCATGCTTTCTGTGCAAAAACTGTAGCACCAGCAAGCCTTTCATTAACTGGTTTGCACCACCAGGAACATACAAAGCAGGGGTGTCAAACCCATTTTCACCCGAGGCCACATCAGCCTCACAGTTGCCTTCAAAGGGCCAAATATAATTTTAGGGCTGTATGAATGTAGGAGTAGTTACATTTTACGGTCCTAAAATTACATCTGGCCCTTTGAAGGCAACCACGAGGCAGATGTGCCCCCTGGTGAAAATTATTTGACATCCCTGACCTCAGGAATGATGGTGCCCATAGCACAGAGGAATTCTGTGTCAGACTCTCCCTGGGAGAAGACCAGAGCTGTGGCTTTGAGCCAGAGCTAACCTTACCCTGACCATGCTGAGTAGCCAGAATTCCCTCTTCCCCTGCCCACGTTGGCTTTTTTTTCCCTCCAAAATTGCTCATCATGTGCCATGACTGGAGTTGCTAGATGCCAAATCTGCTCATCAGTCAGTTCAGAGAGCAGAACAGTGTTGGCTCAGCACTATGCACTGTGACACCCAGCAGCTTTTACATGCTCCTGTTTGACACCGTCTTTTCCTAAGCACATATAATCTGCTGCCTCCTCACTGTCTCCCACTTTCCTGCCCCGTAAAAGCTAGCTAAGCCACTCACACAGGTTTTTGGGGTTTTTTTTCAGACACTAACATTGTTCACAGTCAGTCTACACACGTATATTGGCGTGCAAAAAATAGAAAATGAAAGAACAGGCATTTATTTAGCTAATTCTTATTTACAGCTGTGCTCTATGGACCTACTCATCACCCACACATCTCCATCCTTTCTGTCTCTCATGTCCATGTCCCAGCACCCTGCCACCTCCACCCTCCACTCTCTCTGCCTGTAGCTGCAGAAGCCTGAGTTAAGCATTGCCTACATTCTTAAGTTTAAGGGGGAAAATAAGGTATGTCAATTAACTCAGGTAGTATTGACTAGTTTTAAGTCAAAGCTGTGATTTTTTAAAATCAGAATTACATAAATGTATGTATATGCATGCAGTCCACAAATATACACAGAGATATGTAAAATACTGTCAGATTCTCCACTGTCCTGCATTTTATATAGTCTTTATATTTGTGAAAAAAACCAGAAGTGATATTAAATATTGCCAAAGTATAAAGGTCACTGTCAATGAACAAGCTTAGTTTGATTCTGTCATGCTTCACTTTTACTTTTAGAAATGTTATTTGACTTTTTGTCAAACAAGTAGGAAAATTAAAGGTTGCTGAAAAATAACAATTTGTATGAGTGTTTAAACAGGTATTTGATGTAAAAAAATAATGGAAAATGTAGCCCAATCTTTTTCTCCAGAGTTTTATTCCTTCGTTCCTTCCTTTCCCTCTTGTGTTCATTCTCTCTTCCACTTCCTCTCTTTCCTTTATTTGAAACATCAACACTTGTACCTGATCTTGACATCCAGTTTACCAAAGCTGGAAAATGGTGCCAGCAGGTCTCCATGGCAGAGCTGAATGTTTGATACTACCAGTCACTCTTAGCTAGTGATTACCTAAATGCTATGGTCATGAAAATGATGCTCTAAATCACATTAAATGAAGCAGCATACTGGAAAATGATCAAGATTACCCAGAAGTTTCATATTAGGGAATCCACTGGTTGCTAGAATAGAAAAAGCCTTTATTAGTCCCTTTCCAGCAAGGACACAGAATATAGGGACACAGAATGATGATGTATTTCTTCAGCTGAATTCATTCTCTATCTATTTAGACAGTGAGTGATATCTTAAGTCCTTTCAGGAATAACTTAAATCAGAAAATCAGCACTATGTAGAGTACTACAGGGGCTATGCAGAATTTAAAGAATAAGTATCCCAGACCCGCAGAATAAGCCCTCCTGAAGACTTGTGATGTCAGCTAGTTACCCAGTCACAGGGGCTGGAATTACCTCATTGAGAGTCCTACGTGAGGTCTCAAGGGGACTGAGGTATCTAAATACTTTTTTAGATGCTTGTTCAATGGCTGTAGCTGAAGTGAGTAGCAGCCCCAACGCCAAGATATACCAAAGACCTGAACATGAACCCATCCCACCCCTTCAGACAGCCCGAACAGGGGTAAGCAGAAGCTGCCAGAGTAGCTGGGAGCCTCCAGCTTCCACCACCCAGGCAGATAGGAGGCTGAGCAGGAAATGGGGCTCCTTCACACGGCAGAGAAGTTTGCTTTTAAATGCACCTGAAAGCACTGAAGGGTGGAAATGGGGTAAACACACCTGTGGTTTTCCCTCTTGTGGGCCTGCTGACTAGACTAGGATGAGAGGAAATGGGCTCAAGTTGCACCAGGCAAAGTTCAGATTGGATATGAGGAAACATTTCTTCATGGAAGAGGTTGTAAAGCACTGGAACAGGCTGCCCAGGGAAGTGGTGCAATCATCATGCAGTTATCATTCCTGGAGGTGTTTAAAAGATGTGTGGATGAGGCTCTTAAGGACATGGTTTAGTGCTAGATTTAGGTTAATGGTTGGACTCGGCCTTAAGGGTCTCTTCCAACTGAAATGATTCTATGATTCTATTACTTATAAGGCCTCCATCTTTGTAGGCCTGCCTGGAAGTTTTTAGGTGTGAGTTCGTGAACTTTAGTTTTAAGGTTTCTTCTGGGAGAACTTGTGGTAAAAGAGAAGGAAATTCCATGCACCTCTTTCAGGCTCTGATGACTTCTGCTGGAAGAGGAATCCTCCCTCGAAAGTAACTCAAGGATTATTGTTTGGTGTGTCATCTACTGCAGCCAAGTAATTAAATCCTCTTTGACAAATCCCTTCTTCTGAACCTGCTGTATGGTTACCAGAGTGGATATCCACTACTCATAGGAAGTTTGGAAAAAAACTCCAGCCAAATTACAGAAAATGTGAATTTCAGTGGGTGATACAAAGCATAAGGAAATGGGGAATTTACCTCATTTTTAAAATAATTTAAACTAGTGTTCATCAACACGCTTTAATCATAGGGAATAGTGAAGACAGAGGAAGACATCAGAAGACTGAGTGTTGCTTCCAGCAACATTTGATAGAGTTTTCTAAAACAGACACTACTTTACATTTTTGTATAAATTACAGCTTAAAATACACAAAGCATATTAAATACTTACTTCATGTGGAAAGACTAAATGCAGAGAATATATTCAAAAAATAAGTGTGTATATACATAAGTGTGTAGTGCATATGTATCTACAGTAATGAGTTTTTTCTGCAGAAAATGCTTTCCATTCTCCACTGTTTACAGTCAAAAAGCAGCAGTGTTGAACAAAATTTGACTTTGAGTAGAATATTTGAAGTAAAGCTATTACTGAATATTATTATTGAGCAAACATGGTCGAAGGAAAGTATTTCTGACTTTATTTGCGTGCATTTTTTGCAACATGCTAGCTATCAGTAAGAGCCATCTTGCTCACTGATTTTATTTACAACTTGGGTTAAGTGCTGAAATCTTTGGGCTGTGTGTGGGGAAGTGGCAACCCTGATTGCCCAGTGAGTAAACAGCAGGGACATTTGCTAAATGTGGCTTTGAGCTTGTTCTTGTGGTTGCACTTAAAGACCGGAAGCCCAAATCCAGCATTAAGGTGCCTCCAACACTCACAAAATACTTTGCCCTCAGAGCTTCTTGCAAAGCTTTCAAGGGACTTATGCTCTTCTGCAAGGTGTGCCTAATGTTACCTGTCGTAATGACACTGTTACATTCCTTAGCTCAATAAGGTTCACAAAATTGGTGTTTCCTCATCCAAATGAAGGGCCCAGTCCAATAGAGAAGACCCAGCCATGGTTAATGCCTCTACAAAAATAGGCAGAGGTAGCAGTGCAAGCAAGTGTACCCTCTTTACTCAGTGGATAAGAGTTAATATATAATTCACATAACAAAAATAATTTTAAAAAAGAGCAACAACAACAGCTCCCCCCCTCCCCAATACTCACAACAACAACAACAACAACAAAGACAACACCAAACACAAGTTTTTACTAAGACTACTTTCATGTAGCAATAGCAAATGAAGGGCACTATTATAAATAATTGCCTGAAATACTAAGGAGGTGATATAGAGACAAATTACCTGAGAAATTAAATTATTAGGAAAAGAAAACATAATAGTCAGGAGTAAATCCAGGAAACATCCTCCCTTTGAGAATAATGAGAGAGCAAATTCAGAATGCATTGCCAAGCAGAGAAATGAGTCTACAACCTAAAAGAGGTTAATCCATTTCTATTTACACAGATTTTGACATATTTGATAGAACCAGGGCCTCTAGTTTGTAACTGGATTAGTGGATGTGAATCTGGCTGCATCTCTGTGGCATCACTGTAATGAGTGGGACCAAGGGGGTGACTAATCATGGCCATGGATTTGGTTTCCAGACTGGGTTGTGAGGTGATCAGTCAGAAACCATTTTGCTTATGAAACACTTGATGATGTCAACTAAATAACTTCATTTGTCATAGCATCTTATTATACATTTTGAGTGATAGAAACAACTGAAATTGGAAGAGATGAAAAGAAGCTCCTCATGTTTCAATCTAGTAATAAGAAATCCACCTAAAAAGTAGATGTTGCTCAGTTGTCTGTCAGCGTAATGCAACTATTTAAATGATTTTATTAACGACGTGAAGCTTGCCTAACAACTTCTCATATTTGTTAGCTTTGCTTAATGAAAATACCAAAATAAAGAGGAATTTTTTTTTCTTAACTTCCCATGTTAAGCTTAGAACACCTACAATATTTTAGGGAAGCTGAGCCTGTCATTGATGTCATCTAGACAAAAAGCAGGAAGATGGCATTATTTTGTTACTGTGAAGTGTTTCTAAATGTACCTTGTGGATTCATATAACCGTAGGATGGTATGTCTGCTGATGACTCACGCTGACTCACCCACCAAGCCAGAATTTACTGAGCCTTCTTCTATGCCCACACACAGTGATATGATTTCCAGTCTGAGTAAATTCTTTAAAATTTAATTTAGTAGGCTTTAACTACAGAGACAGATACGCTTCTTCAATGGTTGCCTTAATTTGTATTTATGTCTTATTAAATGTGTGTTCAGATTATGTTTTGCAGAATCCTTTGAAATAAATTTTAAAAATAATGTGGATAAGTGCAACTGTACTTTCCAAATATGAAGGTCTGTCTGAAAACACTGCAGGAATATAGAAGCAGTGATAATTTACTGAAACTATGGACCTAAAGGCCTAATGCATAATCACTGCCTTTTTGCTATGGCTTTAGCAGCAGTGTGTATAGGCCTCAACAGCAATCAGTCCCTAGGCTTAGGCAATGAATAATTAATAAACAGACAAATTGACCTGATTCTAGTTTTATTTTTAAGACTGAAAATCATACACTACCCTACTGAAGTCAACAGAATTAAATGCTATGAAACTAGATGGGAAGGCAATTCTTTAAATGCTATTACAAATATCTTCAGAATAATTTTTCTTTTCTGGAAATAAATAGGAATTGTACGGCAGACTTTAATGGGAATATGATCAGTCCAATTATTTGTGTCTCTCCGACTTCTGGTTAAAATCTGATGTGATGTGGCAATCTGAAAAGTAATTCTTGTTGTTACAGTGCAAGCCGCAGTGACTGAAGAGACAAATGCCAGTGAGATTCTCTCTTGGAACCAAATACATGCTTCTCTTCAACCACATAGTCTCTGATACAGACTCATATATCTGTTAAATCAGGATTTATTATAGTCTCATCCTCAGCCCAGGATTCTTTCCTCTCCACACAAAGACTAAGGGAGAGAAAAAAGTATTTTGCTTAGACTACTCCTGCATGATTTGCTTTTTAAGGTCTTCTGACAAATGACTTATGAATATTCAAGCAACAGAAAATGAGATGCATCCATCTTCTCCCAAAAGAAACAGGATCAAATGCTTCAGTAAATTGATTGAGGTCTCTAGACTTTTCTCCACCTTTCCAATAATCTGCAGGACCAGTTGATGCCCCCAAGCTGCATGCCCTTCTTTCCTTCCCTGGAAATTTATGTAATTTCTCAAAAGTATGTCAGTTTTGACAGTGTTTTGGGGCTGTGTGTTTTACTTCTTGTGCTCCTGCAGTCAGGCAGGCATGACTCCTAATCTACATGAGTTTCACTATGATTCTGTCTTCTTATCTCTGGGATCTCTAAATCTCTAAATTGCCCTGTCCTCTAAGTCTGAAAGTGCTGCATGAGTGGACACTTCATCCCCTGTGGTTTCTGCTTCACTGGCTTCCTTGTACTTTGGGTGTACAGTCCTTTGTTGTGTTTCTGGAAAACAAAAATCCCAGACTTTAAGTCTTTAGTCTCGCCTTCCTGACCGCATCATTGTTCACATGGGGCTTTCTTGTAATTCTGTCACTAGAATTCAGAAGTTGTTGGTTTTGTGGTTTGAGTTAAATGTGCTTGAAAATAGAGAATAACTTCTTTTTGTTACTTCAGCCCTCAGAGGTCATTAAGATTCTGTATGTAATGGAGCATGATACAAGGAGAACCACACAACTGTGTGACAAAGTTTGAACAGGAACTGAAATACGTGTTTCTACCTCAGTCCCTGTATGTTCTGCCTATTAATGTTTCTTCTCTCATTACACTGCCAGTCACAGTCTACTTTTTATCTGAAGTTGTCCATGATTTCTGTCAAACAGGCATGCACAAAGGACTCTGCTCTCCTGACCTCCTGTTAGATGCTCCGTGGCAGAGATGCCCACTTTGGAGATGCTACACCTTTCTCCAGCGACAGGCAAGGGCCGTGTACTGCAGCCCATCCTTTGCTGCAGGACACAGCAATTTCCTGAAAGTGCCATAATTACTCAATATATACAACAGGTTGCTTGCAGCAAGTTTCCTACCCTGAAGAGATGAGTGCCCAAGAAATACAGCAGCTGCAAGTAGATTAGTATTGCCACATAATTCAGAGAGCTCGCGGTTGGTCTCCTTCTTTCCAAGCAGTACCACAGACTTGTGAGGAGAAGAGAGTGATTACTGGATTAATTGTTCTGACAGTAGCTCATTTCTAAAAGATCTCTTTCTCAAGGGGCTCTGGTCCTTCCCCTGTTTTATTGCTGGGCAGGGAAAGAGCCTCTGGAAGGAATGGTGGTAAGAAGTAGGCTACTGCCACTACCAGAGCTAGTTATCTTGCCTACAGCCTATTCCAGAGGGTCATAGATTGAATAAATAAACCTGTAACTCATAGCCACTGGAAACTGAATGCCCATGCTCTTTTTGATGTCCCTGCAAATCTTGTATTTTCCTTTCTTTTACTCCTGATTTGAAAAAAAAAAAAGCAAGCAAAAAAAGTAATAGCAACATGCTAGTAATTGAAAATGTAACGTATTTTTCAAGGAGTGAAAATTCCGAAGCCCAATCTTGCAATGCAAATAGCCAGTTTATGAAGTTTCAGCTCACACTGGCCTACCTTAGAATAAATATACACCATTGCAAAGCCTATATCCAAAGGTCCCTCTCTATCTGAATAAACTGGCACTGAGGTTTTCTGTATTTCTATAAGTTATATACTGCTGGCATCCAGTTTTAAGTATTCTCATGTGATATGACAGTGCCAGCAGCGTGTTTGGCAGTGTCCACTATGTATGTACCTTTGTACTTACTACAATTCACTTGTGGAGCCTCTCAACTTTTTTCTTTTTTTTTTTTTCCAAATACTTCATGAAAAAGCTGAGCCTGTTATCATTGAAGAGCTTTGCACAGTAGCGCTCTCCAGAGTCTTCTGTCATTCTTTCTGTTCCAGGCTTTTGAATTTTGCTGTTCTTATATTCCATTGCAAAAGGATGTCATATTTACATTTCTTGAATCTTTTTTCTAGATGTAAGATACTCACTTGGCTTATCCTGGTAGTCATACTCTCTGTGGCTTCTCATGGCACACATGCTTGACTGTCTCGGGAGTTCCACCTGTTCTTCTACCTCATGGCTCCTTCCCTGAGATACATTGAATCCTCGGTATGTCAGAACTCTCTGTGTAACCTCTAAGAGATTTAATCTCAGTTGGGCACTTGCAGTTGTGCAGTCTCATGTTCAATGAATGCCACACTGGAAAGATTTCTTCCTGTAGTGTAATGCTGACTCCTGGTATTTGTTAAGAAATGCCTTTGTTACTCAACATTCTCCCAGGTTGTGGGTATCCTATGGGTATGTGTGCCAACTCATTTATTTGGCCTTGATGCTTCTACAGATATAATGTGCCTTGTGCTCGCCACAGTTACTTGAAATCACCATTATTACCAGGCAAAGTTAAATGAAGAAAAAACATTATACTAGCTAAGCAAGGGTTAAGTTTCTGATTACAAAGTGGAAACAAACTTAAACATGCAAACAAAAAGCATAGAAACAAGAAAATCTAATTTCAGTCCGTACCTTCTTCTGACAGTCACAGCTTGCCTCTGGGAGCCAAGGAGCCACTAGAACTGCACTTCAGGATATACTTCTTGGTTGTTTTTTTGCCTGCTTCTCCTCAAAGTATAAGGGACTTCCCTCACTGCAGAGGAGGGTAAACCTCAACATGTATTTGGACCATCTCCCTTCCACTGCTCCCTTCAATTTAGAGAAAATTCTTATATATTGTATGGTAGTTACCATCAGCCTGAGCTATTTAGATGAATACAAATGAAATACGTTAATGCTTGTCTCACACTGAACTGTCTCTGATATGTGGTGATCCTTTGATTCACTGATTTCCAAACTTAGATTTAAATTCTTGCTTAGAAAGTCAGTTGAATTATAATTTGATTTGGGTCTCCATTTACCAGATAGCACAATATCTATTACAAACCTTTTTTCCTGACCTTTTAAGATTATAAATTACACACAGTAAAACTATCAACTGTGCATTAGACCCTGACCCTGCAGCTTATGAAAAATTGGTTACTTTCTTCATAGGGTTCACACATAAGATGTCACTAATAATGATGATCAGCTGAGGGTTTGGAGCATTTTCTCAAATAATTTTAATTCCTTTTGCTTCATCACTTCATCATATCAGAGGCTTCCATACTATCATAGTAACTTCCAACTCTAATTCCCTTAGCCACAGTTAATTATAGATATTCCAGCAGTTTCTCTGTGTTATTCATTCCAGAGTTTCTTGGTAGTGAGCAGGCTAATGAGAGATCTTCTGGGTGCCCTTTCACTTCCAGAAATACTGCTTTTAAAATGTCGAGTCCTATCACTGGGACTTTGTTGGTTTTCTTCCATTTTAGGATTGCAGCATGTGAAATTCATGAAACTGTTCACATCTCTGGAGTTGAACATCCACATTAAAAATCTCATGTTATTTTGTTGCTAGCTTTAGATTATCTTTGAAGTTAGAAAAACTTTTCTGATAATTTCAAATACACTTTATTTGGGCAACAGATACCCTGTTAAAAAGGCATGCTTTACACATTTCCCTGACTTAGTGGTTGTGTTGGCAAAAAGGGACCTTTGCAACATGCTTTTTTTAACTGGCAGTCCTTCGGTGGAGTGTGGGAAGAGAGTTCATTATATTCATGGTGCAGTGAGACAACATGCCTAATTTTATTTTATATTTTTCCTTTGATAACTGCAACCACTAATTTATTTTTGTGTTTCAAAAACACCACCAGATTTTATTTTTCATTTGAGGGGGCTCAACCCTCTGCTTCTCAACTGGTATTGTGGTTTAACCCCAGCCAGTAACTAAGCACCATGTAGCCACTCGCTCACATCCCCCACGGTGGAATGGGTGAGAGAATGAGAAGGGTGAAAATGAGAAGACTTGTGAGTTGAGATAAAGGCAAAACAAGGAATTCATTATTCGCTGCTTCTCATTGGCAGGCAGGTGTCCAGGAAAGTCGGGCTCCATCATATATAATGGTTACTTGGGAAGACAAAACACTTTAACATTTCAGCTCCAAACTCTTCCTTTTCCTTCTTCTTCCCTCAGCTTTATACACTGAACATGATGTCATATGGTATGGAATATCCCTTTGGTCCATTGGGATCAGCTGTCCTGGCCATGTTTCCTCCCAACTTCTTGTGCATCCCCAGCCCACTCTCTGGTGGGTTGATGTGGGAAGCAGAAAAGGCCTTGACTCTGCATAAGCACAGCTCAGCAGTAACTTAAACATCCTTGTTTTATCCACGCTGTTGTCAGCACAAACCCAAAAGCTAGCTACCAGGAAGAAAATTAACTCTCTGAAATCAGGACCCCTGGCTGGTGTTCCTACGAAGAGGAGCAGCACTCTGGCTTGAGCAGAGCTGAGCCCAAAGGCTGTGATCATGATGCTGGCTTCCCTCTGCAGAAACAGGAGGGAGTCAGATCGCTCAGTACTTCGAAGGAAGTACACGGCATACTTAGTGTTGACACTATTATTATAGTTGGCATATTTTGATCATCTCATTTTCTCTTTGATACTGATGTACAGTAAAGTGTGAACATTATCTTTAAGCTGCAATCTGATCTTACTGAGCATTAAGTGCAGCAAAGGGCAGTGGATTTTCTCTTCAGCAACAACACGAACAGCAAGAGCTCTGGAAATTGTAGTGGCAACGGCAGCTTCTGTTGTGACAGTTCTCTTCTAGGTCACCATGGTGAGAATGTATCTGAGATGTGTTGTGTTTTTTTTCTTCTGTCCAGACACGATCATAATTTCTAGAAGCTTATATAAATTAATACCCTTGTCATTAATAATCTCCATGTGGACAGGCTAGCAAGCAATACACTCGTTTTCTTTTTTTTAGGAAGGATTTGATAACTACACAAAGAAGGATTTAACATTACTTTCAAAACTAAAACAACATATTTACCTTGGAACAGTTGTTCTGTTATTATATAATTGGTAAAACACCACCACCACCACAAAAAACAACCCAAACAAACAACAAAACTCTATTAATTCCAAAAAACCCTTAATAAATAACAACATGGAACCTGGCCTACATTCTACTTTGCTTTTCTTTGTGAAGATTCATTACACACTTGTATGTTTTAACATTAAAAATGTTAATTTTTGAACAGTGGATACTGCAAAACAATGCAGGGAATGTACCTGGATTTAGCATGCAGAAGGCCAAGCACTTTGCTTAGAGCTCAGAATTGAAATGACCACAATGTGACTGACATGAACCACTTCGAAGGTCAGGGATAGCACCTATCAAACCACCCAACAGAAATGCAGAGAAGGAAGAATTAACTATTTGTTTGGCTGGGGGGGGGGGTTGTTGGTTGGTTGGTTGGTTTTTGTTTTGTTTTGTTTGTAGCAATTTAGTGTTATCCCTCTGGCCAATGAGATGTATCAGCTTTCCGTCCCAGCAAGCTGCTGTGCAGCGTGCTGATCTTATAAGATGGGTTTGCTGTTGGAGACTCCTTGAGTCACCACCAAGTGTTTCCCTTAGCAAGTTCACAACCAGTCACGTCTGCAGCTCTGGCCTGCTGGGTCGCTTCTTCTGGGGTTGTGCACTACTGGAACCAATACCAGAGTGCACTGCTTAGACACTACAGGATTTTAGAGAAACAGTGACCCTTTCCTTGCTGTGAGCTTATGTTTCTTGGTTTGTTTGATTTCTTGCCACCTTTCCTTCCTTCTTAAACTGGTATTCATCAGCTGCATGCATCTATAAATTAATCAACAGCCCCTGCTGCAGTTTGGTTCTTTGGGAAAAGGGTCAGTCAACTATTGGACATGCATGAAGTCTCTGTCAGAACAAAACATTTGACCCCTTTAGCCTTTGGGGGAAAAAACAACAACAACAACAAAAAAGGCAAAATCTTCTCAAGACTCACTTTGCTCATCGTTAACATTTCAAGTGTGTGTTAGGGCAACCCTTCATGCTGTGCACAGTTTGGTTGCTGGTGTTTTTCCCTTCAGAAGGATGATGAGTCACATCTATTCCAGTTTAACATCTTGGCTGATCTTAACAGAATGCCCTCACCAGAAACATCCTCAAATAATACAAACCACTCACATAGATCAGATTGCTTCTGCCTGATGTGTTGCCCCATTCTAGGCAGCTTCTCTTACTCAAGGATAAATGAGAACAATGCGTGTTACAAGGCCCCTCTCTTGCTGGGGCTCTCAAGCTGTTGTTCTCCCTCAACAACAGGGAGAAAAAAAGAGACGATAGTGAATGAAAATGTGGGAAAGTATTTATAAAGTGACACTGATTTTATGAAGCAACCTTTGCCACTCTCCCAGGCAATTACTTCTCATAGTTACAGTAAGGAAGGGTAAAATAATGAATTAACAGTCACGATGCTTCCATATGAACTAGGAAAATATCACAAAGATTAAGTAGGAAGCTATTAACTTGTAATTACATTACTATTAGAGACATGCTTAGGACAGAAGTGTAAGTGGACAGGAAAAGGTAGGAAGGAAGTTGCATTGGCAGTAGTGTATCTCGATTAATAGCTGCAGATTTCAATGATAATGTATTCAGATTTTTTTTCTTTTTGAATCTCATGCTTATTTGTGATTTTTCATTAGAATTGTTGGTACTATATGACATTGTATCTATACAGCATTTGAAATGTGTTTAAAAATTGAGAGGATGTTGTTACCAGAAATTGTGTATTTTATGGAGTCTAAAAGCAAGCTTGCTAGTGAAACTTGATTGACTTGTTCAATAACATAAGCTTAAAAGATGATAAGAACATAACACAGGCTTTAAAGATAAGAATGTAAGTACAATCCAGTTGATTATGCTTAAGCTTTTGAACTCTCTTAAAGCATTTTAAGCTCTCTTAAAACATTTTAAGCTCTCTTAAAATACTTCAGTCAAAGGGTAGAAAAAGTAATCTAAAGTCCAGATAGTGAAGAACAAACTAGGGCAGGAATAATGATGAAGATACATTAGGAAAGATGGGTGAGACAAGTCTAAGCAAAAATTTGTATTCTAACATCGAAGTAAAATTTTTAGCAAGATTCTGGACTGTAAAAGGAGACTCTCAGCAAGAAGCAAACAAAACTAACACTTCTAGTGTATCATCTCCTGTGCTACTTACAATAATGCACTGAGTTCTGAGCATCCCAGTAGCATGGTGAGAAAGTGTGAACGTATGCTCACAAGTGACTGGGTTACCAAGGCAAATGATTGCTTATCAGCTAGGATGCCGTAGCAGTGTACAGTAGTTTAAACTAACACATTGTACTTCAGCAGCTGGATGAGCTAGGCGCATACACAGGCAGTTATTACAGCTTGTCTGTGGAGTAGTAACTTATTAAGCCATGCTAAGTCATGGCTTAATTACAAACTGGCTTGACAGCTTGTGGCTGGCTGTCCCTACCCAATTTAACAACATGAACAAAGCCTAAATGAAAGCAACAGAAATAATCATGGCACATCAACCCCTTCAGTTTGCTACATCTCAAAGCCAGCTCATGGCTGCCTGTGTGGAGCTTTGAGTAAGTACTTCCACACTGCCAATTAAGTGCCTGTGTGAGGGCACTTAACCTGTTGCCCAGCTATGCTTAAGATTGCATTTTTCTTTCTAGTGCTGAAACTGCATGGCATTTCATATCATGCTGTGATAAACTAGAATATTCTGTCCTTCTTCAGCATCATTTTGAAGTGATGAGCTCCCAGCTGCTAGAGGAAATTTCTGATATTAATCCCCAAAGGTCTCACTTTAGACTCTTGACGTTAACTACATTTCTATTTCTCCATCAGATGAATTGTGTATGGTTTCCTAGTTCTCCTTACAGTTGGTACCACTGAGCACTGGGTCATTTACAAATTTATTTCCCACTACCTTCTTCTGTCACTGTCCTTAAGGAAAATTTCTAATAGGTTTAAACTCAAAATTGATCTTGGGGCGGGGGTGGGGAGGAGAAAGAGAACAACCTTTACTCAGATACTTCACCTCTGATGTCGCTTTATCCTATATGGATAGTCCATTGCCTCCATTAGTTTCTGATACTGCTCTGCTAATTCCTATCACCTCCTCCTTTCTCTAGAAGTTGAATGATATTATCAAAGAAAGATACTAGGTTAATCTGATATGATCCACCTTCTGTAAACAAACATTACTCTTTCTCATTTCCTACTATATTACTTTTAAAAGCTTACTATGAGACACGTTATTTCATTTGACACTTTCCTGACTTCTGGAATGGGCATTATTTTCTCTTTCTACCCAGAGGCTGAAGACTGTGTTTTATTTTCATCTTATATGCAATACTAGTAATTTCCTTTCCCTCCTAGCTATTAGCAATCCTGCCCTCTAACCCTATGTTCAACATCACCATCTTTACTGAAAATACAGACAAAATATGCATTTAGTTTTAAAATCAGATGCAGACTATCTGTAAACCCCACTTCTTCCTCACTGGAAAGCAACATCACTTCTTTCTTACAATGTTATGTCATAGCTGGATAACATCTTGCTGGTTTTCCAAACATCATACGCAAGGTCCAAACTGACCTGATTTTCCAGATAAATTCTCCTTTCATTCTCACATTTATTTAGATCTTTCCTCAAACAGATTTTTTTTTTTTTTTTTCTGTTTTGCTATATGCTCTCTGCTTATAGTTCTTACCTCTCTCAATGCTACTTGTCTTCCTTATAAGGAAGACCTTGTAGGCTTCTACCCATAAACCTTTCTGCCTTGAGTGAGATACAGGATCCCAATTGAATTAGCAGTTTTTGTTTCAAGATACCTAGGTCTTCTTCCACATTCAAACTTCTATTTTCATTATACAAACTGATTTTATTGCTAGATACCTTCATTTATCACAGTTTGGCATCCTGAAACTGAGAATGTTCTTTCTTTCATTCCTGCCTTTCGTTACACAACTTGTGATCACCTACTCCAGGGTTATTATCTACAGGCAGGCCTTTGGGAGCATGTTCTTGAACCATCCAAAAGCTTTACTTCTTACAGGCTCAGTGACTGTTGGGAGGAGGAATTTATTGACTACCACAGTCCCAAATGTCTGGCCCCAACTGTGAGTAGCATGTATTCCCCAAAATATTAACTGGGATTTTGAAATCTCACTGACTGGTTCTTTGTATCCAAGCAGTACCATCTCTTTAATGATACAGACTTTTCTGTAGCAGCTGTCTTCAAAACTTCCACCAAGGGGTCAGTAATGATCTCACAGCCCTCTCCTCTCAATACACTCTGTGACTATCTCTCCCAAAAATAAACTGGAACTAAATTATGATCTGGTTTATCTACAGAACATTTCTTCCTTAACATAGAATGTTATCATGCATCTTTATTTTCACTTTTGTGTTTCCTGAACTGCAAATACCCTCTAATCCATGTGTTGCAGTTGGGAATCCTATAAGTTTTCTTTCATCACAAGGAGGGTGTCATGAACTGTTTTATGAAATTCCACCACTTGTTTTACCCCAAATGCTGGAAATAGCATATCTGCTTTTCAGTTATTTCATTTTGACACATTAACACTACTTTGGTTTTGCCTTTGTCTGCATCTCTGCCTTTTTCTTTGCCACCCATCCAACATTCTTCTTATTCCCCATTGATGTATGAGCATCTTTCTCTTGTTGAGCAAAACCAAGGTGAAATATTACATGAATCTTTCCAAATTTTCTCTACGAATTTCTTAATATGAAGATGACCTTATTATGTATGGTGATTTCCTTCCTTTCTTCATAGATGGTGTAATCTGGAAGGGGTACACAGGGAAGTGGTGAAGAACTTAACTACTGTTGTTTAGTGAGTTCATTTCCAAGGGAAGTTACTCAGCTGAAAATGAAAGAGCTTGTTTGCTTTGCATATAAAAAATAGTCACGTATGATGAATATTCTCAATGTCAGAGAATGCTTTCTTGTGAAACTAGAGCAGTTGCCACTTGTGGTCAAAGCAGTGTGAAGGCTAGTTAAAACACGAGATGGATACATGCTTCAGATGAGAAGCTAACTTTTTAAAAGCTCAAAACCAAGGGTAAACGGTGAGATAACAATGTAAAAATTGTGTCAGATCGAGTAGTTTCCCAAAGTTACTGATGTTTTTTCAAGACTTGTTTTACAGCTCATTCGAACATGAAATTAATTCTTGACATTCACCACCAGCTACTCCTAAAAGGACAAATCTGTTCACCAATGATAAAAGAATGTAAAAAAGTGGAAATTTTAAAACCTCTGTATGGTAGGAACTCACATTCATTCCTCTTAAATGCAGCACCAAACAAAGCTGTTTGCAAATTACCTTTATCCTGTACAATCTATTTCCCATTTATCAGTTAACATTTCTATATTTCATAGTTATTTTCATCACCACTAAAAGTCAGATGGACATTGCATACATTAAGAAATGCACATGCTATCAGGCATGCACACATTTACTGTCAATCCAACACACACATACTCTCATGAACAAATATCCTGCTTTAGTAATCTCACACAAAGCTTAGCTGGGGCCAGCCACGAAAAGGCACAAAATCCCTAGATTAGCCATTAACTTCACATTGCCACATGGAACCATTATTTCACCTACTTATTACTTCATCCGCCGCCCCTGCTGCCTGTCACTGTGCTACTTGCCACTTTCCTCTTGCCACACACACCTCTTGAGCAATGCCAGCGTTTCATTTTAGCCCACATAAACCAGTCAGATATGCACATTTCCTAGTGATTAGGAATGTGCTGTTTATGCTGGGTTAAAGACTGGTGTGCAGGGTGTAGATTTTTAGTTAATCATCTCTAGCATTTAAGCAGGTCATGTTTGGGAAGCAAGAGGGGATATGATTTATCACATTAGACATAATGTAGCGTAGTATTTCTTATTTTGGGAAGACAATTATGTAAAAGTTGTCCTGGTAATTAGGTGATGTGATAAGGAAGAATTTTATATTTTCCTAAATTTGTTATAAAATGATAAATGCAGTTAGAGCTGAAGGTGGAATGAGGAGGATAAGAACAAAAGTGTCCAACCTAGAAGCAAGGAGAAAGGCAGGATCAGAAAGTTTGAAAGACAACTGAAAGACTAACTCGTTATTTCCTTCAATATTTATGTACATTTTTGTTTTAAGAGTCACTGTGGGAGGAATGGCTGATGGAGGAGTCAGTAGCAGCTGAGTATACCTTGGTCATACTGAGCAAAATTATCTGATGCTACCTATGGTATCTCCCTGGCTGGTAACCAAGAAACAAAGTAGAGGGCGTAAACAGAGACCTGATGAAATTACAGCCCAGGTCTGTACCTGCTGAAATCTGTGCAAGATTTACCCTGAGTTTAAAAAAAAAATTCCTGGTGAATCGCTTGAAATAAAAGCTATTTCAAAAGCCCGAGAATTATGTAGGCTGAATGAAGTTTACATAGCATTTTTTAGCCAGATTTGTCATTGCTCTAATAATATACGAATTGAGGTTAAATGACTACAAGATACAAGTCTGAAGGGGGAAAAAAAAAAAAATCCATAGCTAGATATATCAAAGTATCTTGAGTCTCAGATCATGTGGACACTGCAAAGTTAACTAGGTTGATTGGCAGCTGGGTCTGAGCACTCAAATTAGCTTGTCTATGAGCAAGTTTTCTATGACAGAAGGCTAACCACAGTCTCAGGCTTCTGGCAGTTTCTGAAGCTGCTCACGAGTGCCTGTGCGGAGGCAATCTGGGTTTCATTCTCAATCAACTCTGTCAACCGGTGGAGAGCTGTGGGAAACAGCACTGTCAGGCTGAAGTGACCTTTCCCATCTTCTTGTTGCAGAGAAGTCACACAGGAACCCACAGAAAGCAAAGCTTCAGCTCTTAGAGTGGCAGTCGCATAAGTTACCTGAGCTCAAAGTGCCTCCAGAGCCCTGTGCAAGGATTTTCTAATGTGAGTGGTGTTGCTGATGACCTCAGAGCTAAAAGCTGCACAGTATTATCTGTACTGTGGAAATAACTCCAGAGAGCCTGGAGAAAGAACCCCATAGCATGTCTTGGTTGATGACCGAGAGAAAACGCCAGCTCCAGAAGGGAAAGTTTCCACGTTTTCAGGGCCAACACCTTTGCAAACAATCCAGAATACACAGGCAGATAAATAAAAATTCAACATAAACTGTGCTTTGACCTATGATCTCAAGTTCTGCGTGCAAGTGTTCATTCCTAGTGATGCATACAGCATGCGGGGAGGAAACACCTCAGTGTCAGGTGTGACAAGGGCACAAGGGCAGGCTACCAAGAGTGTGGAAATTTGTAAGCCATTTGTACAGAGGGCACATTAAAGTTCGGGAAGTTGGGAGTGTAAGGCAAGGATATCACTTCTGTGCCAAGGATATCACTTCTGTGCCATTTAGCTTGTGAGGAAAGACTTCAGCATCGAACCACAGCCAGCACAAGTGCCACACAGGGCAAGGCAGGGGTTGGGTCCCTCTCTGGAGAGGGAGAATCATAGAATCATTTCAGTTGAAAGAGACCCTCAGGATCATCCAGTTCAACCATATAATTTAACACTAAGCCATGTCCCTAAGAACCTTGTCTAAACACCTTTTAACACCTCCAGGGATGGTGATCCCACCACTTCCCTGGGCAGCCTGTTCCAATGCCTGACAACCCTTTCTGTGAATAATTTTTTTCCTACTAACCAATCTAAACCTCCCCTGGCACAACTTGAGGCCATTTTCTCTTGTCCTATCACTTGCTACTTGGGAGATCAACACCCTCCACGCTACAACCTCCTTTCTGGTAGTTGTAGACAGCAATAAGGTCTCCCCCCAGCCTCCCTTTCTCCAGGCTGAACAGCCCCAGTTCCCTCAGTTGCTCCTCATCAGACTTGCCCCTCACCAGCTTTGTCGCCTCCTCTGCACTCTCTCCAGCACCTCAATGTCTTCCCTATAGTGAGAGGCCCAAAACTGAACACAGTATTCAAGGTGCAGCCTCACCAGCGCCGAACACAGCAGCAAAATCACTTCTCTGGTCCTGCTGGCCACACTATTCCTGATACAAGCCAGGATGCTGTTGGCCTTCCTGGCCACCTGGGCACACTGCTGGAACCCCAGCTGGTTTCAGCCTGTTGAAAGAGGGACTAGCAAGGGATTATGAGGCATCAGGCAGATTTTCACGTGCCTTCCAGAATCAACATTTTTGCTTGGGGGCGAGAACGAAGCTGAAGGGTAAGCAAGCCCAAGCAGGGGGTTAGTTATGGCCTCCCAGGGGGAGGCTCTCGCTGCAGCCGGAGGGGCCGACGGCTGAGGGCAGTCGCCGTTTTCGCCCTTTCATAACTGCTGCCACTTTTCAGGCGGCAGGCTGACAGCAGCACCGGTGCGGTTGTCGGCTGCCTCCCTCCGAGCCCGCACACCCGCCCGGGCCCGCCGGCGAAAAGGGCCGCTCCGAGGAGACTCCCTCGGGCACCCCCGTGGAACGCGTCCGTCCCCTGAGGCGGATCACGGCGCTCGAGCCCCGCCGGCGCACAGGGAACGCAGATGAGGGAAACAACCGCAGCCTCATCCTTGACTGTGATAAAAATGGCGGCCCCGCCCACCGAGGCGGGAGCCGGCGGCAACCCAACCCAACCCCCGCCTCACCCCACGGGCGCGTGAGGCGCAACGGCAGGCGGGCGCCAGACCCCGCCCGCAACGGACCCCGCACTCCCCGATTGGCTGGCGGTGATGTAATCGCGCGAACATACGGGTACCCCTTGCCGCCCCCCGTGGGACAAGGGGGAGGTCGCGCACCTTTCCCCCCTTCCCGCGGCCAATCGCCGTGTCGAGCGCAGCGCGGAGTGGGACGCGCTCTGCGCACGCGGCGGCCCTTCCCCCGCGCCCGCTTTATTGGCAGGAGCGACGGCCAATCAGGAGAAGACACCCACCGGGCGATTCACGCCCATTTCGCGAGCGGCAGCCGAGGCGGGAGAGGCTGCGGGAGTGAGGGCGCTGAGAGCCAATGGCCTGCAGGCAAACCGCGCCGGGAGGGAAAGGATGCGGCGGATGTAGAGGGGCTGGGAGGGGCAAGGGCGCTCAGTGACAGGCTAGGCTACGAGGCCGGGTAAAAAAAAAGTGCGGAGAAAGATTCTGTGCGCCAGCGTCTTGGCTGACAAGAGCCACAGCCAATAGTTGCCAAGCAGAGAGGAAATGCCCAATCAGAAAAAGGCTTCTGGGTGGGGCTGGCGGGTGAGCAGCGAATGGATAGACCAATGACACTGGGGAACGATAGAACCGGCACGACAGAAGGCCAATGGCCATAGGGAGGGGGCGGGACGACATGAGCGACGGCAGCACCAGCCAGTAAGCTGAGAAAGACGTGCGGAGGCCCGTGCGGGAACGGCGGCGGGCCGGTGGGGGCGGGGCCGTTGGCCGTGCCCCGCCCGCCCCTCCCGGAGCGCTCTGACGTGGGCGGCGGGGAGGGCGGGCCTAGCGGCGGCCTTTGGGACAGGGGCTCCCAACATGTCCGCGCTGCTGGCGGCGCTCGGAGTGCGCGAGCAGGCAGCGACTGCGGCCGGCGGCGGTCAGCGCGGGGCGGCCCGCGCCTGAGGCTGAGCCAGGCTCCCTCACACCCGGGCCGGGCCCTGCCGGGCCGCCTGGGGCCCGAACGCCGGGGGACGCCGGCGCTCGTCTGCCGACAGGTAGAGGGATCAGGGCCGTCCGTGGGGCACGGTCGTGTCTGCGCCGTTCCGAGAAGGGGAAGGGGCCGAGGGGCTGGACCGGGCCTGGGCGCGCGTGTTACTGAGCGGCAGGGCCTGCGCGCTTGCCGTGGGAAGCGGGGGCTGGCAGCGCCGGCCTGCTCCGCGGGGCCGGAGCGGTGACGGGCAGGGCCTGCTGCCCGTCTGTCCGCGGGGAGCGCCCGGCCTCGGCCTCTTCCCGGCGGAAGAGAAAACAGAGCCGGCGGCCGCTCTGACACGGGCTGCCGGCGAGGGAACCAGGGCAGGCAGCCGGGGGAGGGACGGCGAGGAAGTGGCGGGGAAGCCGAGCCCCGCGGTGTAGCCGGGGATGGGGGCCGCCGGGCCCGCCCTCTGTGTGCCACGGCGGGGCGGGCCGGGGGCAGGGGAGCCGGCGGCCGCTGCGTGTGGGGTGGGAGAGCCGGCGGGCAGGGCCCCGTGTGGGCAGAGCCCCGTGTGGGCAGCGCCGTGCGCGGGCCGGAGGTGCCGGCGGGCCGGTGGCTGCGTGCGGGGCGGGCGGCGGGCCGGGGCTGTGCACGTGCTTCGGCGGGGCCCGGTGTTTACCGACGGGGTGCGGTGGTGGGAGGTGGCGAGCTGCGGGTAAGGCCCTGGTGCTGGAGGCAGGAGCTGTCGTTAGGCCTGAGTGCCTGCGACGAGCTGGTGGTGTGCGGAGGGGATGAAGTCACTGGCAGATGGGCCTTGCCTGGGCGTCTTCAGTGGGGAAGGGGAAAGAAGTTGAAGGCAGCTCTGCCTTGTAGGTTGGAGCTTGCTGTCCCTGCCAACCCAGTGGGTATGTTTTTACTGTGGTTTGTAGCTAGTCGAAGGGAGAGAGTCATTTGGATGGACTGGATGCAGCTGGAAAAATCTGTATGTGTGTTGTTTTGTGTGCTGTAGTAGATTGAGGGGTGTGTTTATACAGTGGTGATGCAGATGGTGGGTGAAACCACGTGTATTTAGGGATAGTGGTACATGAGGGCAATATGAATTTAGGAGCGCTAGGTAAACAATCTTGTGTGTGTTGTGAGAAGTACAGCGATAAGTTGGTTGGCTTCTAAATGATGTGGAGGAGGGAGGCTTTGGGTGGTAAGCCTATGTACAACTTACAGGCACAGTGGTAACAGGTTGCTACAAGGTTCTGAACTTGTTTTGTTTGATGGCCAGTGTGGTTAGACTTAATGTGTGAGACCTTCGTGTGTAATATGAGATGGTATGTGGACAGAAAGGCATGCATGTTCTTATTGCGTGTAAGTTGGTTTGTCTGGTGCTCACATTGAGAGAATTGGCTGTCACCAACTGAGCAAGCCCCGTCGCTTGTGTGTTGAGATGGGCTAAGGCAGTGGGCAAAGTAGTTAGTGTGAGGAGCTGTGATGAAATTGAAAAGCTGGATATTTATTGTTTGAGCCATGGGATACAAATGGAAAAGCGTAGCAATTGCCAAGTGTTGGGGTCATGATAGCACTGTTTGGAGAAAAGTCTGCGTATGTCCTGAGGAGCTGTAGGTATCTATATTTGCGACAGGTGTCAAGCAGTGTAAATTTCTGTCTATAAGGGCATCATTGCACTCACCTTGGGGGTAAATTTCCAGGGATTGACATGGATTATAGGAAAGTGAGAGAGCTTGGGTGGATGTTTAGAAGTGGGAATGAATGGTGGAGTCTTAAAAGGTTTGTGTACATTTGAGCAGGGGGGTAGGATGAGTTTGTGGGGATTATGCACATCCAGAGTGAAGATTATTTTAGGCTATGTATACATGTGTGTTTCAGGGGAATGGTATTTGTGCAAAAGGGAAACTGGAGTTTTCGTATTGCTGAGTTAGTGGGAACTCTAGCCTGTGTATGGAGAGAGGAGGCAGCATTTTTGGCTGGGGCTATGAAGAGTTGAAATGACGTGGGAGTGGGATGATGAACTGGGTCTGGGGCTTCAGGTGTGTCCTGAGCAGGCCAGAGGCTGTGGGGATTCTTTGCTCTTCTCTGTATGAAGTATTTTGTAGTTGTGACTGCCAGTGGAAACTAATAAAGTGCATGAAGTTGAGGCAATTTGTGACTGTTATGAATATTATCAAATTAAAGGAAGCTACAGAATATTCAACCGGTTTCTGTTGAAGACACTTTGTTTTTGTTTTGTTCCTTCCACTGTTAACTTTAAGGGTAAACCTTTGCTGAAACTAGCATTCACATTGGCATTCACAGGTCAGCAGCTAACTAAAAGCATTTGATGTGGTGTAGATGAGCCTCATGTATGTGTGGGCTCAGGGTCTTGAATGTGTCTATTATATATGTTTATTATATGTATTACATATACCTTAACAATTTACCTGAGTGCACCTGTCCAGAAGATATGAAGTGTTTTGTTCTGGATATATGCTTATATTTGAAAGAGTGTTGGTGCGTAAACATTTGAGGGCCAGAGATCTGTGAAAAGGTGATGCATTTAGAATGGAAAGCTGTTTGGCTCAGGTGGAAATGAAAAATTGCACACGTGTATCCCATGTTGTGCAGATTTGTGATAGTATTACATAGCCCCTTGTCTCTTGTTTGGCACTGATTTAGAGGAGGTTGTTATAGAGGATATGTTGATTTAATTAAGGCACATAACATCAAGATGAGGGAAACAAAATTAATGTAGTACGGAGAGGGCTGTAGAGAGAGTGCATAAACCCCATTTTTCTTTTCTTGCAGTAGCTGTGAGGGAGTTATTTAGTGAGTTATGGAACTAAAGAAAACAGCAGTCTCATAGTAGTTATCCTGGATAAGCCTTTTCTCTGGAGTGAAATTACCATTTTTGACTTATACTTTTTCAGTGGTGATCACTAATGTATGCTTCTGACTTACTAAACTTGAGACTCTGTCTTGCAGAAAGGTAAACCCATCACAATTGAAATGAAAGCTTGTGAAATTTGTGTGTTGAACATAGTCTTTAATGTGCTTAGTGTGAAGAACTACTGCTCTCAGTGGGCGACTGAGAGTAGTGAATATTTCTTCCATGGATGTGTTGCCTCCAAAAAAGGAAAGGTGGTAAAATCTGCTCTTAATATTGGACATAAAAATCTGTGTCTGTGAAGTATTTGTATTATAATAATGAATATTGCTCTTTGGAGCAGGGTTTTTTTTAAGACTGCAGCAAGGGATGGGGTTGTACATAGAACAGTGTTGTTCAGAGGGTACTATCCATCTTGAATGAAGCAAACTGCAGCATACTTAGCTAAATGCCAAATGGTGGCTAAATGCTACCATAATGTTCCTAGGGAGATGTGGAGGGTATTTTGTTGATGTGGGGTTTTTTGGGTTTGGTTCACTAGTTTTTTTGTTTGTTTTGTTTTTTCCAAGAAACACTGAGAATTGAAATGACCATTCAGTACTGTCTTGGGTCATCAGTCCAGTAGGAGATGTAAGCCCTACTGCTGTAGCTTATTAAGAAGTAAATAGCTGCTCTTTTACAGGCAGCACCAGGAGATAGCTAGCTAACCTCACGTTTTTGCAAGCACGGTCTCTTCCAAGTGAATGGGAAGGCCTTGGCGAATGAATTGGAGTTCTAGAATCTACATGTGGATTGTGGAGAGCGATTACTGTTACAAGTCATGTACATCTTTGTGTCCATAGTTGTGTCTTTTTTTTTTTTCTCCCCTAATATCAGTTCTTTTTCTGCCCACCACCTCACTGCCTTAATTGTGTCGAGTATGCTGTATTTTTTAATTCTTGTCACCTTGTGTAGCACCTTTTTTCCCTCTCTCTGAATTCAGTGCTGCACTAGTGTTTCTGTCTGAAAATGAAATGTTCTTCAGATCCTCGAGCCTTTTAGCAACCCAAATTATTTGATCTGAATATTGATCTTCTCATTGAACTGGAGAAGAGCAGTGATGATTTCTTTGGCAAACTGTTAAAGTAAAAAAAATTTAATCTTTGTACCTTGCCTGTTTGTTAGTGTGCTTCAGTTTATGTCTGATTATTTTCAATATTTGGCTTATAGGTGTAGAGGGTATGAACTGTGGCTTCTTCCTTCTCACTGTCTATTAGCAGTGTTAATGCAAGATAAATGTTTTATGAAACTTCAAGAGGGGTCTGTTTAGTCCTGGTTTTCAGCATAACTGGTATGCATGTAATCTTCAGGAAATTTAATTTCAAAATCTGGTCAAGTCATTTCAGGTTCTTAATTTTTTCATTATTATTTTTTTTTTTTTAAACCATCCAAATTCAAATATCAGACTATAAAAGCCCAGAAAGGATTTAATTGTTTGCACACACAGTGAAAGATGTCTCCCTAATGCAAGAACATGGATGCTGAGTTTCCAAAAAGATAGTAAAAACTTTTTCTTTAATAGACGGTGCAAACTCCTCAGCTGTCTGTCTGGTGTCTTTCAGTCCTTGGTAGATATCTGGCATGGGAAACTTTGGTGAAACTGCTGAAAATTTGGTAAATATATCTTACACATTTATATCTGTATCATGGACTAAAGCCAAATAACATTTCTGAAGAATTAATGAGTGTCACTTGAAAAGATAACTGGTCAGAAAAGCTTTGCATGAGATGGTAAGAAATAACTGAGCTGGTGTAGCTCAACTCAGTTTCTTGAGATGAGAGGTTCATCTCATCTCAGCTTCTTGAGAAATTATTGGCATGATGAAACCTGAGCATTGCCAGTGGGTGTAGCTTAATTTAATCTCTTGGCTTTTTAAAAAAACTTAGGTTGGGAGAGAAGGCACAATGATGTTTTAATGTAGAAAATGATGAAAGGGAAAACCCTGTATCTCAGCAGACAACAGCCTTTCTTGTAATGTGAGAGGAAATTATTCAGGCCCAGGTATTGTTCTGTTATGAAAAATAAGTTACCCACAACTGTTTTTGTTCATGCACCATTAGTTTCTTCTTAACATTGCCTCAGTGCGTCATTTTATGATGTTAGTACATTGCTATCTCATGGCATAGGTTCTCTGCATCTTTGATGGGAAATAACCTTTTCACTGAGTTTTCTTTTGAATAAATAGTACAACTAGATGCTCTAAGTCTGTTTTCACAAGAGTTAACAGGAATTCAGGTCAGAAAAACATCTCTTAAGGATGTTTCAAACTAGGCTAGTGGAGAGAGCCTAAGATGGCTCTTCAGTGTATATGGTAATGACAAGTCAACGGCCACAAACTTCCAGTTAAATCACAGAGGAAAGCGTTGGTCTTTCTTTGCAGTTTTCAAGGGGTTAGCATGTTAACAGAAAATGTTGTCTTCAAGAATCCTACTTCTGTGTCTGTACTCCTGTGTAGGGAGTTGACCTTTACTGAATGTAAACCAAACATGGCTCTGCATTGTTAGTATATGAATTAATTGTTTTTGTCAAGGAGGTAATGAAGTGAGTTGATGATGGTTTGTCAAATAGAGGAGGTAACACTTTATTGTAATTCATTGATGCAATATCACTTTGGTCTGTCCTGCTGAAGCCAGGTATTATTTGTTCAAAACTCATTACCTTGTATTTAAATTTTGTATAGCAAAATAAAAATTAGTGACTGGAGAGAAAAATCTCAAATGATGGAACTATTTGTAAAGAACTGATATTTTGATTCAAGTAGAAAGCTGAAACAATGAGTATTATGTTGGTCAGCTTATTCAAAAACAAAAAAACCTCTTATCTGGGCAGCTTTGTTGGTTAAGCTGATGTGCAAGTAATATAAAGCATTATCGAGCACATGCTGCCCTTCCTTTGCTATCACCAGCTACAGTGGAGCCTTTCATGTGGGTTATTGAGTTGTGTTTTCAGTGTTATTTAAAAAGCTGTATAAAACAGTAAATATTGGTGATGTATGCTCGGGTTTTGTTGCTGGTATGTGGTGTGTTTGGTTTTTTGTTGTTGCTGTGTTGTGGTGGTGGTTGTTGTTGTTGCCCAATACTTTATTCTGGGAACTTTCCTAGATACATCCCACTAGCTTTTGATACTCCTGACTGTGAAGGGGTGGAAGCAAAAGACATGACTGCTATAGTTACTCCAGGAAAAGGAACACTCAAATTCATAGTGCAGCCCTCCTTTTTAGCTCTGTTGAGGTGTATGTTGGCAGCTTAAGTCTGTGAGTTTAGTTACTGCTGCTTGAGACTTTCTTAAATGAATGTGCAGTATCTGCCTCATGGATTTTATTTACATTAGGAAGCAGTATGCTGCAATTGAAGACTGTAGAGTGAAGCAATAAGTTAGGCAGACCCAGTATTGACAATGTGTGTGCTTCATGGGGCTTTATTTTACACTAGTTGCAGTCTAGTTCTGTGGACTGAGTATACTCCAAACATTACTGAGTTATTAGGTGTTTTCCCAGAGGTTTGGCTTAGGTTTATCTGAGAGAGGTCGAGATCATGCATTCAGAAACTTCTCTGAGATGTGAACCAAAGCACAGTAAGTGGGGTGACAGAAATTTACTTCAAAAGTGCACTCCTAATCCAAACTGAAGTGCTAATATAGATGCACTCACTGGGTCTCTAAAAGGCACCATAGAGCATTGCGAAGGGTGTTCAGCTATGTGAGGGACTGGATTCTGCCTTCTCTTGCCTCCTAAGTAATGTTGTGTGGACTGCAGAAATTGTCCTACTGGTCTCAAAGTAAGGATTGTTTGTTTATCTCAACTAGTAACTGAATCTCTTCCCAAATTATTGTCCCTAGTTTTGAAATTGTGTTTGAAAAAGACTGGTGTTAAAACTACAATAAATTCTGGAAAGTAGTTCTTTCATGATTTTACTTCAGTCAATCAAGAATGAAACTAGCTGTGTGAGCAACAGGTTATGAAGCCTGAGTTCCTGTGACTTTGTGTCTTGTGGTGGGGTTTTCTGAGTATACTGTATTGTGAGCTCTGAAAGTATTTTCATGTGTTTGGGGCTCTGTCTGTCCTGCTCCTTCTGTGAAGTTGGTTCTGGTAGCATAGCTGAGCTCCTGCTGCACTTTTCCTCAAGGGGCACTAGTTTGGATGTCTCTCCTTGATCTGCCTGTTTATTTCCACAAAACTCATAGGGCCTGGTTATCCCTGAAGTATTTGTCCCTGTATTAACTTCTGAATAGTGGCCAGTTTCAATAAAACTTGAGGCTGGGGGGAATCACACGCTGTAGCATGGCTTCCCAAGGTTGTGTTTTATTTATTTTCCACTAATGCTGTCTCTTGTTTTATTGTCTTTTTATATTTATGTCGTAGTTTAACCCGAGCTAGCAATAAAACCACGATAGCTGCTCACTCGTCCCCCTTCCCTGCGCCGCCTCCCCCCCCCCCACCAGTAGGGGAGAGAATTGAAAGGGAAGGGAGAAACTTGGATTGAGATAAACACAGTGCATTAGTATTTTTCATTGTATTAAACTACTCGTAAATATATATACAAAATAGAAATAGAATATAAAATAAAAGATACTCAATGCAAATCCTCATGAACTCTGACCACACCAAGCAGCCAGTCCCAGGAAGAATTACCTGGTCCCAAACAGCTGACTCCAAAGAGAGGAAAAAACAGAAAAAGGGCCGAAAGGCCCAAAGGCCTCTGCAGAATGGTAGAAGGCTGAACTAAACGTCCTGAACTGAACTCCCTCGGCTCTGACAAGAAAAGCAAAGAAGAACGCACGGGAGAGAGAGAGATCATATGTCTGAGAGAGACCAGAAGATCCCGACTCTCCTTAAATCTGAAGCACGATGCTAATGGGATGGAGTACTCTTATTGGTCAGTCTGGATGTCAGTCAAACTCTGCCCCATCTATGCCCCCCTTCCTTCATGCCTCACACCTGTGGGCAGAGCACTCAGAATGTCCTTGGCTCTCAGACCAGAGCAATTAAAAACATTAACTCTGTGCTGGGATGTTCTCTCTTGTTCTCAGACTAAGTCCAAATAATGACCGTGCTAGCTATGGAAAAGAAAGGTTTCTAACCGCATGAAGAAAATTAACTTGTTTTCAGTTAAACCAGCACAGTTTACCAGTATTTTAAATTTCTTCCAGAAGAATTAAAAATATTTCCCCCCTCAACTTTTCAGGCAACATATCTAGGAGCAGGAGATTATATTTCTAACAGCAACTTTTAAAAGGATGCTAAAAATATCCATAGGATAGATGAAATTCTTGAGAGTATCCAAGTTGCTTTTTAATCCACCTTCAAATAAATACAGACAAGTCTGATGTTGCCTCTGATGTATATTGTAGCCTTCTCCAATACATGCTATAATATGCATTGGTACCACATCCGGTAGTTTCAGACCATGATTGTTAGACAAGTGAATGATATATTGAAGCCTGTGGAGTACAGCTAGATTGGATTTTGAGGGTGGTGGATTAGGAATTGGAGGGGGCAGGGACTTGTGTTTGTAGTCACCCTTGTGACCTTGAAAAACTGCTGAAACTGTAATGTGCTTTGAAACTTTTCCGATGAGAAATAGTGTACTGAAGCTATGTGGTAATGCAAGCTGAGTTCTAAGAGTTCAGTTTTCAGTCTATAAAGCTAAATAAATTGTTCCTTTTACTTCTGTTTTAAGTAGGTCTGTACTCAAAGCACTGACTTCAGAGAGCTTCTGTAAAGGTACAAAAAGTGAACCTAGCACAGATGTTACTTGGTTTCTTTCTGTGTCCTTTCTACTCCTACTCTTCATTTGCCTAGTATAGTATAAAATACTCGTTTTATTTGTTTTTGTTCTGAACAGCAAAATCTCATTCTGTTCAAAAGGTGCTCTGCATACCAGCTTGTGCCCAAGACCTCATTTCAGATATAGTACTAGTTGCAGGCACTGGTTTCTACTGTCTAACATTGAGTTTGATTCTCTGTGGGACATTTGACAGAAATTGCTTATAGCTGATTTTTCAAGAAAAGGGTGCTCTTCTTTGGTGTGCGTATTCAAGACAAACACGAAGTGCTGTTCTTATTTCAGCTGTTGTAAAACTTGAATCCAGACCTGAGGTTGACCTAGGTAGCGATCAGTCCTACATCTTAGGCTGTAAAGAAGCTCTGTCAGTCTCAATACAGCCCCAGTGCAGAGTACAGTCTGCTAAGACTCACAAATGCCCCACTTTGGGTGTCATCAGTAGGAACCAAAGTGATGCCTCTAATGAGATTATTAACGATGTCTAATTACGGGTGGGATTTACAGGCATCTTTAGTGAGTATTATCCAGTAATTGTGGGACTACTACCTATATGTGTATCAAACTGACTCCTCAGGTGTGATGTTTATCCATTTACTGGCTTGTCATGTTTTCTGTCTTTACCACTTTTCTGGGAGACGTTTTACAGTAAGGGATTTATTTGTTTCACTTTTCCTTTTCTCTGAGATGGTGTTTTTTTAATGTTCTTTTATGGGGTGTAAATGTGAAAAATACTGTTGGACTACTAATGATAATAATAAAATATCTAATGCTTGATCTGGATTTATTCTTTCCTGCTCTTTCCCTTACTGATTGCTTAGGCTGGTGGACAAATTTATTGGAATCATCCAAAGCACTTTTTCAAAACTAGTAGGAGGTTGTGCATAAAACTACAGATAGTAGAGGTTTTATACTTAAGCAAAATGAAAACAAACTTGTGAAAACAACAGCTAGAGCTAATACTGGAGAAGGGGTCTGTGAAACTTGTTCTGTAAATCCTCTGTAAGTACACCGCAATTGAACTGCTGTTTAAAAGATAACCCAGAAGTTCATAGCATTTAATCTTTTAAAAGATGATTTTATAATAGCAGTTACTTGTTTTGCAGGAGATTATCCCACCAACACTCCTTTAGATTATATGCATCTCTTGCAATATAAAGAAACTGGAAGCAGATTCAGGTGACTCTCTTAGCAGTCATTTGTGGGATCGTGGAAAAGACAAGTGTACCTCCTTTGCAGACAATCGCATCAGAAAGAGAATGTTTCACCATGTTTGCTGGAGTCAAATAGCTCTGCAGTCTCTTCTGTAGGCAGTCCTTGAGAGCTCATCTGTTTTGTTTGGTTTTTTTTCTAAATGGTAAAAGCTATAGTTTAATATTTTCCTGTGTTTTAAAAATGAAATAATAATTAGGCTTGTGTTTGATGGGGAAGAAAAGCATTGTTCGGACTCTTCCATGGTGACACTGGTATTTTGTATCCTACTTTTGTATCATAGTAAACAGTTTAATTTATTTCACTTCTCTTTCCCTGTTAGTTTGACTTATGCTGAACCATGTCTGTGCTTCTATATGTTTTATTACTATATTTGAATGTAAGATTGCTGAAGTTTAAGAGCTGTTGAAGATCAATATCTGGCTTGTAACACACTAAATCTAATAGGATGACTTTTCATTTTCGTAACTGGAATGCACTAAACATAAACAATTCTAGGCCAGAGAAGAACTTCTCTAAAATATTCAGTGAACTCAAAATAGTAGCTGTTGTTAACCATAACAGCTTACTATGTGGTTTTGACTACTGTTGCGGTATTGTTTTAATTCAAAGAAAAAAAAAAAAGGAATGCTGTCAACTTAGAATGTCTCAGTTTCGGAGGGAAGGGGACAAAGTTACTGTCGAAACAATTCATTGTGTGTCATCCCCCCCCTCCTCCCCCCCCCACCATGTGGTTTTTGTTTGTTTATTTGTTTTTGTTGTTTGGTTGTGCCTTTTTTAACCATGAAGTGAAATGGGGCTTGACTGTTACAGAGTCAGAGGGGAATAAATGAATTTCCATTATAGTTCAAGTTTCTTGAAATGAGTTTGTGTGCTGCTCTTGCCAATGGCAAGGAATAGAATTTAACATGGTCAGAAAAATGTCGCTAGAGAATATACTCTGAAATTGTGTTTTTTAAACCCTTTATTAATCTATATGTGGAAAATATTTTCCCTGAGAAATACTGTATATTCTCAGATATATTTCATGACCATGCTATTTTCAATCTAAAGTTTTCTGTATTTCTGAATCTGTACAGAGGGAAAGTACTAGCCAGTTACTACTTGAAGTGATTTTTTTTTTTTTTTTTCACTCTTTTGTTTTGTTCAGGTTACCAGATTCAAATGTGTTTTGTATAAACAAAAACACAGGGGTAGTAATTCCATAAGAACTAATTTTTTTGAAGGGTGTCTTAACGTTGGTCCAGGCTTGGAACCTCATTATGTCATCAGTTTCACAAAGAATACGAAGTTAATGTGGAAAACTTCTTAATGTGTCTCTCCATATTGTCCCTTCTTCCATAGATCTTGTTTGTTTATTGAAGCAGTGATTAAAACATAAGATCTTGCATACAAAGCAAATAGGACAGCTTAGATCTGTCCTGAACACTCAGATTTGTGCTTGAAGCCTTTCTGAAGTAAGTGATGGTCCTAGAACACTGTATTGGAATCTCCGCCTTCCTTTTCTGCTATTTATTAGTATCTTCTTTTTAGTAACTGTCTTAAGCTATCACTAGCACAAAAAGATTTGGTGAACCTGGACTACCTTCTTCTGCACAGTTTATTTTGTTCCAATTTCAGAACTGTTGATTCTTTCCACTTAGTGTTTATCCTCTCCTTGGGTCAAAGTCTGATACTGTTACTGCAGGAGGGAAACTAAAATGAGGCAACAGAGGAAATGAAAAGTAGTGTTCTTAGGAAAAAAACCTACAATGCCTTCTAAAGAACTGAATTCATAAATTCACTGAGAATTTAAGATAATCCAGAAAATACTTCAGTAGGCAGAGCACACGATCTGTCAAGTAGTATTCTTCCTTATTCTCTTACCACAGGGATCTGGTTTTTGTGCATTTATCTGTTCATTGTGTCAAAGCTTTTCATCAGCAAATATGCAGCCTTTTATTACCAAGTTCTGCTGTTTGCCATTAGCCTACTGGAATTATTTGCCTTTCAGAGGTATTGTGACAGGCATGGGTAAAAACTAACAAGTGTAAGTTGACCACTGACATCTGTATTGCTAGGTGGGATGGTGAGAAGCTTCTTTATGTTGTTCTTCATTCTTTCTTCTCATTTTTGTTGACGTGTGGTTTCTTTAAACTCATTCCCTCTTGTTGTATCCCTTCTTGAGAAGGGATGGGGGTGAATAGAAGCAGCTTTAGTCTATAGTGCTTTTTCCTGAACCCTGTAACAGGTGTTTTTTTCTTTAATTCTGAACCGTAAAAAAACAAACCCGCTGACAGAGGAAGACTTAATGCATGGCGTGATCTATTCTTATGATGAATTTAAGGTTGCGTGGAACTGGTAGACTTGTATCAGTTTTGCTGAGGAAGCAAAAGTTCCCAGAAGGTCTTTGGGTGGCTGAAAGGATGTACTTGGACTAAACTGTAGTGTTCAGAGAAGGAAAATCAGAGTGGGTTGATGTGACCCAGAATAATTTTTCCTTTAAGAAGTTGGCGGGGGGGGGAAGCAATAAAGCTTGTTTGGTTTGGCTGCCAAAGGGTAGCGCCTTCAAAACCCTAGAGACAGGACAAAGGTAAACCCAGCACAGTTAAAGGAGTAGATAGCATGTAATTCATTTGAAGCTGACTTGTATTTCTGAATTTCTTCCATGTTGGTTTCTAGTCATTAGATCTTACGCTACCTCAGTGAGAGTGCTGGGCACTAGATACATCTGCTTTCTTTATCAGGCAGGCACTGTTGTTATTTCTTTGCAGCTTTTTAAAAACAGTGGACCTAACATCTTGGAAGCTGGCTCACTTCATGTACACAATATAGCTTTGTTTTTTCTCTTAGTTATGGGGAGTTCATTCCCTCTACTCAAAACAGCTTTCTGCTACATGCTGCCGAGTTGGCGAGCATCTGTTATTCCTCTCTTTAGTTAAAGGTCCTTAGAATCATTTGTTTTTTCACCAATTTTCAATGTTGATACAGTACAGCAAAGAGTTCCTGTTAGGCCTCTGCGTGCACTCACGCACTTGCTTCTGGAACTCACTCATAATCCTGACGGTTTAGTTAAGGAAAAGGTTCCAATATAATTACCCAAGTATGTTAGGGCTGCTGTATTTCTGCAGTCTTCTGCCTCTGACCATGTGCTCCTCTTCCTCCTCATGCTGATACTTGGCTGTGTCTTATCTCATGGTGAGTGTGAGGTAAGCAATATGTGTATGTATTGCTGAGGTTAATTTTCTTTTAGTTTATCTTCTTGAATCAGCTTGCTACATGAGGGTATGAAAGCAACTACTGAGGCAGAAGTTGGAGTAGAAAGTACATGTGGCAGGAGGTGGGCTTATAGCAGGTATGAGTTTAGCTTTGCCTAACTTATAAGTCTGTACTCTGAGATGTTTCAAAGAAGGGTCTTTTAAGGAGTGGTTACTAACATCAGTTTTTAAAATGAATGGTTTGGATACTTGATGACCTATCTTGAGAGTGGAAGTCCTAAATTTACTGGGAAGGTTACTGCTGATGAAGAGGAAACCATACCGTAAGTCCTGTAACTGTTACTGTGTTAGTAGTGTCACCAGCCATGTTGCAATTCTAAAGCAAAAGAACATGCAATTAAATGATATTAAAACCAATATTATAACTAAATTTAAAATGTTCACATCTTCTTTTGGATTTTCCCCAAGTGCATTGCTTGCTACAGATGTTGATATGACTGCCTTCACGGCAGTTATTCAGGTTTAAATAAATACCAGCACTTGCTGACAAGAATATCTTTATTCTGTAGGCACATGAGATACAGCAGAAACCTCTGCATAGCAGAGGTCATGGTAAGGAGTTTGTCAGAAAGTTCCTGAGCGAGTCAAGCTGTTTTTCTCTGCTTTTTGTCACGTTTTCAAATTTCCTTAGGGGATAAGAGGACTGCCTCTGCTCATTTGCTGGGCTATTTGCATTGTTTACTGCTTAATTTGGAGCTAGAGTATCTTATCTATTCCCTGCTTCAAGTATAAGTTTTGAGGAACTGCAAAGGGACTGAAGTATTTTGGATGAAACATCAGTAATTTCATCACTCGTAGAGACTAGAGTTTGTTTGTCAGGCAGTGACTGGTTTTGTATCCAGGAGTTCCTAAATTTGTTCAAGTTCAAAGGTCTCAGTAAAGTGGATTTTCTTTCAATACAATCTGGGAGAAATTCAAACCATCTGAAAAGATGTAAGCAATCTGAATTTCAGAAATTCTTTCTAATGTGCCTAATGAAACATGGTTAAGTTTTCTTGGCCATTTGCTATTCTTTTCCACTCCTTTCTCATCCCTTTCTTTGCCTCCAGTTTCTATAATACATTTTAGGTAGAGTTATAAACACAATTTTTTTCCTTTTATAGCCTCTGCTATTATTGTCTTGTTGCCAATTACCTTTAAAATTAGCCAGAAACTCCAATTGTTTGGCTGTGTTCACTTGTTGAGACCAGCTTATTTTTATGCACAGAGTTCTTATATTAAGGCTTTGGAGCATTTGAATTCTGCAAATTACTGAAGCCTAGAGATGGTTCCTGTTTACTGTTTCAGACATCCTTGCTTATGTTACATAATAAAGAAGACTTTCTATTTAACTTGATAAAAGCATTTTATGCTGCTTTACTTGGATAGCACTATCAATAAGGAATTTATATCAATCTCTGTAACAGAGTATTTCTGGGCTCTTGAAAAAGAAGGTGACTGGAAATAGGGTGGCTTTACCATGGATCTGTCATGCTTCACCAGCCTGCCTGCCTTCTGTCAAATGCTTGGGCCTTCAGTGAAAGGGAGAGCAGTGGGTTTTTGTTTTTTTTTTCTTTGACCTTAGGAGGGCTTTTTACATTATCTTGCAGAGTAGTCTTATTTACAGTATGACTGGGAGAATGACTAGAAAACTGGTTGCAGAGTCATCTCAAAGGGTGACAATGGTTCATACTCTGCTTGGACAGCAGTTACAACTGGAGCTTCTTAAGTATCTGCTCCTTTTTTTTTTTTTTTATGTGTGTGTGTGTGCGTGTGTCTTTATCAATGACCTGGAGGAGGAATGCATGTCTTCTTCCAGACACAGAACTGAGTGGCTCAAAGGCAGGGCAGCCGTCCCAAAGTACTCAGAAAGGCTAGAGGAGTGGGCCTGTAGGCATCTCTTAGGAAATTCAACAAGGACACATGCTAAGTCCTGCTTCCAGGATCAGTAACCTTCCTGTAGGGCTACAGACTGCTTGGATTGTAACTCTGCTGAGAAGGACCTGATTCTGGTGAACAGTAGGCTAAATACAAGTTAGCAGTTTACCCTGGTAGTAATTAAAACAGTTTTATTCTCCTTTAGTTGCTGTTTGTTCCAGATGTTCCCAGACTGCATCTGTAACAGTGTGTCCAGTTTTGCTCTTGTTTTCCCTACCCACCAGTAAGAACAATGTTGATAAGCTTAGGGCAAGTCAACCAAGATGGTCAGGAGGGCTGGAGTATGTGACCTGTGAGGGCATGCTGCGAGCCTGTTGTGGCCTTGTTTACCCTGGGAAAGAAACACTTGGGAGGGACACAGTAGAAACCATCTGGTATATACAGGAACGGACACCATGACGAAGCCAGTCTCTTTATTGAGATGCACAGTGGGAAAACAAAAGACAGTGGTCATAAATTGAAATGAGTGGCTATATGTTGAAAAATTTTTACTGAAGGGTGATTGTTAAGAGGTTATAGGAAGGAACCTGTAAGGCTCTGTGAAGGTTTTCAAGATCTGAATGGATAAAGCCCTAAGCAAGAGTGACTGAGTTCAAAATTGACTGGACTTTGAGAAGGAAAGTGAACTGGGTGACCCCCTGGGTCCCCTATACTCTGAAGTGTTCTTAGAAGAATCACCCACAGCAGGAACGTAAGTAGCCAAAATAATAAATACATTAAGTTTTATTTGGAAACTTGGTTCCTTGTATAAATACTATTTCGTTCTAGTGCTGCTAAATAAAATAGCTTGAACATAATCAGTTGCTGTTGTTGGCTATTTTTTATATTGGGCATTAGTTACTTGAAATCTGCTTATTGAGTAAGCATTGAATAAGCAAGGTACGTTCATTGAATTAGCTCATTTCATCTAAGAAATGAAGGAAAAAATCATTATTTGCTGGTGTTGAAAAGGAAGTTTGAGAACTTTACAGTGATCAGTATATCTTGTCTCTCACTCTCACCTGTTATTCTGAACCTTATAGTAAAACAAAGCAAATTGTAGAGCAGTTGTTTGAAATTACAAGGAGGAAAGATGCTGGAAATGGAAACTAAATGTTGGTTTCTCTGAGATTGGTTCACTTCCCTCTTTGCCCAGGCCTATGAAAAGAAACTGTCATCCTGGATGCTATAGAATATGTACACATCTCCAAAATCCAAAACAGAGAAGTCTTTAGTCAGATAGTCATGCTACAGATATTATATACTGGTACCATCTAGGCATGGTGGGTTTACCTGTGATAGCCCTTCTCAGATGTTTGTGTGAAAAGCAACTTTATTTCTTTCTCTTAACCAAGGTAATTTTGGTGAATAGTCAGGTGTGTTTCTGCTTTTGCTTTTAAATGAACCTGTAGAGGCTATTAACAGGCTTCTCTGTCATGGTTTCTGTGCTTTAGAGTAAGTTTGAATCTCTACTTTTAGTCTTCCTTTGAGTCCAGGATCTGGATACATTCTTGTAAACAACTGCATTAGTATGCCAGACTTTCCCACCCTCTCCACTTAAACATGCATGCGTACACAGAAGTGTGTGCAGGTTCCCTCTGTCAGGTGGCTGTACGTATTCGTGGTTTGGAAGTGGATTTGCTCACACCTCTGTGAAGGTGGTGCATATTGGTAGTTGGGGTTTTTTAGCCAATAGTGGCCGTTGAATGGTGTAGCTTAGATCACTTCATACTTTCATCTCTTAACAAGTAAAAGGCATTCACGTGATCTTTTGCTGCATTACCTTAGATAAATAGGAGCTTCCTGACTAACTTTGTCACTTCCAGTGTTTCATGTATTTTATTAGTTCCACTCTAGAAGCTGCTTTTAAGCAGTTCTTGAGCTGTAGATTTTATTGAATATTGTATTTAACTAGGAGAGAAATTGGTCAATTCTTCCATCTTACTGCTTTCAGACTCACAGGCTCTTCTGTTTTATTCACCTCTAATATACAAGGAAGAGGTTTTAAAGTGAATCTTTATCAGAAGGACAAAGATCTGGAAGAAATCTGACTTTGGTACTGCTTTCAAGGTAAGGCTTTCAAAATTGTCCATAATCAGATGGCAAAAAGCATGAATGAATACTGAGGCTTGCAAAATGGTACTGAGTTCCTGGCTTCTTGCATATTATACTCTTCCTACAGAAGATATTACGGACATTTATTAAGTATCTGCGTAATTCTGTGGAAAGACACTAATGATTAGAGGCATATAAGCTAGCTGTGGCTGTGTTCCTTAACTAAAATACTTAAGTAGGTTGTTGTGTGTAACTAGCGTGTATTAATGGTATGCAAAGCTGTCTTTTGGGTAGTATAGGTGTTCCCACTTGTAAAACTGATACGCTAAGTTGCATGATAAAAAATGGAATGTCTTACTAAATTGGCAGCATCTTATTAACTGGTTTTGGTTTACTTTAATGTCCTGTGCTGAGCTTGTTGTATTTTCTCTGTGAATGCAATGTTACAGCTCTTGAGTGACAATTCCAGTCAATTTCAAAATACCAGGAAATAATTGGCAGTCAGAGGGCGGGTTTGCTGCATTTTGGAAGAAAGGATGGATGCATTGCTTTTAATAAAGCCATGGCTTCACGCAGTTGTCATCTGTCTGCAAGGCAAAGCACTGATCAAGTGGTAGGAGCCTTTGACATCATTCAGCAGAATGATACTATTGCCTTCAGTTTCCATGCACAATTTAACAAAATGTTTAATTATGTTTGTTGCGTCGTTCCCACACCATCCCCAGGGAAGAGCAGAGCATATAGCGAAGACTAGGGGGTAAAGTCAGTAGCAGACAAAGTGGAATTCCCTCCGGTGAAACCAGTCTTGACAGACCATCGTGTTGGCTGGGCTAGGATCATGTTCGTGGCACTGAAAGGGAGGCACTGAAAAAGTGTGGCTGATGAATGGAGAGACACATAGCAGTCCATCGTGGAGATGGTACTTTGTGTAAGAAGAGGAGTACAAGGCCAAAGTATCCAGCCACAGGACAGATAGTGGAGACATTCACATGGAGTCACTCAAGAGGATGTAGATGCTTTGGGGACTGAAAGGTATGGGTAGCATTTAGGCAACCAGCTGCCTAATGCTAGCTCTTCAATTTTAGGGAGGTGGAGACCTGATGAAATTGGCACTCATTGTGCTCATTTCAGCACCTATTTGAAGGCTCAGGTCAGCAGTCTTCTATTCATGTACCTATTTCTAATTTGTTGTGACTGTGTGGTTCTGCTTTTTATGTGGTAGGTTTTACTGAATTATCTGTGTAATCCCCAAGCTGAATGTCTACTTTTCTTTTTAAACTGCTAAATTCATCAAATTCTTTCAGTTGTAATTCTGCAAAAGCCTGAATACTCGAGTATTCCTTTGTGAGCAGATTTATTTTTTTTTAAATTTATGGCTACCTAGTTTAATCCATGCAGTTTGTTAAACCCAGTGTAGAATACGTGCAGGTTGAGCTTAACGTGTAGTAAAGTAGTAAGACTGAGATGTAAGCTTTGAAAGATAGAAATGTTTTTAAAATATCTTGATGTGTTGCCTCTATAAATGGGATGACAGAGTAGGGTGTCTGCCCCCTTGCTACAATTAATGTCTTCTTTTATGCATCTTTGTGCTAAGATGTTTAAGATCCCTGTTCAGTCCAGCAAGGGCATGTCTTGCAGCCAGTAATATACAGGAGCAGTAACCTTTGGTGGAGTTGGAGATGCTGTCTTAATCTGTGTTACCCAAATTTACCTGCAGCTGATGTCTGACCTGAAGAATTGCATAAAATGAATGTTGAATTATTAACATGCCTGCTTCCTGGAATGCTTTTTGCTGTCAAGTCCATGTAGACCTATCATTACTGCATTGACTGCCTATAATGCCCTTAAGCACTCTCTCTTATTGATTTATTGAAAACTGGCATGGTCTTCTTGCATGTTAGTTTTAATATTCTTATTGATAAAACTGCCCTTTGAATTTTTGCAGGTATAGTTCGACATGTATAGTGATACTTGCACAGTGGCAAAATTAAAACAATTTTTACTCAATAGATACATTTGAAACTTCAGCATTGAAATACATGTTGCAAATCGAGAGAGTTTAAACTATATTGATTAAAAGTGAGTCAGACTGATTTATTCTGAAACTAAAGTTGCAGTGCTAATTTGGACAAAACTCTGAGTATTTAAGCTTGCAAGTTGCTAAATGGCTGCTTCTTGCCAAGTGCTCCTCTGTTTAGATGACAAGTGAAGCAATTCAGATAGCCTCAATGCAGACATCTGAAAAAGATTCCATGTGTCCAGGCAACGCTACTGGAGACTGCTGCCAGAAAAAAAGGTAATGGAAATTTGTTTCACTCTGCAGTTCCTAGAAGTCCTTCAGACTTTTTAAGAAAGTTTCTCTAGCATGATGGAAAAGCAGAACATGCTCTGAAAGTGCATGGGGGAGTACTGTGTTCTTTGGAGTAGTCTGATAAGCCATCTGTGATCTGAAACCTAACTTCCTATAACATACTGTGGATTGAATAGTGTATGTCATGTGATTACAGGTATAGTAATCCTGTTACACTATGGCAGTATATCATTACATATGTAAGATCAGCTGCTTCTCTTAAGCATTTGTTTATATCTATATTACCTATACACTTTGATATGTACCTTATTTGAAATGAACTAAATCAGTGGATTCAATTAGGAAGATGATAAATCTGTGTTAGCAATAAGGGAGTAAATTTCTAAGTAAATAGACCCTATTGAAAATGTCTTTACGTTTCTAAGTGCTGATTCTCTTCATACTAATGCAGTACTGTTACTGAGGTAACTTTGCTAATAGATGGAAAAAACTTCTGAACATGGAAGAGACTAAGAAAAAATATTCTAAAACTGTATTTGAGGTGTAAAAATGACTGTGTTTTACCAATCTCTATTTGGAGGCTTCAGTTCCTGTATTATTTAAATTAGTTCTTTTGGAAGATTGTGTGTGTGTGTAGGCTGTTAGTTGACATAACAGATGCTTGAATTATCTCCAAGTTTTGTGCTTTTCAGTAAACATTAAGATGCCTATAGCATAGTAACTGTTAATATTTGACAGCCTGTAGTACTGGTGTTCTTATGTTACTGATTTGAATGTGCCGGTGACTTTATTATGGTGTCGAATGACCTTTTTTGCATTTAATATTACTCTTTTTGTGTATAGACCAAGCATGTGGCTTAAAGTCACAAATAGATCCAAGTGGTTAAGCAGTGTGACAGAGAATTTATGCTTTCTGTAACTGTCTGCACAGGATCATCAGCAAGGTCCATGCTTTTTTTTTTTGTTAACCTGCTCTGATAACTCAGGTTTAATTCATTTGTATCTCAAGACTTACCCTTAGAAGATAAGGGAAGAAGAGGAACCTTACTTGCATTCTTGGAGATGAGGGAAGTCCTTTCCCTAATCATCAGTATCATAGATAAATAAAATCCACCCACATGAATTTGATACAACTTGATTTCTGTCATGATCAGACATAGCAATATTAGAGAATTCTTGCTGTATTTTCTGTACCTGGTGCCAGCTGAAATACTGGAATTTTGATCTGCTGTTGTGCCTTTGAGAATCCTTTGTGGTATATTTGCTCTAAATACAGTATCTGTACAGAAAGACATGTTGAAGAAACAGAGTTTAGATTGTGGTTGTTTTTTTTTTTTTTTTGTGTCAGGAGCATCAGAAATATAAGATGTGGTATTGAAGATACACCTGGTATTGGCTTCAGTGGTAGTAGCCAGACTTCATTCAAAAGCTGACTTGATCTAAATGCATTGTTAGCCTCTAGATTTTAGGGTGAGATTCTTCACCCAGATGAAAATTAACTTTTGGGAACTTGAGCTGTTAGTGGGCTTAAAAATGTCTGAAAGCTGTTTAGAGAAGGATTAGTCAAGATAGCCTTCTGCAAACTAACTGTTCTTCCCCTTTGTGAACATTTACTACAATAGGCTCACAATGATAACAATCCTTTGAGAACTATCAAACTGACTGTATCCTACAGCCAGAGCATCTTAAAGTTTTGGAGCTCAGTCACCTTAGCTCTCTTAACAGTGAAAGTAGACAATTATGTCAGGTTTCTCATGTCTATCATACAGTGTTTTGAAGTCTGCAACAAGTTTCTTCATTGTCCAAATAGCACATACTTGCTACAGAATTAAACAGTCTGAAATCTGATGCTTTCTCCGATTTTCCTGACAACTGCTTCTGTAAGAGTTCTTTATGGTCTTTATGGTCTTGCACTTCTTCTGGGGAAAGGAATGACAAACTCTGGATGCTCTTCAATGCTTCTATAGTAGCTGGAGTGGACAAGACAGTTCACTTCCATGTCAAGTGGGGTGTGGTTTGGGGATGTGCCTTTTTGGCCCAGAGGACTTCTGGATAGGTGTGTCCTGTAATGTTATCAGATGACAGGTGTGGCAGATTATTTCTCAGAATATTTAACCAGTGCTTGGGCTGTGATTTCTGCTTGTTTTGAGTAGCTGTATATTTGCAAAATCTAAGTAATCCACCTGGAGTGGCTGTATTTTTCTAAACATTGATTTGAAGACCAGATGTTCACAGAGGCGACAAATGGAGAGATGTTTGCAAACTGATTCAATAGCTATTGCTACCTAGGTGTTGTAGCTATTAAGATGACAATAAATTTAGCTCATGGGGAAACACAATAGGAGTTTGCTAAAAAGATGTAGGCACTTAAGTAACAGTAAATTTGATCTTATGTTGCCAACGCAAATCATTCTGGTGTATCTGAGCTGTAATTTTGAATCCCTATCAGGAAGATGGATGTTTCCAGACTCTGGCCTTTGCATTAAGAAAGAAGAAACACAAACCCACACAGAGTATGAGCACATCTTCCTCAATCTGCAATTCCAGGAATGCTGTGGAAGGCACATCTAGAACTTTACTTGCACTGTAGCCATAATGTAAGATATGATAGAAGCTAGGTAGAGACTTTGCAAGCTCTTCTCTCTCAAGTCCCAGCAGCCTCAATAAACATTTTTGCCCCAAGTAGGCAGCCTCTTTTTACAATCTTTCTTTGCAGTTTTGAGGATATTTTTTTGGTGAAAGAACACAAACGCAGAAACGCAGCACATTTTTGCTCTTCAAGATACTCTCTTCTCCTTAGTTCAATTAAAGATCAGGTAACTGAAAATGAAAAACTTTTTGTACTTGGATATTTTTACTGAACCATGTTAGATGCCCTTTCTCTTCAGCATTCCTGAAACTAGGTGACTGAAAATCTGTCCAGCATAACTGACTGAGAGGTGATTCTAGGTTTCTGTGCTTGGGTTATGCTCAGTATAACTCTGATCTCTTAAAGGAGAACAGAGGAGTAAGTGCTTGCCAGTGATCTCCCAGTAGGCAAATGTAGATTGCATATGTGCATTCTGAATTCTAGTAAGGCTGGCATTCAGTGTTCCTGCATCTTCTGCTTGTATAATTCAACAGAGTTAGTTACTCATCAGCTAGATGAGCAGTTTGTGCTTCATGCGTTCGCTTGACCAGCACAGCTCTGTATGTGGCTGAGCAACAGACATCAGCATAGAAACAGGAACAAGCTTCTGAGAGCAAATATTGCTTAAGCTACCACTGCTGCCAAGATGTCTACATAGCCATAATGTGAATTTACTGATCTAACGCTTACCTACGAACAAATTACAGATACTTTAGGAATTAAAGATGTGCCTTATAAATAGGTATTAAAGGTAGGTCTGCAGGAAAAATGTTTGGAGTTGCTTTGTAATTGCTTTCTTGATATATCAAAAAGCAGCTTTCTGATGCTATAACTTAAATCCACCATTTGTGAAGTGATATTTAAAAGTATGGACCTAAGTAGAATGCTAAGCTCATAGCGTTATCAAGCATTTAGACTAGTGTAAAATACTAGACTAATAGCATGTTTTTGTTTGAAATTCAGCCTTGAATAGTTCAAATAACTAACTTGCAATGAAACTTTGAACTGCAAACTTCAAACTGCTGAACTAAATTTTCACCAGAACCCTGAGTAAATTTATTTCAAGGTATTTACTTTTTAAAGAAACCCTGCATGTTATTTCTAAAATGCAGTGCAAAGATAACTGTTGCACTTTTTACAAAACCATAGTACTAGATCAACTGCTTCAAAAAGGATAAAACACTTAAATTACTTCATAGAGGTTTTAGTTTCAAACTTTTTTTCGTTCTCCTTCACTTAACTGTTGTAACAAAAACAAATGCCTCACACCCACAAAAACACAAATCAAGGCTTTGCCCAGTCTTGGTTAATTCAAAATGTTTTTGTATAGAACCCAGAACCACTTGGCAAATGCAGTGAGAATTTGTTATCTGTTTATTACAAAGGATGAACAACTTTCTCTTCTGGGTGAAAGTTGTATGTTGTTTCAAGTAATTACACAGAAATCAACTCCTGTTTTAGTTTGGGCTTTGTCATATATGTAGAGCAAGGAGGAACTATTGTGTGAACTCACAGCATGACTAGCGCACTCCCTTGATATGTCCTCATATTCCTGAAAAAATCAGGTAACCAGTTGGATACTTCTTTCAGGAGAGGGATGTTGTCTTATGCTAACCCTATGTAGGGAACATGTGATTAGGAGGTCACAATATACTAGCTAGCCTATGGTCACCTTACACTGTTGCTCTTTTCCTTCTCTGTCCTACTACCTTTTGCTTCTGCAAAATCCTTTACTATATCATCTGTGTGAAACAGTTTACAATTCTGGGGAATGATGTTGACAGTAGTAGTATTGTGATGTCATAAGGTCAGTTATGATGTATAGATTATAACTCTTTATGTTGATGTTCAGGAATGGGGATAGTTGGTTTGTTTACTTGTTTAAAAGCAGCAAAGATTTGGTGATCTGTTAAAGGTCGGAGTTGTAGCTGGCTGTGGAGCAGAATAAAACCAGTGTTTTTCTGGTACTCCTTCGACCAGAGTCTGGAAACTTGCAAAGGACTGGATGTTGTGGTGGGTTTTGTTTCTTTTAAACATGATTATTGTGTTTTTAATCCTCAGGAAGACCAGCATTTCATGTCTACCCTTCTGTAAAATCACATGGTAGGGTTCTTCAAATTTCTCTGCGTAACTGAATAGCTTGTTCTCATGTGCTTACTATTAAATATTGGTTTACGTTCTTTACTAGTGATGTACTTATGATGGCTTTGGCAGCATAGTCTTTCTCTTCTGAAGAAGATACTGTAAACATGGTGAAATTCAAATTCTTTGTTATCAAAGGAGTATTTAAGTATTGCTCAATTTTACTGTAGTGTACTGGTGTTTTGATAGCAAAAATTATAAAAGTTTACTGAACTAACTTAGTATTACTCAGATATTATGCGTTTACATATCCCGAAGATTTGAGCCCAAATAAAATGTTTAATACATCTTGTAATTTTGTTAAGCTTTTAATAGGAAACATTCAGCTTTATTCTTGTCATGTAATGTATGATTAGCAATCTGGACAAAGGCATTTCATGTATGTATGTGAGCATTTTCTACATGCAAATTATTGGGGGCTGGATCTAATAGCTTGTTATGCCAGAGATGTATCATGAATCTAAGTGTCTTTTCCTGTGGAAAAAAGTCGTGCAGCTTATTTGAACAAGTAACAGTCACTATTGTGCAGAAGTATGTACAAGTAATGTCTCTTCTTTATGCAGTGTACGGTGGTGGAGTGCATATCATCAGGTATTTTCGTGGTTTAAGACACTAAATACTAAGTATTTTGTACTTCTGAGAATTAGTGTAGATAGAATTTGGGTGAATAGGAATGTATACTGCTCTTAGCCCAAAATATCTCTCTTTGAGTCTACTGTCGGCAACCTCTCTCTGAGCTCTCACATTCTCTGTGGAGTAGAAGAATTCGCAAGGGTCAAGGCTCTTGCTTCTGGAAAGCTTAATTCTTGTCTTCTGGTCAGCTTTTGTGAGTCAGCTGCTTCTGAAGGCTACTGGAGTAGCATCAAGAGAACTGAGGCTCCTGAGTGCTTCATCATACAAGCACCCTGTATCCTCATCATCATACAAGCACCCTGTATCCTCATCATCATACAAGCACCCTGTATCCTCATGGTTAAGGAGTTATTCGGAAGATGGGAGACAGTGATTGAAGGGAGTTGCATTCTGCTCACACATTCACTGCTCATGCTCTAGTCACTGGTGTGTTTAAAAAGAAGGAATTAAGCTATTTTGTGCAACCTTGTGAATCTCTGCTGCTTGTGGTGGTGTGTGGGTTTTAGGTTGCTTTTTTTTCCTCCTTAATTTCTTGGCTGTGGAAACAGCTTTTTTACTGATAAACTGTTTAACTTTTTGGGGGAGAGCTTTTGCCTTGTCATCCAATACAATGATTTAGGATACTTGCTGTCTAGTTCTTTCAAAATACTTTTTCAGAGTTCATTAGTAATTTAGTGGATGCTGCTTAAGGTGTAGTTTCACAATACTCAGAGCACATGTGAATCGGCAGCAGCTGCTGGTTCTGCTTTTCTGGTGTGGGCACTTGTCTGATCCTGCATTTTCAAAGCTGGTTCAAAGACTCAAGTGGCAGAAAACCATTGACTCTTTCTGGCTTAGTTTGATTCTTGAAACTATCTGTCCTATTGTGGTTCCTAAGAGAGAGAGAGAATGTTGGGGAAAACACAGGCTTACAGCAGTGTAAAGTTACAGGCATAAAACTTACTGGACCCCTACAGTTCTTCAAGCAATAGTAAAGTATTCCTTCTTTTGAGAAATTTCTTGCTTATGATGCTTCATGGTAGTTGAAAATCACTATTTAGTGTTTGGAAGAGGCAAGCAACAATGAAATGTTGTCATGGCTCTATTTTTCAACCAGTGGGCTTAAAGGTCTACAGTATGTCCCCTTTATCGCTCATTCAGCTCATCAGAGTGCTGTAATCGGTTTAAAATCATCAGTATTACAATAAGGCTTGTATTTCCCTCATGTCACAGACAAAGCTGGCTGTTGGCCAAAATTCTTCCTGTGATAGTTCCTTCTACCAGTGTACTGTCATGGCAACTTTTGTAAGATGCAGTGGTTTATAAGATTAAATATGTAGTCCCTGATCCATGAAGGGATTTGGGCATTTGCATCCTGTTCAAAACAAAGGGTAGATGCTTTTGTAGATAGACACATCTGAATTGTTAGTTATCTGCTACTTTTACATTTTAAGCTGAATTTATGGTGAATTTTATAGAAAAGACTTCTAAAGAAACATGATTCTTATTTCAGAGGAGCTGAAATACTTTTGCAACTGAAGCTTATTGCTTTTGTTTTAAACTCTTACGCATTTTTACATCTGAGCAAGCAGAATAAGTAGCTTACAAATTATACATGTACTTTGTGGGTTTAAGTCTTGTCAAACACTCAAACAGTGTACTCTGTCATTTGAGCAGGTGAATAAAATTAAATAGCAGGCATGCAAAAGGTATTCCCTCTGTTACTGAATTTAGGAACTTGAATGCCAGGTAACAAGCTAGATGACTCTTTAAGTGCTAGTCTGTGCTGCTGAAGGAAATAGGAAAAAAAAATATGATTCTTTGTTAGCGTTAATCTTTAATATGGTGTTGAGAGAGTGTACTGAAGGGTCTGACATCCAGCCATAGCTTTAGTTCACACACTTCTATTTAGGAAAAAGTTGTATTCATGAAAAAAGTAACGTACAAATCTGTTGTAAACCATCTGGTTTAGCTAACTACTTTCTTTGTTTCTTTCTAGGAAATACCAAAATAAAGCAGATGTTTGGTCCTGTACTGTTATCTCAAGGTTTTGCAAGTCATTCTGTTATGTCCTTCTTGGCAGCAGGAATGTAAACTAATTCTTTCAGCACTGGACTTAAACCTTGACAAGGTTGCAGTTACAGGTAAGAACAAATTCTGCCACTTGTAAATTTATGGGAAGGTTTAATTGCTTTTACTTTGACTGTTTTAATTTACAGTTTGTAATTGACCAGGAGTTTATCAGGAATTTCAGAAAAGATTGGATAAAAAGATGTGTTTTTTCTTCTTTAAATGCATTTGGCTTTTGCTCAATCTTCTTTTTAGTAAGGAGCAAATATAACTTAAAGTATAGCTTCTCTCTGCTATAGTACAAAGCACTGTTAATAAGTGGGGAAAAAAAAACCCTAATTTTTCAACACCTGAATGTGTGCTGACCTAGATTTTGAGGAAGGTACTTTCTCACACGAAAGACTGTATGGTGTCAGTCAGTAGAAGTCATGAAGTGTTATGCCACTGTGGTGAGATCAACTTATCATCTGTGTGTGACTTTTTTTCCCCTCAAGATCTGTATTACCTCAAATGCACTAGTAGCAGCAGTACTGCTTAACTTACCTTTTCTAATCAGTTACAGCAAATATCTAAATTTTTGTTACAAGTTCACTGTAGCTTTAACTCTTGAATTGCCTTTTCCAAGGGTAAAGGTTGGTGTCTGATTCCAGGTCAGTGAAAGTGTTTTGGCTGCTGATTCTGCATCATAACTTTATCTGACAATGATGGAGAGAACTCTTGTCTCACTACTCAGTCGCTACCTTCTAAACTTGTGTAGGGAACTAAAAGTCAAAGTTCTTTTACTCTGGCTGCTGCTTCTTTTTTTTTTTTTTTTTTTTTAAGATAAATTAAATACTACAAAACTATATTAATTTTAAGAAAATACCAACACCACCACAAATACCTGTCATAGAGATGGCATATTTTGTTTTGTATGTTTCTGAATAATTTATTTCTGTTTTTAAACAGGTGGTATGTGTTTTGAAGACTACCCATGAAACAGATTTATTGCATATGCTGAATTTGCAGAACTATTATAAAGTTAAGGCCTTTCGGTCTTGGTTTCTATTCTAGTATCTTTGACAGAAAGAGCTGCTTGCCTTAGGCTGCACTTGTCAGTAGTGGCAGGATAGGAGTTTGGACTGTTGGTATCAAGCAGTCTAATATGTCTTACTGTGGGTGATGCATAGGTCAGTGACAGGTTTGTGCCAAGGAGGTTGCATTGATTGTTTTTCTGCTACAATGAAAGAAGGGTTCAATTTAGTGTTTGGTTTGGTTTTGGTGGTGGGTTTGTTGTTGTTGTTGTAACTCTCATCTAGATTGAATGTTTGTACTTAATTTGCAGTGATGTAACAGATTGAAAAAAGACACAACACTTCTTAGACTGTCCAAGTTGTAGACTAATTTATATTGGCATGGACTTCTACCACTCATGTAGCCCAGCCCGTGTCTGACTTCCTCAGATTTCTGTATGAATCAGCAAGTCACCCCTCAATTATGTAAATGGTTTAGTGGTTCAACAGACCTACAACTTATTCTGCTCTTTCAGACCTGTTTAGGAACCATTTATTAATGATACGAATTGGTGATTCATTGCTGCCCTATTCTCACTAAAATGCGTCAGAAGCTTTTGGTAAACAAACATTGAGAAAGGTAAGAAAATTTAGAATAGGGGAGTACACATCTTTAATGGCATACTGCTTCATGCTAATGAGTAAAAAACAATTATTCCATTTTAATACCAATAGTGTATTGTCTAAGCATTGGCTCTCTTTCTTCGAAATCTTAGATGCTATTTCTGTAGTAAAAACCTGGCTGGTCATGGTTAAATTAATGATTAGTGATTGAAAAGGTGCAAACTACATTTAACTCAACATAGTTGGTCTTGTATTGAATTAAAAGAACAAAAAATATTCTGCATAGGAAATAACTATAAACTTTGAGGGGAAAAATCATTGCTCTGTAGTGATGGCTGATGCTGCTTGATTAAGGTTTGACTGTAAAAATCCATTGATGTGGGCACTGATGGCCTTGTACTGCATGCTGTGATTGCAAAGCTACATTCTGAGTCCATTTACAAGTTTTCTGTGAAGTTCCCCTTGAATATCTAAAGTATGATCTCGAACTTTGCAACTATCAGATTGCATTCCAGAAAAATAAGAAGCCGCAGCACATAAGTGTGCAAATTGTACATGAGACACAGGCAGTTGCCATATAAGCTGAGCTTGGAGATCTGAATTTATCTAGCTTCATCCATGTTTTAATGAGGTGCAAGAAAGCAAATTATTAATTTCTGAAAAGGCCATGAGCATGCATGTTTTTCTGGTGTTAACAACATACTAAAAAGGTCTTAACCTAGATCCTGGTGCTTCTCTCTTTTCCTACTTTTTTCCCTGTTGAAGGTTACTTCCCACTTGGATCTGCTGTCTAAGCTGATGGCTTCTAAACCTGCTACAGTCCAAGTCACAAAGTTTCAAAATACTAAAACTAACTTTGGGCCTCTTCAGTGAAACAGTGCAAAGAGTAAGGGCAGAAGCATTTCAGACAGCAGTTCTGAGTAGCTGAGGCAGAGCAGAAGTATTAGTGTTTGCAGGTATTGCTACTGACATTGAAAATAGATGTGAATCCACAGTGTTAAATCACACCTATGTACCTTCAGACCAGTTTCAAGTAGCTGAAGCACATTCTGAAATAATCTCCTTTTTAAGTTGCTGGTTTAAAAGTAGTGTGGTGGGGGGATGTTATGTGTTTTGTTTGTCTTTGTTATTGTTTCTTTTCTCCCAACTGTTGTGAGATTAAAGATGCAGAAATTCCTTTCAAAGTTACAGCAGTAGCTTGTAGACCTGTATTCTACTTGGTGATGGGGGCAACTTGCAAAAATTTTGAAATGCCTGTTCTAAAATCCTATTGGCCTTCTTTCATGTCATCTTTGCAGGATTTTTTTTTTTTTTTTTTTAGTAGGCTCTATATTAAAGGTTTATATTGATACTTAATTTCTCTATGTCATTATCTTTGGCCAGCTGAGATCCTTTCTGATGGTGACTCAGACACAGATTATTTGAAAACAAAACAAAAAAACCCTCAAAACAAATAAAACTCATAATGAGTGCACATAAATTGTAATCACTATCCTTTTATGTAGTTCATATTTAAGTGAAATATTGAGATCTCATTCTTAGATTCCACTTATTGTGGTTTGACTCTGCCAGTACTTGTGAGTACATAGTTAGAGTAGCTGTTACAGCCAAGCTTCAAGGAGACCTCTTGCTCAAAAATTCAGTAAGTATTTGCCTAATGTAAACTTATGTAGTGCCACCATTTTTAATGTCAAAAGCAATCCAAATTTTTTGGGGATCAGAAATAAAGATCTGGTTGCACTTATTGAATGAACTTGTATTTAGAATACATATAGTCTAAATAGATAATATAATTGTGGGGATAGTCTAATGATAATATATTGTAAATAGAAACAAGATCACTGAAAGATTACTTAGAATATTCCATCACTCTGTTTCTTGTGTAAATACAAGTTTACAGGGAATCTTTATGAATGTCAAAACCATCTAAGGTGTGTGTAGACACATAGAATGTGTGAAGTGTGTGCATGCACATACTAACACACTAGAGAGAGTATAAGATGGAGACAGAGGACCTCTCTACCAAGTTTGAATTTTTTACTTACATCAGAAAACTTATTTCCTTCTGCATTTTCAATAAGCTTTGAAATTGTTTGTCACAGATATTTTGCTTATTTATTTGTCACTTGCATAATTCTTTTTTTTATAGCAGGAGCACATGTGTTTTGTAACAGGAAACTGTAGCACTGTTTGTTTTTCTTTCCATGATGCTGACTTATTAAACATGAGTGGTCCATTGAGTGAATCCTTCTGAGGAAGAGACATTTTATGGTACACTTTTATGACCTAAACCCAAAAGATTCATGTTGACCTATTCTCATTTTATGGAAAGATAAGCTTTTGCCTTTGGGACTGTTGGCCATCAAGATGTTTGTCTAGTTCTGGTGTTCTCTTTGAAATTGATATGTGATCTGAAAATTATTTTATAATATTTACAAAAACTTTGATTATGGCTTTTAACTTTTATAATTTAATTACATTTTGACTGCCTTCATGACAACCACCAAGTAAATATTTCTGGCCTGTTAAATATAAATCTATATGGAAAGGAGCATGCTTTTAATTTAAAGTAGCTTACGCTGTAGTAGAAAATTGTGCATATCTTGTAACTGAGCAAGAACCATTTGCTGTCTTGTTAGTAGAAAATCAGTGGTTGAGGCTGTTTTTCTTTTAAGTAGAGAAATTCAAACTTGAACACAGATCTGATTTAACAACCTTTACTATATGGCTGGTCCAATACCAAAGAAAGTCTTCACTATGTAGCTGTAGGGAAAAGGATACCTATTACTGATTCTGTGTCACAGGACATGGCTTTTGTCTTCCATACCTCAAAAGTGTAGATGTCTTTGGTTTCCTGAGCCTGAATTAGTGCTTATGTTCCCTGTATATGAGATAAGGACCTCATGTAGGATTTGTATGAGGTAGGAAACATCAGAGAAGAATATATGTTAGGACTTCAGAGAAGTAAGGTTTGGGCTACATTTTTGCTCTGGGGAAGTGTTGTCAGCTTTTGTTAGAGACTCACAGCCCTGAACTCTCTTGGAAAAGGCTTAGCTGTTGATTTAAAACTAGGGGTGAAGAGTGGTAGCTAGAGCTGCTGCTATAGCAGTATATTGCTCAGTTTCAGTTTCTTCCATTGCCAGGGAGGAGGAAAGGCCAGGATTTTCTTCCTCTAAAGGCATTTGAGCCTTAGTGATCATTGGCACTTACCAAGTGATTTTTTTTTTATTTTTTTTTTCTCCCCAAAAGATCAAGAGACTACTGGAAGAGGGGAATTCTAGGTTTCTGTTCTTGATCTGAAGAACAGCTACAATTTTAGAGAACAGTGTGTGGAGCATGGATGAGAATTAAGGCCTTCACCATTTCCCAGGAAGTTTTGGGAATTACAGTAAACGTGTTCTTGCAGATTTTGAAAGTTTCAGCTAATAATCTTAAGTGAGGTAAATATTTTCATGAGAAGGGAATTGAATTTTCTCAGACCAAGGAGTGGATCCAGTTGCTGTCTTCCAGCTATGTAATGGGAGGGTACAGAGAAGGTAGATATTTACTTTTCCTAGAGATGTGTAATAACAGACTAAGAGGCAAAGGACTCCAGTTGCACTGATGGGAGTTTTGTTTTCATTATCACTGTGGACAGGCATGAACTGGTTGCTCAGATGCTGTGAAATCTCCATCCTTGCAAACGTTCAAAACTTGACAAGGATTTGAACAGCCTGAGCCATCGTTGGTGTTGCATATCATGTTGATTGAACTTTGAATAGGGTTTGGACTGGATAAGCTCTAGAGATCTCCTCTGACAGGAACTACTCTGTGATTCTGTAACTTGTGAATTCTGACCTGACTTAAATGTCATCTAGGTGCTTGTGTGAAGATTGACTTCTACATGGCCTGATGTGCTTAAAATAAGAGATAGAATAATCAGGTTAGACCTATGATGGGCATTCTGTAGGATCTTTGCAGGTCTGCTTGACTGAGCCGCATATTTAGGTGTTCAAGTCTGTTTACTAATCTAGACTGAGATGTTAAGAAAGGGACAAAACTAGATGTGAGTACCAGGGTACTGTTCTTTTCAGTGGAATTTTTTCTCTTTGTAACCTTTTGTTTTTGAGAAAAAAAGTTGCATTTCATTTGTTGCATTCTGTTTTGTTTGTGGTTTTTTCATGTGTTTTTTTGTTGTGTTTTTTAAAGCTGCTTTGCTAAAAAAGTAAAGTTTGGTGTGATGCCACAAATTTCATTAAAATAACTCTGATTTGCTTAACTAATTTGTACATAGGTAAATACATAGTTGAATTTACTGCTAGAGATAGTTGTGTTTGTTTGCACTGTAGATATGAACTTCAAATTACACTTCTGCATAACACTTGATAGAAATAATTATTCTCACCTGTATGCTATGTCACTTGCTTGTTATTTTCTGTAACTTCCTAGTATTTTTAAAATGCTGAAAGTTGTTACTGTTAAAAATGAAGATTTTAATAGAACAGGCATTCATCCGTTTTAAGCCTTCTTTGTGCCTCTCTATCATTGATAATTTTGATGGAAAACCTGAGGTTTCATTGAGTCAGTGAAATCTGTTTCTCTTCCATGCTCACTGAAACGGCTTGATTTTTTTTTTCAGATTGTCTTCAAACCAGTTACTGCCTTTTATAGTCTACATAATATACACAGTGATAGAAAGATTTCTTCTTTATGTGTTTGGTGTCCTTTATAAGACAAGTGATAAGCTGATTCCGAAACTTACTGTTTTCTTACTGATTGCAAGTCAATATCTGCATCCTTTATTAAAGATTTGTAATATTAAATAGGATTATTTAGAATATCAAGAATATGATCTTGGATAGTATCATCTTTTCAGTTTCAGAAATGAAGTTATAATATTGTGTGTAACTTGTGAATGAGTGGTAATCAGCCATTTAAATCCTTTCACGAATCTCCTTTACTGATGTTAGTTCACCTATTAAGCTGTGTGAAACTTGTTCCGCTCTTCACTTAGAACATTCAGTTGCTGAGAGCACTAAGAGCACTTGTTTGTAGCCTTGCTTTGCTTTTATAACACCATTTGATGCTGATTCATTTTTGTTTTTTCAAAGTAAAATCAGATCTTTCAAGAGAAAAGGCTATGAAAAGTATTTTGGCTGTGTATCTCACTAAGAAATGAAAACACACAGCAACAGAAATGAGGTAGCTTCCACTGGTTCATAGTGTTGCAAATACTCTTAAGATAAAAAGAAGAAAAATAATTATGCAACTAATTGTAGACAGAATGTAACTTACTACTTTCACTTGCAGATGACATACAGTGTGAAGCTTACAATGTGTAACATAAGGTTGTGTAGTCATTTTATCATCTTTGCTGTCCCAGCTAATATAATTAGCAGCCAGTGGATGGTGGCTACAGAGATAAAGAATAAAGGTAATATTTGTGATTTCTTGTGCATGAGATTCTTTAGATAATATCATAAAATTCAACTGATTGGGAAGGTGGGTGAAGTTTAGGATGGATAGTTTGTATTTGAAAGCGCTTAATGACTTTTCAAGTTTTTAGAAGTATGGAAAGTATTTTGAGAATATTAGATGCAGCTTTGAAGTCAGTCTGTAATTTGCTCTTTTGCATTAGGTATGCCGTTATCTGTGAAATTGGTACTTCTGGTTTTGCTGTATAAAATCCAGTTTGAGGATTATTTTTACGTTTATATGGAGTAAAAGCAAATTGGCAACAACCTTTGAGCATGTTCTCTTAATAATTTGTTTTTACTATAGGTTCTGCAGCTGAGGATGTGTAGCTTGTACATGGAATGCCCTTTTTGGAGAGCATAAAAGGCTCAGGATGCTTTCTTTGGTACTACACAATTCCTTTTTTTTTTTAATGACTACTTAAGACAATTTATTAAGTGCAAGATTTGTGTTATAACTGAGAAAGGGTTAAAAATCTCATAGTTGAACTAGAGGGAGTAATTGCACAGTGTTAGCGTTTATATTGTCCGTGCAAAGCTTTAATTTCTAGCTGATTGTTTAAGAAATCATCTTCTCTAGCAAATCTTTCTATACCTGGAGTCTCATTAGTGTTTTATTCTGTGTCAGAACAGATAATTTGAAGACTTATAATTAGAACATAGCGTAGTACTTGAACATAAGAACTGTTTGAATTCTAGCATTTCTCAGCTGATTTGACTTAGGTGCTTTCTCCCTACTTTTTTTTTTTTTTTTTTTTTAAGGAAAAAGTACATCAAGTTATGTGATGTTCAGTTTCTTACAACCGCATTGTTCCTTTTGCATAATGTTAGTAGCGGCTGAATCAATGGCTGTTAAACCTGAATTAAAACTGACAGTAAAACCAGACTAAAAGTAAACCAGATATGGAGTTGCTGCAGTATTTGGGGGAAGTTTGTCAAAATTTGTATTTAAGTAAGGAGACACAGTTCAAAAGAGGTATAACTGGTGAGCAGGCAGATGGGGTCTGTGTAATAGTGTAGATCCTTGTCACTTCACAGAGGTCACTGTAGCGGAGAGGTAGTGTAAAGATGGAATTATCGGGAAGAAAGCCCTGAAGTTTTGACCTAAAAAGGGAGATGGGGTGTGGAATCTGACTGTAATCTCTTCCTCATTGCATTGTACTATTTCTTTTTATCTCTTCTGTCAGAGTAAGCTATAAATGCTGAAAATCTGTTTAGAGGAGAATGGCAGAAGTAAGGATTTCTCCAACCTCTTTTTCTGACCTGGTAACGAACTCTTAAACAACAACTAGATTATCATGACTCTGCAGGCTTGCTGGGTACTAGTGTGTCAGAGACTTAGTGACTGGCTGCCAGGATCAGTCCTGGCAAGATTCTCTTGAATTCTTTTTGGATTAAGGTTGCTATAATTTCCACATCCAGTCACTAAGGGTTTCATGGGGCAGTCATTTTTAGCATGACCAGAAGTTGTGGTGTCTGAGTTTATGAAGTTCTCAGAAAGGTACTATGGGATCTGTGAATTAAATAATCTTCTCTGCTGACTCTGTAAAGTGCAAGGTAGTTTTTCAGGTCGGCTTAAGACAACTCAGTCTAGTACAGGAGAGGAAGTCAGCAGTCTTCTAAAGCTTCGACACAGATTATGCACATTTTACCTGCAAGCTTGCTCTCTGGAGGTGGTTCTTTCTCATATATTTTGAGGTAGATCTTCAAATATTGAAGAACTCCTTACTTCCTCTGGATTATTTTCTTCTCTTAGCTCATATCTCTTGTAACTGGATACATTTAAAAATCAAGATCAGTGCATCTTTGAACCTAAAACCACATGTAAGGACACAAACATCTTTTAGGGATGGTAAAAATGGAAATGTTGTTTTACAAAGGGCTAAGTATAATTTATTAAGAGAATCCTGGTAGAAGTTTTCTTGGATTGAAGTAGGATTTGCCTTCTTGTTTCCTTTGGCAGATGGTCTGCATTCCCCTGTTGTCATTTTGGCCTTGCTATACAAGAATACTGAAGTAGCACAGTGCATGCAAAGCTAGTGGGACCAGTCCTTATTTATGAAGTATTAGTTTTTCTTCATGACACAGTAAAGCTGGAAAAATAATAGGAGTGACGTGGTTGTTTTTCCAGCATGAATTATTTTCTGCAGAGAAAGACAAAGTTTGCAGCGCTGCAAAGGTATGTGGACTACTCTGCCTTCATATGGAGAGCCTTTAATTTTGATGAAGCAGCTCTTCAAAATACAGAATGCCTTGCCAGAAAACAAACAAACAAAAGCCCAACAACAAACCAAACAAAACAAAATAAACCACACACAAAACAGTGCAAACATGGGTCTGTAAGTTCACACTTTGTGTAATTAATTACTTTTCCCCCATTACAGTTTCTGACTTCTGCACACGTGCACGCTTTATCACTTGTTTATAAAGAAGAAACACAGGAAAGGGAGAACAAAGTGTATATGGAGTGGTGGTTTTATAAATAAGATTTTTCTTCTCTGTTTTTCAGATTCAGTATTGCATAAACATGGGTGCATTTTTGGATAAACCAAAAACTGAAAAACATAATGCTCATGGTGCAGGAAATGGCTTGCGTTATGGCCTCAGCAGTATGCAGGGATGGAGAGTGGAAATGGAAGATGCTCACACAGCTGTTGTAGGTATTCCCCACGGCTTAGAGGACTGGTCCTTTTTTGCTGTCTATGATGGTCACGCAGGATCTCGTGTGGCAAATTATTGCTCCACGCACTTGTTAGAACACATCACTAACAATGAAGACTTTAGGGCGACAGAAAAACCTGGATCTGCTCTTGAACCTTCAGTGGAAAATGTCAAGAGTGGAATCAGAACTGGCTTTTTGAAAATTGACGAGTATATGCGCAATTTCTCAGACCTCAGAAATGGAATGGACAGAAGTGGCTCAACAGCAGTGGGAGTTTTGATTTCACCTGAGCATGTGTACTTTATCAATTGTGGTGATTCACGGGCTGTTCTCTATAGGAATGGACAAGTCTGTTTTTCAACACAGGATCACAAACCTTGCAACCCAAGGGAGAAGGAGCGAATCCAGAATGCAGGAGGCAGTGTAATGATTCAGCGTGTTAATGGTTCATTGGCAGTTTCTCGAGCTCTGGGGGACTATGACTACAAATGTGTTGACGGTAAAGGCCCTACAGAACAACTTGTTTCTCCAGAGCCTGAGGTTTGTGAGATTTTAAGGGCAGATGAAGATGAATTTATCATCTTGGCTTGTGATGGAATCTGGGATGTAATGAGCAATGAAGAGCTCTGTGAATTTGTTAAGTCTAGACTTGAAGTATCAGATGACCTGGAAAAAGTGTGCAATTGGGTAGTGGACGCTTGTTTACATAAGGTAGGTAACTTTTTTCTCCAAGCAGCTGTTCTAAAATGATCTTCTCTTTAGATGGGTATGATGTTATCAGCAGTTCCTGGCCTACTCTTCCTCTTCTCTCTCTTCCTTCCCTCAAACCTCTGTATCCATTCAACTGTATATCCTTGCTGAAGAATATACAGCCTCATCCTTTGTGCCTGGAGAGGGGATAGCAATTTCAAAACCAAAGATTTCTTTTCTTAAATAACACTTCCATATAGGTTCAGCTCTAAACTATATTTCCAAATACAAAATTTTGAAAACTAATAAATTCTGTGTGAGATATTTTGGAGTCATTATTTTTTGGTCATTCAAGTTGGGCAGTGTTCATATCCTTTGCATAAAAGTCATTGTACCATTTCCTCATCAAGGTATGGTTTGTCTGTCATCTGAAGCAATGTCCTCAGCTCATTGTTGTAGCTTAGATGGAGAAGCACTTCTTTTGCACCTGAGCTTGCTTGTACTCCTCAAATTTAGAATTTGTTTGGAGCAACTACAGGTCAGTCTAGAAGTGTTTTGTAGGTATGCTATTATCAGAATTTCCTGAAAAGTGCAATTCCTGTTGGTGCAAATATGGTTCCTTCATTAGGCCACATACCAAACTTAACATATTGAGGAAAACATGAAAATTCAGTATTCTAACACTAAAGGGTAAGTTATTTTTTTCAGAAATAGAGTTGTATTCCGGCATATGCCATACAATGTGTGATTGGTTTAAATGCCATGGCTTTTCTAACCAAGCACTTGATCAGCCTTGTTAAAGGATACTCACTCTAATATACCTTCAGTAAAACTGAGCCCTGACCTCATATTTATTTTATAAAGTCAGATCCTGGTGTCTGCAATAAGATCTTAATTTCAAACCAGGAGTTTAAATTATGGTTCTGCTGGATCTCCTTAGACACTGTTTTTAAATTTGTCTTTGGATTGTAATGGTTTAATTTTAAATATGAGCAGGAAAGTGGTATCAGAACTTACTGGTGAAAAACTGTCATTAAAATTCATACCTGAAAAAGCTGTTGGCTCAGGTTGCTGAGCACATGACAGTCTGTAATGTCAGCTTGGCCATACTAAATGAATTAGCATTTTGTACTTCAACATGCTACATATGATGCAGGTGCATTCTGATAAAAAGACTTGCGATGGAGCCAATGTCTTATGTGAATGCTTTTGAACTGAAGTAAAGTAGTAGCTGGAGCTAGCTATTCTAGTAATCTAGGATAAGTATTCTGCATGCCACTGTGCAACATGAGTTGTTTTTTAACTTGGCTTAAGGTAACATTATATGACTGTTTAATTTCTGACCTATTTTCTTGATATTATTTTTAAACTGTTGACATGTAAATAAGTCCATTAAACTTTAACACTAAGAATAATACAATATAAATCAGCAAAATTTTGGCAAGTAGTTTAGTTGGGAAACTTAGAGGGTCTTATTAATAAAAATACAGTTTTATTGCAAGGTTTCTGTTTTTTTTCCAGGTCTATCTGTAGTACCATATTCGGAACAAGTAAAAATGTGACTAGAATAGAAAAATGAAAAATAAGACTAAAGACCCTAACTCTTCTTTTTTCTTTGTCATGTAGGGGAGTCGTGATAACATGAGTATTGTACTAGTGTGTTTTTCAAATGCTCCTAAGGTCTCAGATGAGGCAGTGAAAAAAGATGCTGAGTTGGATAAGTACTTGGAATCACGGGTTGAAGGTAAGAAATCCATTTTGTTTGGTAGAAATGCTGTCATGGCCTTCTTGAGCTTGGAAAACAAAAGCCATGAAAGCCATCATGCCATTATGTGTTGGGTCAGATTCAGGCCTGATTACAACTCTCAATTTTTATGTGTGAGGAAGAATGTTTTAAGACATGTGGTTAGTTTATCCTGGTGTTCTGCAAGCTTTTTCTAAATATAAGCTTGAGATTTTTAATTCTGTCTTCACAGGTCAAAATGCAACCACTGACCTTGCAGAGCATTATATCAGTGAAGTGAATTGTGATATTGTTAATGTCTTGCTTATAAAATATTACGAGATGCTTGTGGTATTTGGTCGCCTTTTTGTGACAGTTTTGACAAATAGAAAAAGCTGCATTGAGTTTTTATGAAGGGACAAGTTACTCATCTAATTGTCCAGGCTTTTTTAACTGCTTTTTTTTTAACATAGCTGTTAGTTATTTATCACACTGAGAACTTTTTTTTGTTAAGCCAGCTTTTGCAAAAACTTAACAGAATATAAATGATCAAAATACTTACGAATGCAAGAGCCCTTTGGATTCTGAATCCTCACTGGTGTGTGTGTATGTGTGAATAAAAACAATATAATCATCTAGAACTTTCATGGAGGACTAAACTTAATTTCTAACCAGTTTCATTTAGTCACTGATTTGATAACACTTATCCAAGAGTTTGAATGCATCTTCTTCCCTGAAGCAGAAGCAGTTACAGGAAACTTAGCTTGACTCAGAATGAAAGGCTTGCCCTTGTGTATTTATTCCTTTTCTGCAGTGTTCTTAATGTAAGAAAAACTGACGTCTCAAGCGGGCTTTCAAACTGTTTCTTCTAATTTAAAATCTTTTATCACTGGTTAGGGCTGTTCTGAAGTCTGATAACTGCTATATGTAGTGGCCTGCCAGTCTCTTCAGTCTCTTAATTATGCTAGTGATCGAGGTACAGCCCAGTTTTGGTAGGACTGACTGAAGTTCAGGGCTGATGCTGAAAGCTTGTGGTTTTTGTAATATTGTTCTTAATGTTGGCACAGGGTTTTTGCAGAAGCAACCCAGGCATGAAAATAACAGAATTCTTGGAACAGTTTGTCTTGCTGTTACAAATGTTGCTAGGATAATGCTGTGAAGTAGCATCGTTGGGAGAGAAGCAGTCATCAGAGGTTTTGAAAGCTTTGTTGTTGGGATTCTTTAAACTTCAGTAATCTCATCAGAAGAGTCACCCACTGTCACCCACTTACGGTGATGCAGTTTATTAACCCATTTGTTGGAGCTACTAGTTACAGCAACAGTATTCAAGGAAAGGAAGGGGTTTACTGAAGAGAAAGCTAGTTGAGATAACTTGTACACTTTTTTGGCTTGTTTCAGCCCTGGACTAGAATATTCACTAGATCCAAGTTGAACTGTGCTTCATGAAGAGGTGATCCCTTTGTAGATGATAATGGGTTGTATAGCCTCCTTAGATGTATTTGTTCCAGGTGCTGAGACCAGTGGTTTTGCTTTATACTCTAGTATTGCTGTCCTGATGGTATGTCTCTGTTCATATTGAAAAAATGTGATATTGGCAGTCTAAAGGACTGTTCAGCAGAGTTCTGTGAAAGTAATTTAAATCTGGGTGTCAAAATGCTTGCGACTTTGCAGGTCAGAATCTCCATGAAGCTGCCATCTTCAGACTGTAACAAGGTCTCAGTCACATAAATCACAGCCCTGGCCACTGACTGCCTGAGCTGGAGCATTTTTTTATGAAAGAAGGTGTGACTGACCAAATTTTCTTAACGTGGATCCGGAAACTTTCCAGGTGCCTAAGCATGATGAGAATTACTAATGTGGTACTCAAGCGCTATCACATAGGAGATACATGTCACTTCTGTTTTTCCTCTTGGTTTTGGTTTATTTGAATATCTGAGACACCCACTGGCTTTTTAACATGCTGTAATGGGTACTGAAAGAACTGATTGGATATACTTCTACTAGAAAGTAGTTCATATCCAAATAAGTACCATTAGGTATAACTGAGAATTAATCTGTAGATCTGAGATCAGGAACCTTCTGAGAGCGTACAACAGCAAAAATTCCACAGCTAACCATTCACAACTTTTGTTAACAATGATTCAGTGTAAAATGCAACAGTGACATGGAAATGTACATGCTGCCACTGTAACTTGCTGTGGACACCTGTTAGTTTTACCATTTTATTATCAAAAATTCTCAAACTTATTTTAATGCGACAAATGATGCTGTGTATTTTACCACTTTTTCATCAGTGTGAAACAACAGTGAAAATCGTTCTTTATGTGGATACCTTTTTTTATTGCACTTTTAGGCAAATGAGATAAACTTAAGTGTTTTTTGTGTTTGCATCAGTGTCTCAGTAATCTAAGATAGTTGATGTAACAAAGCTTAATTTTTAGATACACGTAAGAATGCCTTCAGGCCACAATACAATTTATCTCTGAATGTACTAGTGTTGTGTGTGGTGCCTTTCCGTCTTGTTTAAATGTGTTCTGAGTTGAAACAGCTTGTATTTTTGTAGTTTCTGTTGAGATCAGAGAGAGCTAATGGTCACTTCAAATGTGAACTCCAGGCACGGTTCTCAGAACTTGGCTTCCATCCCAGGCTTCCTAGATGACACTAGTTAAGATAAATACCTATTATCTTCCTATGTCTGAGTACACAAGCTGTTAATAGGCTCTGGGAGAGAGCCAGGAGTTACCTTCGCTGCCAGCAGTCAGGTGTGCACTCAGTGCTCACCTGTCAGTATTCCCAGCTTATGGTGCCTCCTCTCTCAGTTAGCGAATATGGAAAAAATTGATGGAACTGCAGTGGATTTTATTGCTTTCATAAGTGAGGGTTAAGAAGATTAATAGAAAAGCTGCCAAATCACTTCTGATCAGAGTGACTGGATTAACTGAGAATGACGTAGGAAGCACTAGTTGCTAGTAACAGTGCAATGTTGTAGCATAACTGAGTTTCTACTTTAAGGTATCAAATTAACTTCTTAGCAGAAATTTATTTTAGCTACTTTGTCGTGTTTAACAAATACGACACGCACCAAAACAAGCGGAGAGTTTGTAGTCTGAACTGATGCAGAGCCATTCCGAATGTAACACAAAGGTTGTTAAGTTTAAGTGCACCAGAGAAGTCAGTTGCTCCAAATCCTAGACTTCTGTTGGTTCAGCTCTTCTTGATTTCTTTTAATGTGTTTTTCTTTTCTGCATGACTTCTCTGTGTCATTCTGTGTTCTGCTAATTGGATGGAGTGCAAGGCCTTTAAATGTCAAGTATTTAGCAAGGAATGAAAGTTAGCATACTTGAGTAAATTCTGTCTAGAAGTGGAAAAAATAAAGGAAACAGACTTCAGAAGAACTTAAAATATTTACCTATCTTCTAACAAATTTCTGTGTTCGGAACAAATTCTGTCATTTTGACAGTATCCTTAAAAAAAAAGTTGTTGGACTGCAGATTTTTACCTTACCTATGTGCCTTGCATGTTATTAGTTTAGAAATTATAGAGAAGCATGAACAAATTGTTTCAAACCACTAAGCAGCATAGAGAATATTGTATAGAAAGATGTTGAATTATTTTTAAAAGTGGTCTGTTTAAAAGATTAAGTAGGGAGCAGAAATACTTTGCATTAGAAAAAAAAAAAAAAACCACAAACAAAAAAGCATGATCTTAAGTCTTGCAGTAGTAAAGAAAAGTTTTGTATGGTGGAAACATCTCTTTTGTCAGGAAAAGAGAACTGCCACAGTTAGTTTTGTGTTCATCTTTAGACTAAGTCTGGTCTGGGAAACGTTGCATAAGAGCTGTGCCTGAAAAGTTAAACTACCTTTAATTCTAGAAACGTGAAGCCCGGTAGATGAGTTGTGATGTTGACAATACAGATTTTATCATCTCTTCCAGTTATTTTCAAAGGACAGAAGTTGTATTTCTTTAGATGTATTCTAAATATAGTTTACACTTTAGGATAGTCTTTGGGGAAGCCTATTACAATTTACTTGTCATTTTTGTGTTCCGAGGCTCTTGACTTGGCAAGTGTCTGTGTTCAGTTACAGCAAGTAATTGTACATGGTAAGAATCTGTAGTAGGTTTACTAATGTTTAAAATACCAGACTAGATGATGACTGTTCCTTTTGAAAGACAAATAATGGACTTAGTTCAAGTATTGTGTGCAGCAATGTTTCTTTCTCTGTTAAAGAATTAACAGCTCACAAGTTGCGTGTAGTTGGTTGTTAGCCATTAATTTTATTTATACATGTATTAAAAACATTCTGAAAAAAATCAGCTTGTCTTAGAACTACTGATCTGCAAAGACGTAGATGTCATTAAAAATACCAGCTATGAGTTCTCTTAGTCACTGAAAGATGAGAGTACCTAATTTAAGTCAGGGCAACTTTGGCACTTAGTGAAAAATGCTTTTGGGCTTCCTGAAGCAATTTGAGTTTGATCGATGGTATTTGTTTTCAATGAATGTACACTGTTCAATAAAGTATTTTTTTTCCTGTTCTCTTGTGGACCTGAAATTTAAAGCTGAGTAGACTAACCCATCAAACATTTTAGACAACACGTTTTTTTCACTGCTATGCTTGTGCATTTTAAGCTTTGGCATGAAGAGATGGGTGTTGTTTGCATGCTTTTGTTTGTTTTAAAAACTAAAAATAATACCAAAAAATCTGTATTGAAAAGCAGTTTGATACTTAGGTGCGTAATATTTGTAGACTGTCATTGTACATTCCAAAGTAGAATGCTGAGATCCTGTGTATTTGTACAATGAGTTGAGTTAGTAGGTAGTTCTGTAATATCTTTCCAGAGTTATTAAGACAGAGTTATTGTTTGAATACCAAAACAGAGGGCTTTTTTAAAGAGTTGTTAAAAAACTCAGCAAGTGATAGTTTACAGAGGTGTCTAGTGGAAGAACTGTATCCCAAAACTCTTTTGCTAGTTTGGGTCTTGAGGTTGACAGAATGTGTTTAACTGCATTCCGAAGCTGCCAATTCAAGAGTGTCCTGAAATACTTACGAGGTTGTAGTGAATGGCTTGGGATTGAGTCATTTAGGATGGTGAGCACAGCTGTGCTTGAGTCACTTAATTGGTTCATTTCCAAAGTAATGCAGATGTGTTGGGCAGTAGTTAAATTACCCTAGATCAGTCTTTTCTTACTGCCACTTTCAAATGCTACTTTCTGTTCTCTGTTGTTTTGTGTTTTTTAGAGAGAATAAGCTGAGTCACAGCAAGAGAGAGCTGGGTATGGAAGTAAATTCATTTCTCTGATACATTTCAGATTAAGGATGTATCAGAGGTGTGTGTGGGGGTGAACCAACAACAACCGAACCAACCCATGCTAACCCCGCAAGTCATAAACAGGGGCACATATTAAATAGTCTTAAAAGTAGATACTCAGTACAGTTAGATGGTGCATTTTACATATATGGAGTATTTACTGTATATAAAAGTGAATTGCCATAATCTTATAGCTGGAAATCAAAGGCGATGCTGGAACATAGAAAACTTGTAATGCTGTCTGGTTGGGGCCTTGCATTATATAAAATTGAAATCAAATTTTGTCTGAATTTTCAAAATGCTTATATCTGAGTTAAATGTTAAGCTTTTAAGAGAAAAGTGTTTTAGGAGTAAAGCAGTAGAATAGTAGACTTCATAGTGGACTTTCATGGATTTACATATAATACATTTAATATAATATCAGGAAATTATTCTTTTAAGTAAATTATATTAGCAATACAGATGTAGAAGTTTCTACTATCATGTTATGCACATTCAAGGAAAAAATATTTAGTTGTGGGGTTATTCTTAATATCATAGAGATGAAGGTGAAAACCTCGTAAACGCCTGTAAATCTGTTTCTGAAAACATTTGGTTTCTTTCTCTAGTGGCCTTTGTCAAACAAATCCACAGTGTGTATCTGCTAACTGATGTGTAATGAAAAAAGGTCATGCTTGGTCATTTGCTTTATTCTCGGATTTTCTGTTAGAAAGCTTTTTTTTATTTTTAGGAGAGGGGACATGTTCTGGATGAGATTATTCACCCTAATATCAGGAAAAGTGAAAGAAGATGGTTAGTTCTACCATCCCTGATTTAGCACCTTCTAGATATGGAGAGAAGGTGCTTTTGGCTGAATTCATTGTTCCCTGAGAAGCGTTTATATAGTATAAAGTCAAAGTTTCCAGTACCAAGAAATGACAGCAGTCATTAGTTGTGATTGCTTTAATCTCCTTTTAAGAAGATATAAAAACCTTTTACTTGCATTAATATTTAGTGATTGCTTACTTTGTAGCTTTTCTTATTCTTGCTGTCTACCTTTAGTATAAACAGAACCAGATAAGCTCTTGATACTAAAAGCAGCATATGCATAAGACACCTTTCCTATCAGATGTGGCTCAGCAAAATTATAGTTGTACAATCTGCCTCTAGCTAGGTAGAACTGCATGAAAGGACACAATGTGCAAGAGAACTTTTGGCTGATTTGCGTGAGAATGTGTGTGGAAGAAGTGATCAAAATCTTAAGATTCAAGCCTACATATTGAGCTGTCATTTCCTTTGCTAGCAATGATTTGTTCTTGATGGATGGATGATAATACATATGAAGTTTCATGGAAGAGTGTTCAATGACTTCTAGCGGTAGTATTCCTAGCTTATTCATTGCAGAGATTGTATTGTGCTCATTTAAAATGGGGGCTTAGAAGCATAGTGCCTTATTTGCTACAGCTGTCCCTGATACAGAGGAAGCGAGTGCCTCGCAAGCACTTGCTTGTTTTTAATTGTCCTGAGAAGCCTCAAGAGAGGGTTAAATACCAAGAAACTTGGGATGCAGTGTTTAAAATAGGTAGATGCTTTTCTTCTACCTCCAGAAACTCAAATTGTAGCTGCTTCTGGCTTTAATTGCAGGCTCCAAATTAGGCATTCAGAATACAATCAATTGATTGTGAGATATTTAAGTGATTTGTTTGTCTTTGGATAGTAGCTGAGATACAGACTGACTGAAGTGTTTTTAGGATGATATTTTGAGAGGATTCATTCTTCTTAATTATTCTGTTTTGTAGCTCAGACAAAGAGCTTTCATCTATTAACAGAACAATGTCTAAAGGAAATGGCACTCCATTCCTTAATTTAGCTAATTTTTCAGGAAAAAGATTATTTCTTAAAAATATGTGACACATGCAAACAGTTACAATTTGTAAATAACTTAGTGAATCTTCTTCTGTCATGATAGTAGTTGAATGATTAGAGGCTGATGACTGGAAACTGGTAGTGTTATGCCTGAATGTGCAGCACCTGCTGCACGTTTGCCTTACAGCAGCTTTGATGAATAAGAATTTATGAAGATTGACTTCAGCTTAGGCAATTCTTTTTCAAGGTGGAAGACCTTACTAGCACTGGACTTGTTTTGTGATACTTCTGCTTTGAAAATGGAGTACTGTATTACTAACTATTTGTTGCCAGTTCTATATTGTGTTTTGGCCACTTGAGTGATAATGGGCCATTATGTATGTCTCTTTATTGCATGATGGTCTTAGTGTTTATGGACCGGAGATTCAGGACTTTGAGAATGCAAGGCTTTACTCACAGTGAAGAATGACCGAATTCCTGGGAAGCACTGGCATATGTTTTGTACTTCTGACTATGTTTTCAAACACAATGGGAAGGTAACTGAAACAGACTCTCAGCTGTCATTTGTCTGGAGGGCAACAGGCTGCTCTCTCCAGGATATTTCATCCAGTTCACAGTCTATATCTGACTTTCTCTGGGAGAGAATTGCTAGAAGCACACTGGAAAGGCAGGCTATGGATTTCAGCAGCTCTCTTCCACCATGCAAAGACTGTTCACCTAAAATGTAAAGAATGTTTTCCTGTTTACATGTAACTCTTTCATAATGTCTGTTTTTAAAAGTGGTAGTATCTTATGTTTTCATGTCTTAGGGAATGGGTGGTATTAATTCAGTAATCTAAGGACTTCTTCTGTTTTTAAATTAGAAATTATGGAAAAATCAGGTGAAGAAGGAATGCCTGATCTCGCTCATGTTATTCGTATTTTAACTGCGGAGAATATCCCTAATTTACCACCAGGAGGTGGCTTAGCTGGCAAGTGAGTACAGTACTGGAATTTCTTAAACTGTTTAGTTCACTGAAACAAATACTTCTCTTTAAATGTTTTAAAAATTTCTTATTGTTATGGCTATACTTAGATAAAGTTGGGGTTTATATTATAAGCTAGTTTACTTTTGCACTACATAAACATCTGTTACTGTTCGCATTCTGGAATGGTAAAAGGAAATAGATAGATCATATTCTGGTACATAACATACTAGTTTTCTATTTCCACATGGCCATTTTAAGAAATAAAAAATATTTGTTCTTGGCTTTTTGCTGCTTTATATTCGCTAAGAACTATCAATAATGTAACCAGCCAGAGTATCAAAATACCAGCTCAACTTTCCTGTTGTCATGTTCCTTCCACCACCTAGTGTCCATTTTAAGTTTGGGTCCACACGTGTTTGCTCAGCAAACATTCTCATAAGAAAATTGTTTTTCTTTGTTTAGTCTTAAACTGAATGTTAGATAAGTAAGAATATTGAACTAGGATATGCATTTTAAAACTTGGTTGGAATAAACATTCATAAACATTCTGAAATTACGTTGCTTTTCTGGGGAGACTAATGGTAACACTCTAACAACGTATATTTTTAAGGATTTTAATTAACAGAATTTAGGATTGTGTAGACAATTGTTAATCTAGAATTCCCCAAACAGTGGGACCCATTGCTGCTCCCTGGCATACGTCATGTTGCTTCATTGCATTTTTTCAAAATATGAAGTCTGTCTTCTGAGCATTTGTTTATACGTCTATTTTCATTGTGTGTACTTATTAATGGGCACTGTTTGCCATTATATTTTTTTTCTAGCCTTGAAAGTACCTGTACATTCCTGGCCTTTTCCTCCACTTGTAGAGGCCTTTTCCTCTACTCTTCTTAGTGCCTCCCAGCTGCTAAATGAGTTGGTGTGTTTCATTGTTTTGCTTATTAATAACTGCGTAGTGCACTGCATCATTATTCTGGAACCTTTGCATATAAATTCTATTTTAATTTGTTGTGACCTGTGTTACTTTTTAATAGGCTTAGGTTTAGAATTTGTCTTTTTATGCCTTTCTCTCCATTTTACTTTTTAAAGTCCTGTGTTGCAGAAAACTGACGTCAGGAGGTTTAACTGCCGTTTCTTTTAAGAGGATATCATACAGCATTGAGTGACTTTTTCTTGTCCTTCAAGCTTATAGAAAGTCAGGCAGTGATGTATTTAGTTTACTTGTAGGATTGAGCTCCTGAATGGAAGTTTTGGAAAAGTGTGACTACACAACCCAAACCCACATACTGTGTGACTTAATTTTTTTCATAGCGAGAAAGTGTTCTTGGTCTTGGGATCCTTTATCCTGTGAAGTTACCAGGACATGAAGAATGCACACTCTGTCCTCTATTTGAACTCCAAGACCTGGCTCAAACAGGTTGCAGAAAGAGCTCCTTGGTGGCTGACATCTGTGATTTTTAGCAGCAGTTGTAGTTGCTCATAGTTTTTAGTATGCATTCAGTTCATACAATGTGATGTTACCTTGACTAGACTATGTTTGCAAACCTCAGGAACCTCTGAAGTAGTTCCACTCCTGTATCATCAGCATAAAGATTCAGTTACTTTTCTCTAGGAAAATCTTCTTTCCATGCTGATGGATCCCGTGCAACAGCTCAGCCACACAACCTTTGCAGAATTCTTAAAGCTTTGACTCTAACTTGATTTGCCTTTGGAGCAGTTGTGTTCTTTGGTAGGCTTTTTATACCATAATTTTTGCAAGTGCCACTATCAGTTTAATTCTGAAATTCTTTCCTGGAGCTCATTGAGACACAGCCAAGAACCTTTGTGTGTGAACAGGCACAAATTGCATATACCACATTGTCTTGAGGCTTCAACTTGTCAATCAGTTGTGCCTACCTTCTACTTGTCTTGGTGTGGTGTGTCTAGATAAATTCTGATTTCATCATCAACATGTATTGCCTTTGAACATGTGATAAGACAGTGTCTTTCCAGTATTTTAGGTTAGTGGTCATCCTGAGATTTGATGCACTGTCTCTTGCATACACTGGCCTGCAAACCATCTCCCAGAGTTCTGAGTATTTTAGTAGGTACTGTTTTAAATGCTGGATCATGACTGGAAAAAAGATGTTATGATGCTGGACACTAGGAACTGAGATTGCCTGATTTATTATTTTGTCTCAGAAGTTGAGGTACTTGCAATATTCCTCTAAAAACTGAAACTCTTCTGTTTTGAATGTGCTTTTGTTCACCTGATGTGAACATAAGAACCGTGTCATACTAGATCATATCAGGGGTTGTTCTAGCTCTGTGTCCTGTCCTCAGGAGAGCTGGAAGTAGGTGCCTAGGGAAGAATATAAAATGAGGAAAATATGTAGAATACCTCCCCTGTCCTTATTATTTTGGTTTTCGGCTTCTTACAGCTGAGGTGCTTCCTGATCTTGAAGTTCTTTATGTACTTAGTGACTTAGAATTTATCTTCCATTAAGTTAGATATTTTCAGAAGGACCCTCATCGAACTTTTAGCATCCTCAGTATTCTGGGCCAGAAAGTTCTGTTGCACCAAGAGTCATCACTGTGTATTTTTGAGACATTTGCTGATGTCTTTGTTTGATGCCCTTGTGCTCTGTATTTGGAAAAGTCAACAGTCAATGCTTATCTGCGTTCTGTAAGACATCATTTTTGTAGATCTTGGCCACTTCCAGACTTGAGAGTCTTAGTTTATGTAGCAGTTTTTTTGTTGAAGCTGTCAATAATTTTGATCATATTTATTATACTTGTCTGAACATTTCTCAGTTCTTACTATGATTTGAAGATACAGGGACATAACCTTTTTCCTCTCTGAAGTCTGTTTATACTTTGGGTTTTATTTTTTGAGTAGCGCTTTGTGCTTGTTTTGCCTGCCCATGATGGTGTGGCCTTATGGCACTGCCAGTAAAATGTCTAGCTAGTGGCATTTGGGTTTTAATTTCTACAGTGTGAATAGACACTGGACAACACATTTCAGGAGTTGCATACTCTGGGCACCACGCTTCAAAAGTTCATAGGCAAGTAGTAATCTGTGTATATGTAATAAAAATGGGGGAAAAAAACCCAAACTGTCTTAAAGTTCTACATGCAGAAATAAGACGAGAAAACCAGCAAACTTGAAGAATTTTGTTGCAATAAACAAAATATAGATTTAAATGTTACTCTTGGCAAAATCTTACTATGAGGCTGGAACTTCTAAAGATGTAAAGGGGGTCGACTGTGGGGAGGGTAAGGTAAGAAAATGCTTTGCCTTGCTTAGTCTTTACAAATCCTGACTTACTGCTAAATCCCCAAGTGTTATATTAAAAGTGAGTAAAGACACTGAGGTTGGGCTTCATGATTTTAAGAGGTAGGTTAAAAGAAAAACACCTTAAACACTTTTAGATTATTACTCTGATCAAACTTTTTAAGCTCTCAGTGTTTTGAAATCCATGGTGCTTAATTCTTGTAACACTTCTTTTTTCAGGCGTAATATTATTGAAGCTGTGTATAGTAGGCTGAATCCACACAGAGAAAATGAGGCGGTAAGTTCCCATTTTGATTGCTATACCTCTTTGTTAATGACAGTGTCAAAATTAGTGTCATACATTAAGCAAAAGTGTATATCCCTGCCAATAAAGGATTATAAACACAAAATATGTATTGTAGCATACAGTTCATTTTGACCTTGTTTTGGATGGAACTGATATAGAACTTCATCCTCAAAAAGACATCAAACTGACACCCAATTCTGAAAGACTTTTCAATTGATGGCTGCTTTTGCAGTCAAACCTGTGAGGCAATGTTGTGGTTTAACCTGGCAAGCAGCTAAACACCACACACAGCTGTTTGTTCATCCCCCACCCCACCCTGCATTGGGATGGGGGGACAGAATCAGAAGAAAGGTAAACTTCCTAGGTTGAGGTAAAGGTGATTTAATAGTGCTGAAAGGGAAAAGAATAATGATAGTAACAATGTAAAAGGATATATAAAACAAGTGATGCATAATGGACTTGCTCACTGTCAGCCAATCCCCAGCCAGTTCCCAAGTAGTAGGTCCCCTGGCCATCTTCCCCCAAAATACATTCTGAGCAAGATGTCATATGGTATGGAATATTCCTTTGGCCAGTTCGGGTGACCTGTTCTGGCTGTGCCCCCTCGCAGCTTCTTGTGCACCTGACATGACATGAGAAGCTGAAAAGTCCTTGATTGCTTAACAAAAACTAAAACATCAGTGTATTATCAACGTTCTTCTCATATTAAACCTAAACCATAGCGCTGTGCCAGCTACTAGGAAGAAAATTAACTCTATTCTGGCCGAAACCAGGACAGGCAACAATGCAGAGGGTTTTTCTTAATTATAGTCTAGTATTGTCAAAAATTATGTTTGGCTTATTCATTACTTAACTAGGTATTATGTCTGCTGTCCAGAAATCTAGTAGAAGAGTGGGCAAACACACTGCCTGTTGTCTTCTGTAAGTTTAGAAGACCTTGGGACACTGAACATAAAAGATAACGAAAGTAATATTGACTACTCTTTTCAAGCTTACATTATCTTTTAATATCCTCATGTCCTAAGGAGAGCTTGAGGTGATTTTAGTTACTTCAGTTCCAGTTTCTAAAATGGCCTGATTATTAGATGGTCCTTATTATAAAGAGTAATAACTGCTGTTCATATCAGTTGTGGTTAAATATATTTTTTAAAAAGTCTCTGGAAAACTGAAGAATTGATAAAAACTTCACTGGTTTGTACAAATGTTGTCATTTTCTGTACAGTTTATGTGAACTAATCTGTGAAGGTAACATTCATTTTCTAGTAAATATTTTGTCATATATTTTGTCTTCTGAGATGGCTACAAGGTCCTCAGGTAGTCATTACAATGAATGGTGTTGGGGTGATCTCAGCTTTTCTTTTAAATACTTTGAAATTATCAATTGTATGCCTTGAGATTGTGAATATGCAGTCTCACCACAATTATTATTGTGGTTTTCCCACTGTCTTCTCTTGGCTGCCTATATTTGGTTTATTCTCTTAAGGTAGGAAGCTTGTGTAGATGGAAGCAGACACTATTCTGTTAGAGTACAAATAGGGAAGAAATCTTTAAACTTTTTTATGTTTGTGGATTTGTTCCTTTTTTTAGTTTGGAAGTGATAGAGTATCCATTTCTCATTTTACTTTCAATAAATGTGCAGCAGTACCCTAAAATAAGCTAGAAAAAAATTTTCCTCTTTTCAGCTTCTTTAGTCCTTCAGGTAACTCGGCACTTCTGTCAGCCTGCTACTGCTTTTCATATTTAGCCTTAATTTTGTTCCTGCTTTGGGGTTAAAGTTTTTGGTGAAAGTGGCTTATTTGAAGATTATGGCATCAGTTTTATAAGTTGGCTGGTTTTTAAGAAAAAAAAAGTTTGTCTAATGGCAACTTTGTAGAAATATCACATGCCATAGTTGCATTTATGATGCACCTCTGAGTCCAGATGTACTTTTCAATAGCCATGCAAGCTCGCTGGAAGTCCTACATACAGTATAGCTTCCTTTTGTAATGGCTCCTTCTGGGAAATTTTTGAACGTCATCCACTATGATTTAATAAAATGAGGTAACTCAACCAAATATACAAGTGAATCATAAAATAATAGAGCTTTAACACATTACCATTAATAGCTTTGACCTTTATTGCTGTTAGAATCCCTGGATAGTTGTCTTGACTCCTTTTAATTTGGCTTCTTTAATATGAAGTGTGAGCAGTACACTCCAGACTACTTTGTGAAGTTTACCTTCTGTTGGTATTTAGTACAAATCTCAATAATGGTTTGGATGATTCTTTAAATAAGCAAGATTACATTTTAGTTTGATCTTGGGGTAAGTGATCACTTGCCAGTCAGTACCTTTTATTCTTTTTATCCTAAGTGATTCTGACCCAGAGCAGTTTGAGAGGAGGGTGTGCCACTGGGTGAAGGATGCAATTCCTGTTTGTACTTCCCCCAAGTGGGAATTGTTATCTTAGTGTCCTTGAAGTGGATGAATTTAGTGGGCCTCATCCCTGAGATGATAAAAACATTACTTCCTTTGCTAGTCTTACTTATAAACTCCAGGTATGTATGTAGTGATCCTAGTCCTTTGAACTCAGTACTCTAGTGCATGGAGAGGGTAAAAGGGAAGGAAGCTGTTCTGTTACTCAACATCGGATGCTTCACAATGTCTACATGCTCTGATAATGTTGCTGCACATCTTGCATTTAAACAGGAAGCAAAGGTAGGAAGGAAACATACAGTACATCCTGACGATGACATTTCTGAGTGAGACTGAAATATAACTAATAATGCCCCTGTTTAAACTAGTATGAAGGAAAAGCAGGTCTATGTCTGTATCTCCTAATTCTTCGTACACAGATGCTGAGTCTGCAGAGCATGAAGGTGCGCTGACTTGCACTGGAGAATCTTTCCCCATCTGTAGCTAACAGTGTACACGTGTCTGTGTAGAGCACAGAGCAGAATACTGCTATACTTACTGGAAAGTCTGCCTGTGGCAGCCATCTACATCTGATGATTTTATATAAGGCTAAAACAATTTTATTTTTTTAACCTTAACAAAATAATCTAATTAATTGCCAAAATATTAATGCATATGAGTAAAAACTAAAAATAATAAAAACCTAAAAACCACAAAAGGAACCCCCCACAAAAACAACCACCCAAACTAAACAGATTAACTTTTGGCATTGAGAATATGACTTCCTTCTACAGAGAACTTTTTAGCATTGAAAAATTTAAACTAGTTACCCTGAGTTACTGTGAGCTGGATCAGAATAACTTTGTAAATAAGTTCTTAGAAAGTATATAAATCAAAACCAAGGTGATATCTTTTTCTAGATTAGCTTCGTTTTTACTCAACAGTGCAAACATTTCAGTTAGTATTGTGCTTAGAATTTTGTTGTTATCCAAGCTAGTGATTGTAGACTAATTTCGTCCAATTCTTCACTTGTATTTTCTGAGGATCCTTAATGTATAGCCTAAATAAAGAGACGTGGCAGGGTGAGAGACTGAGTGAAAGAATCCTTACTACAGCATTATTCAGAGGTCACTAGTGTAGCTTCAGGCTATAGCAATCATAGATTTTGGTTATTCTTTGTTTTTCTTTTAGACATCTCAGCAGAGTACAAGTACTTAGTAAATCCAGGGCTGGAGAGAGCCCTGCAGTGGGTTCTCTAAGAGCAATGTCGCCAGTGTTTCAGCAGAGGGACTTTGGCCAGAAATGTGGTGGCTTGTGCCTTTAGAAGAGAAAGTGAAATCAAAGAAATGTGTTATGTATTGCGACTTGGTACGTTCGGATTTTAAAAGGGAATTTAAAAGAAATTAAGTAATTGTTACCACTGTAATGTTATGATACCACCAAGTCAGTGTTCCGGTTAACATGTTGAAGTATTACTCTTTGTCTAACGGCTCTACTGCTTCAACCATTTTTTTAATGTGTTCTTAAGACTAGGAGGCTACTATCTAGTTAGGCGACTCAGGTATATAGGTATCTGTAAACACAAGGAACAGTGTTAAAATTACAGGGGCTATGTTAATAGTTTCAGTGGCATTTGTTCAAAACTGTGTATGAGTATCTTGTTGGAAACCAATCATCTGCCTCTCTTACTAATACTATACTCTGACAATTTGATAAATCATACGTCATTAAGGGCTGCTATAGATAATTTAAAAAATGTAAATGGACTAAATTCCTACACCCTTAAACACTGTAAATCCTGTACCTACTGTGTAGTAGCCTTTTTTATATACATAATTTAACAGAGCAGAACTTGTGCAAAAAGTGTGAATGCCATGTTAAATATAGCTAGCAAAAATTTGTTCTTGTGTTTACGGTTAGTAGCACTGAGTTGAATTAGAACAAGAAGGAAGACAACTGCTAACTTAACACAGTAATCATAGCTTTCAGGGACCTGATCTAGCCACTCATCATTAGAGAGAAATCTGCATTACAGTGTGTATACAGCATATAGAGGCAGTTCCTGTCGTATTGTTTGTTGGGTTTCTTGTCTGCCAGCACTGATAAGGGAAGCACAAAATAGCCCACCATCAAAGAGGTTGCAAAGCAAGGTGCAAGTTGGCATATCAAACACTAGCAACTTCCTTCAACTCCTACTAGTGTTTGAATTGTTCAGGAGTCTCAGAGCTGCTATTATGTTTGTTACTTGTTGCTTTTACTCTTCAGTGTTGCATGGGAGCAAAGTATTCACTTCAGTCTGCTAAAAGAATTTTTAAAGATCTGAATATTGCGAAATGTGGAGATTCAGGGTGTGTATTTGCTAACATCAACCATAGAGCAAAACTGATGGGCTGGAGGAACTAAGGAATTTAGATGTTCTCTAAACTTTGAAAGACTGGAATTACTCAGTTATGGTGCCTTGTTTAATATTAGCTAGATAAATACCTAAATAGTATTTTTTGGTCAAAACCTAAGAAGATACATCCAAAACCTCATCTTGATGGCCGAAGTTTTCGCTGACTTCGTGCTCCTGAGTCCCACTTCATACATTAAAACTACCTCCTTTAACTTGCTTCTCCTCACTGAGCTCTTGAAGAGCTATTTGAATGTGAAAATGCTAGTTCGTGGGTGTCAAAACATCCCAAACTTAAGACCAGCAAACCACAGTGGAAGCATGTATCTATTTATGCAACGAAATAGACTTAGAGGGTTGGCATTATATGCAGTAATGTGCATTTTTGTGGTAGAATTATCTCCTTTTTAAGTTGTCTGTGCTGATCAGTCTTGGGACTTCTATTCCAGGAACATTACAGCATCTGAAATCCTACTGAATCCAAGATACTGTCTTAATGCTTCTATTAAGCTTGTAAATGAGTGACTGCAATACTTGTAGTTTATGAAGCTTTTGGACTAGATTACAATGAAATGAGGTCAGCATGAGAAAAAGGCCGTCTGGATTTTGCCTCTAATGTATTGCAAAATCTGCCACTTTCCAGAGATACAGTTCCATTTGTCTAGCTTGCTAACTTGCTAGATATTAATGATTTAAAATGTACTGTTCCCTTAAAGCAACAGTAATGCTTTAGCACTTAAGATATCTAGAATCAAGTCTCAGCACTGTGATAGATGTGTAAGTCAATTGCAAAAAAAACCCTAATTTTTTTCAACTGAAGGCTTGTAGCCAAAAACTTCTATTCCAAAGGAGACCTCCATTCCTCAATCAGTGCTTATTATTCAGGTTTTGTGCTGTAGGTTTTTAGATTTTACTTTTAATAACTGTTCTATATGTTAATTTTTCCAGCCTATATGCACATGTGCTGAAAATAGTGTCTTACGTTGTTCAAATACCACCACTCCTGGTGCTGATAGGTAGCTGTGCTTTTCTTTCATGGCAGCATCATACATGCAAAAATCAGTCTTTAATGTAGAGGATTTGTTTTCTGAAACACTTTGGGTATTTATTTTGATGCAATGCTTCAACTAAACTACTAGCACTAGAGTTAGTTATTGTCTTTAAGTTTTTCACAGGACTGTTGCTATTGGCTGTGCAGAAATTCACAGTTAAAACTAGTGACCTGATGGCTAAAGAAGCTTAAATTTTCTTCTTTTTTTCACTGACAACTGACCACAGTTGTGGGGAGTATCAGCTCTATTTATCGAAACACACTAAAACAAGATGGAGTTAATTACAAAGATGTACCATGTTGATACTGTCTGGCTCAAAATATTGAAAAGCTTAAAAATGCTGTTTTAATAGTTATCATTTCTTAGATTATTATGTTGTTTCAAATAGAGAAACATGGATGATACTGTTCTAAGATGTATGTTGCTAATAAGGTGGTTTAGATTCAAATAGAGCAAAGCTGATGTTTTCTTAGTCAGAAAAATTGTTTGGTTTTGGTTTTTTTGTTCTGTTCGTTTGTTGTTTTTTTTTTTTAATGTCGTTAGACAATATCCTAGTTTAACTACTGATTTCTTTTGGGGTCTTGAATCTTAAAAAAAGGACCCTGGCGAAGCCGAGGACAGTGGAACGCAGGGAAAATTTGTGGAAGCGCTCAGGCAAATGAGAATTAATCATAGGGGGAACTACCGCCACCTCCTGGAAGAGATGCTGAGTAGTTACAGGCTAGCTAAGATGCAGGGAGAAGAGTCCACTTCTGGATCAGCCGCAGCATCTACCTCAGATACTCGTGCTGGACCCAGTGACCCCGTACCAGACACCCCCACAGAATCTGGGCATCACCTTGCTGAAATCCAGAGCTCAAATGAAGATTCAGGGATGAGTGATAAACAGACATAATGTTTTATGAAGCGGATTTAACGCTTTGCTGCACTTGGCGTAATTTCCTTTGTTTATATCTCAACATTTGTCACATCTATCCTAGAAGTCTGTTTGTTTTTACTTTAGTTATTTGTACAGATTGTTTATACAAAGCTCATTTTTCCTTAGAAGTTCAACTACTGTGGTATATTACAGTAATTGCATCTTATTTTATGTAGCAAGCAGTTACTTCCTATTTAAGGGGTTTGATTTATTTTTTTTTTAATCCTGTGAAACCAACAATAGAAATCTAACATGCTAATGCAAAAATAAGTTCTAAAACTTTTGAGTACATTCTTAAATAATTATTTTGATGGTATATGTTTGCTCATTGTAAAGTTATTCATATCTCAATTGTATCTTTTATGCAAATTAATTGAATTATAGAAATTCTTCAGTCTCTTTATTTACTTCAGCATCATATACTGCATGTTTGTATTTGAATTGTGTATAGTTTATATTATAACTAAATTACATAAGTTACTACGTTTCAGGTTGTCACTTTTTCTTCATGAAATGTGTTTGATTTGGTTCCAATTTAGATTGTATCTGCTGTTCATCATAAATACCTATTTTCTAGAAGACTGTATTATTACTTTCCAGGTTGTAGCGTAACATATCCAGAAATGAAAATGTATTTAGACGTAGTACCTAGTGTCAAGTTCTAAAAATTTGTGTTTAAGTGAAAATAAAGAATATGCTGTGGAATAATATCTGTATGCATATTGACTCTTTTAAGCAAGTAGTGAACTTCTTTTGAAATTCTGTCATTCTGACATGACTTGAAACTTTATATAGCTTCTGAAATTAACTCGTGATGTTTGTTAGTTGATACAGATATTTGAGTAATTTTGGGGTTTGGTACATTCATCATAGTCCTCTGTTTGGGCAACATTGCTCAGGTTCCAGTTAAACATCAGGCATATAAATGAATAAACTGGCTATTCTGCTTAAGTTTACCTTCCACTCAATCTTTTCTTTGTCTTTTGGTGCACAACACATGTATGTAGGTGCATTTGGGTAGATCAGTGGTAATACTGGGAATTTACAGTGATGGTAGCTTGTATTAAGCTTGTAAATGAGTGCTCGTAAGTTAAATCTGGAATTCTTGTGTCGGAGGTCAGTTCATAATATAACACTTGCACAAAAATATCATTGTTCAAAATAGGTACAAATTTCACTGCCTTAATGAGAAAGAGCCTGCGGGAATTTCTTGTGGACCAAGAATACCTGAAGAGCTGAGTTCCTTAGTATTTTATAGAATTTCCTTTTTTGTAGTCCATAGATGTAGTATCTATCAGTAGCTATGTTTTAGTACAATTTTAGATAGTACTTGTTTCTATGTCTTTATGCTAAAATAGCTTTACTGGGTTCATGTCTTATAGAAGTAAATTTCCTCATGAAGTTGAGGAACAGAGAATGTTTGTGCGTGGAAGTGGGCAGGTATGACAAAAAGGAAAATGTCATCTGTCGTACATTAGTGTTCTACTTAATTATGCCACTTAAATCCAAGGTGCAACAAAATGTTTTCATTTGTGTTGGTGAGTAGTAATATTTCTCCTCTTCTTTTCCTGTAGGGTGCTGGAGATCTAGAAGATCCGTGGTAGCCTTACAAATCTACTAAAATGCTTTTGATTCTGAAAGGGGGAAAAAAAACTTTTAAATCTGTTTTCTTCAATACAAGGGAAAAATTCTGGTGGATTTCCAACATTTTGTGAAATGGGCAGAAAGATATTAGAATTTTCCATCATTGTTCATTTTTTGTGTTTTCTGATATTGCCACTCTTAGCATTGCCTGTACTACAGTATTTTTACCAGCCTCAGGCATTCTGATTCCATCTGTAATGAACTTTGGCCCTAAGAAGGAAGGAAGGAAGGATGCTCTCAGCAGATCGGTGCATGTACCTGAGGTGCATGGGATTGTAGGTGTACTCGGAAGATACTCTATGGCTAAATGAAAAGCGCGACACACAAGCGTGAGAGAGTACAAGTGATTGTTTGATACGTTACTTATTTCACTTTACCAAGTTGGAAGGCTTTGCAGCTCTGTGGCTTGGAAGTAATTTCAGTTGGGCAGTATGCTCTCAGATGTGTATTTTGTTTTCATTTTTTCCAGTTTTACCTGTATTACCAGACCAGTTAAGTTTCCCTGCGGTGTCCAAATTGTGATATGTTGCCTACTGCTTGCTTAAAGATAAGTGTATTTGGCAATAATATATGAAGATTCTAGGCATCTAAAAATAGTAAGAATTTTACGCATGTGTACAACACACCCTTAAACTCTTGCTAGAGGAAATCTTTTAAAACCAAACTGATGAATTTAGTTAGTAGTGACTTGCTTTGACATCTCACAGCTGCAGGTTTTTTAAAAAATGCTGAAAATTTGCCTTTATTATAATGTAAATTGTGATTATTTTTTTGTTCTATATGTGGTTTTCTATAGTTTTTTGATTTTATTTTTTTTCAGCTTAAGATACAGACAGAAGTCTTGTGTAATATGGGTATAATTTTTAATTGTTTGCATTATTTTCAAAGTTCAAATTATCACTTTGAGATTACTATAAATACACTTAAAATTATCTATTTTAAATTAAGAAAATATTAGAGATATTTTCATGGGTTCAATGACCTTTCATTTTATAAGCAATGGGCATGGTACAGAGTGGCTGTCATGTAAGGTACTTGAAGATTCTTAGTTTAATTCTATTTTTGCAATAACCTTGACTTTTTTCTGACTTCTTTGAGTTGTGCATGTAATGAGTCCAGTAAATGCTGAAAATGGGGAAGAGTAAAGTATTTATCTAAAATAAAAGCTATTGGGGAGGGGAAACAATGAATGTATCCATCTGTACATGATTTACATGCTGTGGATGCCTTGTAAACATTTTCCTATTTGTTTAAACTGTGTTTCAGCGAGGATGTAATTGCCCTTGTGTGTAGTTTTAAGCTAATGACAGTCATCAACTGGTTTTGTGTGAAATGGAATTCATAGTACTTTTCTGTAACTTTATCCCCATGGTGAGTCTGTAAAAACCACACGCTCTCTCATAGCGGTGCCGAAGGCCAGCTTTCCCAATCATTTTGATTCACTGTGTATCTGATTCTTTTTCTTTCCTTTGGTCTAGAGAGGATTATTGCCACAGTATATTTTATTTATTCATTAGATTTTAGCCTTGTAAGTTAAAGTGTTCTAAATGATGATGTTAACAGGTATTTGTCCCTTTACTGTTTTTTTGGGGGTTGTTAAAAGATAGGGAATGAAGAATGCAAAATGGTTTATTGTTCAGACTGTCCGCTCTGGTCCAACCCTGTACTGATAGTACCTTCCCAGTATGATATTGTGATGTTTCATACAATACCGTGAACATAACCAACTTGTTATCTTCAATAAAGGATTGCTAAAACAGTGTGATATGCTTTATATTTTCTTGAGGAGGATTTATCAAGGAGATGCAAGTGTTCTATGTAAAAAGGCAATCAAATAGGATTTATGAGATGTCCCTTGGTGACAGATTTGTGTTTGTTCTATAGGGAATGTGGCTCCTTGTCACAGTAAACTCAAAGTCCACAAATGGGCTGCTCTGTGGGAGACAAGAGAACAAACATGTAGAGCTCCTGGAGCAAATCCATCTCAAGTTCAGCTGGAATGAGTCTTATTCCAGCTACGGGAAAGCGTTCTTTTGAAGTCCAAAAATTCAGATTAAACTTGACTTTTTAGTCAACTAATTTCTTGAAGTTTCTTAAAGATCTGAGGTTAGACCTATAAAGTTTGACTTTTCTACAGTGTTATGGATAGTAATTTCTCTAATGTTCACACTCATGTTAAAACATCTACTGGTTTCTTTTAACTTACTAATGAAGTTGTTTTGCTGGGTGGGAAAGGAGAACAAATTCCTCTGTTATTGATACTGCATGGTAGTAACTTGTCTGAATACCTAGTGCTACTGTGGTATGGGTGCATTTGTGAGCAACCTCTAGATTTTTGAGTCTATAAGCTCTTTAAGTCTATTAGTTCTTTGAATTTCATTGCTGGATCTGCCTGTACAGCATAACCCCTGCATGCTTTCCTCATGAACCACAATTTTAATACCTTGTTCCCCTCTAAGAGTTCTTGTAATCCATAGGCTTCAGTCCTATGAACACTTTCATGTGTAGTTTTTTTACTGTCATGTGGATATTCTCCCTGACATAAAGGCTTTATGCTTTTATTGCCTAGAAGTGTATATAGGTTTTTTGTAAGAGAAGGACCGTAGCTTGCACAGCTACAAAAAAGGTGAATCAAGACCTTTTTTTTTTCCCCTCTAAATTAGCACTTCTTTCCATTCATAGAACCAGTGGGTTTCAGAATTCTAATCATGTTTTTAGTTTGGTCAAAATCAATAGGAACTGAAGATTAGTGGCAACATTGAACTAAGCTTTAGTGGGCAATTTTTACTTCTGGAAGATGAAGCAAAAAGCAATGCTGCCTAATGTTAGGTACCAGGTGTATTCTGGCAAAAAAAGCCACAGTGCCAAGCAGTTTTTTATCTGTCAAATAATCTGGGTTTTGTTGGGCTGAAGAACCAAATTTCAGATTTAAGGTTGTCTACTGAAAGCATGTTGCTTTTAGGTCTTTATAGCTGATTTTTAGCTCTAAAATTAAGTCAGAGGGAGGGAGCTGCACCCGTCCAGGTGAGCAGCTGCATGGGATGGTACCAGAGATGAAGGCAATTGGACAAAACCACAACAAAGTACGGAGTCAGTGCACTTCTGCAGGGAAGTCCAGGTAAGTGTGCGGTTCTTGCAGTTGCAACTCCCCTTGGGGTCTCCTGTGTCTGTGTAACCCCTTTCTCTCGCGTGCCAGTCTTGTCCTGCTCATGTTTGTTTGGCCCGATGCTGTATGGACCTGATTTAGCTGTGCTTTGCTCGTGCCTTGTGATATTCCCAACCAGCTGATCTGCTGTTGATCAAAAGACAGGCGGCTTTTGCATTTTGGCATGACCACGCCTTGCGTTTGTGTTTAGCTCACTGCTTGAGGTCATCTCTTGTTTCCATCACTCTCTTTGTTACATGCTTAATCAGTGCTGCTGCGCTTTGCGCTTTTTACATCTGAAGGGTCACGTTCCCCCAGATACATTCATTTTTCCTTCTTCAAAAACCTTCCTAAAGCTCTCCTTTGCTGTGATGCCTGGATTTAAAGACTGATTTGGATTATTGAGAACTTCCTTCTCCATTGATGAGTGCTTCCAGCTTCAGTCCTTGGCTGGCCTTATTTGTCTATATGCAGCTTGGCCAGGAATTTCCAACAGAAGAAGCTTTGCTGTGTTGTCGCTGTGATTAGTGACTGTGGATTGACATCAACTAATGATTGCATCACCACACTTTTAAAACTTAGCACAGACTCATAAGGATTCAAGTCATGGGGAGGGACAAACAAAACCAAAAACCAACACAGCACTGCCATTCTCCATCAGTTTGATTATCTTTCTGCGAAAGCAGTTGCCTTTGCTAATAAAGGAAGAAAAACACTATAGTAGGAAGACACATTGTGAAGACTCATGGCAGCTCACTGGAACAGTGGTGTTAGAAATCATTCTCCTACCTGTTGAGTCTGTTTTGGAAATGACTGTTGCCCTGGTTTTCTGCTTTCTCAGACTTGTGGAATCTAAGGTGAGTTGTGGGAAACTCGAGGCCGTGTTGTAATAGTGTTTGGTGTTTTAAGGACCTTGCCTTTCACATTTAAAAGGTTGGAAACAATTCAATTTGCAAGTCTGTCATGATAATAGAAGTTCATCTAGTCTGTAAATATAGAAATAATTAATTTTCTGGCCCTTTTCAGGCAGCTTCTGGATTCTGTTGGCTGGTTATGAGATGTTTTCAAACAAGTAATTTTCAGGGAATTATGCAACGTTACATCAGAAAATGACCTAATGGGCTTTGCTTTTGTCACTTTGAAAGAGCCGCAAAGCTTAAGTGAAAGAAATTGGACAGAAATTCATAGAATGGAAATTCTCTGGTGACATAAAGTACTGCTTTCAGGAGTTAGTATCCAGAAGTTAGAAGGCATACACAAAAATGTTTGGGTATGTTATATTCATTGCAAGAGTATTAATTTCTCCTTGAAAAATCTGATTCGTCTTTTTCAAATAGGTGCTGAAGAGAAACTATGGTGAAAACACGCATCTACGCTGATGGATTTTAGCTACTTTTTTGAGGGGATAGACATGTAGTTGAGTAAATATGCTACATTTAGAAGTTAGTTGGAAACCTTGAAGTAAATGCCTACATGTTAACGTCTGGTTGCATTAATGGAAAGGTATTTCCCATTATTTTTTTAAGGAAACTTCTCAACACTATCTCCATTAAATCCATTCTGTGAATGTTGTTTTGGCAGGTTACTCACATGCAAAAAAATGGGGATCTCTGCTTCATCTTGGGCAAATAATCTACAGTATTTAATTTGCTCTTTCTAGGAGAAACTGGAGAGTGCGCTCTGAGGTTTTGTGGGTTTTTTTGATCCTTTTTCCAATGCTCATCTTCAGTTCATAAACATATCTAAGTTTAATGGCACAATAAGGATTTTGGCCTGGGTGTGTAAAGCAGATTTGTGTTTTTCTAGTGTGTTTAACATAATAATGTTTCTGTTTGGGGAGCAGATAATGTGTGAAATTAAACCAAAATACTTTCTCTAGCTCTCCTTAATCTGCATTTTATTTGAAAAGATATAGTTGTAGGAAGTACTCTGCTGGTGCAAACAATGTGCAAGTTGATGAGAAGTGTGGTGCATTGCATTTAACTTCCCACTGAACTTATTAGAGGGGAAAAATTGCAGAGATCCAAGTGTGTGAGTAATTGCAGCAACTATCTTTTAAATGCAGTTCCTGTGTTTCAAGTGCTGCTTCTGTATACTGGCTGAAAAGAAAATAGAAATTATATCTTGCAGATAGAACTTATAATATGGCCTTAGTAGCCCTTATGCTTTGAATTGCATTAAATAAAAGGGTTTGGATGAAATGAAAGAAAAGGAGGGGAAAAAAATACAAAATGGGTATTGTCACTGATGTAAAGATGTTCGTGTGTATTTCTGTTCAGCCTTCAGTACTGAAATATGTGAAAGATCTGTCGTTGAAATTCAGGCTGGTTTTGTTCTGAGTGGATTAGAGCCCCCGGTACTTGGTGCCACAGACTCCTCGACAGCCCGGCAGAGCCAGAAGCATGAGAAGGGTGAGACACCGCACCATGCGAGGACAGACAGACATTTGCTTTGATTATCCTTGGGGTGGGGGAGAACAGCTGTGTGTGATCGCTGTCACTCTGCTCTCTGGGTGACTGGGTTGTGGGGACTGGAATTTAAGTGCACTATGTGAATACTTGCTGAAATGTGAGATTGCGTTTTTCTCTGCTTCACCTGTACAGGCGAGCTAGGTGCCTGAAACTGTTCTATGCAGATACATAATGTGACATACGGCACCTGAAAAGCCCACGCAGTTCGGTGGATTCATTAAGTTCAAAATGGGAAGCCTCGTACTCGCTGCAAGCGATGCTTCCTTCACCTTTCACCAAACAGCACTTTCACCCTGATAAAGGGATCCTTGAATGCCAGGCGCTTCTGAAACTAAACTTCAAACTGTTTGTGCTTGTTCATTCAAATGGTATGCAACATGACAGCTCTGTTGCCAGAGAAAAGCTGCTTGGTTTCACTTCAAGATTTCCCATCAAGGCAGAGGATTATAGTATAGAATCACAGAATTGACTGAGTTGGAAAAGACCTCAGAGATCATCAAGTCCAACCCTTGGTCCAACTTTGGACCATTTATTAGATCATGGCACTAAGTGCCATGATCTATCTCAGTTTAAAAACCTCCAGGGACGGCGAGTCCAGCACCTCCCTGGGCAGCCATTCCAATGTCTGACCACTCTCTCTGTAAAGAATTTCTTTCTAATATCCAGCCTAAATTTCCCTAGCAGAGTTTAAGCCCATGCCCCCTTGTCCTATTGCTGACTGCCTGGGAGAAGAGACCAATCCCCACCTGGCTATAACTTCCCTTCAGGTAGTTATAGAGAGTGGTGAGGTCACCTCTGAGCCTCCTCTTCTCCAGACTAAACAACCCCAGCTCCCTCAGCCTCTCCTCATAGGTCTTGTGCTCAAGTCCCTTCACCAGTCTTGTTGCTCTTCTCTGGACCCGCTCCAGCACTTCAATGTCTTTCCTGAACTGAGGGGCCCAGAACTGAACACAATACTCCAGGTGTGGCCTCACCAATGCAGAGTACAGGGGAAGGATCACTGCCCTTGTCCTGCTGACCATGCTATTTTTGATACAGGACAGGATACCGTTGGCCCTCTTGGCCACCTGGGCACACGAGCTTCCTGTCAATTAGTACCCCCAGTATAGCTCATAATCCTGAGTAGTATATATCATGGTGAAGACCTAACTGAAATAAATTAATTAAAAACCCACCACACAAAATCTAAAAACTAAACCCCACCCTTGAAAAAACTTACATTGACTATTTTAGGACAGAATCCCTTTAAGCCAGCATAGGAAGAAGCAGACTCAACTCATAAGTGCTTTGCTATAGGAGGTGTCATTTGAATGTTTTTTGAGAGAGTTCCAAAGAAAGGGGTAGGTGTTGGGCTGAGTAAATACAATTGTCCAGGGAAAGCATAGTCAGTTTTCAGATTGGAACTTGGGAATGTTTTCATGAGTTATTCTGGCTCCTGGGCTTCTGTTCCCCATCTGTTGATGGAGAGTGGTGCCACACTCCTCCTTTCCAAAAGCAGTGAGAGGAGAAATACCTTAAAACTAAAAATGTCCAGTATTGGGATGTTCTTTTCCTTCCTGTGGCAGTAGTATCTATGATAGCATTGGAAAGCTGTAGAGAATTACAGCATTGCAGGTTTGGTTTGGCCTTGCTGAAATGGAGTCACATACGGTGGTTTGTCTCACACTATAGGTACCTTTATATAGTGGTAGGGTGGCATCTGACATGGACTGCATTGTTTAATGGGAAGTGTACTGTTTGTAAAGGGAGACAGGTCTTGGAAAAACTGCAGTATTGATCTGTGTGGAAATGGGAATCTGCCCCGAGTTCTGTGCCTGATTGTGGCATTTCTGGTGTATGAAGAAAACAACCCTCCCACACTGAGCATAGTTCATTCCTTATTTTTAGTACATACATAGAAGCAGCATAGTTAGGAAAAATACCCGAAAAACCCCAAACCAACCAAACAAAAAAAAAAATCCACACACAAAACTAAAGACAATACAGAAAATTAAGTATGGCTAGTGACTGTTGCAACACTACAAGAATTTTGTTTTCAATTACCTAAAACCAATTTTTAATAGTGATAAAACCCTAGAATGTATGGATTGCATAGGAGATGCCTCTTGGAAGGTTTTTTGTGTGCTGCTGTCTAGTGCTTTTCAAGCAGCCATCTGTTGACGTGCTTACTCTGTGAACAGCACTTGCTTACGTACTGCAGCCATGTCCCTAGTGGTGGCAGGTGTGCTTCTTGTATTCCCTTGGCTCTTGGGCTTTGCAACTGCAGGTGTGCCATTGGGAGGTGTTTCATACACGTGTGGAAGGCCCAGGAGAGCAGCTGTGGGGTAGTACAGAACCTGGAGTTAACGCCTGTGAGGGAGACTTGTAGGGCAGAGGTTAGCGGCTCTGCTGACTTCTGGAAAGCATGATTTGTATTTGATTTTACTCTTTGTAATTTCAAGCTAATATGAAATTTAAGATGAAGTTCTTATTACGTCTGGAAGTGGCTTCTTATAATTGTGAAATGTTTCTTTGGTGTCTAGTTTGTGCTGGCCAGAGAGCTCCTTCCTGGAATACAGAACCTTGCTATGCAAGGTTGTTTTCTTCATGCACCATGGGTCAGTCCAGCTCCGCTGGAGAAATGAGGTGGTGGTTGTTTTACCAAAATGTTTTACACATGTTCCTGTTGCTGGATTGTCACAGCCTGATGTGGAATCAGTTATCTGTTGGTCACAGGCAGGTGTTGTAGTGAGGCCTTGGGACACAATTCAGTAGTACAGAGTGAAACTGTGCAGAGACTGGAGGTTTCTGATCTAAACTGAGCTCTCTCAGCAGGAAATCATTTCAGGGGAACACAGCCTGGGTAGGTATCATCAATGTGATCTATGTGAAAAAAAGCAAATTAGTTGCAAGTAGACCTGTCTAGATGCACTGATAGAGACAAGGAAGGAGTAAACTCATTATTCTAAGCTCTGATGAGGCTCAGTGAAGTGCTGTGTATAACTGTGTGATACTATGTGTGTAATTCCTGCAGGTGGGGAAACTGAGGCACTGTGAAAAGCAGCACAGCTTGTGAAGTATGACAAGAGCGGTGGTCACACAGTGTCAGGGCAGAACACAGTATTGCTTGTCTGACAGCTCCTCCCTGGAAATGCTTCCACGTGAGGAAGCGCTTAGTGCTCAACAGACCAAAACTTGCTTTTCAGTTACTGTTGAGTGAAAGCAAATTGCTGTGAGAGGTAAGTTGTGGTATGGATAGATGTTGCTTGCTGTGGTTGCTGTGTCTTAGTTACGCAAAGGATGGATGTGGTAGTGATGCAGTGCAATGTCATATTTATTTTTGAGCTTCTGTTTGGCCTCCTGTTGTGCTGCCTAGCTGTGCTGTCTGTATTATCCATTTTGGAGATATTTCAGCAACACCAAGTCACTCTTGAACTTATAGCCATCAAAACTTCAGCAATAGTCTTTCTTTGATACTTTAATACTGTGCTGAACATCCCCAGCTCATACAAGGGTGAATTGAGGTCTGGGTCTCTCACCAGCAAAGGTTTTAAGGACTAGGCTGGAAAGAAAATTCTTTTATCATCCTCCAGAACAGAAATGTGATGGACAAATGGTGTAAAGGGAAGAGTGGTAACAGTGTAGATGATGAAGGGTACAGTTGTGTGAGTGAGCTTCCTCCTGCAGAGGCAACAAACCTGGAGTTCTTAAAGTAATTTAGAAGTTTTTCTGTGGACATTTGGCAGTGTAGTGTTTGACCATCTGTAGGGGAGGACATCCAGAAGGAGCCAACCCTGCATGCTGCTGTCCTTGCAGCTGTGCTAACAGCAAGAATTAGAGGATCATTCTTTTCATTAAAAATAGTGGGAGAAGCCAGCCATGCTGATCACTCATGGTGAGCAGGGGCTAGGTGTCTCCTTCTCCCAAAAGCTACCCCTGAAACATCACGTAGCTAATTACAGTGTTTATAATGCCATTAACCTTTATTCGCATAGTCCATTAGCAGACTAAGCATTAAAAAAACAACCAAAAAACCACACCAAGCCCTGTCACGGTGTCCCACGCAATTACATTTTGCCACCCTCCCCCAGGACTTGAGGCTGATGGCAGAAACCTCACGCTCAGGGATGCTCGGGGTAAAAAGGTATCATGTCAGAAACTTGTTCCTCCAGGGCATCTCTCTCTTGACAGCTGCCCTCCGCATCAGGGAGGACCTCCTTAGTACTGAAGGAAATGTAGCTTTAAAGGTCAGATTATCCATCAGTCTTGTGGGAAGAGCCACTGAGGGAAAACTGACAGCCGCGGTGTTTGCCTGTTTACATGGGTGTGAAGCTGGCCCTGATTCTGTAAATAATGAGGTTATATTTAGAGGTAAAGTGCATTATGTCAGACCAGTTCCAGTGGTAACAAACCATTTAATGAAAAAGCATTAAGCAAGAGAACTTTTAAACTGTAAACATCTTCCTACACTTGGCGCATTAGGGTGCTTAATCACCCCTGTGTGTGGTTTTTGGTGTAATATGTATGGTATCGAATAACTGGCAAGCTGCTTGGCATTTGTATAGCATCAAACAGCAGACTACTTAGTCAGCCTGTGCATCTAAATAATTACATATAAGAAATACTTGTGGAAATTAACCCCTCCATCTTACAGAAATAACCATGGCAATCTGTGTGGAGATAGCAGCTATTACTGCCCACATACCGATTGGTTTTGTTTCCCTATCTAACCGTGAGGTAAACAGAGCAACTGGCACAGAATATGAAGTGTTTTCTTTACTATTTAGTGCTTTTCAGTGGATTCTGCTAACAGTTGCACTGGCTAGTTGCTCCTGCTCAACTATGAAATTGCTCAGGAGGGAACCATTTCAGAACTGTTTGAGAGCAAACCAGAAGCGTAATGCCTGCATACATAAAATGTGTTTGAAAAGGGAAAAGTTAAAGCTCAGTGGGAATTGTTGGTGATCTGCCTCTCTTAAGAGGAAGTTTGCGGTTTCCCTTTATCAATTAATTTTAAGGTGAGCAACTCCTCAAGATGAGGAGAACAAAAAATAAAATGGAAATTCCCGTGTGATTTCATTTTTAGTCTATGAGGAAAAACATATAGGAAGGGGTACTAGACCCCTGGCCTTGTTCTTCACGGTCTGTGGTAGTTGATTGTCCAGACCTATTTCAAGCTCCTTGGCTGTACATTTTCCTCCAGAAGAATGTTTAGTATTCAAGGTCCCGATGGCCAGCCGAAGCGTAGCTGTGCTCCACTGGTACCTGCGTGTCCTGCAGCTCTTCTGACACAGCAACACAGAGCTGATCTGAAATATGACCGAAATCTGACTGTAAGCACAGCCAGTCTGGATGTAAAAGCCATATGTTCACCCAGACAGTGACCTGGTTGTTTCCAGGATGGTTTATGTTCTGTTTTAACCTTAAAATAATTGTGTTCCTGTATCTTTGTATTCCCTGTAGCCACCGGAGGAAGGCTGAGGTGGCACGTGCAGATTCATCCAAACCTGGCCCCTGTTTCCCACACACTGCGTTTATCTGCCCAGCAGTGTAACCCCCCGCTTTTCAGCCAGACCCTTAGCAATTAGGACACAATCTGTCCTACTTAAGGTATAAATAAGCTATTAAAGTTACTTAGGGATTATGTTAGGACACAAGGGGCTCTTTGGAAGGCAGGTTTGAAGAGCAGGCCTTGGGCCTTGCGCCCCAGCGAGATGTTTGAATAAGGGGAAAGTTGTGGCTTCCCAGTCACGGGCACAGAGAGCAGCGGCAGCTGCTGACTGCGGAAATATTCCATGGGCCTTATCCGTTGTTGGAAGTGTGTGTACTGGGCTACCCAGTTTAAGAAGGACAAGGAATTACTGGAGAGATTCCAGTGTTGGGCTATGAAGATGATTAGGGGTCTGGATCACCTTTCTTATGAAGAGAGACACAGAGCTGGGCCCGTTCAGCCTGGAGAAGAGAAGCTGAGAGGGGATCTCATCAATGTTTATAAATATCTCAAGGGTGGGTGTCAAGAGGATGGGACCAGACTCCTTTCAGTGGTGCCCAGTGATAGGATGAGGGGCAATGGGCACAGACTGAAGCACAGGAGGTTCCATCTGAATATGAGGAGAAACTTCTTTACCCTGAGGGTGCCAGAGCCCTGGAACAGGCTGCCCAGAAAGGCTGTGGAGTCTCCTTCTCTGGAGACATCCAAGACCTGCCTGGACACATTCCTGTGCAACCTGATCTGGGTGAACCTGCTTTAGCAGGTGGGTTGGATGAGATGATCTTCAGAGGTCCCTTCTAACCCCAGCCCTTCTGTGATTCTGTGAAGGGTAACCTCCCTGTATGTTTAGATCAGGCACACATGTCCATGCAGGCAATGGCCACCATTAAGTTTACTGGCTTAGAGAAAAGGCTGACAGCACAGCTGGTCTTGGCTCTGTGGGCTCATGTGTCAGGTGTGGTGTTAGAGAGAAATAGAGAAAGGGGGGAAAAAAAAAGTGTCAATATCTGATTAAACGTCACTGTTAATGCTTTGCTGTTTTCTTGTGCAGTTCTCTTCTAGCATGAATACATCCTTCGTATTGTCTACAAATGCAGGGAGGTTGTCTCCATTAGCCTGGTAGGAAAGACTTAGACCTTTTTTTTTAACATACTTCATTCTTGCTAAACGTGAAGCACAAGCCAAGCCTAATCTTATAGGCATTGGTTTTGCACAGTGTGGTGATTTGCAAGACTTGGCTTTGTTCTTGTGGTGAGTGACAGGACTTTGGAGGGTCACAGGTGTCGCTGGGCATGCATGTACATAGATATTCTGTACCTATGTTTTTAATATCTATTCATATATAGATCCATTTTCTCAACTTCCACTGTGTACTGTGGCAGCCACACAATTTAGAAACATGGTTATGGTCTGGAGGGAGAAAGAAAACCCAAAGCAAAACAAACAAGAAAAACAAACAAACAAAATCCTGCAACCTACAACTGAGGGTGCTCTAAGTCTGTTCCTGGCCTTCCCTGATCCTCTCTGTGGACACATCCATCCCAAGCCCCTTGGCTTGGCTGACCCACACGTCCGTGGTCGGCAGCTGCATTTTCATTGTCCTTTGCTCTTGCTTCTGACTTGCTTTGCTTCCTGCTGTGCTTGGGGGCTTGAAGGAGCTTTTGGGAAGGAAGCCATGAGCATGTTTAAAACTGAGTTTGGATGAAAAGCAGGGTGGGTAGTACTAAGGACTTGAGGAGTGCATGATGCAGTCTAGAAATTTTCTGTATTTACACCTTTGCTATTTTAATCGGGAACTAAGTCATTGAAATGAAGTGATTTAACGTGGGCGAAGTGGAGTGGTTGGTGTTATGGAAAAGATGAATGAAGTATGCAGGGAACAGACCGACACATTCAAACCAGGTACCAAATACAAAACATATTCCCAGAGTGTTACTGTGCCTGCCTGGAAACTTTTACAGATACCATGATATTAAGTTTGCGAAGTCATTAGAAGGGAGACTTTCAAATAGTTTCCTGGCAATGCTGAATTACAAGCACTGAAACTGCTGCCACTATATGAAATGCTCTGGCAACTACCTGACTTTGCACGGGCTGAGGCTGGTGCCTGGCACTGCTTTGGGGAAGGGGAAGAAAAGGCTTAAATCTGTGAGGAAAACAGCTGCCTTTTCTCTCAGCTGCTGAAGTAACAGCACATTTTTTTTAATAATTTGAATATTGCATGCTGCACTTTTTTTTAGTCATTAGTTTATAAACTTCTTTCGTGGCTTGAGGCAAACATCATAAATACTTCTTTGAGGCCAAAACCAACCTTTTCTCCATGGCAGTTGTCCGTGGGAGTTTCCCTGGGACCCACACCCAGTGTTTGTGGGAAGGTGTGATATGTGTGTGATAAGGTTTTCTGTGCGATAAGGCAGCTCTTTGGCAAATGCAAATTGCTTTGTGTTTGCTTTGGGATGCCTGGGTGGAGGGCAGGGGCTAGAGGGGCTCTTAGGGATGCGGGTTTGCTGGCTGCAGGGCAGGTGGGGCTTTGAGCACATAGATGTGCAAATCTGTGCAGACTTTGGGCAATGCTTTTACCTGGCTAGAGTAGTAGAAAGGGGGCAGAGAGAAAAGGGAAAGGTTGCTTTCCTTTAAACTATTTATTTCTTCTTTTAAAAATATATATATATATATATTTTAATAGCGGGCAGTGGGTTTATCTCTCCTGAGTCTTGCTTGTGCCTGTGCAGACCTGTCTTGTCCTGACCTGGAGACAGCTCTGGGTGTAGCAACCTGTCACATGCAGTGAATCACAGGATTGGTATGTGCCTTTTGGTGGTTACTGCTTTGGAGTTATGGCTGGGCTGGGCTGGGTCGGGTTAGTTTGGGGGGGTTTTGGTTTTTTCTAAGCTGTGGGAAACAAAGAGCAACGGGATGTTGTATCTTCACTTCTTAGTTTGTATTGTTGCTTTTGTCAACACCTCCTTGGTTCCTGCTGTCCATGTTTAAATTACTCATTAACGCTCAGACTGCTTTAGACAGGGGGGACAATGACCAATCTGGAAAGCTGCATATTTACTAAACCTTTCTCTGGTAAAAACAAAAACAAACCTCAATTTTTGCCTGCTGTCAAATGGAGAGAAGTTTGGTATAGTGGAGGGAGCAGCAGTAAACATAACCATGCTCGGCTGGCAGGAGCAATAGGCTTGTCTTCCTGGAAGGCTGTGCTTCCTTGTAGTGTTTTGTTATCTTGCTGAAGATGCCTATTATGCTGAAAAGCGGGAGCACTTTGCCCTTTCTGTCTCTTTTTGAACTCTGACCACTTGGTCAGGATTGATTATAAACCCAGGTGCTAATTACACTGCTTCTCATTTCACTGAACAAAGCTATGTTGGCACGCTGCTTTGCTGTGGCCGGAGTCTCCAGGGCAAGATCCACAAAGTAAAATGGTGGAGGAGGGCGCGAAGAGCTTACCTATGGAGCTGAGCGAGAAACGAGGCGTGGAGAACAATGGATTTGTTCAAAACGAGGCTTTTGATGACAAGGAGACTGAAACCGGTAGCCAAGAAGAAACGCCAAAAACGTGCAGTGTTGATGTAGACACAGCGACTGCGGAGGAGCTGGCGTTGAAGCCCTACGCGGGCATGCCAAAGGAAGTCTTGCTCAAGTTCTCCAGCCAAGCCCGGTACAGAGTCACCAGGGAGATTCTCTTCTGGCTCATAATTGTTGCTGCCGTTGTGCTGGTGTGTGCTACGATCACGATTATTGCGCTCTCGCCAAAGTGTCTTGATTGGTGGCAGGCCAGTCCTATTTACCAGATCTATCCTCGATCCTTCAAGGACAGCGACATGGATGGGAATGGGGATCTGAAAGGTGAGCACATTTCCATTCTTGCTATGTGCAAAGCTGTGTGGAAGTAGCTTCTGTGTGTATGGAAATGTGTATATACATTTATATATATACTTAAAAAAAATATAGATGGAGAAATCTCCTGGTAGAGAAAGCCACCCTACTGGAGAGAGGAATAAAAGTTGTCTGACTGATCGTTAATGGCAATTTGCATTGTCATTAATAGATCTAGGAGCTTCTTGCTCAAGTTGTTACATCAAAGCCTGGAGTTAAACAGATGTTCAGAGGTGGGGCTCAGAGTGAGCCATTAGAATTAGAGCACAACTGCCATTAGAATGGAATGTCTGAGCTCAACCTGGAGTAAAAGTGGTGCTGAGCACTCTGTCATATTTGGTCACCTGCCTCTCCATAAGGAAAAATTAGGAAAATAAAATGGAGAAAGAGCAGAGAACGATGTGTTACTTTTTGTTCATGGTTTGGGTGGTTTTGGGCTCTTATGAGTGCGCTGAGAAGGGGTACCTGGTACTAAGAGGCAATGCCACTTTCCAGTAGCTTAGCTGAGACTGAGTTCCAGAACAGGAACGTTCAACACCATAATGGACAGGAAACACTTGGTATAATACAACAGCAAGAGAAGAAACTGTTTCTATCATTGTCTGCCAGTAGTAACATGTTGGGAAGGTAGAAGAGGTAAAAACAAAACTAAACCAACCAAACCAAAAACAACCACCAAAAAAAGTAAACAAACAAACAAAACCCCGTAACAACCGACCAAACAACAAACAAAACCCTCACAACAAACCAAAACATCTAAGGTGTCCTAAAACAAAATTAAAAGAAAACCTAAGAGACTTTTCCTAATGGCAAGGAAAACATGGGATCTTTGCATCAAAATTGCAATTCCCTCTAGGTGATCTGAGGTTTAATAGATGTTCTTTGAAATCTGGAAGCAATGCTGTTGCTGCATTTTAAGAAAATATGGGAGTTTGTATTCAGGAGCATGTGTTAAATTTATTAAATGAAATTGTAAATGTTTTTATAGTACAGAATAGAAATTTGCTTTGATTTTTTTTTAAATTCCTGTTTTATCTTCCTTACAAAAATGGCTTTGAATAGTTTCTATGATCTCATGTTATCCGTGAACAAACATCAAGATTGCCCTGCCAGCTGAGGTCAGTGAAAACAGAGGATGGTTATGTGTCAAAGGGACCTGTGTACCATGTTTGACTGAGAGCCCACGGCAAACATATTTCAAGGGAAATATTTTGTATTTTTTAAACAGATGATGCCCTTTTCTTTTAAACAGGTGTCCAAGAAAAACTGGACCACATCACATATTTGAATATAAAAACTATCTGGATCACCTCTTTCTATAAGTCTCCCTTAAAAGACCTTGGATATGGAGCTGAAGACTTCTATGATATTGATCCCATGTTTGGATCAATGAGTGATTTTGAGAATCTGCTTGCAGCCGCACATGATAGAGGTAAGCCACAATTCCCAGCAAAATAACTCTTATTAAAAAGATGTGAACTCACATTATACAGGTGTACCTTGCAGCGCTGGGTTGTGAGCTGAGGTTTCAGTTGGTGCATCTGGCAGTTCCCCCATGGTGGTGCTGAGCAGCAGTAGATGGAGGTGACGGTGAATAGTGTGGGTGAACCCCCCAGCATCGCACTGCGGGTGTAGGGAGCTCCAGCAGCAGTGTCGGGCTCTGTGAGGAACGATCCCCTCGCAGGGTGTTCATGGATGGGGGGGGTCTGACATACTATCCATGCTCTCTGTTACATATGGATATGGGCATCAGTAGTCTGGGGAATCAAGGCTGACATGCAGTTATTTCTGCTTGAATTTTATAACTGATGGCTGCTTTCTGAAGAAAACTATGAGGCTGGGAGGGAATATGGGCTTTCTTCCTACGATTGTGTCCTGAACTGGTGTGTTTATGCCTTAGACCAAATGTTTGCTCAGGTGTTTCACCTTATAGCTGTTAGGCTGGATGGAAAATGGTTTGCCAGTCCTAAAAACATTTGGAATTTCAAAAAGCATCTAAGAAGGATGAGGAAGAATAAGTGTTCACTGGTGCTAGACTGGTGAAGAGCCTTTCCCACCTGGGAGGTGGGAGACAGATGTGGAACTCAGTCAGTGTGAGTGGTTCATAACAGCAGAAGTCTCTTCTGATTTTTCCTTCCTCCTCCTATCCCTCCCCAACAATGGGCAGGGGGAAACAATGCCAGCAAGATGTGTTGCAGCTCCTTGCAGCTTCTCCTTGGACTAACTGCATCAGCAGCCTTATGCTTTTTGTTTGTGCTTGTGCATTCCCATATCAGCAGACAAGGGGGCTGTGCCAGCTCAGAATGTAATGTGCCCACCAGTCCCTCAAGCCTGAAGCCCTTCCAGCAGGAGCCTTTCTCTTTGCCAGACCTCCGGGAAGGAAGAAGCCCAACTGCTTCTGATGCCGCATGAAGAAAAAAAGTGACCTTCGTCATAAAAGGCTGAAATTAATGTGGGTTTTTTGTTGTTTGCTTTGGTTTGTTTGTTTGTTTAATGATTTAAGGCTTAAAGGTGATAATGGATTTAATACCAAACCACACAAGTGACAAACACCAGTGGTTTCAGCTGAGTCGCAATCGGACGGGGAAGTACATGGACTACTACATCTGGCAGGACTGCGGGGAGGCTGCTGGTTCCATCACTCCTCCAAACAACTGGGTGAGCGCGGGCAGGGACCCCTGCAAATCACAGGCACAGTGCAGGTTGCCACTGAGCAAAAGCAGCTGTGACAGAGCTGTCCCACTGTACACGGGGTTGTAAGTGACTGTTGAGTGGTACGGACTGGTGTTATTAAATGAGTTAGTGTAGATTAAGCTTTAAACCAGCTAGAGGGTGGAGGGGTTCCTACTTTCAACAGAACTTTTGAAACGGCTTTTATTTCTTTCCCTCAGTGTTAACTCTTCACTCATTAGACAAACAAACGAACAAAAAGGGATAGTTGTGCACAAATTGTACACAAGTTGTTTAAATGTGCCCCCTTCTGTGTCTGGATACTCAACTCTAGGAACTTCATCTCAGCTTCTCTGAAATCATAGTTGGTGGGGAGGGAAACAAAACAGTGTGTTCTTGGCTGTTGTGGGTGGGTGGTTGGTTTTCCCTTTTTCTTGAAGGTGATCAGGCCAGAAAGTGAGTGACCTATTTCAAATATATTTATTTGAAATTTGAACTGAGAGGTGCATGATTAGCAGCTTGTATACTCTAAAAACTCAAGAATTAATGTTTTGTACCAGCTACAGTGTAATTAAAAACAAAACAAACCCACCACATAAACAACAACAAAAAACCCAACCAACCAACAAACAAACAAAAAACCCACTTTAGAGTCTTAAGAGCTATCTTAGCTTTTGGAATCTCTTGTTTACAGAGATGATAAAGTTAATGTTTTAACATGCTGACTATTGTTGGCACTTCAAAGGGATAATACCAGATTGCAGAAGGCACTGGGTTAAGGAAACTTAGTTTTAATAATCTCTAGGGAAAACAATTCCAAACAAAATTTTCCTACCCATGTTTTCCACCCTATTCTGAATAATTCCCAGTGAAAGTCTACTTGAAAGACAAAAAAACCCATAAAACAATGAAACAGAACACTGAACAAGAAATGCACATAGTGAAGCATGACTAAAGGGAGAACAATTAATGGGAGAAGGAAATGTAAAACCTGAGTACCAAAATATACTAAAAAAAATTAATCAATTGATTGGGCTTTTTTTGCTTTATCTTATGCTTGTAATGCACAAGTATGCACAGGAGTAAATGTTTGTTAAATTAAGAGTTGTGATTATCCCCGCTTTTATGAACAGGTGAGTGTCTTTGGGAATTCCAGCTGGCAGTTTGATGATGTGAGAAAGCAGTGTTACTTTCATCAGTTTGGGAAGGAACAGCCAGACTTAAATTTTCGCAACCTTGCTGTCCAACAAGAAATCTCTGTAAGTATATATCCCGCTGCTGCTGCACCAGCAGCAGAGCAGCTATTTCTACACTTAATTTCTCTTATTATTTGTGCTGCATAATTTCCAATCTAGTTGGAAGGAACTCAAGGACTGCATCTTATGTAAACCGTTGAAACAAAAAGGTGTCTAGACAAACATGTTAAGAAGCAAAATTCAAGCTTTAGCTTGTGATGCTTCCAGTATCAGAACTACTTTGTTCAAGTCTTCTTAATTTAAAAGCAAACAAGCAACAAAACAAAAACAACCAACCAAACAAAATCCAAATAAAATTGCCCTTGAGTGGGAGCACTGGCAGGAGGTGGTGCTGCAATCCTCTGGATTTTAAGAAAGTACAACTATTGCTTTTTTCATTGGCTTAAGTCCACTGCTCACACAGGGGCCTGGGAAGATAGTGATGAGTTTTTTGGAACAGGTTATTGCAGTTTTAAAGAACCTCCCTTTCACTTTCTCTTCCCACAAATGGCTATCTTAAAATTTCTTTGATGCTTCAGGACCATCTACTCTTCAGCCTAACATTATCCACAAACTGTTCATACTTGGTTCTCTATGAACCAAACCTGTCCTTCAGCTGAAATAGCTTTTCCTGCCCTTGTTTATGCTTATCTGTTTTTCAGCTCTGACAACATCCCCCTTCAGCTTCCCATTAAACTAGATTAAATGGGGTGGGCTTGTGCAGCCTTCCCAAGAAGTGAGATGCTGCTGTTCATTCCTCGCAGTGCTTCCAGACTGAAGTTTTTTCTCAAATGTGGATGGTCAGAATAAGATTAATTTAATAGAAAATATGCCTGGGCAGAATATTGTAGAGTGACATAGGTATTGTAATTCTCCCTCTGTGTCCTGAGATTGCTGTTACTTGCCTTGAAGTTGGTGCTAGTAGGCAAATAATCCCTTGCACTGAAGCCTGTGCTGAAACAGAGCTGAATCACCCAAGTGGAGAGAAGTTTTTATCTCTGTTGGTACAAGGAGCTGTTAATTAGCCAGGCAAAGGTGGGGATGACACCTTGTTTTAGCAGAGAGATGTTTGCATTGTCAGGGAAGTGAGGCAATGCTGATCGGAATTTCACGGAATGCCTGGGCTTGTGGATAAGGGGGAGATAGTGAGTTTCGATGTCTACATCCCTGCTGACTTTAACGGCAGAGAGACACATGCACAGCCATCAAGGCCAGAGTGCCTTCACCAGGACAAGGTGGTGCTCTGCTCAAACATCATACCTGTCTGCATCGTGTCCCCAGCAGACAATGCAGAACTCAGTCAAACATGGGGAACTGGCCCTGAACGTGGAGAACCTGACAACTGCTGCTTTTTCTTTTTTTTCTTTCTTTAAGTGATACCCTGTCAGGTAGTACAGCTACCTCAAGTATTTTGATCCTTCAGTGTTTGCTTTAACTTTGTAGCGTTGAATTTTGCCACTTTTCTTTGGCGATAGTCTCCACAGCTGCCCAGTTGGAGTGTGATGTTCTCGCTGTCTCTGGGGCCTCTCTCCTCCCCACTGCGGGTACTGCATGTGCGTGAAGAAACAAAATGCCCCTGGCCATACTTGTTACCTAAAGCATGAAATAAGACTTGCTCTCCAGACTGATTCTTGAAGAACTCCACTAGTGACCTCTCTGTGTCTTGATACTTGTCTTGACTCCACGTCTTTCCAATGTTTTTTTTCCTAGCTTGCACACACTTTTCAATAGTCCTGGCTATTTTTTTTATGGCACCTGATACATTACTCAAGCTCCAGTAGCACATAGATGTTGGATTTCCTATGCAAAGAAATGAAATGAAAGCAAGTAAGCTAGACTCGATAACACCAACCTTTGGTCAAATTCTTACGAACATGAATTGCTCCCACATGTTAAGGAATAATCTTTGTCCGGTATTTTAATTCAAAATCCTGTTTCAGGAGGTGAGGGACTGAGCAGGAAGCAAACTTACCCTTGCAGAGAAGCTCACATCTTTGGTTTAGCCAAAGAGTACATGGGAGAAATGAAACTGAGTAGTGTAAATAAAAGTCGATTGGCCTCAGTGAGTACCAAGTCAGTGCTTTATATTTTCACTGCTGATACCTGGTGTTGCTTTTGTGATGAGTACGTGCAAAAGCATGGATTAAGTTTTGGTGGAATCAGTACTGGACATGCACCAGACACATGCTTTCACAATGGCTCTATGAGAAAGTACAGCTCAATAAGGTGGAGTCTTTATTTACTGGACAAAATTCTGTAAAACTTGAGTGTGGACTGGTTCTACTCCAGCCTATTCAGGCAAGTGTACTTCATGCTTTTTTTTTGTTTGTTTTTAAATAGGCACTTCAATAGCTGTCTTTAAAAGTTTTGTTCTCAGAGAAAGAGAAGTATCTGGTCTAAAAGAACAGTTGCAGAAACTACTCAAGAGGGACTGAACTTTAGAGCTGTTTGTTAAAAATAGAGCAATTAAAACTACAGTAATATAATAGCTACTGAAGTAGGATATAATGTTACTAATAGTGAACTAAACTCTGAATTTGATAGTGAAATTACAAATCGATAGAAGCTAACTTGGATAATAACTTTTCATGTTCTTGCAAATAAGACTGAAAATAAAACTAAAAAAATTCACATCAGTCAAATACATGAGAAAAACCATTTTCAGAGCTCTATTGTGTAAAAAGAAAATTGGTGCCACAAGGTCTGTGCAGAACAACATTCTTGCATATTTGAATCAATGTGTTCTAATTGTGTGCAGCCGTGACGGGTGTTCACCAACAACAGTGCTTAGCGTGAGCCCAGTCGTTTTGATGGATGAGATTTAAAACGGCTTTTAGTGAGGCAAGCCCTGGCTTTGGTCACATCAATTATGGGAGAAGTTACAAAGCAGTTTTTTTCTTATTTATACTGGAAGAAATAATAAGACATGCTTTATTTAGATGTTGGTTAGACCTTGGATCAACGTGATTCAGTTTAACTTCTAGTAAAATCTGAAGTACAAATCAAAAAAGAAATTGTTACATATTAATATCTACTTACAGGTTTAGTTTTCTTCCTAAGTATGCACTGCTTTGAACAGGATGAGCTCACTTGGAATCCTCAACTTTTACCTTTGTCTAGGATATTATGAAATTTTGGCTCAACAAAGGAGTTGATGGATTTAGTTTCAGCGCTGTTAAATTTCTTTTAGAAGCAACGCATCTACGGGATGAGCCGCAGGTGAACAAGTCCCAGAATTCGGTAAGGTCTATGTCTCTGTCTTTGCTTTCTTTCCTGGATTTCCCACTGGGGCAAGAGAGTGTATGTTTCTACTTTTTTGGGTCTTAATTGTGGCTTTAGGAGGACTGAGTTAGTCATGTCCTTTGGAAGGGAGGTGGCTTCTGTGCTCTCTGCAGAAGAACAACATCGAAGAAGCCCCTGGGCTGAGTGTGTAGGTCAGTGTGAGACACCTGCAAGCCGGAGCTTTGTGGGTGGGAGGAGAATGATCCACAGACCCTTTATATTTCTGTTCTGACACAGTTGCTTTGAATCTTTGGTTTAAAATAATTTGATTTTCTGTTTATATTCTAAAAAGACCAGTCTTGTGATTTCAAGAGTGGATTGGTTATCTTTGGGGAGCCCACTACAGGGGGATTGCTTGCTTGGGATTCCCTGGTGGTCACTAGCATGTATTTTTTCTGCACTGCTGGTACAAATTGGAGTAAAACTAAACCCCCCTATACAGGCAAGCACGCCACAGTGAGAGGTGGCTGGACACATACAGAAGCACATGCCCTATGGTTTATGCTGTTTTCTTTTGCTGAGACACTGAACTTGGGGACATTATCAGGTAGTGCAAGTGCTAACACATTGATCAACCAAAGAGCTGGGGATCGCATGAAGCAAGTATTGTTGCCTTAGTAAGTTATGACAGAAACACTGACTGTCTTTCCAGCCTGGTGTGGCCCCAGCACTTGCTGTGCTTACTGCTCCAGATGGGCTCGGTTGGGTGGTCTTGCGGGTGGACTCTCCCTCTTGCAAGACAGGATCCAAAATAACCATTCCTCTGCTGTCCTGTCTCCAGAGTTCCCCAAGTACAGCTCAGATCTGTGCTGTTAGTGTTGGTATGCTAAACTCATTTCAGTTAACATTTATCTGGCCTGGTGCATTGTCTCAGGAAAGGATGGGCAGAATTTGGAGAGTTCCACAATCTAAAGTGTTGGTGAGCTAATGGGAAATGTTGCATTCTTCTTCAAGGACACTATCACAGCCTATTCCCAGCTCTACCATGACTACACAACCACGCAAGTTGGTATGCATGATATCATCCGTAGCTTCCGTCAAACTATGGATCAGTTCAGCAGGGAACCTGGACGATACAGGTAATCATTATTACAGCTAGTGAATTTTCTGTAATATTTGTCACCCTCTTGCTAGCAATAAAATGGTTTGGTTTTGTTTTTTTGTGTGTTGGTGTTGCGGTTTTTTAATTTTTTTTTTGTATTTTTTTCTTTTTTGTTATTATTTGTTGATTTGTTTTAATGGCATGTTATGTTACTAAAAATATTTTATTCTTCAAATGCAAATAGTGGTTCACAGGCTGTTTTGCCTCTTCCCCAGTGTGTGAGGGAAAGGGAATGAATTTGCCCTGGTAGTTCTGCTATATCGATGGACTGTACAAAAGTAAGCAGAATGAGTGACCTTTTGGACCATAGAGGCACTGTAATTAATCAGCCCTGTGGCTGATTTTTTGTATAATATTAATAGTACAGTTCATGTCAGACACATGGTCAGAGATTGTTAAAATCACAGAATGGTTGAGTTTGGAAGGGACCTCTGGAGGTTGTTACCTGGCCCAACTTGCCTGCTCATGAGGGTCACCTAGAGCTGGTTCCTCAGGATTGTGTTGATGGCTTTGGAACATCTCCAAGGATGGAGACTCCACAACCTCCCTTGGGCAACCTGTGCCAGTGTGAAAAAGTGTTTCCTAATGTTTAGAGGGAATCTCCTGTGTTTCATTTTGAGCTCATTGACTCTGCTCCTGGCACTGGGCACCACTGAAAAGAACTTGGCTCAGTCATCTTTGCACCCTCTCTTCAGATATTTGTACATATTGATGAGGTTCCCTCCCTGAGACTTCTCCAGTCCCAGCTCTCTCAGCTTCTCCTCATAGGAGAGATGCTCCAGTTCCTTAATGGCCTTAGTGGCTTTTGGCTGGACTCTCTCCAAGAAAGTCCATGTCTCTCTCCTACTGAGGAGCTCAGAACTGGACACCACACTCCAGGTGTGGCCTCACCAGTGCAGAGTCAAGAAGGATCACCTCCCTTGACCTGCAGACAACACTCCTCCTCATGTAGCCCAGGACACTTTTAGCCACCTTTGCTGCAAGGGCACATTACTGGCTCGGGTTCAACCTGGGGGACCGCCGAGTCCTTTTCTGTGAAGGGAAATTGCTGGAATGGAGACTGTGGATGTGGATTCAGAAAAAAAGGAGTTCAGTCAGATACTTACAGCCTTTTGTTGACTCTTTTAGATTTTTTTGCCCAGAAATTTCCACGAAATATTTCTCCTTGTCTACTTGTCTGTTTTACAAAAACATTGTTTCTCTGTATTAATCTTTTTTTTGATGGGGAGAAGCAAACAGAGTTCTTGATGTGTTATTTTCTGAGTATGTCCAACACCATTCCTAGCTTCCTTCCACTCTGTGCAAACCAAGAATGAGTCAAGAAAGGTACTTGTGTACATCTTTGTAGGTTTATGGGTTCTGATGGTGATGAGAACGAAGACATCGAAGCAACAATGATGTATTATGGAACAAGTTTTATCCAAGAAGCAGATTTTCCCTTCAATTTCAACCTAATTAACATGAAAAATCTATCAGGCAACAGTGTTTTTGAAGCTGTCGACTCGTGGATGAAAAACATGCCTACAGGAAAATGGCCGAACTGGGCGGTAAGAGTTCTAGACCAACTCTAATAAGAAGGGCTTGTTTCTGTAGGTGATAGAAACCTATAGGTGACAGTTCCTCTTACGGAGATAGAAACCTCTTCTGCACACACACACTGATTTCAGTGGAACCAGCAGCAGCCTGAGCCCACGTCTGAGCTGTAGTAGATACCCAGATAGAACTCTCAGCTGCGGTAGCCACTGGCATTGGCCAACCAGCCAGCTGTCCTGCCCTTTGATAAGTTACACTCCCCGTGCAAGGGTGACAGAAAGGAATTTATGATCATGCCTCTCTCTTGGTGTCTCCAGTGCAGTGTGTGGCATTGGCTTCAGCCACCTATGAGGATGGGACTGGGACAGTTATCATTGGCCATTAACTGACTCAGTGCAATGTGTTCTGGAAACCTCCCAGGGCCAGAGAAGAACAGAGCAGGCAGCTGAGGGCAGTTACCTTGGAACCTTGCTGGTCTTTGCTAGGAAGCACGTTTACGTGGTGCCTCTTGCACATACTTCACACAGCAGAGAAAATGCCAGAAATCTGAGGGACCTGTAATCGTGGGGAGATGTTCTTTGTCATCTCTTCTCACTTCTGCCTCGTGTGCTGCTGGCAGGGCTGCTGTGTGCTAAATGATCTGGGTCAGAAGTTTGTACTGGCACCAAGATACAAAAGTATAATTGCCTTTCCAGGCCTGGAGGGGGAAGGAAAAAAAGGAAAATAAAAATAACAAACAAACAAAACAAAACAAACCCCAAACCTACTACTTTGTTAAATTAGTTAATCAGTTTCACATATGCATGGAATTTTATAATTTGTGTTTAACAGAATTATGTTTTCTTCAGGTTGGAAGCCCTAATGCTGCTCGGATTTCGTCTCGGATTGGGAAGGAGTACATCAATGTTATAAACATGCTGCTTTTAACCCTCCCTGGTACTCCTGTGACTTACTATGGTGAAGAAATAGGCATGGAGAACATTGCGTCAGAAAATGTAAGTGAAGAGCACGTAAACTCTGATCCTGTTCTTGTTCAGTTCCGAGTAACAGAACTTTGAAAAATACAAGAACTTTTGTTAGTTAACCAAACCCAGTCTTTCTCACTGCTCAGATGGCTTTCAGTGTTCCCCAGAGCAAAACCATTGGACAGCATGTGGAAATGGCAAGGCCAGAGACCAGAACCAAGGTCCTTGACACATGTCTGAACTGCTAGGCTGTGATTTTGGTCCCTGGTTTCTGTCCTCTGCCAGATTGGTCTGGTGTGGTTTGCAGCAGTGTCGCTGTGCTTCGCTTCGGCAGAAGGGGCAGCAAGTGCCAACACCGGGCCTGGGCTGGTGGTTAGGAGAGCATGCTGCCATCATCCAAGGCAAGAGGAACCGAGTTGCCATCTCCTTCCTGCACAAGTACTCTAATTGCTATGTCAGAGTCCATTATTTCCTGGCTACCATGTAAAGGAAATCAGAGTTTGTGCTTAGCATTGCCTGGTGGCCAGCAAAAGTAGCTTTTGCTTGTCATGCAGGGTTTTTGACTTGTCTTTTAGATCCTTTTCCATTAAGGATTTAGGCACTTGAGGCTGGGAACTGAGTGCCCAGCTCACTTGGTCATACCTACAAGTAACACGTGACAGGAAGTTTGTGGTTTTTTAGACTACAGAAATTTCCAGAAGTTTATTCAAGGTCAAGGGATTAAAACAAAGCATCTGTTCCTTTCATGCTGTGCTGACCTACGTCACTTAAAAGTTTTCACATTCAGCCCCTGTAATGCCTTGTCTTTTCTATGATCATACCTGACTTCCGTTGTGTCTCATTGTCCAAGATGTATGGGCATGACTGGAAAAGGTCATGGTCAGAAGGGAACAGCTCAGCTCTGCCTCTTACAACCGGTTTTGAGTACTGTGGTCCTATGGCGGATGCTGTTTTCACTGTGGAAAGCCTCTTAGGGAGAGGAGACAGGCTCTGATACTGCTACCAGCGGGGCTGGCTATCTTTGTCCCAAAGGAAGAGAGATACTTGAAGATGCACAGGGTCATCGCCAGGTTTGTCTGATTCGGATGTGAGGAAATGATTCTCTGATTTAAAAGGAAATCTCATTTCCTCTGAGAAACACCAAGGTCAAAATACCTCCTGCATTTTCTTCCTGCTGCTGATTACCGCTGACAGAATGATACTCCTCAGAGAAGTGGCTTGCCCTTGGCTCCTCGGGGTTCACTCTTTTTAGTGGCCACCCTGTGGCTCGTGGCTTTGTAACCATGCAAAACCACTCTTCTTTCAGTCTGGAGAGGAAGAATCCTTGATTAATGGGTGTCTTGGAGAGATGGAGAGTATTTGCTGGAGGTACAGTTTATAGCCCCAGTATTTGAAACACTTCAGGAGAAGCTGAAACAAGTAAAGATGAAAGGGAGTGTTACCAGTGTTGAAAACTTAGGATTTTTTTTCTTTTCCCCTGCTTTTCAGAACATGCTAAAAGGAGAAACCCGTTATTTATAATGTCACAAAGCAAAGTGACAACTTCTTTTGTTGAGCTGCTGTTCTGACAGATTGTATTGAAAAGTGCCCTTTATATGAAAAACAGTTTTCATGGAAAACAAACACTCAAAGTATGTGCAAAATATTTTATGCCCTCTTATGTCATTAAATTCAAGTGTCAGATCTTTTGGCAAGCTCTTCAATAACAATGAGGAAGCTTTTTTAGAATTCAGAAAAATTCTGAAATGAGAACTTCAGGCTTTTTACGTTGACACTTTATTTAATCAGCTAAAAGCTGGTTTTCAATAAAGTTTTTGCACTTGGAAATAATTTATCTTTCTAACACAAACAATCCTGTCCAAACTGTAGCCCTTGCAAATGCAAGCTTGAAGAGTCCTAAGGTGAAAAGCAGGATGGTTACAAAAGAACAGACACTGAATAGCGTTTACTAGTTGTTTACTCTCATTTTAACAGCATCTTTTTTTTAAGACTAATTGTTACCTCATACATTCACTCACTGCATGTCTAGATATTTATAAGAACATCTTGGCTGTCATTGGTAAACTTTTATCCAGCCATCTGCTTCAAGGGGAGACAACTGTCCTAGAGCCATTTGAGAATGCTGTACTCACGAGACCATCCATTCTCCTCCCGTTCAGGAACTGTCTTGATTCTTATTTCCTCTTTCAATGTGGAGCGAGATTACGTCCTCCTTATTAAACTTCAACTTAAACTGAAGAAAGCAATACTGACACGTTCATTTGCAAGATGTGAGAACATGCTGTTCAAGGGGTAACTTTTTAATATACTAATAAAACAGGTAACTTGTTGGTGATGGCTCTGACACCACTTTATTTTTCTAGGTGACCTTTCCAGAGAAATCCCCCATGCAGTGGGATGGCAAAGTTAACGCTGGTTTTACTGAAGGCAACAGTAGCTGGTTACCTGTTAACTCTGACTATCAAAGTGTAAATGTTGAAGTAGGTATCTATATGTGGGACTAACTCTACTGGTTTAAGAATATTTTAATGTGTCTATTTTGCTCTGACTTCTTTTACTTAGTGGGAATTGGCAGTGTAGCTATTAATAAAAAACTCAAGGGAGGAAAATAAAAAGGCATTGAATCTTAACAAATTTTATTAGAAAAGGAAATCCTTGCAAGAGCAAGGAGTCCACTGTATTCACTCAAGCAGGGAAACTGCAATTATAATGTAGATGTGGCACTTTAGCTCTTTAAAATTATTAAAAGGATGTCAATACTAAATTGAAATCTGGTCTTTCACTTCTATTATTATAATATAGAAAGCACTGGCCTTGTAACAAGAACCTAACAGAGACCATCTCTAACATAAGTAAATCTACAATGCTGACCAGAATTGAAGAAAAAAAAATAATTGAAGACAGGAAAAATAAAACACAAAACAAACCCTGTGACTTCAGTAGATTAGACCCAATGAAAAAAGTTCCGTATCAAGCTTTGAATGGCTGTGGCTTCCTCCTGGATAAATGGTACTGTAAGGATGCTGTGGGAGGACGAAATAGTGTCAGCACTGGGGAAATTCTGTCCTTCCTAATACCTCTGTCTCTGCCACTCCACAAGTGCCAAGGAAGCACATGAGAAAAAGCAGTTTTTCAGTACAATTTGCAAACAAATTTGAACAGAGGTAATTGTCAAAACAGAATTCTGTCAGGTGTGTTCTCAGCAGACTGCGTGGGTATGAGAGGCAAGTGCGATTTCCTACATTCAGTGCAAAGCAATGACCCTGTTAATGGTAACTCTTGCAGATCCAGATGGCCTGGTCCAACTCGACCCTGAATTTGTACAGAGAGCTGACTTCACTTCGCAACAATGAGCTGCCCATCTATCGGGGGTGGATGTGCTACATCTGGAACGACAATGACATCTTTGTGTATGTGAGGGAACTGGACGGCTTAGACAGAGTCTTTATGATGGTTCTCAATTTTGGGCAGGAATCGACAATAGACCTGCAAGCTATAGTTCCTAGCCTTCCATCTGAAGCTGTTATAAGACTAAGTACTAATTTTAGCAATGCTGGTAAAGCTGTCAATACCAAACTAATTAAAACTGAAGTGGGAGAAGGCCTGGTCCTTGAATATAAAACAACGAAGCCTGTTCATACCATGCAAGCTTTTCAAGGAAAGTGTTTTGTGTCAGAAAAAGCTTGTTATTCCAGTGCCTTCAATTTACTCTACATGAAATGCTAAGTGCAGGAGTAGAATAACTAGGCTTTCATGTTAATTCAGAAAATGTTTGGTTTAGGGAAATGCTAAAAATCTTTAGTTTTCTTTGGCTTTTAAAACTATACAAAATAAACATCCTGAAAAATAGATACCTAACTGTCTTGCATCTGTATTAGTGCTGGAAAGTATGGTGTAAACCCTCTCTTAGGGTCTGTGGAGAAGAAAATTAAACCTGTTCTAAAAACCTGTCCTGTTTTACATGTGTGTATTTTTGTGAGGAAACAAAACAGTTGCTTTCCCTTACAGTTGCTAGTCATTAAGAGCTGCTGTGGGATCCAAAGCCTGTGGCAGTTCATAGTAACTCTTAGAAGCCTGTAGATTGGTAAAGTTTATTCTAAAGGGTTGGCCCTATATTTGTTAAAACAGGTAAAAGCAAACAAGACTAATATATAAAGTTGTGATGGCTTATCTCTGGTCTCAACTTTAATAGCTCTGATTATCCTCAAAGTCTGTAAGAAAGAGAACAAAATACAGCTAGTATGTCAAATTCTGCACTCAGGACTGTATTTCCAATTGATTCTCCCTCCCCCCACTGAGTTAGAACACATTTGCATTCTCTCATTTCTTTTTCTACCCTAGGTTGAGGTGAGGTGTGCATGTGTTAGTTCAGAGTAAGCAACTGGAACAATTCTACTCAATGTCACACTTGTTCACATGATTTCCATTTGGTGCACCTACAGTGGCTTATGTGACACAAAAGGAGGAGACAAGCATTTGACTTGGTGCAGCCTGTTTTGGACATAAGGATGATCTGGGGGGACTCTGTTTTGGTTTGAGGACCTTATAGCCACACGGTGTATTTTCCAACTGCTTGTACCAATTTCTAGGTGTGTGCCATGCATCTACCTTAAGCAATGTGTGACTGTTTTATGCCTTGCTCAGAGGTCAGCTAAGCCATGAATCAGGTTGCTTTAATGGGGGCATTTTTTTTTGTTTTATCCTCTGGAGAGACTCTGGTATCTCTTTCTGGAGCATTCATCTTGTCTTCCACAGGGACTGTGGTGCCTCCTTTTTAAGATTACCATGCTAGTTAAGGTAACTGCAAGATTTTTAATCTACTCAAATGAAAGAGTTCTGCTAAAATTCCTGTTCTTGAGTCTCCATTTCTTCTTGGCAGTTTGTTCGATCCCACCATATGATCAGTATACTATGGCTGCTGTATAGGAAGGGCAACAGCCATCATCACCTTTAAATTCAATTTAAATTAAATTCTTTTAAGTTTTACTGCTTTGTGTAAAATGTGGTCTTAGAAGAGAGGGCCTAGACTGGAAAGGCTGTTTGTACAAAATCTTTGAACGTCATGTGTTTTTAGGCTTTAAGCACCAACCGCTGTGCTTCAGCTCTACTCGCACAGTGCTGCACTGCTTGATTATGTGACCAGAACTATACTGAACAAATTGACTAATGCAGGCAGCTACTTCTGTACTGTCTGGCAAGGCAGAAATCTGGCTCTTAAGTTGCATGTGGCATTACCTTATAAACATACAACTTTGAATTTCTTGTCTCCTTGTGCCCATAAAGCAGGGATCCAAGAGGAGAGATCCTATGGAGAAGGTGTTTGCTTTTCGTATAAATAAAAATCTGACCCAAAGTTCTTCAGGTGGTCAATGTGTTTATTAGCTACTTGCAGGATTTCCCATGATGTTGGAGATGGCATACTTCCTCAAGTTCTTTGTTCAGAAAAGCAAGGTGTCTTGCAACCTGAAATCATGAAAATTTTTTATTACAAAATAAAATTCTTTGCACTATAAGCCTTCGGGTTCTTGCACAGCTATTCTTATCTTCTTCCTGAAAGAATTCACTTTGGGAATAACTGCCACACGTTGCTAGAATTTGTTAAAATTACCAGGAATAAAATTAGTATTTGTGATAGTCTGAGACATCAATAACAAGATGGCAGGTCTTGGCAGTATGTTGCTTTTAGCATGCATACTTGTACACAGCGCAAAATGTTGAAACTGAATTCTAGTAGCATCCTTTGATAGAACAGCTAATACATTTCCAAATGTAAAGATCAAACCCCTCATGTATGTTTTACTCATGAGGAAGATGGAAGTAAATAGCAAGTATGACAATTTTGAGAACTTAATACTCTCCAGTACAAGACTTTTCTTGCTGCAACAATGTTTTGCACAACTTAGAACCTTTCATTCAAGGCTCTTGGCACATTACAGTGGGAGTTTAATACTATTTTGAGGCTCATGGTACAACAAGGTTCAATGATCTGGCTCTGTCGCTGGCATTCTTACCTATATGAATATATAAAGGTAGGTGATAGGGCAAGGGGTAACAGTTTTAATCTAAAGTAGAGGAGATTCAGGGTAGGCATGAGGAAGAAATTTTTTACAAAGAGGGTTGTTAAAACACTGGTTGCCCAGAGCTGTGGTAGGTGCCCCATCCCTGAAGACACTGAAGACCAGGCTGGATGGGGCTCTGAGCAACCTGATCTAGTTGAAGATGTCCCTGCTCATGGCAGAGGAGTTGGACTAGATGACCTGCGAAGGTCCCTTCTGACCTAAACTATTCTATGATAGAAAACGGCTGGTTTTAGATATATATATATATATATATATATTTATATATACATATCTAAAACCATCAGATGCTCTTGCAATGTGTGTAAAAGGTTGCAAGAGCAACCTTGATTCCATCAGTTATTATTCTTTTTTGTTTTGTTTGGATTTTGTTCGATTGTTTTTTTTGGTGGTGTTTTTTTTCTTTGGTTGGTTGGTTCTTTTTTGTTTTAATACTTCAGACTCCAAGCTGTTATGGATGTGTGCAATAAAGGGAACATACCTCATTCAGTGAATCCTCCCAAGATGAATCACAGTGACTGCCGCTTGCCTGGATGTCTAAGATGATATTAGGGAACCGATTTCCTGGAAAAATGAAGCTAGCGATCACTTGACGTTGAATGAATGAGGAAAAAGTAGGTATGTGAGTTATTAAGGGATAGATAATTCTGCCTTCTGTCCTGACATAATTTCTGTTGTTCCTTAACAAAAATGAAAAGAATAATATAGGGGCTTGCTGGATGAACTATTTGTATTTCTATTAACTACGTATTTGAAAAATGTTTATATATTTAGCGTGTTTGTTCTCTCTCTAAGGCTTTTTCAAAAGACATGCTTTCTTCTTCCTGAGCAAAGACTGCAGCAGCAATTGCCGCATCTGCTATCCTTTCTCAACCATTGCACTTATGCTGCTAGCAGAGAAGGGGCATAATGAAATTTAGAAAAGCTAATTCAAAATCTATTTTGGTATTGACAGTAAATGCTTCTCCCCAGACTAGATGGTACTAGAAAATAATAAGGCTTGAATGTACCTTTTGCTGGAAGCAGTCCCAAAGCTAGTGTTAAGTTTCAGGCATAAAAGTTTCTGTGCCTTGGCACTGTTGTCATTGTGATTTGGACTAATACCTGCAGTTTTAGCAAACTGGGAAGAGTAAGTATCTATAGAGCAGCAAAAATAAGATTTTTATCCATGTGTTGTTGAAAGCTGCAGTCTGACTGTGTCAGTAGCTGGACTAGACAGTGTGGGTTCACCTGACCCTGTCCAACTGTTGCTGTATGTTGAGGCCTAGGAAAGGCTGCACCCAACTTGTGTTACCCCAGTCTTCATCCTTTTTCATCTCAGAGGGCTTCCTGAGCCTGTTGTGGTTTGTCACTATTAATATTCAACACATGTGGGTTTAACTGTTTTCAGGCAGGTGTACAACACAGAGACATCTGGTCCTTCCTAAGGCTCTGGAGAGTACATCTGAGAAGCTGAGGTTTATCTGTCTGCTAGTATGACCGCTCGTCTCGTCTTTGCAGGTAATGGAAATTACTTCAGAGCTTTAGATGCTGGATCATACTGTACAAATTAATACATTTAGGGAGGAGTTAACCTCTGTGATTTTTAATTACATGACTATAATATTCTTACTCTTACCTTTCTGACTTGTTCTGCTGGCATAATCTAGTGCAGCCTTCCTCAGTTTCTGAACATATCGCAAAACTCCTGTTAGCGGTATCCGCTGATCATTTTCATATGCCGTGATAAAAACTGAAGGATAAGGCTGAGATTAAAAACCAAAACCAGTTAAAATATTTGACATCTGATTTTTATCATAAAGTAACAAATTCTTCTCTGTTTACCTTACTGTACTACTTGTTATGGTTTATCTAAAACCACATCTATTACATAATTATCTGCTCTTAAAAAAGTAATTTTATCACTCTAACTGCAAAAGTATTTTGGTCTGGAAAATTACTTCATATTAGGGATCATATACTTGCAAAAAGTAATAAAATACATCCTCTCCCCACTAGTTAAGCTCTACCAGTACTATTCAATATACACATCAGCAACTTGGATGAGGGACTAGAGTGCAGTGTCAGCAAGTTTGCTGATGACACCAAGCTGGGAGGAGTGGCTGACACACCAGAAGGCTGTGCTGCCATCCAGAGACATGGACAGGCTGGAGAGTTGGGCGGGGAAAAATTTAATGAAATATAACAAGGGCAAGTGTAGAGCCTTGCATCTGGGTAGGAACAACCCCAGGTTCCAGTATAAGTTGGGGAATGACCTGTTACGGAGCAGTGTAGGGGAAAGGGACCTGGGGGTCCTGGTGGACAGCAGGATGACCATGAGCCAGCACTGTGCCCTTGTGGCCAGGAAGCCAATGGTACCTGGGGTGTGTTCGAAGGGGGGTGGTCATATTCCTGTGTAACCTCATCTGGGTGTTCCTGCTCTGGCATGGGGATTGGACTAGATGATCTTTCGAGGTCCCTTCCAGTTCCTAACATTCTGTGATTCTGTGATGTCTGCTTGCTGATGGTTACAAAAAAAAAAGGAGTAATAATCACAGAATGGTTCACCCTAGAACAGTAGTTGAGTTTTGCAATCTTTCTATGCATATTTTTATATAGTATGCAACACAGCTAACACATATTATTTCAAATAAAGATTTCCTCCTAGATGACACTGTCAAAGCTATAGATCCTTTTCCATTTCATTGTTTGCTTCTGAAAAGATGTTTAATCAGTGGAAACACCTCCTTCCTCCTGCAACAAACTCTGCAAAACCCAGTAGAACAACAGAAACCCCCGCAAAATGAGAAAGTATTTTACATGTTGATGTTTGTTATATGATAGAATAATCTATTACTTCCTGGCAGTGCCATAACAAAAAGAGATTTTGAAATCTATTCATTATTTAGTAGAAGGTGGTTTTGGTTAATTTCAGTACTCACGACTCCAAATATTGCTAAGATTACTTAGGAAATCATTTCTATTTGTATTGATTATTCATTTTAACACAAAGCAGCAGCTATGACAATTCTAAAATACTGGGGTTTAAAGGACTGAAAAGGTAAAATATACTTTTTTCTTTTAAATTCCAGTTATCTGCTGTTTTCTTATAAATTGCTATACTCTATTACTGTAGTTTTCCACACAGAAAGCATAGTTTTACCTGTGGCTTAATATTCTGGTATGGACAATAGCTTTTGATAAACTTCATACATTTTTCATCTGCTAATGGATTTCCCCATTCTTCCTGTTCTTCAATTGTCAGTGGGAGATGAGTTTTCCTCATTGTATTTAGAACATCCACAAAAGGAGCCTTAGAAGTTATTAAAAAAAAGTTAGCAAATAGGACACAGGACCTCAAACGCCTTGGTCAAAGTTTTCTCAAACAAATGAGGAAAGTGAATTCTGAAATTGAATGTTTCCAGTTCTGAAACTGGTAGAATGAAACAGAAAATACAGTTTAACATATTCCATAAAAGGTCTACAGCACCTCACCTGTAAAACCATGGCTCTGATAAGTTCTGGATCAGTGTTGCACAGGGCTCCTGCAAGAACTCCTCCAGCACTGGCAGCTGCTAGTGCTGTGTATTTTGGCTGAGAAAGTCCTCGTTGGTGCAGCAGCCTGATGCAAGCCCTCAGGTCATGGAGACCGTTGAGTTTATTATGCTGACATCCATCTCTGTGCCAGCCAAGGCCAAGCTCTCCTCCACCCCTGAAATTTAAAGCAATTCAAGCTGGAGTCTCTTTGGAAAACTTTACACGGTGAAGCTTCAGGAAATAAAAGGAGAGCAGCAGCCACAGAGCTGGAAAAACATAGTTTGCCTTCCCAATTAACTCTTCTCTATTCTTTATGGCTAAAATACACAACATGCCAACAAAAAAAATCCATGCATGATGACTGGTGAAAATCCCAACTCTGTGCCCTTGTGTGCTCCTGTCCTGGAACTCACAGGATAAGCACCACCTTAGGAAATGGAGGCAATATTGGAGGCAATACAAAATCAGACACTAATGTTATCTTTTTATGCAGGAAACTATTAAAATATCTAAACCATTGTCAATACTTACATCGCTAACACTGAGCATTTATTAAAAACAGTAGGATAGTCTTTTTCTGCTCCAAACTGAGATTCTCGACATTTGTCTCCTGCATTGCTTAAAATTCTGAGAATGTTTTGGGGTTTTTAAAATTTTCTAGTTTGTGAATTTCAAATTCTATTTTTAATACAGAATTTAAAAAATTATTTTTATTGCTTTCTACACAACCACAGTTTTGGTTCTAAGCCACGCCGAGTTTCCTTATTCAGGTTTCAAGTTTAAAATTAATTAGCTGAGAGGTCTGCCAAAATGCTTCATCTTTGGATAAAGAATCCATCTTCATCTAGGACTGACTTGCATCTTTACATCCTTAGAGGGGTGGGAGGAAGAAGAGCACAATACTTGCCACTGAATACAGCAGACTGAATACATTTGTATGCTGAATTTGTTTTGGAACTGGTATTTCAAACAACTGCTCATTCTCCCTCTTCCCCTCCTCAAAGTGATTCTTTTGTTATCTTTTTTACCTCTGGAATTATTATCTCAATGAAAATGTGAAGCCCATTGTACATAGTGGTTTTATAAAACCAGTAGATTTGTAGCTAAACTGGAGACAAGATGATTTAGCCAATGAAAGAACATGGGGTGCAGGTTAAATGCTTAGTTGTTGCTGCAGAAGGCAAATGGCTTTCAGAAGACACAGACTGAACATTTGTACACAATACCCTCAGAAAGAGAGGGAGGTAGCGTGCCATTGCAATTAGGATGTGTTATCGTCATTTTTCTTGAGCAAAGATGAGACAAGAAGTAATGAGATGCCAAAGGATTACACATTACACACAACCATCTTGTTGGTTTAAAAAACCTAAATGCAGTATGTGGTATTGAAAGCATAGTTTTTTTTTTTCCTGAGGTAATTTTTTTTTTGTTAAAAACTACTTTCAAAAAAATCTATAAAGAGATGGAAGTGAAAAGCATGGAGAATTAGGTATAGCTACATGAAAAAATTATATCTGTACCTTTTCAGTTGCATATCAATAAACATCTGTATATCCCACAGATCAAAACCTTAATTCCGTTTTTTATTTTACTTACCTAACATGGCAATATGCTAATATCCAGCCCTCTTCAATTAACATCAGCTTCTCTTCTTTAAAGCTCATGTTCAAATCTATGCCATAAGCTCCATATACGTGAACTAGAAGTGGTTTCCTGTGTAGCTCTTTAGAATTCATATTATGAAAAACTGTAATTGGCACTAAAGTTTCATCCTGGAAATGAAGGAGTATTTTACAATAAAGAACATTTCAGAAATCTCAATGACACATGGCAATGAAAACGTCAATTATTTATTTTAAAATGTGTTTTTTTGATTACAGTAATTTTTTTCACTTAGAATGTACAAAGCACTCTTGAAAAATAAAGCGAGACACTGAACCTCTGCTGTGTGGGCTTACAGATGCAGAGTATAAAATTCATTTAAGTGCAACACCTGAGGAGTTTTTAAACTACCAAAGCACCCAAGTCTTCCTTCCCCCTTTAACACCAAGAATACCTATTATTAACAAAATAGTTTACCACTTGCTGCAGCACAAACTCTTTATTAACATCTCCAATTTTTTAAAGTCGGGCTGTTAAAACTTTCCTTTCCTGATCTATACTGTGCAGCTGGTTGCAGGGTGTTCTTTTCAACAGCTGGCATCTTTTTCATTTATGATGGAATATGATACCATACATCAACTGACAATTCTAAGTTATACTATACTAAGATTCTTGACTCATCATGTACTGTTATCTCCTCTAGAACCCCCAAGTTTATGGAAAAAAAGTCTTATCACGACTCTTTCTTTTTCTTCTTTATAGCACTGAAGAAAACACCCACTGTTTAGTAACTACTGCACCAACTGCTCTTTACATTTTTTGATCTCTATTCCCTGCCAAATGCATTTTTAAAATGGGTGGGAGGAAGGGAAGAATAAAGAGAATGGGAAAAGGACTGAAAAAAATCTTACCTTGCTTTTAGCTAGTAAACGTGTAGTGTGACAATTCGTAATAATTGGTACCTCTTGCACAGCTTGTTCAATGAGATTATTTTGTTTAAATGAATATGCAAAACGCTTAGGGGGGTGTACTGGAGAGGTGAGCTGAAAATAGCAAGTGCTGGTCGTATGTTCAGGATGAGATTCCAATTCAAATTCACAGGCCCATGTAGGTAGCTGGGAAAACACGGCATTTCAAGTGAGACCCTTCCACTGCTTCTGTAAATTTTGCCTAGTGTGTCATTCAGAGGAGAAGATTTTGAATTTCAAGCTAATTATCTCCAGTTTGTATGCACCACAATATGTATTTCTTTCAAATTCAGTAGTGAAACAGTCAAAAAGTAGAAGACTTTGGCGAACTTTTCCCCTAAGGCCATTGGAACAAAGTTCAACAATGTAATAAAAAAGAAAAATCCAAATTCAGTTAAAAATGTGCATTAGTTGCAGGGTCTTTTTTAATTAAAACATTATTTGAAATGCTTCTGCATTATTTTTTATTTTTTAGATCCTATTTCCCCTCTGATTTCCAGTCCTGCTTCAACATGTTACACAGCCAAGTCCATGTCAGTTGTTAGGCTTTTGCTGTGAGTTAGCTCAGTAATGCTAAGCCACTAAAAACCCCTGCCTCTTAACTTTGTTCCTGGTGCCAGCCATTGTGAAGAACAAAACCTTTTCCTGGCACATTCACCCTCAGACACTTACTGCTATTATATTTAAGATTTTTAACTCTGCTAAGAATAAAAGAAATCACGATTCATTCTTTGAGAGCAGCAGGGACATAGTCAAAACCTCTGCCAGGCCACTACTTACTTGAGTTAGGTTACTAGAGCCTTCTGAAATGGCAGCAAAAGTCCAAGTTCTCCAGAGTAACTGCAGATCCTTTCTGAATAAATAAACTACAACCATTTTCAAAAATGAAGGTTTCAGAGACCACACAGAGTACCTTGTTGAAAACCTTATTCTGTAGCAGTTTTACAGAATGCAGCATTGGTAGCTTGTGGCAATAAACTTGTCAGTAGTTCAGATTGTATTTTTGGGGCAAACAGATCAATTAATTTTTCTGTCTGAATGGTCTCCAGAAATGATGGCTTCAATTGAATCATTTTGTTTTTAATCCACAAGTATTTAGCAACAACTAGGGAAGGAAATAAATACTTTGTACAAATTGTACTGCAGTATCAATTCTTCCCATTTAATATGGGACAGTGTCCATGTTTGTCCATGTTCTAATACTTCTTCTGTGGGAGAGCCAGGCTTATTTCCTTGCTTGCATTGATGAGTGTAACCAAAACCAGGCCCAGTAAAACTGAGTGTTCAGGGAATCAAGTCCTATTTTACATTAGAAATCAGCTGTATTGTAAAGAGCCTGACTGTAATAAGTTGAATAAGGAATGGACTCATCAGATAACTGCTCTCTAACTTTCTAAGTGCTGCAATAAACCACCCCATGAAATCCCGAAGAACAGCCATAGGTAATACAATTAGTTGGAATAACAAACTTGGCAGCATTATAGTCTGCAAACCACTTCTTTTCTTGGAATTTATCTTTGCTTTCATTATAATGTTATGCTAAAAATTAAATAGTGCTGGAAAAATATTATGCTGCTTAAGCTGAGTTAAAACATACCTTTATTGACTGGACTGAATGTGAGACAAAAGAAATCACATTTAAGTAAAGCTGACCAGCATTCTTCAGGAACATAATACAGTGGTCACTGAACATTTCCAAGTCTACCAGCTTGGTTTTGTCTTCCAGTGCATAAACTAACTGCCAGTTCTCTATGCCACTGGAAGCTACTGGTGCCTTCATCAACTATAAACACAAACAATAACTTTGCATTAGTAAGATATAGTAAGAGTTACAAATGAAATTTAGAGACTTATTCATTAGTTTGTACTGAGGGGTTTTGCCTGAATAAAACTTAAGCTTTTTAAACTCCCTTTACTTTGGCAAAATAGAAGAACAATTCAGTAACACTTGGTAAATTAACTTCAATTCTTATAGATTAATCTATGGAAGATTTTCATGCACTAAGAGCTTTCAGTGTGCCCAGCAGAACTGTTAGGTGGTTTGGTTATATGGACTTGAGATCGACAACTTAAATTTTAATATGGAGGAAATGACTGTTAAAGCATCCTCATTCCCTGATGTTGCCGAAGGAGTTAGAATCACATTGGCATGCTACAGGTGAGACGCCATGTACTGCTATCAGTCTTTCAATCCATGGTGCTCTCTGTGTAATTCTCTTAAATTATTTCAGTAAGCTGTGAAGCACAGAATTAAAAGTCAGCCTCACTATTTTGCTGTGATCTGCAACAGGTATCTGAATGAATATGAATCCTATGAATCTTATTATCAGTTAAAATTACCTTATATTCTGCAGGTTCTCCATATGTAGTAAGAATATATAACTCATCATTTCTGTGCTCAACGTGGTAAATGACCCCTTTTGTTCGTGCTTGTACAAGAGCAGGTAACTTAAAAGGATTTCTACAGTCAACCAGCCAAACTTCCGATGTTGTCTTGCTGTTGCTGTTGATAGTGAGAAAACGCCTATCTTTTGTGCAATGTATGTCCACAAAGAATCTGTAAGGAATAATTAACAAACACACAAACTTTAAGTTGAGGACTGTTTTTAAAATACCTTGGTTGTTTCAGAATCCTGGGCTTCCATCGGCAAGTTAAGAAACAGCATGCCTGTAAGGAGGCTGGAAAAATTCCAGATTACTTGGTTCCCAAACCCACTGCTGCTGCATTTACCCTGGGATTCACAAACCCACAATCTTGTGTGTAGAACCTGAAACCTGCAAGGAAAGCAGGTCAGTTGTTACCCAACTGAATCTAGGTTTTTGCATCATTGAGATAGACTGGAAGCTCATTGATGTATATAGGCTCTAAAATTCAAGCAAAACGTAGAACTTTTTATAACCCTATTTAAAAACAAAAACAAAACAAAACAACTCTAACCAAACAAATAAACCCCACAAAAAATAATGCAAACAACCAAACCAAAACCCACACCAAAAAAACCCCAAATAAATAAAAACCTCCACCAAAAAAACCAAGAGAATTAAGTTAAAATTAATAAAGGACATTGTGTGGGAAGAACAATAACAAAAGAAAAGTAGGAGTTATTATAAAGATAAATTAATAAAAAGCCTAAGTGTTACTGACCTAACTTTGAAGCAAAAAAGAAAAAAAAAAAGTACAGAAGCCTATATGGGACAAGATGGACAGTGTTGCAGGGATAAAGCTGGAAACTAGGAACTGGTTTTGGAACTATCTATCAGTTTTAAATGCTTCTAAAATATAGAAACAGAAAACAGAACAACAACCAATGGCTGGTACTAATATTAGACAAGTTCAGGCTGAAATTCAGATTCAAATTTCTATGAGTCATCCTAATTAATGGGGATGTCACAGCTTGGGACATAGCAGTTTCTTTCGCATTTTGAATCTTTAAGAATGTAAACCAGGACACAAAGATCCAGAAGATTTGATCAAGGGTTGAGTACCGTAATCGGCATTGTACAGATCAGATTATACAGACTATACAGATCAGATGCACAACTGAAATAATGACCCCTCTAGACTTCAAAATATTTGACTGGTGAAAGAAAGGATGCTTTAGATAGCATTGCAGTGTCTTTAATCATTTTCAGGTGGAGGAACTCCAATTTTCGGGGTACTATTGTTTTTTCTAATTGCACTCTCTCAACAGGCACAGCGGGGGATCCAAAATCTGCAACAAATCGGTCTCCTGCCCCTCTAACACACACAAATTTGGCAACACTGTGGCACCGCATTCAGTGGAAATTCCAACAGTTCAGCTCTTCTGACCTTATCTCTGAGAGTCAGGCTGAAATGCAGGTTACACTTCTCCCCAAGGACTTTGACCTTGATACCTTGATATTAGACTTTTTTTTTTTTTGCCTTTGTAGGTTTTAAAATTATTTATTTTTTGAAGGAAGTAAAGAAATTTTCATCTTCTAGAAAAAAAAAAAATTGATTCCACCTAAAAGAGCCGGTGAGATGTAGAATGGAGCTGCTCAACAGCAATACAAAAGAATGTCTTGCTGTCTCTGATGAACAAGTGAGTTCAGTTATGAGCTACCATAGCACATGAACCTTTAGAGTAAGTTTCTAGTATATTTACTGTAATGACTATGACCTTCAGAATTATGCCAACAGTTTCCCTGTGGGGAAGTGTCAGGTCAGTGCAACTTGATTTTCCAAAAGTATGCATCAAATGCAGCTGGAACAAAAGGATCTTATTTACTGCATCTCAACTGCAGATTTTTTTTAATGACAGTATAATTGAAATTTCTTTACTGCATATGTAACTTGATTTAAGAATAACTGCAAACATTTATGGAATGCTTTATAAATCTACTACATGCTACATGGCTAAAAAACTAGTTCTGCAGTCAATTTAGCAAGAGCTTTCTTGTCTTCCTAAACCACTGCTTGAAGAAAGGTTATTGAGAGGGTATTCAGTCAACAATAGTTCTGTCTCTGGGAATGCTGTAATGATTTTGCTCATCCATTACCCAGAGCAAAGATTAGCCTGAACTTCTATGTTTTTTAAAAGATGTATCAGACATCAATAGCAGAGAAAACAAAATGAAATCCACAGTCTGATTTACCCTGTATGAAACTGTCACACATTCATTAAAGGACACCCTGACCTGCAACTGACCTTGACATTTATAAACTCAGCTGAACTCGTGAGGTAAGAAAGTAAAGTTAAATCTCTGTTGATCACATATCAAGAGGAGAAGAGAGCACATTCCCAGACTGCATAAGGCACTCCTGACAGCAAATACAACTTAAAAATGGCTTTTACCATTTGGAATACAATACAGATTAATTTGTTTTTCAAACTGGTCATATTTTCATATAAAATACTCTAGAATATATAAAGGACTTGTTATATTTTAGATAAGTATTACCTTGCATCTTGTTCTGTATAAACTAACTTGGTATGTTTCTGATTAGTGAAAGTGGTCATTAACACATCCTGACATTTAAGGTTCTTCTGACTTGTGTAATACAGAACATCATTCGTAGCCCATTCTGGAAAAAAAGACAAATGCACATCAAATTTAGAATGGTATATACTATTACAGAGAGAAAATGGAGCTCCAAGAACAATGGACTCAGTGCTGAAAAAGGCGGGTTTGCAGTTGATATGGAACTGAGGACGGCACTTCTACATCCTAGAGGCTGGGGTAAGCCACAAAAAGATGTTTTTCCATGTTTTCTCTGAATCCCACGGAACAAGAACATAGTAATATACTAAAAAAAAAGGAAAAAAATAAATAAAAGGCAGAGGACAGTGTTCCAGGGTCCAGCAAGAGGAAGCCCCTGACCCTGTGGGAGTTTTGGAGGTAACAGGAAAATAGATCTGTGATTATTTAAAACTGAGCAGAGAAACAGAGGTTTACATGGAGTCAGTGAGATAATAAAGAGCGTATGAGCTCTGCACCGCTGCATGTGACTGCCTGCAAACCATTTAGAGAAAAAAGATGATGCACGTGCTCCATGGGTACCACTGGGATAAAAATTCTCCAGTTTTCTATGCTTGTGTATGTGTTCACCAACAGTAGAAAGGTATACAGGAACCTCCCTATTCTGAAGTTTAGTAATCTGACTGATCCAGTCAAATTACTGCTATCTCTGCTGCTCCTACAGCCACCAGAATGATGTTTAATACACATGCTTTAAAAAGTCATTGTGTGCTGTCTTACGCATAAATACTGATTTTCAGTACAAAACCTGAGGAATTACCACACTGAAGTAATGCCAACAATTTGCTATCTGAACAGCAACATGGCTTCATGGTGCGCAGGTAGCTGGGGGTTCACTCTGAAGACAAGCCTTCTGAAGGGAAACCCAAGTTCTACCATAGCCTGGTGTTTAAAAAAGCACAGATGGAAATTTTCAAGAACTTCCATTAGTCTGCCTGCTACTGCATATCATGCAATACAAACATACGCTTTGCAAGCTGCCATAAGACCCGATTCTCTTGTTCACCTCTGTATCTCACACCTGAGTAAGTCTACAAAATGGATGTAATCTCTACCATTCTGATAGTCATTTTTTATACTATTACTATCTGCCATAATCTGTCACACCTATGTAGGCAACGGGGAGCTCGTTTCTTAAATGTTCTTCTAGACAAACCTAGGTAGATGCTCAAATCAAGTATAGTGTTACTGGCAAATCTGCAGGCCTAGTTTTCAATGGGCATTATAAACTTCAGTTGTGCCAATGCTTACAACATTAAATGCTTGCTACTCTTCATTTGTGTAACTAGGATGTTTTACCTATGGTATTTTTGGCCTGCCCACACAAACTGCTTACTGCGCTACATATACTCGATGACATGTAACAACATAATCCAAAATACAAGATGTGGAACATTGCATACACACTACTACACTCTTGTTGCTATATTCTTTAACATACTATAAAAAAAAAATATCCTGTTCACTTCAGCTTACCTCCGCTTATTTTAACAGCAATGTAAAGCTCTGTAATCTATTCCAAAAGAACTGACTGAAGGCCTGGCTGACTGTTTTGGGCTTTGGATTGTCACCCACACTGAGTCCAGTTGAAATTCCAGCCAATACTTAATAGCAGGTAGCACTTGTGCGCTATTCAGCAAGGTGAAATGCCTACAGCTACCAGTGATTTCAGGTGTGGCTGAAGGGGTTTCATAACTAGAACATTTCTCAGTAAAATCTTTATATTGCAGTTATTACAGTAAATTTTTAAAGCAGCATATTGAATTAAATGAAAATGATGATATCCATGACTGTTCGAACACGCATAAATGCTTGCTTGTACAATGAAGAAAAACTCATATGATGAAAGCAGATGCTTTCACCCACATCAGATAACTTGTAACCATGCAGTGTGGAAGAAATCTTAAATACGAAACAACTCAACAGCTATAAGAATTAAATCTAAAAATGTTTTTTGTTTTTTATTAATTTTTTTAGTATTTTAATATTATTTGTAAACTAACAAAAACATTGTATTGAAAGCTGGTGTGATCCACAAGATATTTGTAAATAACTTACCAAAACTAAATACATTAGGAATTACTTTTTCCACGACAGGAAATTGACCCAGTTTCATAATAACGCAGGTTGTCTCTTCAGAATTTTCACTTTTTAAGCTGATTGCCATGTATCTCTGATCTGGTGAAATTCTGATCTGTCGAATAAAGGCATCAGACAAGCCCAGATCTTCAGTACTGAATAAAATGTCAACATTTCCTTCATCTGCTGCATAAAAAAAAAGAGATAACAAAAAAATCCTGTAATTAAGGCACTGTCAAAATGAACAGTGGTTGTCAATGCCTGTATTTTACAAGTCTGACTGCAATATTCACAAGCCTAATATTATAGAAGAATTTATTAACACCAAATATTTGTCTTGCAAGATATTTGCAAATGCACTTTGTATAAATAAACAAAAAAAATGATAGTTACGGGGGAAAAAAAGGAATGTACTTATTTTTAAAAATATGTTAAAAGAATTGGCTTCCAGTACATGTATTAAATTTTAAAGCTCATATACCTAAAGCACAGTTGTTCTTACTGAATACAACTAGTTAATTTTTTTCTTCTATCCCCTCAGAAATCAAGAGGCATGAATGTGCTTTTCCTTTTTCAAAATGTTAAGTTAGGGCTCTGGAAAAAGTGACTTCTCTCTTTCCTCTCCAGAAACTTGCCTTAGTATCAGTATATACTATTCCCTAACTCTATGCAGCTCAACTTTTCAGATTCAGGATTCTAGAATTAAAAAATCATTAAAGAATTTTATAACAGTATCTTTGGTTCAGCTATTTTAAGAAACAGAGCAATTAAGCTTTTAATATAAGAAAGGTACATTAAGCGATACATGTACAATATTTTTAACAATTGTACCACGTTATGAAAAGAAATCCCTTACCATCATCTGCTTTTGAAAGAAATATGCAGCCATTCTCTTCAAAGTACACATTCTCTCCAAACCTGATCTGTTCAATACAAAACAAACATGTTTCACATTCAACATATAGATAGACAGTTGCCTTAGAATCCCTATATTCAATCATTGTTCTGCAGAACACAATTGTAACATACACAAATGACAGAATACAGCACATATATTTGAGGCTAAAGAAGGAATCGCATGCACCAGAAAGGTTCTTTCCAAGTTAGGGTACTTCAGCTACCTATACCTGCTCTAAATTTAACAAAAGGCTCAGATCACCTGCACTTACTCCTAGAACTTACAGTGTCTTGTATTCTTTTTCCACAAGTCAGATGATTATTGTGTCTTTACTTGCTTTTGCTTATGGTGAAATTAAGGTAAATACACTATTGTAACAGGTACAAGCTGTTCTAAATACACGCTGTTACTATCCACAATTATTAAAATATTCAAAACTCAAAACTACAACCATAAAATAGCCAGTAACACAACAGTTTATGAAAGGAATAGCTTCACTGCCTTTTGTTTGTACTCAGTGATGAGAAATGTCTGTATTCTTTGCCACTTACCCTTGGGCTTTCCAAATTGAATGTATACTTGTTGTGCAATTCTTCTATTTTTTCCTTGATTCTTTTTGTCATAGCTTTGTATCTTGCTGAAGTGTCATTCCAGTTTTCCTGCTCTGATTTCAGAAGATTCTTGTACAGCAGCTTTGATGTTGTTATGGATGTGTTTTGCTTCCTTTTGGATGGGATTTTTGTTCCTTCCTGCTAAGCAAGGAAAGACAGCAAAGGCTACTAGCCCACATTCTGTATTCCAGTACGAATATATTGAGGCAATAGTATTTCCCAAGCTACAGATCCCAAACCGTCTTTGCATTATTACAATAGTTAGTGCCACTAAAAAGAAAACCCACCATTGGAATAAGTTTTTCTTTCAATTCTTCCTGATCTTTTAGGGAGTTATTGTCAAATGTGCTTTACTTGACACATTTATTGAGGTGTTCTCTTCAAAATTTATGCTACTATTAATATATGTTCTTAATTGATTATTTGTAAATATGTTTGTTCTTGTTCTAGAAGTAGCTTTTAGTTATTTTTTATGGAGTTCTGTTATTTTTCCTTCTTCAGAGGCGTTTTCTCATAATTTTCCTGCCTGAAGAGTATAATTTCCCATTTCCTTTCCCAAACAATACCGCTGCTCACACCTCTGTCCCTGTACTGAGGAGTCCTAGCAGTCTGCTCTGGTTCTTGCTCCAGCTCCTCAAAAGTGTAGGTATAAATGTTCACAAGGTGCAGAATGAAGTGGTGAACTGATATGGGTTCTGCAGCAATTTTATCAGGAATAAGCTTAAGGATCTGGTTTTCCATGATCCATGAGCAAACTACTGCTACCTGCTTGCCAACAAATTGTCTGTTCTTGCAAAAACGTTGAAAATGTGCTAAAATTGCTAGCACAATGCTACTTCTTTTTGCCTGCTATAAAAATCTCATTCGATTGAATAATAAGCTTAACAACATATATTACAGTGCATAACACTACACAGATCACAAAAGTAGCATTTTATCACATTCAGTGTATTATGTGAATGTGTCTAAACTTAAAAACCAGCATACACCTTTTACCCCATCTTCACTTTGCATCAAGAACTGTTGGTTTGTTCCTGGTTTGTGTTCAGAAATCGAAGAGATCTAAAATGTGAAAGTTCTGAGTAGACATCTGCTCCAGTTACCAAATTCCCTATGACTGTAAATCACATAATTCATGAGAGAATATGAGTGTTCATTACTGGTTCAGACCAATGGTCCCTCTAGCTTATTATTAAATCAGAAGCACAAGTCAAAAAAAACCCTAACCAAACAAACACAAAAGCCCTTATAGAAGCTCTGGAGCAACTCTGTCAATGGTCAATGCAGAGAAATTGCAGGATGTATTAATTGTACCACCTTCTCACCAGTCACTGGAAAAATTGCTCTAAGAAAACATGATTTCCCAAATTAGAAGCAAACAAAAACCCTGCAGTGGCCACAAATGCATACTTAGGGAAGCACAAGAATGGGACAAGCGTAGATGATCCTCCCCAACAAGTGTTCCAGTTGCTTTCAATGAGTTTAGCTCAGGAATTTCCCTAGCTGAATGTGGTTTCTGAATATTTAAAAAGTCTCTTTATGTACATGTATCATCTCTCCTTGTACCTACGTGAAATTTTAGCATCCATGACTCATTTTGGTGAGTTCCACACTATAAGATGATTCCCCTCCTTTTTTTTTCCAACAGTTCTCATTGTGTGTATTCAGAAATATTATATAGAGCTGGTGGCCACAGTGGAGGTATATATTACAGTTACTGTACACCTCCCTGACTGGGGAAAAACCAGTCACCTAAAAGAGCATCTGGAAAGATTCTGAGACTAGCAAAGGACCTCATGACAACCAATTTGCAAACATTTGCTCCAAAGCAAACAGGCAGTTTCCTTTCAGGTGAAAACCACCTGTTGGTATCTTGGGACCAGTGTCATGGACAAGCATTTGTACCTGTGTTAGTGAACTGCCAATGTGTAAAGAGAACCACACATTCTCATCCATCTAGACTTCGTATGTTCTCCTTGAAACATTTATTTATATTTCAGACACAGACTAAGGAACTGTTTACGTTATGGTTAGAAATAAGTGCATTACAAAAAGATGATCTTTGGGTCATGTTTGAAGAAACACTGTAAACTTAAAACATTTTTAGAACAAACATACATCCATCTGAAAACACGTTTAATATAAAATAAACCAAAACACCAACCTTTTAAAACAGTACTTATGCATTATGCATATAAATCGTTTTACTGGCTATCATACTGAAGTAAGCTTTTATAATAGTTTTAGGAAACTCTGTATCAGAAACACAGGAACAGAAAACCTGAAATTATTTCAACCTATTTTCTGACTCTGTGCATGATACATCGCCACCCATTTACACAATATTTGTTTACAGTAATAAATCTAAGTACCTTCTGAAGTATAGTTCATCATGTCAACACAATTATGAGAAGTCAACAGAATATTTTAATATTTAATATGATGCAAACCACGCCTTACTGGTCAGCACAGGAAAAGCCAGTGCACAGTGGCCAAGTCTGGAGTCATCAGCTTGCACACTTTGCCTCTACACTAGCTGGTCTCTCCCTGCAGTTATCTCCTGACACTTCACCCAAATCTCTCTAGAAGATACCGATTTCTTAAAAGAAATTGCTACAGCAGGAAAATCAACCAAAATGCAGCTTTACATCAACACAGTACAGAAAAGCTGAACAATGGTGTACGCCTTTGAACGTAACTGAAATCTTAGTATAGTATTTATCTCCCTCCTATAAACCCTCTAGGAAAAACGTGTTTCCTTGACATTTGGAAAAATATGGCCAGCTCCCCCAACAGATGTGCCAAGGTGGGTGTTGACATTAAGTCTGTACTTAAACAGCATACCTTGCAGGTAAAGAATCTCCACGGCAGGATGCTTCCAGGTGTCACAGTCCTGTGTGCGCATGTACTCCATGAACAGTCCAGGATGTGGCATTTCGGGGGGTTTATTTTACTATAAAGACATATTGTTTGAAGACGGTTATGCTTCGGGCAGTATTTGTCACTGAAGCTCAGCCCTTGGAGAAGATTTCGCAGTCCAGCACATGACATCCTAACCTTCATTTCTCAACAGTCGACCTGGTATTTCTGAAAATCCCAAACTGCTGATCATTTACACTGTGTGCAAAATAGATGAGAGCATAAACTGAAGGTAAAACTTCCTTTCAAAGAAATGAGACTGATTCATTAGGAAAACCAGATGGGAGCAGCAAAACTGAGTAACTGTGACACACAGCTTAGCGTGCGTATTCACCTGCTCTGTTACCACAAAACGTGGCTCCTGGCAGTTTACAGCTTAACTCCATTGAAACCATCAGTGAAGAGAAAGGGAGATGCAACTGTCCGTGTTTAAATGTTGAAGAACCAAAAACCGGGAAAGTTCCGGGAAGTTTTTCCCCTCTTTGTAAGTATCATATAACAACAAAATCAGTCGATCTCGGGAGGGGGCTCAGCAAGAGCTGACCCCCCCTGGCAGGAGAACTGACAGGTTTGCAGCCCCGCGTGTTTCACCGCCCGCGGTCTCGCTCCCCCGTCCCGCCCGGGCGAGGGCCAGAGCAGCCGGCCCGGCCCCGCTCCCACCAGCCCTGCCCTCCGCGCGAGGACTCTCCGCGGCAGGAGGACACGGGGCCGCGCTCCCTCCGGCGGGGCTGCCCGGGAGAAGATGTCAGGCGGGCAGCAGCGGCTCCCCAGCGGGACTGCCCGTAGCCAAGATGGCGGCAGGGCGCTCCAGCCAGCCGCGGCGGGCGAGCACGGCTGATGTCAGCGCGGGGGCACGGTCCCGGCGCGGCTTCCTTAAGTCGCTCCCGTTTCACGTACAGTTTCGTCCCGGGACGCGGAAGTCACAGGCGGCCCGTTTTGAGGCACGCTCCCGCCCCTGCGGTGTGCCTGAACAGCCGGGAGTACCCGCCGGCAGCCTGCCCCCTCAGCGCTGCCTTGGGCAGCTGTGCAACACGCTGCTGCCCTTAACAAAGATGGCCACCCACTTCCTCCCCCTCACGCCCTAGCCGGCCGGCTCAGCAGCCGCTGGAGGCTCGGCGGCAAGTCCCGGCCGCCCAGGGCAACGCTCCTGCCGCTGCAGCTCCAGGCGCTGCCCGCCGCCGCATGGCCGAGGCTGCCGGCTCTCCGCGCCGCCCCGCCGCGGGCAGGTGCGAGGCGAGCGGTGGGGGAGCGGCGAGAGCCCGCTGGCGGCTGCTCGGACAGGTAGGGGGAGCCCGCGGGCGGGAGGGGCTGCCGGGGCGGGCCGGCGGCGCGTCTGTGCGGAACGGCGCTCCCGGCTCCTGACGCGGCGGCGCGTTGTGCCGGGGGAGGGGGTCGTTGGTGTCTCTTGCTGTCCCTCAGCGCTGGGCTCCCGCAGCCCCGGGCGGTCGCAGGTGGATGTGGCCGGTAACCTGCAGCGCCTGCGGGGCCGGGCTCTGCCCTGGGTGGAGGTGCCGGGGAATGGTGGCGTTGAGGGCAGGCGAACTGCAGAGAGCTGGCCGCTCCCCTGGCAGGGCACTGCGAGGAGCAGTACGCTGGGGTTCGTCAAGGGATTTTGCAGTCCTCTTCCGTAAACATAGTGATAATAAATACACAGATACACATACATACACACACGGCTCTTTAAAAAAGTGCGCCTTCAGTAGATGCCAAGAGCAGCCTGTGGTCTCACAGCCTGGAACAGGCTGCGCAGTGGAGTTGTGGAGTCTCCTTCTCTGGAGACATTCAAACCCGCCTGGACACACTCCTGTGTAACCTCATCTGGGTGTTCCTGCTCCAGCAGGGGGATTGGACTGGATGATCTTTCGAGGTGCCTTCCAATCCCTGACATTCAATGATAAGTAGCGTTAACAGGAGGAGGGCCGGCACCCCCGGCACCCCGCAGCCTGGGGGCACCAGCTCGGTATTGCCAGGCTGTGCTTTGACACCTTTCCTCGGTGCTGCTGGAGCTGATTGTTGTAGCTGCTACCCAATACCCTCCCTAACTGGCTTTCATGGGGAGCTGGGGGAGACCCCCTACTGGGCAGCAGAAACTGAGCTTCACCCGCAACGGGGGGTGGTCTGGTGAATGGGGGAGGCTGTGCCTGAGGGAGGATGAGGAGGAGGAAGCAGCAGCAAGCGGCTACACCTGCGCTCCAGGTGAGCAGCACCTGCCAGCTCCTGCCTTCCATGCTTTTTTGGACCCTTTAGGAGCGGTGCAAGGGTGGAAAGGATTCCTCTGCAAATGAGCATAGGCGTAAAGACTTAAAAACGTGAATCAGTTTCGTTAGTTTTTGTTCGAGGTGGTATTTAGTTTAAATGTTTAGTTTTGTGCAGATGGATGGTATGGCGAACGCTCCGTGAGAAGGCAGCGGGGCTGGCAGGGGCACTGGGCTGTGCTTGGGTAACAGTAGGAGGTGTGGGGAGGTTAATGTTGACCTTTTCTTTGTGTGTGTTTTTTGATTTGTAAATTACCCAGTCCCGTTCAACAGGACAAACTTCTGTTTCATTGTATTCTAAAGCAGGAAATGTCAAAGTTATTGGTAAGAATAGCAGGTTTGTCTGTAGTTTTCCATTCTAGCAGACTATGTAGGCTGTTCTCTATGGCTATACAGGCTTTTATTTGTTTTCAACATACTGTCTCTGGCATACCCCTGTCCCTTAAAATAACAAATAACTTTTCATAACAATCAAATTGGGGTTTGTGGGAGTGCATGTAGGTATCTGGGGAGAGAGCTTCCCTTTCTTCCTAAAACTACACGTGCCTGTGACCTTTTCCTCTGCAGATTCCCTGGTTTTTTTCCATGTTTTTAGCTCTTCTGTTGATTTTTATATGGTACAATGAGCGAGGATCGATTTAATCTTACTGGTACATCTGATGTAAAAATCAGTTCTGCACTTTTTACTACAGTCATGCTCAGATCTATCTATGGATTGGGAAAAGGTGTCAGCCTTCCTTTATATCCATCTTTAAAGAAGCACTGTCCAAGTGTTTCTTACAGTGCTTTTAAAAACGTTTTTCATACTGCTTATAATAACGCCTTACTTGAAATCAGTTCTCTGGTGTGTTTGTATATTGAATTTGCTTTCATTCAATGCATACACAAATTGATTTGCTATGGAAAGGGTGCTTGAGAGCGTGCTTGCTGATTTAATTAAAGAAAAAAGCCCTTTTATCAGGTATCCTATGAAGCTAGCATAAAAAGCCAGGGGTTTGTTTAATTACCTATGTGTTCTTTATCAATAGAGTGTTTTATGTATGTACTGAGTTTAAAGTTTGGCAATATTTCTAAACTTAGCTTGTCAGACTCAAGGAAAATATTTTTTTTGCTTAAAACAAAATGCTCAGGTAAGTCATATGTCATGTGCGTTTATACCTGACTGAAGCTAGGCTAAGGCTAACTCTAAAGCTCTGTTTTGAGCTCTACCAGTCTATGCAATTGATGACATTATCCAGTCTGTAGTTCTTATAGCAGGGAAGTTAAAGGAATAGGCATAAACGAAGTCACTACCTGTACATACACTTGCTCCCTATAGAAAATTTAATGAATGCTTTACTGACATCTGTAAGCTTTATATATTTATCCTGCTTGTTGTCGTCCTCTGTTTCTTCTTCTCACCTGCAAATGTGCTTCAGCTTCCAAAACTGAAAAAATAAAAGCCAAAGTGAGGAACGGGCAGTGGCTTCTTTTTATTTATTTATCCATCTACACACCCATTTAATTGTTTTTCTGATCATAAAACTTCAAAACCAGTTTTTCTTCTGTTCTTGCTTCTCTGTGTGAAGGGTGAAGATCTTTTTCCATGTTTTTCTTAGCCTTGAGTTTGTAAATTGTTTACAGTTGAATTAAAGAGAGTTTAGTAAATAAACGACTTGTAAAAATAAACAATGCACAGCCCTAGTGATGATATTTAGAGATGGTGAGATTGTAAATTGTGCTGCAGCTGATCATGTAGAAACTTTCTTGCATGTACAAAATAATCGTGTTCCCATCAGTGCCATAGAACTTAGTGGAAGTTTGTAGAACATCAGCTGTTGCAGAATTTAGGCTTTTAGGACAACTAAGCCATGCACAATGAGATATAACAAAGAAATACAGGGAATTTCAGGTTACTGCCTTTCTCCATGTGTGGGGTTTTGTTGTTGTTGTTGGTTTTGTTTGTTTGTTTGTTTTAAGAGAGATCAAACACTTTTAGATTTTATGGGAAGTCCTAAATGTGTTCCTAATATTGTCATTAAATACCAATGGCCTGCAATTCAGATCTGTGGTAATATTTTACTAGAATCTTTCTAAAACAGGAGACAGTTTGGTTATGCTTTTATTTATTTATGTATTTATTTATTTAAAAGTCTTGTGTGTTAATGAAGAAAGAATTGCCTTAGAATTCTATATTTCTAGGTGAAGTTAGAAAAGAAAATGCAAGTTTGAGAGAGGGAAAACTGCAAGGTAAATGTGTGAACTTGCACTGTTTTTTTTGTTTGTTTCGGGTTTTTTTGTCCTTCTTAGAATTTTTTTCTTTTAAGAAACCTAATTTTTGGAATAGAATATTTCATTACAGACCCTAATATATTATTTATTTAAGTAATATTTGTATGCATGATCACTGTACAAGCCCAACACTTGCTTACACCTGTGAACATCTTGTGCAGAAAACAGGGCCTTTCAGTACTGAAAGAGGATCTGGAAGAGAGTGAAACAAATCTTCTGGAAATGTATAAAATAAAAATATGCAGAAAAAGTTAGCTTAAAATTACTGAAGGAAGTGATAAAGTGGCCACCAGCCCCAGCCAAAGGACAGTGTTGTCTGGTGATTTGCTCCCCACCAGCATTCTTTCCCTTTACCATCACTGAAACCAAGAATTGTCTATTCTGCTGAGAAGCCTTTAGCTTGCTTTGATATTAGCTACTGGTTTTATATGTCCCTGGGACTTGTTCGTTTATTACGGCAGTGTGCAGGAAGTAGGGGAGCTTCACCTTCATTGGAAAGGCATCATGAAAATAGAGAAGACTGTCTTTCAACATATTCAAAACATTATTATGAGTTTAAATAAGTTTGTCACCTTCTGTTTTTTTTGTCAGTGGGTTATCCTATAGCAGCAGCAGCAGCATGTCTTTGTAGCTTGTAACACGATTGTGATGCTTTTAGGAATTGACTTAAGGGAAGAAATATTTTGATCCTTAGCTAAAATACAGAGTTAGATATAAATAATGTAACATTCTTCCTTTGTGCTCTGTTTTCTCTGTTATATTTAGGTTTTTAAAATATTTGACCTGCTGTTGTAATTTTTGCATTTTAGGCCTCTTTATTTTAGTTGGAGTCTTTGGGAGAAATGTTTTATTGAATACTGAAATGCTCATGAGATTTTCTGCTAACCCAGAGAATGCATTTTACAGAGTGGTTAGAAAGTGTCTCTGTAGAACAAAAACCTGAAAACAGAAAAGTGTTGTCACTGCTGGATTTTTTTTTCCTCTTAGTAATGGCTTGCCTTTGCTTTAAAAAAAAGCCCCCAAACAACATGTTTTTCTGAAAATTACATCTGGATTGTTTTCTTTAGTTGTCAAGCTGGTCTGTTTTGTTTCCAGGCATGCCACTATTATATGAAGGTTTTAATTCTGCTAGTCTTGTGTTTAGTTCTCCTGTTTTACTATTTTTGTCATTTGCTTCATGTATGTATTTTTCCCATGTGTTACCAAAGTAGAAGAAATAGTGTGGACATGACACAGCTGTTTTTAATACTTTGATGAAAATACTTGTGCCTTTCATATGCTGAGACCTGGCAATGAAAATAGATCCAAAAGCAGTAAGCCTGATGCATCAGGCCTGCTGTTACAATCTAACAGCCTAGCAAATACAATTACTCTGCTCTCATATGTAGCATTTCTAACTATTCTGCAAAATAACAGGTCATGTCACCAGATTGTGAGGCTGTTGGATACATTTCTAGTTAAAGTGCAGTTGACAGAGGTTGGATGTAGCAAAGAAATGACTGGCCCTTTATTTTGTTGTACCCATCCCATATGCAAAGCTTCCATTCCAAGTTTCATAATTCTGGAGAGCTGCTTCTCATTTAGCTCTGGTTGGCAAAATCTAAGTTGTGCTGCTCTCCTACTCAAGTACAGCTATTCCTTGTACCTCTGCCTATTTATAGGGCTGAGTTTTTCTGCTCCTTTTTTATCACTGTGGACTGCTTATACACCTTCATTTTAAAAGTGTAATGGCAATTATTTGTGTATTCTGTTCAGTGTTTGCAGAAAGAAACTAAACCCAGGGTGTCTCTCCTTCCACATCACTGACCTAAAGAATAAGCCTTTTTGTCTGGCAGGGAGATGCTGCTTGTCCCCTGTGCATCGATACCGCTCAAATGGGCCGGGTGCCAGGTTCTCTTGCACGGAGGAGTTGGTACCTCACTCCCCAAAGACACAGTTGGGTGCAGGGGACTGTGCAGGACAGAGAGCTCATGTTTTCGCTTTCCCGAACAGGTGTTTTAATCACGTAGCTATTGCACAACATGCAAATGGCCATTGCCATGAATCCTTCGGTCTCCTAGTGTTGAGCTTGGTGCTGTGAGTGTATTTTGGGGACGGTGCAGAAGGTGGCTAATGCACCAGTCCCTCCAGTGCACCCTGGCGAGGGACCATGTGGTTGTGGCATCTGAAAGTCTGGGGCCTGGGACAGGCAGCAAGTTTGGCAGCAGTTCTGCAAGTGTGCAGCAGCTGATGAGCTAGGATGTCATCTACCTGGCAAACGCGTATCGCTCAGATTTTTGTAATCTATAGGGACAGTGAGTGGCACAGAATGTTTTGATGGGAGATAGGGAAGAACCCAGTCTGCCTCTCTGATTCATGTGTGAGTTCACTGGAGCTGGAGTTAAAGCAGCTTTGTGTACTTATAAGCACTGTACATTTGCTTTACAGTTCTTGAGGTATAATATATATGAGACATAATAACTTCATAACCCACTCTCTTGACCCTTCCCATCAACACTACTGTTATTTTTCTCAGGCTTGACATACTTGGTCTAGTTATTCATAGGTATTAGCTAACAGCATAGCTATTATGGTTGATTTCAGACTTGCCTCTTCAGTTAAATAAGCCTGTGTTTGTTTAAGTCTTAATGTTTAATTTGTTCTTCATTTCAAAGGTCCTGAAGAAAAAGCACTTGAAAGATGTGCATCTCCAACAAGTGTCTGTAAGAAGGTTCACATCGTTCAATCTCTTTTCAACAGAAGACCATAATACAGAAGAAACTGGGACCTGGGTTCAGTATAAAAGCATCTTTTATCCTCAGTATAGTGTGTCCTTAAGGTAACTATCATTTAAGTTTTAAGTGCTTCCTAAGATCTTGTACAGGCCTCAAATATAAAACTCATTAGTAATTCTTCTAGTGTTTTGTATAACTAGGGCATAATTTACAAATAAACCGTTAGGTGTTATCTTTAGTTGTTGGTTACAGTAAGCAGCTTGTCTGTTGTGTTTTGTTTTGTTTTGTTTTTTTAATGCATTTCACTGAAGGGGCAGAGCTTGACTCAAAATACCATGCAAATAGGAGCATTTATTTTATATTTTTAATAACTTTCTGTTTTGAAATTCTTCTGACATAAATAGGATGTAAAAAAAAAAGTGAACACTGGTAATCTTAAAAAAATTTAATGGTATTATTTTATTCATAAAGTTTTAAAAGCTTTTTGGTAGTGATCGTTAGTAATTTTTCTTAATAGTTCTTGTAAAAATGATAATTTGGAAGCCAATTTCCTAAACAAAAGAGTAAGAAAATTCCTCTTCCTATAGAAATGGTTTATGTCTGATTAAGAAATCTGTTTTGTATTAGAACAGGTGAAAACACATGAAGATACCTGCATTAGGAAAAAAAAAAAAAAGAACAAAAACCCAAGAACACCCCACCTCAAAAAAAACACACTAAAAAAAAACCTACACCAAACCTGCCAAAAACTAACCCCCACAAACCCTTTGAAAGAATGTTAATGAATTCTCAGTAGCCTTAGCAAAACAGAAAAGTTTATCGCTCCCATTCATTGCTATGTGTTGTTCTGAGTTGGTTGGTTGACTGTTCTTTTTTCTCCTTCTCCCCTTTTTTCCTGCTTTGGTTATCTTTTCCTTGTTCAGTTTTGTACATATCTATAACTTGATTTTTCCTCAACGGGTATCATTGCAGCAGTAACTTAAGCATTTCTGAATCAATACTTGTTTTGCAGCCCCTAATTAGCCCTGCTGAGGGTGTAGGATTTTGTATTCTGTGCACAGTAGACTCTATGCTGGAGAACCTGAGTCATTGAAACTGTAAAGTTCATTTTTATTTAACTAGGACCTTTAAATTAAAGTCAGTCTTGGAAACTGAGATCTAACACAAAGAAGTGACCATCATTAAGTGACATTTTTGAAAGGTTATAAAACAAAGCAACAAGAAAACAGCAGCAAAAAAACAAAACCAACCAAACAAAAAACCCAACCCTACAACACTTCATGCAGATTGCCTTAAATTTGCAGATGGGTGAAAAGTAAAATACAAAATTGTTTAGAGCTTTATAAAGCCTTCATTTTCCATTTTCCAAGTTTATACTTAGTGATGCTGGAAGACTTCAAAAGAAAACTTTTCCAATTTGCAATAGCAGTAGGCACAGTGTTTCTTCTCTTTATGGACTTTTCCTGTGAACTCCTAGAGAATGTTACAGATTGATCCAGATCCTCAGAGTTTACCTCATCTCCTCTGCAGTGTCTCTGTTCCCTGGTTTTATTTCTTCAGAAGCACACTGGTAACGGGAAATGTGGGTTGTTTAGGTAGAATTTAAGCGGAGCAAGTCTGCAGTCCTTCACACTGCACTCCTGAACTTCTTCATTCAGTCTCCTCAGTTCACTACCATGGTCTGCAACACACGGTGTCACTTACTTGATTTACTAGATGTGGGAATTTTAAAGAAGGAGGTGAGCTGGGGTTCACCTGTGCCAGCATCACAAAAGCCAAGGGAATGTCAGCCTGATCTTGCTCTGACATTTGGTATTTGCACACTTCTGTTTCTAGCACTTCCCATGTCATTATTTATTTATTTATTTTTTTTAGCTAATAGTATCTTCATTAGTAATAGGACACAGCTCAAACAGTAAACCGTGAACCAGTATGTTTGTTCATGCATGATTTTGTTATTGACAATCGTTATATAGTATTCTAAGTATGGAGATTTTGGTTTTACCTTTTATGTTTCTCTGAGTTTACCCAATAGAAATTACAGTTTCTGTATTAGAGCAGGCTCACATTGAGTTTCAAAAACAGTGTTTGAGGAGAGTAGTAAGATTTCCTCTTGTATTTTGTTCCTTTCTAGAAGATATTAAGTGATCTATAAAAATGGTAAGCACTGATTGTTTTAGGAATAATGATCAGAATTTACTTACACGTCTATATTGAAATATTTTTCTCTCTGTATTGAAGCAGTGGCAATAGATGGCATATGCTTATTATTTCAGAACATTACAGGATGGTGAAGAAGGCAAGGAGAAAAAACTACCTGTGTATTCTGCCAGGGGCAGAGTATAAATACCTGCAACAAAATCCGCTTTGCCTTAAGTCTGTATTAAATAAAGTTTCTTCCCTGTTTTTGCAGAAGCAGTAATATAAGAGGGTAAACATAACAGTTTAACATACATAACAGAGCAACAGTTCTTCTTGCTGAAACTTGTGTATCTATAAGAGATCGTGGAGTAAGCATTCCTGGATCTTTGAGAATTGATCATGTGTTAGAAACTTGAAGATACTCTGTATGTCTGACAGTCTTCCCTTCGTTTTTCTCCTCCCATTGGCAAAATATTAATTATAATAATTTTCATCAATAGAAGCAATTTTAACAAGATAACAAGAGCATATTATTACCATATTATTAACAATAAAATCAATCAAGTTAACCCAGAACAGTGTGCTTAAGTAGGAGAGCCTTTTTATATATCTTTTTGTCAGGAAAATATTGTTGCTATGGCCCCTCTAAAATCTTGACAAAAGTGCGTTTGAATTTTCATCTACATATGTTTTCCTTATGCATTAACATCTTCTTCAGAAAGCTCATTGCATATGTTGGATGTTAAAAGGATTGTCAGCTAATATCTTGACAAGACTAAATGCTTAAGAAAGTTCATAAGGTTGTTACTGGCTTTTGGCAAAGAGTATAAAGGTCAAGCTGTATCAGTTCAAGGGCTATCAAAACTGATCAAATTGTATATTCAGATATGCTATGACCTAGCTGGAATTACTGCTCTAGAGGGATGTGGGGGACAGTTTGTTAGGCAAATAGAAGCTTTGGTAGGAACTACCAGTCATATGCATGCTTTTCTGAACTACTTCTTGTTTTAATAAGCCGCTGTTTTTCTGGCCAAATTCAGGTTGCATTGACATTTGGAAATGTTTTTCTGTCACTAGTTTATTTTTAGAATCATTCTTAATAACAAATCTTCTGAAGTAGGAAGCCAGAAGCACCAATGTAAGGCAATTTTGCCTAAAAAAATTAAGCTGAATTTATCTGTCATTTTGACTAGGTCCATGAGGTGACAATGCCATTGACTCATATTAAAAATCTCCATAACTCTTCTGGTTAAACAGTAATCTCTAGTGTGCTTAATGAAATGTAGATTAACAATCCATGGTGGAAGGTGGTCTCTTGGTGCTTGTGTAGGTACTAAGTTGCTTCACAGTATTTCTGGGGTGAGTGTCTGAGTGTGATTTTTGTTAGCAGTGAAAGGTGTGTCAACATGAAATTTCTTGTGTTATAATCCAGAATCTCATTTGATTAATCTCATTTGGATTTTTACCATATTTTATGCTCCTACGCACTACATCCTTGCTGTGATGATATGAATTGAGTGGCTACGTAGATGAAATTGCTCTCTAGTGTTGTTTGCAATTAACGTTTGTCAAAAAATAAATCCCTGATGTGACAGGAAGTCAACCTGGGAATGGGGCTGAATGTTTATGGCAGTCTAACATGAAGGATGTGGACATGTTCAGTCCAAGATGGAGTCTTGCTGCAGTTTTCACATTCAAATTTGGGTACAGTAAACTGAACTTATCTAGTCTGTAGGTGAAAAATATAAACCTCATGTTTAGTGAAATTTCTTGTAAGCTTGAAGTGGAAAAAAGGTGTCTCTCATTACAGATATTACCTGGCTTTCTGTATATTTTCTCCATTAAAAGGATGTTTTTATTCATAAAACTTTAATATTTATTTTTTAGTTTTGTTCAAGTTATTTTTAGCTTTGGGGCTATTTTACTTACCTGTTAAAATGATGCGTGTTCTAAATACATGTTTTCTTGGTGATAGGAAGATATATAGTAGAGCCATTTAAAAATGTTTATTTAATATTGCATTTTTAAATCCTCCTATTCTTAGTCAGGAAAGTGCTTTTAAATTTAAATTTGTTATGAATAGTTTTAGCAATGAAGTTATTATAGATCATAAAGACGCAGTGTCTCACTGTGAAGATGGTGTCTGTCTTTCAGACAGGAAAATTATTCTTTTATTAGAGTTAAAAAAGGAGCAATCAATATCTTCAAATTTTCTATTTCAGGATATGGATTTACTTTAGAATTGTAGGCTCATTTTAAGCAATTAGAGAAGAAATAAGTTATTTCTGTGGTAAAATATTTTCCATTGATCAGTCATTTGATGCTTCAAATACTAAAATGCAGAACTTAAAAGAAAGTGTCAGCAGCTTACAGGACGGGTTAAATCTTTGTAAAGAGTGTTAAGTGTTCTTTGCAAGATGTCATGCCTTTATTCAGAATATGAATGAACCTTTAGATAAAAATATGAAAGGACCTATTAGATGAGTCTAGACCTTTGGTATAGAAATGAGAGGCATGTTATTTGCCTGTGACAAGTAGCATGTTAGAAGATGGTTTAGGAGTGAATTTAATTGGCTATTCCTGTAGGATATTTCTGTTAATAACATTTTGAAGTTTTAATCGATTTTTATTTTAGGGATAGACATAAGAAAAAAAAAAGGAAGCAGATTTCAAGGAATATTTAACTACTTTTTATGGACAATTTATGTGGATATTATAAGCATGTTTTCTTCCATTTATTGCATGCTAAATCAGTGGATTTAGCAGCCTGAAGGCTTGGCCACAGGAGGAGAAAAGTGAACAAAGAGATAAAAAAAAGAATTTTGGCAACATATTTCTTTTATTCACTGATCAAACTAAGACTGTTCCATCATATTGCCCAATATGTGTATTTGTTGTTGACTTTTTCTTTTGTTTTCTTTTTTTTTTTCTTTAGAGTATTCTGTTGAAATGTAGTCTGTCTTAGTTTTTATAGTTTTTTGAAGTTTAGTATATGCATTTAGTTATTTGTATTATTTTTTTCTCATTAAGTTGAAGAATAATATAAGAGGAGGAACTTAGTTTTGTTTCATTATTGTTGGTGAAGAGCATACCTTAATAGGGAGCTACTGAAAGATTATTTTTATTCTACTGTCTACAGCTGTCTATAAATACATGTAAAAGTCTGCCACTTGTATTGCCTGAACAGCTAAGCATGCACAGTCCAGGGAGTTCCTGCAGATTGTTGATGACAACTTGTTGACACAGATGATGGAGGAGTGAACAAGGAGAGGCGTGCTGCTGGACCTTGTCCTAACCAAACAAGAAGAACTGGTTGAAGATGTCATGGTTGGGGGAAGCCTGGGCTGCAGCGACCATGAGATGGTAGAGTTCAGGATCTTGTGTGAAGGAAGCAGGACAATAAGTAGGACTAAAACCATGGACTTCAGCAGGGTGAACTTTGGCCTTTTCAAGGTCCTGCTTGGAAGAATCCTGTGCAATAGGGCTCTAGAAGGTAGGGGTGTCCAAGAGAGATGGCTAATATTCAAAGATCACATCCTTCAAGCTCAAGACCGATGCGTCCCTATGAGGAAGAAATCAAGTAAAGGGAGTAAGAGGCTAGCATGGATGAGTAAGGAACTCCAGTCAAAACTCAGGTGGAAGAAGGATGTTTACGTAATGTGGAAAAAGGTACAGACCACCTGGGAGGAATACAAGGAGGCTGTTAGAGTATGCAGGGATGCGGTGAGGAAGGCCAAGCTCCACTTGGAAGCAAATCTGGCCAGAGATGCCAAGGACAACAAGAAGGGCTTCTTGATATACATCAGCAGCAAAAGGAAGGTCAGGGAACGTGTAGGTCTGCTGCTGAATGAGAAGGGTGCCCTGGTGAGTGATGATACAGAGAAGGCAGAGTTACTGAACGCCTTCTTTGCTTCCGTCTTTACTGCTAAAACTGGCCCTCAGGTGTCTCAGGCCCTAGAGATAGGAGAGAAATTCTGCCAAAAGGAAGACTCTCCCTTGATTAAGGAAGATCAGATTAGGGATCATTTACACAAACTGGACATACACAAATCCATGGGCCCTGATGGGATGCACCCATGAGTGCTGAGGCAGTTGGCAGATGTTATTGCTAAGCCACTTTTCATCATCTTTGAAAGGTCTTGGAGAATATGAGGGATCTCTGAGTACTTGAAGAAAGCCAGTGTCACTCCAGTCTTCAAAAAGGGCAAGAAGGGTGACCCAGGTAACTGCAGGCCAGTCAACCTCACGTCCATCCCTGGAAAGGTGATGGAACATCTCATTCTGGCCGTCATCTCCAAGCATGTGGTGGAAAAGAAGGTTACCAGGAGTAGTCAGCATGGGTTCACCAAAAGGAAATCATGTTTGACCAACCTGATAGCTGCCTATGATGGTATGACTGGCTGGATAGACAAGGGAAGAGCAGTGAACATTGTCTACCTTGACTTCAGCAAGGCTTTTGACTCCATCCCTCACAACCTCCTCATAGGCAAGCTCAGAAGGTGTGGGCTGGATGAATGCACTGTGAGATGGATCATGAACTGGCTGGATGGCAGAGCCTAGAGGGTTGTGATCAATGGTGCAGAGTCTGGTTAGAGGCCTATAGTTAGTGGAGTTTCCCAGGGGTCAGTGATAGGTCCAGACCTGGATGAAGAGACTGAGTGCACCCCCAGCAAGTTTGCTGATGATACCAAACTGGGTGGAAGGGCTGACACACCAGAAGGCTGTGCTGCCATACAGTGAGACCTGAACAGGCTGGAGGACTGGGCAGAGAAGAACCTGATGCGGTTTAACAAGGTCAAGTGTAGGGTCCTGCACCTGGGGAGGAACAACCCCAGGCACCAGTACAGGTTGGGGGTAGACCTGCTGGAAAGTAGCACTGCAGAGAAGGACTTTGGAGTTCTGATCAACAACAGGTTGACCATGACCACAACAATGTGCTCTTGTGGCCAAGAAGGCCAATGGTATCCTGGAGTGCATTAAGAAGAGTGTGACCAGCAGGCTGGGGGAGGTATTCCTTCCCACTCTGCTCTGCCCTGGTGAGACCTAATCTGGACTGTTTTCTGGGCTCCCCAGTTTAAGAAGGACAAGGAATTACTGGAGGGAATCCAGCGGTGGGTGGGCTGTGAGGATGATTAGGGACCTACAGCACCTTTCTTATGAGGAGAGACTGAGAGCTGGGTCTTTTCAGCCTGGAGAAGAGAAGGCTGAGAGGGGATCTCATCAATGCTTATAAATATCTCAAGGGTGGATGTCAAGAGGATGGGACCGGATTCCTTTCAGTGGTGCCCAAAGATAAGATTAGGGGCAACAGGCACAGACTGAACCACAGGCAGTTCCATCTGAATATAAGGATAAACTTGTTTACCTTGAGGGTGCCAGAGCCCTGGAACAGGCTGCCCAGAGAGGCTGTGGAGTCTCCTTCTCTGGAGACATTCAAGACCTGCCTGGACACATTCCTGTGCAACCTGATCTGGGTGAACCTACTTTAGCAGATGGGTTGGACGAGATGATCTCCAGAGGTCCCTTCCAACCCCAACCATTCTGTGATTCAGTGAATTGGAGAGGAAGGATCATTAAGATATTTTAAATATATCTCTCTCTTTCTCTGACTTTATTTATACATCAAAATTTGATTTATTCATAGTCCAGAGTAAGGACTACTGCTTTGCTTCATATCAGTTAAAATAGTGTATCATTTGTAGATTTGTCTTCTTTAACTCAACTCACTACCTCAGCCATAGAAATTTTTGCATGTTTTACCTTGAAGATTTATTTTAAGAATGCTGTAGATCAGACTAACCACGTAGTCTGAAATTCACTTTCTCCATGATGCTTACCTATGCTTGTTTGAAGTACTTTGTTGATCTCAGCAATCACACTTTTGATCTTCTTTGAAGTTCTTTGAGCTGTACAACATTTATGACATATTCTAAAGCACCAAATATTAATGTCCTTCTGTATTTTGATATGCCCGTGGAAATTAATGGGGATTTTGTGGTTGGGATTTAACCACAAGCTTCTATGATTCTTTCCTGTGACTTTCATAATTCAAGTGTACAATGTGTACAAACTCTTTATGGGCAGTTTGTTAGGTGTCCTGTGCAAAGCTGTGATTGTGACAGGCATCCACAGAAGGAAGATGTGATGTGTATTGGCAGTTTTCTCTGGGCGAGATCATGGGGGAGCAGCTGATGGGACTGTGAAGCAGCAGATGTTGCAGAACTGCTAGTGGGTATATACAGAGCAGTGGATCCCAAACTGGAAGCTATGGGTTTTGGGTGCAGGACTGAGTAGCATTAAATTTATGTCAGAATTTGGGGCTAGAGAATACTTGTATTTAGAGCTGGATGTAATATCTAGTCTGCAAGTCAGATCTGTGAGGGAAAAGGGTTGTAGAGTAGCTGATGCGGAGTTTGTCTGCGGACTCTACAAATGCAGTTCTCCAAATGGAGAAACGTGGCTATTGATGTTTGGAAGTGTTTCTCCCTGAGCTCTGCCTCTGACAAGTAGATCAGCTGTTGGAATGTTGCATTCCTCAGTCTTAAAACTTGCTCAGTTCTTCTCTGTTTGGTTTCCCTAACTCTTAAGTGGTTACCAGTGTAATTTAAGTGCCTCTTCTTTAGCCTTTATCAGCAACAACAGGTATTTTTCTGTCACGTTAATTGACCTTAGAAGATCCACTGTTGCTAATGTGGAGTAGTCTTATCATAGTCCATAATAGTAATATAGTTGAGACCCAAGAGAGCGGCTTTGCTGTCCAGATTGCTGTTGAGATACTGGCTACTCCTCTCATTCCAGGGCACTGAGCTTGGTCCCTGCCTGTGTTCAGTGAAGGTTTCACAAGCTGATTAGACTAAAGGAAGAAGCTGTTAAACCTTGTCCTGTTTCATGATGAGTATTAGAGGGGGCATCTGGAAGACTTGAGAAGGGGGAAGTAGCTCACAGAAAGACTGGATGCTTCTCATAATTGAATTATGCCTCACTTATGTGCTTGCCATGAACAATATTTGTGAAAGCAAGACGGAGAGTGCTGAGACAGAGGAAGATACTTTGAATGTTGCAGGCAACCAGAAAAGGGTGCGAAATGCCTCTGCTGGCCAAGAGAGCAAGTGTTGGAGTGTGTTCTGTTTGTACATGGACACCACATGCCTTTGGCTGCTGAATAATAAATGTAAGAATATGTTTGAAATTTGCATGTGTTTATTTTAATTGTGGAAAGAATGTTTTATAATCAGATCCTTTTATAATCTGATCCATAATGAAAACCAAGTGTGCCAAAAACAATAGTGTAGATGAAGAACATTCACTGAGTTAAATAAAATATCACCAAAATTTCAGGACAGCCTCAAAACTGATAAGTATGTGGCATGCATCTGCTCCAGAATCTTAGCTTATTCTTCGGGCTGGTGTACTTGAAGCTGTCTACCTCTCATCTCCAGGTATAAACCAATATTTTGGAAACAGCTTGAAATTTGGTTTAGTGATAATGTTAAGGCCAGTTCTATGATTGTATCATTTTTCTCTCTCTCTTTTTTTTTTTTTTTTTCCTTGTCTACCTTTTGACCCTGAAGTACATAAATTGTATTCTTCTCTAGAGCAGGACACTCCACTTAATTCTGTTTTGCTTTCTTCATAGCATTCTGTTGAACTACAGATACTAGATTGCTAAATTGTTCATCCTTGCCTTTTGTTTGCTTCACTTGGAAATTCGCATGATAAATCTCCTTTATATATGGACTATCTACATAAAGAAATTGAACGGATTAAAAAAACAAACCAAAACATTATCCTTGGACTAATCTACATGCCAACAAAGTTTAAAATATTTCTTCACTGTCTCAGCATCTCCCCTCCTATCTTACATTCATTTAGAAGATGAGATGTTCCCAGCTGTCTAAGAGACCCTAACAGTGCCAGTTTGTAGGAGTTTGTAGGATGCTAAGGAGTCAGCAGGGGACAGTTTAAAGGGCAGCTCTGTTGTTGGCAGAACTACCGGTCCTGCCCACTTTCTGGTCACTTCCCGTGAACTAATTCTGTTGCATTATTTGTCAAATCTGATTGAGAACAAACTTGCTGAAAAAAAAAGAAGAAAGTGCATTTTAAATCCACATGTTCCATCAGAATTCTTGTAGGCTTCCACTGCAGCTAGGGAATGTATTTTTGGTTTGTTTTTATGTAGCTCGGGGAAGAGCTGTAATGTCCAGTTGAATCTTTTGTAACATCTTTCATTGACCCTGTTTATGACTTCATTTCAGTTTGTGAACTTGATTTCCATTTGATTTTAATTTTGGGGGTTTTTTTTAAGCATTAGTCTAGTTGCTGTTTGGCACTTCTCAAAATTTAACATGTACGTGTTTCTTTAATGCTTATGCTTATCAGAAGTTCTAAATAGCATGTTTGGAAATAGGTTGTGAATTTTTTCGGTTTTGTTTGTTTGTTCGTTTTTGTTTGTTTTTTCCATTCTTACAACACTCTTCCTTCTGGAAAGCAAAGTTGAGAGAATGAGAACTGATTTTGTACGTGCTACGTTTGTCGTATTTCTTAAATTTTTTCAGTGTTTCAAATGAGCATGTTCCTAAACAACCCTAAGAGCTACATTTGAAATGTTGTTAAAAGACTGTATTTTTGATTTTACTGCCTTGCCGAATTCTTTATAGATTTTTTTTTTTTTTTAACTACATTTGTGAAACAGCTATGTGATCTGATTGTTGTAAAGTGTAAGTGTTTTTTTGTCTTGCTCATTTGGGGCCTGGACTAGCTGGGAATAGTTAAAAATAGTTTAAAAAAATTAGTTGACTTTTCTGCATGTGTGAATCCAGCTAGCCTGACATCTATAACATTTAGAGAAAGCTTCTTAGGCAAATTTTTATTCAACTTCGGTGCATATTCTTTTTGTTGCTGTTTTGCTCACCATTTTCTAAAATTTGCAGTTGGTATGTGAAAGTCAGTTAATTAATTATCCCCAGTTTTGAATGTTTATTTCACTTGGGTTATGCAAATGTAAAACCAAAGAAAATGCAGTTCACTGAACATAGTAATCAGTTTCATTGTTCACATTAATTAAATGAAGTGTTCTTGATTTTGTGGGAGAAAATAGGAATGTGTCTACAGCTGCTGTTTAAAAATAGTCTTTTGTTTTTCCTCTTCAAAGAAGTCACTTTACCAAAATTCTTCCTTTCTATATGTGACCTTTACAACTAAACAAAAATGATTGCTCTTTGGAAATGTTTTCATTTTGATGAAGTATTAGTTTCAAAGACACATGTTGCTGGTTCATAGATTTCAGTGATGGACCTTTGAAAACTAGTGATTGTTACCTTGTTTTCCCACTGGTGGCTACAGTGGTACCTGTTTGCTACTTGCCTGTGAAAGGGATTTGTGAAAAGTTAAAATGTGCAATGACTCTCTTTTCTGAAGAGGGAAGATGTTTTGAGGATTTTTTTTATTGTCTATATGTTGGTAAAGTCACTATGTATGTTTTCTTCCAGATTTAACAATGGACCATTAGATGTTAAAGATGTTCTTACAAGTTTTGACAACACAGGGAATGTCTGTAAGTCATTGTTCATTTAAATACAGTGCTATGTTGATAGAAATCTGATTGTATCAATATAAAATATTTCTGTATGAGCCCTCAATAACCATTTCGTTTAGCTGAGAAACACCATTACTGTGGTCAGAGATACAGATCTACCCACCATAGTGTTGATCTACCCACCACAGTGTTTTATGTGTTACACTCTTTTATGTGGCACAGTTGTTTGTGTGCATGCACCCTTAAGTCAGCCTGGTGCAGATTATTTTTGGTTCTGTGACTGTGGTGGAAACATTAGAGCAGCTGAACAGGGTTGAACAAAAAATTAGGTTAGCCCATTGTCATGGTTTAACCCCAGCCGGCAACCAAGCACCACGCAGCTGCTCGCTCATTCTCACCCACGAGTGAGTTGAGATAAAGACAGTTTAATAGTATAGAAAAGGAAGAGATAATAGGATAATAATAATAGAATATACAAAACAAATTATGCACAATGCAATTGCTCACCACATGCTGACTGATTCCCATCCCAGAGCAGGGATCTCCCAGCCAGCTTCCCCCATGTTTATATACTGAGCATTACGTCATATGGTATGGAATAGCCCTTTGGTCAGTTGGGGTCAGGTGCCCCGGCTGTGTCCACTCTCAACTTCTTGTGCACTCTCTGCCTTCTCGCTGGCAGGGCACTATGAGAAGATGAAAAGTCCTTGACTGCTTAGCAATGACTAGAACATCATTATGTCATCAACATTGTTCTCATTCTAAGTCTGAACACAGCACTATACCCGCTACTAGGAAGAAAATTAACTGTATCAGGCTCTCTGAGGAACAGTGCAAGAACATAAGAAGCAAACTATGATACTATGGCTTGGACATGGCAAATTCATACCATAGAAAAACCAAAGAAAGCACAGTCAAGTTGTGAAATTCCTCCTCACAGAATATTTTTAACTCCTAGGACATGACATGAATTCAAAAAGCAATGGGGAAAAAATGGTGCAAGAAAAAATCACGGTGGCTATTAAATACAAAGGCATTGCTTACAGTTTAGGAAGTGCTGGGTGTCAGGAGAATTAATGGGCTAGTAGGATGATATGTTTGTCCTGATCTTTCACTCTTGCTGAGCATCAGTTACTGGCTGCATTAATGAGAGACAAAATGAGCTGTGAGTGGACCTTCAATGTCTGACCCAGTATGGCTCTGCTTCAGTATACTTATTAATAAAATTATCTATGCTATTAATGGACTTGAATTATAAAATTGTGGTAGATCATGGAAAAGAAGCTGAGCAGAAATATTTAAATACTTTTGATGTAATGAGTAACTACTCTTATATAATTTTTAGAGATATACATATAATTCTTGTTTGATTATTCTGCCTTATTTTTCAGGTTTGTTTGTTTGTTTTCAAGCAAGCAAACTGTTAGAGACACCCCCAACTTTATTCTAAGATATTCAAGAAATATGCCTGTATCTCTTCCTCCTTATCAAAACAATTATATAGAAATTGTTCTGAAATATACGTTTAATCTCAAAACTCTAGTCTTAGTATTATAAAGCTATATTTCAATAAACATTGTTTTTTAATTAACAAAAAGGTCAATTTATTTAATAGACTTTTGCCTTCGAAAAGAAAAAAAATAATCATAAACTGTGTGTTCTCCTTTTCAAAATTTGCTAGCTTTCGTTTGGTTCTGAACATTGAAGATAGTCGTATGGTCCAGCCACAAAATACTTCAGTGTATGTTCTCCAGCTGTTGACAAAGGGAAATTTGTTCTCTGATTTCTGAATGAAAGTTATATCTAAGGGATATATGAATATCCAAATTAATAATATTAAGGCTGAGAAAGAAAATCCACATTTGTAATTATGGTTGACATCAGCTACAGATGTAGGTATCATGAGCTGGATGATAAAAACATTTAGATTTAAGATATTTACTATCTGCAGAAAATGCTTTGCTTAAATTATGGGAGAAATTTAGGAAATAGGAAATAGGAAAAAAAATAGGAATAAAAAAAGGAAAAAAAATCCAAACTGGGGTTTGGATCCAGAAAAAGTGTTGTTATGTTAGTTCATTAGATAACAACTTTGGTATTTATTTTGAACAACAAAGTTTTTTTTGTTTTTTTTTTTTGGTCTAAAAGTGCCTCTTATAGTGGATCAAGACAGTATACCTTACTCTGTTAAACATGGTAACGTGATTTCTTAGTCTTTATTCTTTGTCTGAGTACTTAGATTGTGATCAATCCACACAAATTTCCTTGTTAACGCAAATAATTTACTCTGCTGAAGTTCTCATATGCTTTCATATTGATAGATGTGCTGTCAGCTCTTCTGTTAACCTTTTTTCAGTATTTCAGATACTTTCTTATTGATTGAAGATGGTAGAACAAGACTTTAATAGGCACAACACCAGTGCTAACGCAGAAGTAATGAGACATTTGTAGTTCTTCTTACTGTTTCTCTGTTTATACCAAGATTCACATTTGTCCTTTTGGATTTAGGATTGCTTTGAGGGTTCATGCCGTTCTATTAGACACAGTGTTTGATAAGTCATTTCCAGATTCACTGCTTCCCCATTTGTAAATGTCTGTGTCTGTCTGTACTAATGTACATATTACTGATTTATACCCGTTTTACTAAGCACTTTAGATTGTACTCTGTTAGGGTAACTGTAAAATAGTTATCTTCTGGCAGCATGCAGTACGGGCTTGGAGCGTAATGATCACACATTTTTGCCACCACCTTTATGTTGTAAATGTCCCCAATGTCCAAGCCAGAGTAGCTGCGTCTGTCACACCATCATAGCAAAGTTCCCCAAACCATGTGTTTATTGAGCTGTGCTATTCGGGTCACACCTGACTGATTTTGTGCACTACCTTTATCCCTCGATTTGAATTGGCTCTTTGACCTTTTTCTGTGGATTTCTGGGCTTTCTTTGTGTTAACCCACAGTGGAACTGGTCTGCAGTAATCCTGCCTTCTTCTGCCCACAAAGTTAACTACAGTTAGGTTGACTATTTTTTACAATTCCTGTGGTGTTCTTTAAGAACTTCATATTATCAAATGATTGTCTACCCTGAAAAAACCTCAGACCTTTAAAAAATGGTCTTTAACAGTATGAGATTATTTCTTCTAATACCTAATACTAATAGAACTAGCCAATATTTAATATATGCATCTGCACTAGCATGCTCTGAAGGAGTGAAGGGAGACATTGAGTAGTTATAGACTCTAATATTCTTTTTAGGACACGCTGCATAGTCAGAGTTTATTTACTGGGCACTGAACATTACTTAAATGATTTGGGCAGAGTTATCAGAAAAAGGTTAAATATTTTAGTGTTCTGTGTATTTCCTTTGGCTGCCATACGGAGTATTTATCAAGAAGGTTAATGTTTTGCTAGAGATCGTTAGATTATGCAATAGTTGTGCATTAAACAGAGTACATTTTGTAAAAACTACAATATATTGCAAATGACATCCTTTTTAAACATACTAATTTGCTTCAAATAACATGGTTTGTGTGGTTTTGGGGGTAGTTTTTTGTTTCTTCTGGCAGAGTTCCTTAATACCTTTGTTTAAAACAAACTCTTTCAGGGGGCATTTCTCTGGTCTTTTTATTTAACTTTTTGATCTTTCTGCTTATGGTGTTTAACAGCCACATCACCATCCACCATCAAAAGAAGAGTGGTAGAGCAGACTTTAGCTAATAGCAATGTTTTTACACTTCTGGTAGATATCAACTCAGTACAAGATGTGCCACTAGCTGGCAGCATTATATAAAATATCAATAAGCAGCTTTTTGAGGAATACTTGTGACTGCTTCCAAAAGTGCTGCCTTATACCAGTAAGACTTCAGGACAAAAGCCAGCTGCAGTAGCTGTAAATGGTGCATTGCAGAGTCCCAAGAGTTAACTCTGGAAATTGCCTCTGCACAATGTCATGTTCAAACTTGATACCTACACTTGTATTCTGTCTTTTTAAGAAAGATTTCTGAAGATGCATTTTCATTGTAGGATTGCTACTGTGAATGAAAATTCACACTGCAAATTACAATTGGTTTTCCCATTCCCAGAAAAATATGTCTTTTTTTTTTTTTTTTTTTTTTCTCCTCTCTCCTATTCATCCTGAGTGAGAGAACAGTTTCCATATGGAAACGCTGAATGAATTCTTCACAGAGACAGGATGCAATGCCAAATGCATTTCATTCAGCTTTAATTCTATGGATAAACAAAAGGCAGGGAAAAGAGGGCTAGAGTGAAGAAAAGCATCAGTCTGTTCATTTTAGACAACAGTATGCCATCTGTTAGAAAGATGGTGCATCCTGAGACCATCTCTGATCCTGAGATAGTCATTTAAAAGAACCGACAGATCCCAGGCAGAAGGTTCAGTGATGCCATTGTGGGACAGCATCACCTGGCTCTGGGAGCCACATGCCATGCTCATCCTTGCTGAAGAAAAATCTTTTCTGCAATAGACTGTCCAAAAAGCAAGGAAAATTCTGCAAGAATGAGCTTTTCAGAGTGTCAGTTTCCCCTACCTTCCTAGTGGGAGAATGCAGCTATGACTGAAATGCTTGTATAATTATATCCCTGCAGTAACCATTTAAAATGATATATACATTTAAATTAAGGGAAATGATAAAGGGCCAAAATATAAACCTCTTTGCTAATGGCCACTGGTCTAAGTAAGCTACAGTGTTTGTAAAGGAGAGTTTTAAGGAGTGAAATACAGCATGTTTGGGGATTTTCAGCTAGTATCTACCTCACGTTAACACAGAAACTAGATATTCTAAAGTGCTCAAGTAGTATAAAGTTGCAAATATACTATAAGCAATAGCAAAACATTTTCTTGTAAAGTGCATGTAGCATTAGTTAATAATATAACTTTTTCAAGAAACAAGATGTTCAATACATACTCGTTTTATTTCCTACTTGGCTGAGTGTACAATTACATGTTTTGGAACTAAAAAAGCAGCAGAGGGTGCTACAGTTACAGACCTACCCAGGCACATATTCCGAAGTTTTTGCTCCTGTAGGCAAGTAGATCCTGCAAAGATCTAAGCTTTCAGTTTGGAGCAGCTGTAAATATGATAGCTTTACATTCTGTTGCCTCTGTTTATAGAGGAAAACACATAATCTATGTGAAATCCAGAATAAGTAGCATTACATATTCAGTAGTTTTCTTGATTTTTGTTTTTTTTAATTATGTTTTATTGCTGGAAAATGTTGCACAGTTTCCTGAAAACAGTGTCTTGATATAGCTACTGTTACGAAACACCTACTCACCATCTTTAGAACAGTTTTCGTTTGTGCTGATTTTACTTTTAGAAATTGAAGTCTCTGCTACAAGTTTTATATAGGAGGTTTTTGTGCTTTTGTTTTTTTAATGTATTCCCCCCCCAAATGAGCACACTAAATTGCAAAACATTTTTGCCCCTTCATATAATATTTTTAATGAAGGGAAGGGAAGAATTTTTCTTAAATTCCAAGTCCACCTAAAAAAAAAAAAAAAGCTCCTTTTAGTTTTCACCTTTTTTTTTTCTTTTCAGATTGTATTAATTTAAAAATTCTGCTGGTAATTTGTAACTCCTTTTAAAAATTTATTTTTAAAAAGTTCTGCTTTAAACCAAAGAACCTTTCCTTCAAATAACTGGAAAGTGATGGGTGCATGAGGACGTGTTCGGAGAGCTGCTTGTTTCTTCAGAGCTCACTCTGTGTGACTCAAAGGTACCTGAGCTCCTCTATGGAGGGATATTGGCAGCTACTGATTGGTGGTGCCTGGAAGGACAGATGCCTTCAAGCTGCCTGGGGAAAAGCATGGGATGGCATCCTTTATGGTAGCAGAGGTGCTCCTGTATTTCGTGTGACATTACCTAGAGTCAACAAGGGAGCAGACTGTGTTTTTTGGTTGCTGCTGTGGAAGTTTCCTCCCATTTTTTAGAGGGAATGTCTTGTTTTCTGCAGTGAGAAGTGTACCAGCTTCAATATGCATCCTGCCTCTCTGTGCATCAGTGGGTGTTCTCACCTGAAGAAACTGCCACTCGTCGTCTTCTGAGCCTTCTCTCATTCCACCGGTGTGGCAGCTTGAAATTGTTTACCGTGTCAGAACCCCACACCCTCTTGAAAAAGTCCTCAACAAAAAATAAATTGACTGGAAGACCATTTGGATAGCAAGGATACATGTCGTTTTGAATGAAATATCATATTTGTGATACCTACAATTTACTATTCACTATGCAGCTTCCTTTTAAATGAAACATTTCGTGATGAGGGTTAAGAAAAAACAGCTGTTTCCTCCCTCCCCTCCCCCATTCAATTCACTTCACTGATTCAGTTTACAGCATCATCCCAAGCAGTCACATTGACATAACTGGCATAAAGCTTACGGAATGGAGCAGAAAATAAGTATATGGGGAGAAGCAGGTACCTTTTAAATTACTCTTGCTACCAGAGTTGTTTTTATGAAACTGTTCTCTGATGGAATGTCAGTGCTTTGTTTGTTTTAAGTACTGTCCTGCAACCACCTGCTTTTCCCCACTCACTAAAATCTTCTATTCATCAAGAGCCTATATGTGAAAAGAATAATCATAACTGTGATCAGGGATCTGTTTCCTCTAAAGTATTTTTTTTTCTGCTACATATTCCAACATAACCTGACCCTGTGCCTATACTTTCAAACATGGCAACAGCTCAGGGAAGTGGAAGGTGAAGAAGCCCAGCTGAGCTCTTCTCTGGACCCTTTTTCTTCCTTGGTCAGTTTGAAGTTTTTGTAATAAATACCTTCGCCTGTTCAGGATATTCCAATGAAAACCTTTTGATAAAAATATATGAATCTATTAGAGCAACTGCAGTTACTTTTCTGTGTTGCTGAGCAGTGTTTTGTACCTTGGCACTCTGATGAGCTGGGTTTTTGCATCAGATCTGCTGTCTTAACCTTTATAGAAATTGCTGGCATAAGCATGTTTCTAAGTGGACTACTTGTGCTAGTATGACTTTATGCACTCGTGTTGACCTTCCATAATCTGAAGCATTTTTGGAAGTATTCTGTGTATTCTAAATGGATTATCATGAGAAGTTGGACCTTTTGTTTAAAATAATTGAAAGAATTTGAAGATAGGTTGTAACACCTTAAATTAGATTGGTGGAAGGAAAAGACTGAATTATTTTAATTAATTAATGGGTTTTACATTAGATAACTTCTCTTAATCACCTTTTTAATAGAGATAGAGTAAGATAACAATGGTAAGCATCCCTTTAAGATGTACTATGCTATTGATTAAGCTTAGTCTTTTAATGCATTGTGGAGTTCTCTCTTAAAAGATTTCAAATTTGAGCATAACTGGAATAAATAGTTTCAAATGAGTTGCATTTAGCTTCGTGTGAACTAGGTTGTTGCAGTTTGGGTGGAACTTGCATGTTTCTTTGTAATTGTTTTCACCATTCCCTTTACTCGCCATGTTCTAGCTGTGCTTTCAGCATTGCTCTCCACAAAAGCCCAGACATGAGGTGCAAAGAATGCTCAAGAAATGCCATGCTTGGAGTATATCCTTGAGTAGCTAACTAACTTCTGTTTGCTACCGTGCCAAGTTGCTGATGAGATCGAATTTACATGTCAGATAAGGCATTTCTCTGTATTGTAATATGGTCCATGAGTGGCTGTACTGTGGAGGTAGCTGGGGCAGTCCCTGTTCTTCATTTTCTCCATACAAATGTTAGGCAAACTTGCAAGTTATTTTAGTTCTGTTTCAAGTCTTTTTAGAGATCTTTTTAAAAGTTGCATGGTATTTAATTTTAAAAACCATGTTCAAATGGGTGAACTTGTCGTCTTTTTAAAATGTTGGGGTGAAAGGTTTCAACTTAATTCACAGAATTGCATCGAACAAAAGTATTTTGAGTAAAATATTTCTGGAAGTGATAATTTGAAACCTTTGCTGAATAATATATCCATTTGAAATTTTTTTATCTGATGATAGTTCTGACTGAAAAATATGATGAAAATGAATCTACGTATCAGTGACCAGATGAAAATCCAATGTAGAGCTATTATTAATGTACTTAACTTGACAAATTAAATACTCTTATTGAGTCTCAGTACAGTTGAATAAAATTCTGTGTGTTTTAATAATTTTTCAAAATATTTTCAATAACATGGAAAAAAATAGTCAAGGCATTACTCCAGAAATTTAAAGAGCTAATTTTTGGTAAACCTGATGGATTAAGAGAGCCTCCTATACAAGTGGTTTGGTAAATGGAAAATGTATGAGGAACGTGTGTGCAACTGCATGTTTGTACTAATTACTGGAGGCGCAGTCCTGTGGTTTTAAATTGAGACCGCAGCCCACCTGCAAAAGACTTAAGTGACATACTTAGATGTAGAAATAGAAAATATCTCCTGATATCTAATGGTAGTCTTTTTTTACTAAAGCTTAAACTTTTATTGTCTTGCTCATTGGCAAAAATGAAATTTTCTTTCATAATAACTTTTTAGGTATTTGAAGTCATCACATGTCCTTGCCTATATATTATTTTCCATATGTTGAGCAAGCCAAATCTATAATTTCTTCTTAAGCTACACTTTTTGCTAGATTCTGACTTTTCTTTGGACTCTCTACGTTTGGTTTCCATCTTTCTTGAAGAGTGTTTGTCAAAACTGGAGACAATAGTCCAGTTGATACCTTCATAATGCTAAGTAAACCAGCTGATTTTGTATTTTACTGCCTGTAATGCAAATATTGTATTTTCCTTTCTTACAGAAGCAGGACTCTGATTCATGTTAAGCTTTTGACTTGCCGTAAGATCCTGGTCCTCTTCAGAAGGGATGTTATTGCTGATTGTGTATTTAAGTAGCAGATTATTCTTACCTAAGTGCAATACCTACTACTTGTCCCTGTTGAACTTTTTCCCCTGTTTCTAGACTTCTCCCAGTTCATTGCTTTTGTCCTTTGAAGTCTAACTTTCAACATACTGGATTTCCTAAATTGATATCTTGCTAATTTTATAAGCAAATTCCTTCCATCTAGATGATCAGTAAAAACACTGAACAGAACACAGTCTGCTGTAGGCATTTATGGAAAATCCACTTGATAAAATCACCTGCTTTTACAGTAAACAATTGAGAATTGTTCTCCAGAGTCTGTTTTCTTTGTCAGCTCTGTACCTGTCTTCACTAAATTTTTAGACTGTGTTTCTCAAGAAATTATCAAAAGACTTTCTAAAGTTTTGATATAAGACATCTACTGCTTCTGCCCTCTACACAAGCCTCTTTCTTATATTGTTGCTCTGGTTAATAGTTTTTTTTAATTAAGACATGTAATTTATTTTTTGTTGTTATACTTTATCATGGAATATGCAGGATATGCAACAAAGGAATGAAAAACGCGAATCTTTCTTGAGTTTTTAATTATGTGAAGATGAGGGAGAGAATGAATCGAATGAAATGTTACACTTGATTATAGAATACATTCTGTCTTCTGCACTGAAAGTTGCCTGATGATTTTCTGTCTTATAGCTTCATTCACTTCCTGAAAGCCATCGTTTTAATCATTTGTACTGCAGATGTATCGTATCTAAGGTTCTATGCACAGTTTTATCTGAAGGAGAGCTCCAGCTAGGCTGAGATGTGTACTGTTTTTGCGACATGTTTGGTAGTCTAGCAAAAATTAAAATAGGATTCTAATAGCCCTCTACTCTAATACCCTCTACCGCCCATGTCCCAGCATTCTGTAAATGTGATGGAATGTAAAGTAATGCAAGACGATTTTTTTTTTGCTGTTGTGGTTTGTTTACTTATTTGGTTTGTTGCTTGGGTGTTTGTTTTTTTTAGGGGGGAAGACTAGGAGGGGGATTTTTTGGTACTTTGGAAGTACTCAAATGTGTTTGTCCTTCTTGCACCAGAGAAAGGGAAATCTGCAGGTCATATGCAGAATTAAAACTGAATTTGAGCATGTTAAGACTAAATTTGAGCCTCTTATACACTAGTGCTGGCTCAATGTGCGTTTCACTATCTAGATTTTTTTCCAATTTAATTTTTAGGTTTCCCTTTAAATTTGGGCCAGTTCCAATATTTTAAGTCAGTGTTTTGAATATGTGCTTTATATCAGCTCAGAAAAGGGTACATATTGCACTATACTCGCCAAAGCAGTTTTTTGGTATTAACTAATCTAAAATATCACATCTCTGAAATAAATATTAGATCCATTTTATGGGTAGGAAGTGTCACAAGCCTCTAGATTTGTTGCAGAGCTGTTAACGGGGTAGAAATGGGAGACAGACCCAAGACAACTTCCAGTGGTGATGGCATGCTGAAGGCCACGAACAGACCTGACTTCTCACCTCTCCCACGTGTAGGTTCCTCGTAGGCCCTTTGTTAAATTGTGCCATACTACATTTTCAGGAGTACTTGCTCATTTTAAATGCTGCCCATTTGGGTTATCTAAAGCGAAGGACTTGGACATTGATGAACTGTACTTTAGATGCCCTGACAATAAAATTTAATTTTCCTTCAGGTAAGGAGGCATTTCTACACACATAGTGGTATGGGCTGGAATTCGCCACAGGCGGCACTCCAACATTTGTATGTTGTTAACTCTCCCTCTCTTTGGAGGTTCTCCTCCCCTTCTGCTCTGCCCCAGTGAGGCCGCATCTGCAGTACTGTGTCCAGTTCTGGGCTCCTCAGTTTAAGAAGGACAAGGAATTACTGGAGGGAGTCCAGCATTGGGCTACGAAGATGATGCAGGGCCCGCAGGACCTTTCTTATGAGGAGAGACCAATAGAGCTGGGTCTGTTCAGCCTGGAGAAGAGAAGGCTGAGAGGGGATCTCATCAATGCTTATAAATATCTCAAGGGTGGGTGTCAAGAGGATGGGACCAGACTCCGTTCAGCGGTGCCCAGTGATAGGATGAGGGGCAATGGGCACAGACTGAACCACCCGCAGGTCCATCTGAATATGAGGAGAAACTTCTTTACTTTGAGGGTGCCAGAGCCCTGGAACAGGCTGCCCAGGGAGGAGTCTCCTTCTCTGGAGTCACTCAAAACCTGCCTGGACACATTCCTGTGTGATCTGCTCTGGCGACAAGATGATCTCCAGAGATCCCTTCCAACACCAACCATTCTGTGATTCGTGACTCAGTGATTCTGTTCCTAACCTGATGCATTCACAGTCTTAAATCCTTTCCTTTATTAAGATGCTTCAACCATGTCTGTCAAAAAAGCATGGAAGGAATCACTTCTTTTTTTTTTTTTTTTTTTTTAATTAAAAAAAAACCTCATGTGGCAACTGCAGATTTTTATGTAGCATTTATTTGTTTTCAGACACAAGTCTAGAGGTTATAACATGTCTTCATAATAAAACATAATATAGCCAAGCAGCTCATATACTGGGTCCTTATGCTGGCTGTATTTTGGTACTCATTTCGAAATTGTGGCAATTTGAGGCAATTTGTAGTTGTATTTATTGTTTAATTGGACAACCCCAAAGTAGAAAATATTATTTCCTTTTGTTTGTGTGGTTAAAGACTCTGCTAAAAATGAGCTTAGCCAGCCAAACAGAGGGTTTTTTTTATTACTACTAAGAATTAATTTGATAATTTTGTCCACAACCATAATCTGCTTTAAAATCATGCATTATATTTTCTGTTCAAAACTAACAAATATAAATTCCTTATGAGGAAGGGGTGTTCAGCTGAATATCTCTCGTGGGGAGAGGCTTAGTTACTGACAGGTGGATCTGAGTCATTTCTAACATTATTTCCTAGGTTAAAGTAAGAGAGGAAGATGTTTTAGTCATAGATTGTCTCAGAAAGTATTTTTATGTGGGTAGTTTTTGGTCGTTTGGTTTTGATTGAACTAGTGCAGTTATTTAGTAAGCAGCAGTGAACTGTTGGTATTTATGAACTGTAACGTTTCTCTCTTTGATAGCTGACATTAGTAAGCATTGCTTTCAAACGTAGAGCTGTGAGAAAGTGCCAAAATAAAAAAAAAATCAACTATTTATATCAAATATTGGGGAAAGGGGAGAGTTTAATAGCAAGGACTGATTCTGTTGCATGAGCCTTTAGTTTAATTATGATCTTTGAAAAAGGTTGAAAATCCATGGGTCTAAGGTATGAGCTGAAGCTTGTGATGAATGTGTTTTTTGGTTGGTTGCTTGGTGTTTTGGTTTGGTTTTTTTTGTGGTAGGACATTTGTCACTTTCTCGATCTGTATTTAGATTTGGTAAAACACAGTTTATATTGTTTTTTATAAAGAAACTCTGAGGTATAGCTGCCAAGTTAGAGGACTTATGCATGTTTAGGAACAAATGCACGCAGCAATTTAATTTTCTTTTGTTGTATGTAGGTACACTTTAGGAATTTTCGAGACCTCTTTCATGAAGAAGCAGAATTTTTGCTTAGTCTAAAAGTTGGGCATTAAAATGAAAACAGGTTTGTAAGCCTTGACTTAAAAGTAATTATGTTTAAACGGTAGTGATAGCAAAAGGCAACATTCTCCAATGGTTTGAAGCTGTCTTTTGAAGTTGCATAGCTACACAAAACCAGTAGAACCAACAAAGTGCCTAAAGATAAACAGGGATAGAATAGTCATACAGGTTTGGCATTTAAAAGTAAAGATCCTACACTGGTTTCTAAAGGGACAATAAAATATGCTGAATTTGAATTTATCATAATTTTAAGAAAAAAAAACCAAAACAGGTATACACTAGGGTCATATGAATCAAGGGAGAGATGGACAACTCTTGGAAGCTCTCCAGTTAATACCTGCTGTTTGCTCAGATAAACTCAGCACCTGAGAAAAAGAAGTATTTATCATTCCCATTTCCATTACATTTTCCAGTTCCAGAATTAGAAACACACTATCATATCTAGCACTGAAAAAAATTTATAGTACTGATATTAAATGCATATTCAAGATTAACTAGTTAGCGGAGACTGTTCATTGCAGTCTTTGTTCTGATAAATACTTTACTACGTAAATGTTTGCATAATGTAGCAGCCAGTTGCATGTCTCCTGAGTTAACCTCCAGAAGTTATAATACCTCACACTTCCTTTTGGCAGGCAAAAGTAATTATGATAACAATCAACATATATAATACAGAATTCCAAATAGTTTTGTTGACAGTACATTCAGCGCAACAATATAGATAATTTCAGACAAAACTAGATAATCTAAGTGCTTTAAATCTGTTGTGATTCTCATTACTTCAAATATGTATTTCCTTATAATTACTATAGCATTTTCTTTTGAGGATTCTGCTTATGTACTCTTCTGAAAATTATATGGTAAATATTTGGTATTAAAGCACACAACCACACCTTTTATTGTTCATTAGAATTAGTGACAACCTAACAGAAGGGCAAGATGTTATACCAGAAAATCCTGTAAGGCTGATCACGAATCAGACTGAACTGCTAATGAGCGAGAACAATTAGTGAAAATTCTGTGTTTTAATATATTAATTGTTTCTTTGCATTTTTTTTTTTTAGAATAACCAGAATTGTCTAGGTTTGGCATTTAAAGAGCTCTGTAAAACTGTTGTAATCGTTGAGTGTGAACTGTCAAAAAGAAATTGGCAGAATTGTGGAAATGATGAATCCAATTATATTCTTTAAGATTCTTTTACAAATATGAGCATTTAAATGTAGGGATTTGATTTGTAATTGCAAAATGTTTCTTATTCCAAAATGGGAAATATGCACATACTGCTCAGGGGAGATTATCCTGTGATTTTAAAATAAATTAGTCTAATTGACATGGGCTTTTTAATGTGTGTGTATGTATATATAGGTATATATAATTATTAGATATATATATATAATTATCCATGTATATTCACATTATATGTAAGAAGAAATCCTGGATTTTGAATAGGGTTTTTTTAATAAGATATTGTCAAAGTTTTATTTTACCTGACAGTTTACTTTGACCCTGCCTGAAACAGGATCTTATTGGTGACATAAATATTGTAAGATGATGAAACTAGGACTGCAATGTGCCATCTTTTCTCAAATGTTTGAAAGCATTGTCAGCTTTTGAATTGCTGTCATATTTTTTCAATTGTTTTTAGTACAAGTCAAATTTGACTTGCCTTAGTAATATAAAGAATCTCATTGTCTTCGGCAGGCCTTGTCAAATGAATAAGAAACATTGTCTTCTCTCTAAAATTGATTAAAAAAAAAAACGAAAAATTATTTTAATTTAAATGAGGTGAGAATCTGATAACTATTGAAATGTTTTCAGTGCTGAATAATAAGGAGCATGATAATTGAAACTTGGCATAGAAATGAGTAGCAAATTTTACTCTTCCTCCTCTTTTTAAATTGGGAATTTGAATGTTGGATACCATAGAAATAGACAATGAAACAGATTTAATACTTGATATTCCAAAAGTACCATTCCAAAAAAGAATACTTAAGTAATACAGGTAACGCTTAATATATGTTACTGCTTTCTTATTCATATATTTAATATTTTGTAGATATATTAATTTTTAGATTTTTGTATATTTCATACATATATATTTAGCAATTTGAAGGACAGTGGCAGATACTGCTACAATTTTTTGATCTTTAAATAATTTTGTTCTACCATAAGACTTCATAGCCTAAATGTGGGGAAAGAATCCATATTGCTTTCTGATGCTAAGAGCAGATGATCAGAGGAGAGAATGGGACAAACAGCAAGCCTCGTCTTCTGACTGCTCAGGTGAAATATGTCTTTCATTTTTTTAACATCTTCTCTGTGTAGACTGCTGCAATGTTTTCATTTACTTTATTTGTCTAATCATAAAGAAGCTGAGCTAGTCTGAAAGTTGCAGTCCTGCTAACAACCTGTGGAGGAAACAGTATTCCAGATGATGGGATTTTTGATGTTTATTTTTTATGTCAAAAAACTCTACAGAAGTATGCTTTAGCTTTGAGTCCTCGGCTCTACAACCTGCACCATTATTTTAGGGTTGCCTTTGTAAATGGGGATTTCACGGTCCATGCGGTTGCTTGTTCAGAGAGCACATTCTCATCCTCTGTCTGCCAGGGGTTCTCTGATGGTGGGCTAGGTGGTTGTTTTTCTGAAACCCTAGGGTCTGCTCTGCAGAAGCAAATCACAGCTGAAACAGTGGTTTCAACAGCTGAGGCATAAATGTCAAATACTCGAAAAAATGAGGTTCTAGGTGCTTGGGACTCTCAAGAGTTTGCAGATGTTTTTCTTCTTTCTGTGCCTCAGGGCTTCATCTAAAGAAAGTCTCTTTCTGACTCGTGTCTGTCCCCAGGGACAGCCTCCCGTGCTGTGAGGGACACAGTCAACAAGGACTGTGGGGCTGAGGAATGGTTATGGTTCTGTTCGGGGTAACTGGTGGGACATCGTTCAGAGGGAGTGAGATGCTGAGAAGCAGGCAATGAGTTCTGGTCGCCTGCATAACTGCTTTGAAGCCAAAGTCTAGAGAAGCCTGCTCTATTGAAAGGTAAATTCAGAAGGTAAGAAATGGGGCTGTATTTAACTGAAGTGTAGATATTTATAATTTTATCATTATATGAACACTGGCCTTTAGTTCTGTGAACTATAGGGAAGCAGTGCTCCTCTGTGAAGTATGGTATGTGGCAATAGTTATATGTTGCTTCCTAAGCCAGGCATGCAAGACAGCTGTGCTTGGGGTGTAGTGGCATTTCCTAATCAATTTTGTCATTTACTAAATCACGTATTTTATTTTATAACCTTGATCTTAGTTTAACAGAAATGCTTGTTGTAATTTTGTATACAAATTTGTGCTATAACATTTTTATGCATAGACTTCAGATCACAAACCCAACGGTCCTTCATGTCACCATGTAGCACTTGCTGAGATAACTGGCATGCTTTTGCAGAAAACATACCCAGAAACAATTGTATTTTTGAAAGTACTCTCTATCTTCATATGTATGGCTAACCCTTACACTCTGAATCATCCCATGATTCATAATGCTATTATGTTTTAAAACATATATTTATGTTTTGATAGGCATTACTAGTGTATGGTAATATAGAAGTTGGTGGTGCATTTCAGTATCCCTGTGAATCCAAAGAATAACTGAAATCAAGATTCTCTTGTTTGAGGAAGCATCTAGTTTTTGTACCTTTTGTTACAAAGTTACAAAAAACCCCTATTGTTTAAAAAAAATGTGTTGCTCTTCTAACTTCTGACTGATTCATGTAATAATCAAATTCTGAAAAGAAGCAAAATGTAGTGTTGCTATCTGGTTTCCTCAAGATCTACCTAACCTCAAAACATGCATAGGTTGTGTATTGCATTTCAGAAAATAAACGTATGTACAACCTATGCCATCTCTATAAGAGGCATGAAATACAAATATTTAAACCCCCACCTTGTTAGCACACTGCACAGGTGTTGCTGAGCCTGTAAGCATTTTCTGATTTATTGTATCTAGTCTAAATGTCATCAGTTTAACAAACTTTGTTTGTTGTTGTGAATAGTCTTACAAAGACTGCTTCTCTTGTGATCAAGCTTAGACTTTATTCTTAAACAAAGCCTTAAATTACTAAGCTCTTGATCAAGAAATGTTCTTCATTTGCAATAGTTATGTAATGAATTCTAGGAACTGGTGAACAAGGAATTTTAAAGAAGTATTGAATGATTACTTTAGAAGTCATTACTGTACTTGTAGCTACTTTTAAAGTTACTTTATTCAGTTTTCTGAAACAAAGGCATTGACCTCATTGTGAAACTGAACCTGAAAGCCAAATATTGATTTTTTTTTTCTTCTGTACATTGATTGTATATTGAACATAGAATCAAGCTAATTATTATATAAACAGATCTTCTACAGGTTCACGATTATAAACCTTTTTTGAAACTGTGTCTGTAGATAATAGCATAGACAAAATATACACCAATCTAAAGTTTAGCAAGTGCAGTTTGAATGACTTGCAGAAAGTACGAGTCTATTTTACAATGTATATGCCAGGGTCTTAAACTCACCACTGGGCCAAGCTGAAGAGGTAACGTCTGATTGTGATATTACTGCAAGACAAATGGTAGCATGCTACTCTGCTTGAAAACATAATGGCTTTATACTATAACCTTTAACCCTGAAATGATGCTTGAGTGGACCTTAACTCCTAAGTGAACATGCCTGAGTAAATAAAACTGTGGTTTCACATAACAGAGAGATACATTTTTTAGATCCTTTGCTGATTATATTGTGTGAAGGTCAATCTTCTGCCCCATTTCTGAAAGTCGGGTCAGAATAAAGATTTTAGGGTCACTTCTTCAAGTATCTAAGCCATTACAATGCACTAATAGGCCCTGATAGCTCATTTTATAAGTTCTTAGCATTAAGCTGGACATTGTTTGGACTCATTTCAAATCCTGTATGTACCCTGCAGGGTTAATTAACATCTTTTTAAGTGGATGTTTTTTAGCTATTTTGAATTAAAGTGCTTTAGTTTGTCACTATTTACTATCATTTACCATGTGTAAAGACATAGAAAATTTGTATTCACTTAAGATCTGTACATTGTTTTGAAATTGTACTGTTAAATTTATTTTTTTCGGATTTAAGCGCATCAAGAATGTAATGTCAGACATGCAGTGGTAGACACAGCTGAATACCAGTACAAAGTGTCTCGGAGTGGAAAATTTTAGTTATCTGTTCAAACTATATTTTGCACAGTGGCATTTCAGATTGTTGTGTCTTGCTCTGTGTAAAGTGCCTGTGTTACTTATGTCACTGCTATGAGTCTTGTTTAAAGGATGCTAATATCAATTAATTAACAATTTAATTAGAATTGTAAAGCAAACATGTAATTAGGCAGTACATCTCAGTTTTCCACTGAGTCGAACAGAAATATGTCAAAATGGACATAATGAATTCAAATTGAAGTAACTGTTTTTGGAGAACATTTGAGCACAACAGATTTGAAAATAGTATGTATAAAAGACAAAAGACTGAGACAGGAAAAGCACAAATTGTCACTGCAAATGAGAAGTACATTGATCTCAAAACTAGAATGAACATACATCCCCCCATATTGGATGCTTTAGAGGAAAATGTGTTTTTAGTAGATGGAAGTACACTAAAACAAGCAGTATATTTTCAAAGAGGATAAATGGGATTAACATTTGAAATTGTAAAACTAATATTGCCCTCAAGAGCTTGCTGCGAATTTAACATGTATTCGTTTCGGAAAATATCTTTTGTAGCAGATCTTCAAGAGCAGTTAGCAATTGTTTGGAAACAATACTGACATCATCTCTCCCAACTTTGTGGCCGGACTAATATAAAACCTCAATTGTCCTTCTAGCAGTAGATCTCTGGTATGTGGGGATTTGGGATGCAGGTTGAATTTGTACTGCTCATCAGCAGGTAAGTTAATTTATGTAAACCATGTATCACTTTCTTCCTTTATACCACCATTTCTTCTGCCTGCAATCACTTGTCACACTGTTTTTGCTGCACTTTTTGTCTGCTTCGCTGTTCCACTTTCATTCTTTCCATCTAAAAAGAATCCTGACTTGACTCCAGAGAATTTCTTAGCAGAGCAAGAGCCATGTTCAGCGACAGGGCACTATAACAATCCAGAAAGCAAGTACTCACTGTTTTATGTATCTATGGCGACTTTGTTTCAGAACTTATACTCTGTATAGGTAAATCTAAAGATTCAACACTGCAGTAGTGGATGGCTAGAAGGCTCCATGTCAAACTTTTGGACATCCAGGAACAGTCAGTAATTTCACGGAGTCTTACCATTATTAGAGAAAACACCAGTAAAGGAATTTTTTTTTTCCTAAATGCTACACCTTTAACCGGTCCGTATTAATTTTAATTAACATGACATCCATGACCTTTAAAAAAACCCAACCCAAACACAACTATTTTAATGTACATACAGCATTGTTCAATCTTTTTCTTTTTTAACATGCTAGAAGGTGCAAGTAGTATGTATGTAACCTAGGGGATTTTATTCCAGATCTTCATCTTTCATTGTCCCATTGCCTCTACTCTCCCATAGTCTACTTACTGTTCCACAGCTGTTCTTATTCTATCTCCCCTTACGCACCCTCGTTGCAGGAGTCATGGCCAAGACTTGGGAAATGTATCAGGTCTGTAGTGAAGGAGAAAGTGGTAACAGTGATCTCCATAGAAGCCTATCCATAAAGGTGCAAATACATAATTAGAATAAGAGATTTGCTTTCTTTTATCTTTTTTTTTTTTAAAGGAGAGTGGATTAATGCAAGTGAGGACTATACATGTGGAAGTCTGTGTTTTGTCTTGGCATGGTTTTAGTATTTGTTAGATAAGCACATTCTAAACCAAAACAGGAAGGCAACCTCCAGAACATATTAGAGCTTCTGTACTCAATTAACTTCAGCTTTGAGATAACTGACTTCTGATCTGTTGAGAAGCATGTCTAAGTTAAGGTGCTTGTAGATGGTAAGCTAGACACTTAACTGGTATTGTTGCACCATAGGCTATGCTGAACTAGCAGCTTGCTGCTGCTGCTTTAAGCAGGTAGTCCTGTTGTATCTTGGGTTGCTCCCAGTGCTCGATCATCTACTTCCATTGCTATGCCTTATTTTGGCTCTAAAGCTTTTTATTCCAGTCAGTTGGATCAGTTGATTGATCTAACAGAAAAACTAGCCCGCCCTGGGAATGATTGTTGTGTTTGAGTATTTTTTCAGATTAACAAACCTATCTCACACTCCATGTACCGTCATTATCACTAGATACGACAGAATAAAGTTGCTGTTTATGTCACAGTATGTTCTGGATTGGAAGGGACCTCAAAAGATCATCTAGTCCAATCCCCCTGCTGGAGCAGGAACGCCTAAGTGAGGTTGCACAGGAACATGTCCAGGTGGGTCTTGAATGTCTCCAGAGAAGGAGACTCCACAACCCCCCTGGGCAGCCTGTTCCAGTGCTCTGTCACCCTTACTGAGAAGAAGTTTTTTCTCAAATTTAAGTGGAACCTCTTGTGTTCCAGCTTGATCCCATTGCCCCTTGTCCTATCATTGTTTGCCAACGAGAAGAGCCTGGCTCCATCCTCATGGCACTCACCTTTTATATATTTATAAACATTAATAAGGTCACCCCTCAGTCTCCTCTTCTCCAAACTAAAGAGACCCAGCTCCCTCAGCCTTTCCTCATAAGGGAGGTGCTCCACTCCCTTAATCATCTTGGTTGCCCTACGCTGGACCCTCTCCAGCAGTTCCTTGTCCTTCTTGAACTGAGGGGCCCAGAACTGGACACAATATTCCAGATGGGGTCTCACCAGGGCAGAGTAGAGGGGAAGGAGGACCTCTCTTGATCTACTAACCACTCCCCTTCTAATACATCCCAGGATGCCATTGGCCTTCCTGGCCACAAGGGCACAGTGCTGGCTCATGGTCATCCTGTTGTCCACCAGGATCCTCAGGTCCCTTTCCCCTACACTGCTCTCTAATATGTAATTTCCCAATCGATACTGGAACCTGGGGTTGTTCCTGCCCAGATGCAGGACTCTACACTTTTCCTTGTTAAATTTCATTAGGTTATTCCCCGCCCAACTCTCCAGCCTGTCCAGGTCTCGCTGGATGGCAGCACAGCCTTCTGGCGTGTCAGCCACTCCTCCCAGCTTAGTGTCATCAGCAAACTTGCTGATAGTACACTCTATTCCCTCGTCTAAGTCGTTAATGAATATATTGAATAATACTGGCCCCAGTACTGACCCCTGAGGTACTCCACTAGATACTGGTCTCCAACTAGACTCCGCACCATTGACTACCACTCTCTGACTTCTCTCCTTAAGCCAGTTTGTAACCCACCTCACTACTCTATTGTCTAGACCACACCTCTGCAACTTAGCAACTAGGATGCTGTGGGAGACTGTGTCAAAGGCTTGTCCAGAAGAGGAACTGCTTATTTCAGTTGTTGAATTGGTTAGACTGAAGTAGGTGTAGTCTGAAAGCACACCTGTAATAGATGTTTGTTCTGCAACAAAGTTTGCCGATTTACTTTCAGCTGGATTCTGCCTCAGTTAACAAGATGAAAACATAAAACAACTTTTATATCTTGTTAGAAACAAGCTATTAGAGCTCTTTTAACTTTTGGGGTTTAACAGTGTATGAAAGGGCAGTAAAACATTATTTTGTTTTGTCATTATGAGAGGCAAATGTAGCTGTGAGTAAATACATGCAGCAAGTTTGTGCAGTAAGAATAAAATTATATTTTTATATGGTCATTTTGCTTAGTAAGACTGCAGTTTAATTTTTTCCAAAGCAATAAAATTAATAGGTCAAGAGTGGAACAGCTCACTTCCTGAAAAGACTGAGATCAGAGCATGGAGGCCACTACAAGTCTTTTATTGTTCTCTGTACTCTCCATCTTAATATTCAAGGAACAAGAGCTAAGAAAATATTATGTACGCATGTTCAGCATTTTTCAAAATGAGAATCTTGGCTATTGCAGTTTTAGGGCACAATGAACACTGATTGCCTAAAAATTTATTTTAATAATTCAACCTTTTAGCTTGAGGTTTAGAGCAAAGTGTTTTGAAACCATTACTTTCCTTTTCATTTGTTGTATAACCTAAAATGGATAAACTAATTTATGCTTTTGGGGGATGTAGATTAAGGTATACTTTGTGTCTGGGATGAGGTATGGGACAATGAGTTTAAATCTCTAATTATTTGAAATTATCATACTTATAAATCCCTGAAAGTATGTCTCTCAAATACTGAAAAAAATAATTCTGGCCACTGCTACTCTATCAAATGCTTCATAGACACCTTCAAAAAAAAAATCACCCTCTTTACATGTAAACTCTGTCTTTTAGCATGACCATGCAATGAACATTCAAGAAAGAGCAGTTTATAACTGATTAGACATTTGTCGTCTTTCCCTCCTGCTTTCTCCCACAGAATCATAGTTTGGAAAACACGGAGCTGTGGACTCCTGACATTTCTGTATTTCATTGCTCTCAATTTCTCCATCATTTTTATACTCGTGTTTATTAATTTCCATCCCTGCTCTTCTCAGACTTCCACTGTCTCTCCCTCCTGGTCTTAACAGTGGACACAGGGCTTGAGGTGCATTGCCCCGGTAATTACTTTGGTGTTAGGAAGCCTTCTCATTATACCGAAGGCTCAATGTTTGCATCCGTTCTTCAAGTGCTGTAGGTAGTCATTATCCTGTATGTTTCAATTTATAGAATTCATTGTGCTCAGATTAACTTTAATTCTTCCCACTTCTTCTCTCCTCCCCACCCGCTCTTCACCACCCAAATGGGGCTCAGAGGGTCTCCACTTCTCTCAGGTGTGAGAGCCCTGCCATTGTTCTCTTTGTTGGCTTTGAACAAAGGTGTCAGAGAATTGCAAACTTGTGAGTCATCTAGTAATGTTTGTTTGTTAGGTTTCAGGAGAAGCTGTTTATTTTAGTAGGCAATTTTCATGTGTGACGGTTAAATGTTGAGAAGGCAGCCCCTCATCAGTGGACAAACAATTCCTAAGAATTTAGCTAATGGCCCCCCTTCAGTGCAGAGAATAGATGGCAACAATTCTACTTCCAAACTGAACCAAGAACTACTTGTTTGGCTGCTAGGTGTTAATGCAAATTTGTTCTTCAGCTCATTCAACCCTAGGGCTCCCATCCTTTGATTTAATTAAATGTAATTGGTTACATTGCTCCTCCCAGGCCCCTGAGGTGTTTTTGTTTATTGCTCACTCTTCGCAATAATGCTTCAATTCAAGGCACAAAATGCTCGATAAATAAGAGCTCTTTATCCTGTGTTGGATTTGCAGGGAGATTATTCCTCTCAAATAGTTTGGTTTTACTGCTAAAAGTGAATGACTAGTGAAATAAACTCATTGGGTGGCAAACCTAGCATATCCAGAAGCAAGGAAATAAGAAGGGTAAATTAGATGAGATTAGAACAAGAAATTAAGCTGTAATGTTAAATTAGTAAGAGATTGCAACTGGTGTTGTAAGAGCCATTGACACTTTTAAATTAGACGTCAATTACTAGGATTGCTATTGGTGGACTAATGTATTTTGAGGGTTACTTTTTCAAAGTTTATTATTAAATTGCTTGTGTATTTTTGTTAATGAAAGGTAATGTTTTAAATAACAAATACAACAGGTAGCAAAAATTTACCATAGGAAAATATTTAACAAGGTCTTCTGACTGCCAGTAACATAATATTTGGTCTACATAATTATATTATTCCCTTTTGGTTAAAAAATTACAGTATTTAAATACTTTCTTTAAAGGGGAGGTTTTATTCTATTTAGAACTAACATATTGTCTGTGTGCAAGTGTGTATGCATGTCGAGGGTTAAGATTGCGGGGTGACAATAAAACCCTGGCAGATGTATTGTTAACCCCCTCTCCCCCCCCCACTTCCCCCTTTTTGCCCCTCCCTCTCCCCCCTTCCACTCAGGAGAGGCGATTGGGAGGAAAAAAAGAAGGACAGAGAGAAGAGAGTTGGAAAAATTAAAGATGTTTTACTAATGCTACTAGTAAGAATAGAGAAAATAATACAAAATATACAAAACCAATCTTGAAAGTCTCAGCAACTGCAGAGCCGGCACCCAAAGTCCTGGATTAGACTCCACAGCCAACCAGAGCTGGATTCAGTCTCTCACTAGGCCTCAGTTCACAGGGACGACTAGCAAGGTCCTCTCCTAATGTCGGCCATAGGGAAAAGGGAAAGAAGGGACGAGATCCTCGTGATCTCCCATTTTATATGAAGTATTCACGTGAATGGAATGTTATACACAGTTGGTCAGTCGTTTCTCGTCGCCCCTCTCGCGAGATGTCCATCCGTGCTTATCAATAAGTTTGCATTCCATTGCTAGATTTTACCAAAACATGTGTCTGGTTCTCCAGGAAAATGCAGTTAATATGAAGGCTTTAGCTGACAGGCAAAATTCACTGAAAGAGAAACTTGTTTTTAACAAAACCAGGACAATGCAGTATATGTCATTGTTTAGAGATGGCAAATAGCCTTAGCAATATTTATAGCGGAAGTCCCTTTGCTGCTGTCCTAAAGATAACTTTGAGAACTTTAAATTTATCAGTGCCTTTCTTTCAGCATTTAAGCACTCTTGGATCCAAGTAGTCTTTTTTCCTTCCCACAGTGCTCAGAGAAAAGGCACCTTATCATGCCTAGTGCTGCTGCTTTATTTGGGCTTTGCTTTCTTGAGAACAGATGTGTGGGATGTGGCTTATTAACGCACCTGGCTCTGTAGGCATTAGTATCACAGGCTGGTGGAAAAGAATGAAACTCCGTAAAAGTTTGAGTTTGATTTCACAAGCATTTTAAGCCCATTTAAATTGGCTTTGCAGCTGAAGGTGAAGACCGCCCTTTCTATCCTTCTCCTGAGACTCTCATTTCCATGCAGCCCATCACCAGGCTCAGGCAGTAAAAGATTATGAACAGCAAGCAAAGAGGCAGGACTAAACACTTTGAGCAGCACCGCTGATATAGGCTCACATCCTCCTTTTTTGGCTGAGTCTTTCATGCTCTTACTCCTGTCTTATCCCACGATGAGGTTTCTCTGGGAGCTTCTTGTGGAGAGCCAGTAGAAGCTGGATGGTGAACATGCCATGCAGTGTTATAAGTAGAATTGTTTTTCTGGTGGCACTGGGCCTTTCAGTGATACTCATACAGAGCTGTCCTTTTTTTAGTGGTACATTAAGTTTCCTATGTGCAAAGTTATTTTGTTCTTGAGCATGGTATGTGTTGGTATGTCTAAACTATCAGGTTGTGACTGGAACTTCCATTGAGACAAAATAGAGAGCAGATTGTTAACAGTTACTAAGTCAAACTAATTTCCTTCCCTTTCACTAGCAGGGCTGCAATACATAAGGGTCAGGTGAATTCATGGCAATGAAACAATGAACCTGGATGCGAACAGATTGGAAGGAGAATTCCGCTATTGAAGGCTTGGGAAAATGAATGTGAAACATTTAGCAAACCAACCAAAGGGCTAACCCATAACATAGCATTTCAGTTATTAATTTCATAATTGGGCTGACTGCGAAATAATATTTGGTTTTAGAATAGTTGTCCCAAATCACAGCAAACAGGCACTGCTGGAATTGTAAGGCTGCCGTGAGTTTACAGCTTTTCTGAAACAACTGGAAAAAACAGAGATGCTGAGTCACAAATGTGTTCTAGCCATAGTTAGATGATGGCACTCACCTTTGTGACAGAGGATCAGCTCTGGACTTAACTCTAAATGGACATTTGTGAAAAAATGAAATAAATCCTGTGAAACAATAGAATCTGTTTCACTGCTTTGTCAGTCAAGCCTGTTATTAGTGGGTATTTTCCGTGGATTTGAAAATATTTACGTAATTTCTTATTTAAATATCACCAGGTCATTTTAAAATATGTTGTTTCTCATTGTCCATATAGTTTGTATCCACTTAAGTAGAAAAAATAAGTTTCATACTCAAAAGGCTCTATTTAAAGTTATCACAATGTAATAAGATGCTTCTTGTATATTATGTAAGACCTGCTTTCACTAGGAGAAGTGTATTTTTATTAATAAAATCATATAGAAAAAAATCATTATGTGAATTGAAGGCCCTATTCAGAAAAGGTCTTCAAATTTCTATGTGGAGTCAAAACACTTTCAGAACTATGAAATGGAACATAAGTAATATTCCTATTCCTGAGCCGTTATAGACAGAAATAAAATTCTTAGAAATGTAACTCTACTTATAACCCACAGCCAAATAATGGCATTCATTCAGCAAAGAAAAAGAATGAATTTCTATTCAAGTCATGGCTAACAGCACCCTAAAGCCTGGTACTAGAGCATTGTAAAATGGCATGAACCTACCAAAAAGAAAAATTGGTAGTTTTTTTTCTCTTCAGAATTTCTAGTAAGTATATCTTCACTAAAAAGAAAACATTCTTTATTACAACAGTCAAAAACATAGATGAAATTTATGCTTTTTCTTGCTTTATTGTCTGTCCCACATATGAAACAAATAGAACATTTAACATGAATTGTTGTAACTTCAGAATATTAGGATTTTTTTTTTTAAATTCAAGTCAGAAACTTGGATGTAGATCCTCAGAGAATAGTTGACATCATCAAAAAATGAAGCAAGATACTTATCTGTCATCATGAGTTTTGGGTTCAATGCTTTTTGCTGGAGTCCAATTAATATGTGCAAATAAGTAAACCATATGAAGGCTGCATCAACAGGCACGACAAGTATGTTCTTCTCACTTTCCAAGTTTTAACACCTTTATTTTAAATGTCTACTACCATGGGTGTGTTCCAGCTTCAGCGTGGCTTACCTAGGCACCATCATCACTCTAGGGGTTTATCTCCTCTGCTGTTCTTCCAGGGAAGTGTCCAGCAACATCATCTTCCACGTGTCTCCATTTCTCCTCCTGCAGTGGCTGCCATTCTTTCTCAAAAGATGTCTGAGCAGAAGTGCTGTGTGTTCCTTTCACTAGTTGAGGTGTTTTTGGGGAATGGGTCTCTCCCACCGGTTTCAGAGGCTGCTCTGACTGTTTGACGTGGGATGGTTCATGGCCTTGTCCGACACGAGTCCTTCTTAGAGTCCCCTGTTACCAGACCCTGCCCTTTATGCCCAGTACGTGGCATACTCCAATATGGTAAGCACAGTGGGTTTTCCAGCACTTCCATGGAAATGGATTCTGAAGGATATTATCTAGGGGGGAGATGAAAGCAGAGGTTTTTTAAGATCACTGTGTATCATCTATCTATTTTGGTGGTAGTTGCATCACAGAATTATATTACAAAACTGGTATAATGAAAGTAGTTTGGAAAACATCTATTGTTGTGAAAAGTGCTTGTGTAATTGCCATGATTTTCTTTTTTATGTATTTGTACATTTTATGGAACAGCTGCATGTGCAATAGACTTGTTTTGATCTTTTGATGTAAATCATTATGAGGTTGATGTTGAAGTTTTGCCTTAGCAAGTTGGATTACTTTTTTGTATGGGAGGGAAATGAAAATCTAGATAAAAGAATACAGGAGTGTGCCATGAACAGTATTGTTGGCAGTATTAAGTTAAAAAGTGCATACAGGTTTTTTTTCATCTTATTGTGAAAAATTTTCCTAGGCTGAGAGTGCTGTACAACAAATGTATTAACCAACAAACGTATACAAATGTTATTCTGATGTGTGGCAGCTGTGGTGAAGTTTGTGTCCCAGTTGTGTCCGACCATTGATTTATCAGGCAGAACATATGTATTGATATCACCTTGTGACCTACATCAGAAATATAACTAGCATGAACTCATGGAATTAAGAATGATGGTGGGTGCTGGAACACAGTTAAACCTGTACTAGAATATTAATTGCAGATTTCCTGAGTTGTAAGTATTTTGCTGCGGGCTTTGTTTTTTAGCTATAACGTCACATTAGTGGGAATTCACATACTGTGGTGATGAGCGCAGTATAATATAAGGATTAGATAGGAGCTGAAATAGAGCCAGCTGCTGGGCTCCGTTGATACAAGTCTGCCAGCAATTGCTGTTCCTATACTACACAGTTGTAGGCCTGGATTTTCAATAGGAGTGCCAAACCATTTGAGTTTCGTACATCAGTGGGGAAGCAAGTTTGTTGAAATCTTCATATAAGTTGCAGATTTCCCACCCCCACCTCCCCATCTTCTGGAGAAAGGTGGCATTTAACTAGTTTTCTTCTTCTGTCATTAGAAGTGCTATTTTTCTGGCATCATCTTTTGTGGATAAGCCCCCGTGCAGTCCCAGCAAAGGAAGGGAGGGTTGTTTTACTGTCTTTACTCTCCGAGATCCTGGTTTTTGGAGGTGATACTCCGCAGCATTCCTATTCCATTATCTTTAATAAGGCATATTAAATTGCTATGGGTGATGCTGTTCCCAACAGGAAGATGATGTTTCTGGCTCTACTAACAGCATCTGTTAGAAACTATGGCCTGATACTTCAGATTGATTTGCACTTGCATATGTACTAGTCCTTTGCTTGACCTAGGAATATTTCCAGTGGTGTCCTGAATCATGTGCATGCTTATGGACCTTTTTGGTTCATTAGAAAAGCTCTATTTGCCCAGGTAAGACTCTGTATTATCAAATGAAAGTATTTATTGCATAAAGTCAGAGGGAAGCTCTCTTTAAGTCTTTGGAACGAGACATAATATTTGTTGAATTGTTGTGTGATGATAGACCCTAGGATTACCATTCCAGATGCCAAATGCCAGCCTGATCTTCACAGTTGCATCTAGTGCTTATTTTGTTTTTCTCATTGTTTTTCCATGTGCAGAGTTTAACCTATTGGGATTTGGAAATAGACAGCCTCTACCAGTATACACTTTGAAGACTTAAGTTGATGTGACAAAACAGAAATGCTATTGGTGCTGATAAATCATATTATCCAAAGTTTACTTACGTAATTCGCTCACTCACAGACTAATCCGTTGTTGTGGAAGCTGGTTTTATATTTCTTTAAACTCTGGTTAATAATTGTAAGATTTTTATGAACTAATTAATTCGGTAGAGAAACACTTAAGTATCTGGAACATGGAAGAAATCAATGAAGAATATTAACTTAACTTTTTTTTTGTCTCCTTAACCCTATAAGGTCTGCCAGTTTTGTATAATTTAATTCATTCTGTTGGGTCTCTCTGTTTACTTCATATAAATCTAAACCCAAAGCAAACAGTGTCACTGCTGCTTTCACACCTCTCCTTCTCAGCACTCCTTTCAGCATTCTTAAGTCTATGGTAAAATCTTTTAAAGTACTAATAATATTCTTCAGGTCAAAAGAGCTAGAAAGTTCTGTATGTAATGTTGGTGTTATTGCCACTGCTATGTTGTGATGTTGACATTGCTCTTAATAAATTATTTGTAAATGTAAACATCATTAAGTGTTTTGAACAACTAAACATCAGTTAATGAATTTACATAAACAGTGCTTATGAACACTTATTATTTTGCAACTCTGCAATTTACTAACAGATTTTCAAGACAATAGTCAATTCTGTAATCTTAATTTTATAAAACCATTGGTATTTTTTTGTCCCCTGCAACCATTTAATATGTAAATTAGGTATTCTCAAGCTTAATGTTATTCATTTTTTATAAAACAAATACATCATTAATCTGATTAAGTTCTTGGATGGGAGTGCTGTCCTCAGATCATTGTGGATCATTTATTGTTGGGCATACATCCAAAAAAATAGCTTCAAGCGTGGCACTTACAGTCTAGGTTTAGCAGAACCGTTGAAACCCTTAAATGCCATTTTAAGAAGAATGGAAAAGCAGTGCTTACTTGTAATGGCAAGCATTATGCAAAACTTAGCAACACTTCTTATCCTTAACTGCAGCTCACTGATAATAATTCAGAGCTTATAAATTATGTTGTTCTTCGATGCAGTTTAAGAGCATAATATAAAAAAAAGTGAGCTTAGCATATCCTAAATCCCGTTGTTATTGAAGTGTGCTGGTCACCATGAGACACATTCTGCCAGCAGCTCCAAGCACTGTACAGCTGCAAACCCCTCTTTTCTGAACCCCAAACTGGCTGTGGCTCTCACATTAACAGATAACTTCAGGTCATCTTGAACACCCCCAAGAACAGTTGACAAGAATTTACATTTTGTGTGTGTGCTTGTGAAAATGTGATGGCAAAAACCTGACAACTTGTAACCTGTAGTGAATTCATGAATACTTGGTATTTTCTAATCGCTGCCATTAGAACTACATTGTTCAATGTCAGATCAGATTGTAATGCTTTTAAAAACTGTGAGAGGGTTGGGTTCTTCTGTTTTCCTAATATGAAGTCTATTAAAAAGGAGCTCTATTTATGTGTGCTCCAATAGAGGCATGAAAGATGATTGCATTCAGCAGTAGTTGTGCAACTTCATGGGATTCCGAGGGCTGCTTTAAAGAGAATAAATTTAGAAAATAATACTTGGTGATGTTGTTACACAAGAAGAAATAACACTTTTAAAAGCTTTTAGCTGAATTTGTTTCAACAGAATAACAGTCATAATGTCTTTATCAGTAGGACAAATGGATGCGCCTCTGAAAACAGAGTAGTTTGGTGGAGAAAAAGAAATATTTTTTCAGTCACAGTTCTATTTCTACACTGAAAACAAAACTTTACATGGTCTGCAGAAGATATATAGCAAAACTAACTTTACATAGACTTGTGAGGGACATAGGAGGCTTCAGGTTTCAAGTGGAGGGCAAGTTCCATATTTATTTAAAATATTCAGAAAATTGCATCAGCAGTACTGAAATCATACAAGAAATATTGTCATCATCTTAAAAGGTACAAGCCTAAAGGCCACGTTTTCTAAAATGTGATAACAATAATTTGTGAATTTTGTGTTTGAGTAAAATCCTGGTCATTCAAATTCCCAACAAAATGAACCCAGGTCTGGGAATACATGGACTTGGAAACAGTAGCTATATAATGCAGCAGCTATATCTTCTTCAAAAATAAAAGTATAAAATGTGTGTTCTGTAACACCTCTAACTTATCTTAAAACAAACAAAAACAAAACAAAAAACTCACCAAACACAAAAACCCTAAAATCTCCATTTTAGTTCTCTGAAATGAGAGAATTTGCTAATTAAGGCACTTACAAACTTTTATAGCTAAAAATGTCTTCCAAACAGTTAATCATCTGAGAATGGCTTCAGGGTATATTTAATATTTCAATTTGCTGCATTTTGTCTTTCAGACTGTTTTGAAACTGGGACTAGAGCTTATAATATTTTAAGCACTATTATGATATTAAATATTTCACACTGATGTAGGGGCAGTACTGCACATAATTCAATGTCACAATGTCACAGTAGATTAAAAGGATGTTCTGGCCCAGCGTGTGAGTGCTTTATAAAATTTTATTCTACCACTGAAATATTTATGTATTTAAATAAATCAAATACAATTTTTTTTCATTGTTGTATTGGAGAAAGTGTTCGTTCAGCATAGATAAATAGATATATTACATTTTAAGACAGAAATAGATGTCTTTTAGATGAGTGAACTGAAGGAATATGAAGCAATAAAAACATTAATTAATGGAACAAGTAGTTCTTAGATCTCTAGCAAAGCCTATGGACTTTTACCTGCAGATCACAGGTTTGTGACTAGAAGATTTTTTATTTTTAATGTGTACAAAAGAGAAAAACAAAAGCTTTTAGGCTTTTAGGCTCTGAGGCATTAGCATCTTCTCCAGTTTGCTGTAGAACCATCTTCGCTTTTGGATGAGCCATGTTCTAGTTGAACAATTGCTGGTTGAAACAGGTTTCTTGTGGTCCCACACAGTCGGGGGAAACCTCCAGGCTTGTGCCCCTGATACCCACTCAAGCAGTAGCATGTGAAGTTCCCTTGTGGAAGGGGCAGCAGCGAGGTCACATCTGCTACATACCCACCCTTCTTGGGTTGTGTTGGAGGATTCACACCTCTAGTAAGCAGAGTCTTCTGAGAAGTGTGAACTAATCTGGGCTTTTCAAGTGTGCCATTTCAGAACTTCTTTATTTTTAGTCAGCCATCACCTACTGATTGTGCTCCAAGCATCACCTTAAAACCGTAATGCCTGCACTTTGATCTAAAGATGAATTTTCACAGTATGACTGACTACCACCAAAAGGTTTGAGCCCATTTCCTTCCTTTTGTCCTTTCCAATCCTTTTTTGGTCCCTAATTAACAAGTTTAGAGCTTGTTTCTTTGAATATGTTATTGCAGAATTAAAAATGAAATAATAATTTTACAGTAGCTTTTTCTATGGACATTACTGCTCTATAGAAAACTGAGTTTTCTATAATACCATTACTTTATTATTTATTACATAATTGTATAATACCATTAATACCATACAATATGAATGCTTAGCAGTAGGTAAGTCTGTCTAAACAGAGAGCCAGTATGAAATAGCCATGACTATTCTAGGCCAATTCCTTAGTTGACAGAGTCTCAGGAAGCAATATGCAAAAAGCTCAAGTGAAACAAAGCAAGATCCTCCCTTCCCAATCTCTCATGTACCTTTGGAAAACAGGCTGAGTATCTTGCTTTGTCAACTCCTCTGATCTATTCAACTGTACTCACACCTCATTCTTTTTTCGTTGTCTTTCAATATGATGAATGTGAACTACTTTCCTGTACTCTGTGAATATTTTACCTTGACTCACTAATTTTATTTTTTTTTTTAATATGTTGTATTTGTTTATATGGTAGTTAATGAACAAGAAGTGGAAGAGTTACTGGAGATAAACTGCCCCTGTCAGGACAGTGTTGGAGCAGTTGTTTATGAAGATTTTATCTCTAAGTTTTATTTGAATTGTAAAAATTAACATGTAGGACCAACATTGGGAATGTAAAGTTCTATGTGGGATCTCGTCAAGTAAAAGCAATGTTTCTTTTTTGTAGGGAAGAGTATTGCCTTCTGCAACTCTAACAATTGTCTCTTGAAGATCTGTGGAGCTGCTTTTGACTTAGCACCAGTTCTTTCTGCTTTTTAATGACTCACAATGTGAGATTTTTTTATGGGCTGTGTTGTTATGTTGCCCGTTTTTACCCCCATCATAATTACTGTATTCAGAATTAAGTGGAAGTCTCTATTAGAGAAGAAAATATGAAATCTTCCCCAAAACTTCTGGTGATACTAAACCTTTTGATATTTATTAGGGCTCCAAGAGTTCTCCAGAATTGTCATACCTATTAAATTCTGGATTGAAAGACTGAGTGAGTTATATGGATGTATGCTGTAACCCTTCTACAGTTGAACTTACATGGTCACAACAATAATCATTAATACCCTAAGGGACACTTTAAAGTCCATACATTTGATACTACAATATATTGGTTTTCAATACTTTCTGATAAACTGAATATGAGAAGGAAATGCTAAAACAATAGCGAATGTGTGAGCATGCATGTGTGGTCTCTTTCTGATTATGTGAATCAGCGGTATTGACGAAGAACAATTTTAACATTTGCCTGGAGCAAGGTTCTTTCTTAATTTGGAAATTTATTTGTAGGTTTTACGGCTCTTTGTTACTTCTATAACAACTCTGTAAGTCTCTCGATTTGTAGTTTAGCAGGTTTAGTCACCACACTGGAAAGATAATCACCTTTGCATTGAGGTCAGATAAGAATAAAACATTGCTCAGGCAGGGCAGGCTGGCTATGACAGTGAACAGTGAAACTTGCCAGCTTGCCTTTAATCTTAGTTCCTAGACCCTGTATTTTCTTTCCAGTAATATTTTTGTTCCAGTAATATTTTCTTAGATACATAGAACAAACTTGCCATGAAACAATTTTATAGTGCCTAGTCTCCAGCATAAGGTCACAGATTATGCAAATGACAGCTAAATTATTACTTTGTGAATTTTGTATTACACAGTAAAATTACAGACACAAGTTTAAAAGCAGAAAATAATGTTTAAGCCAAGATAAGATAATATGATTTGTTTGTTGAATGCACAGTAGGAAGGCATATAGCATGGACGGCAGAATGATAGTTGTTTCTTGTGGGTCAGACGGAGTTTTGTGTTTAAAAAACTACATACTTTTATAACTTTATAGAATTACATTGAAAGGAAGCACATTTGATTCTGGTTTTATAATTCTATTATAACCGTCTCATCCGTGTCAGGTGCTGTGGCCTACTTCTAACTTTTTATAATAAAACTTGGTTTCTGTGCAGCTGTGTGTTAGAAATCTAATTAAAGAAACCAGTTCCTAGGGCATATCGTGTCTAATAACTAACTTTTACATACAGAATGTGCCTCATTCTGAGGCTCCATTGCATATCAAAACTGAACCTACCAGTAGCTACTGCTTGGAAAATTATATTTGGGAATTTATTTTTGCTGCATCTTAAAACTTGTGTTTTTCTTTATTGTAGCTGTGACTTCCTGCCCACTACTAAGTAAAAGCCTGTTGTAATCCTGGCCTGTGAACAGCTTGAGGGTCAGCATTCTTTCCTCTTCTGTGTCAGGTCTTCTGTCCCCACCACTGTAGAGGATTTTGTTTTATAACAGATAATGAATGGTGAATTGTTGACTTTTCTGAAATGCCCCATTGGATCTTTCTGTTCAGAGCTCCACCTTGCTAGACCTGAAATCCAATGCCTAGCATTTTGTTAAGTTTACAGACTGTATTTATGTAAAGTTACACAATATCTGCTGCACTTGAGGGTCAATTTGCATGAAGAATGGATTGATGGAAATGAAAAATCTTACCTTTCTTTCTCTGTATATCTTACAAAGGTCCTTTATACATCTTATCAATTTATAGATATGTACATTAGCGTTAAATGAGCATCACACCTGTGTTAAAAGCTACATTATTTCATTCCCTTCCACAAGACTTTCAGTTATTTACTGAAGAATATGGGATTTAGGTACCCTGAAAAATAGTTTTTCTATATTGCTTTACAAGAATGCACAAAATTTAGGCAATTTTAATATGAAAAATTTCATGATATTTGGAAAATTTTTAACTGGTTTTCAGTGGGAAAATCTAGTTGAATACTTACAATAATTTTAAGTTGGTCAAAATTTCAAACCTGCTGAAGCAGATGCAGTTTTGACACTTATTTTCACAAATTGTTTTCCCATTTGCCAACCTGTTAAACTGCAAGATCTTCACTGGGTCAAGTGTCAGTGCTTCTGAGCCTGCCCTTGCTCATAACAACCGAAGACAGCTCTATTTCTCTGGGACAATGAAGCACATAGTTTTCAGGATAAAACTTGCAGAAGCTTGAAATGAAGCATTTGTGCTGCACGGTTCTTTAACAATGGAAGAAGCTAATTTTAAGAAAAATGATTCTTCAGTGTATACCGTCATCAGCTTTTGCAATCACCTATCAACAGTGACTGAGGACAAGAAATATGAAAGGCACAGAAGTAGTAGAGCAGGAAAATAATATATATATATATATATGAAAACAAAACTGAACACACCAAAGCAGAAAAACAAAACCCAAAATAAGAAAACAGCAATATGACTTGAACTGGAAAATGGAAATAAAACATAAAAACTAGATTTAAGTACTACAGGTAGAGACATGTACTGCTTCATTGTATGCTAAACTTCCTCAAAGTCTGGACTGCATCTGATTCAGATGGTTCATTTTCCACTTTTAGCTCTTTTATGGCTTCACCCTAATCTTAGCATCTAATACAGTAACTATAAGACTGCACCATTACTGCCACATGATCTGGCTAATCTGAATTTTGGTTTGGTAGGGTTAGTTTTCAGCTCTATCAGGTCTGTAATCCAACTGATGGGGAATGTTGAAGTATGCCAGGAGAGGGCAAGAACAGGACTGCCCCATTTTAACAGCAGGCCATGGTTAGTTCAAATTAAGAATAAATAAAGCTTTGAAACTCCATCCTTCATTGTGGAAAATTCAGTAAATAACAGATAATTTGAACTTGAAATTTTTGAGTGGTTTGCCATTTGTGCCATTACCTTTTCTCCAGATATGTGTTTACTGCTTTAATTATAAATATTTTTTAAAAGTTTTGCTGTTTTTTTTAAAAAAAAGCAGAAGAACCCAAACTTGCAATTTAGGGGGGTTTTAATGTATCTCTGCAAAAAAATTTCTGACATACTTTTATCAGTGAGATTCAGATTATTTGATTACAGCAATATACTTCATGCTTTTGTAATTTGGATTCTCATAGTATTTTGGCTACTTTTTCATTGTAGATCAGCAGTTATCTTCATCTCAGAATGATTTTGAATGCATAATGTTATAGTGGCTATTATTATTAATATGATGCCTGTTCTTTCTGGAAGAAAGAAATAACCTAGCCCACTTTTTCAGGCTCTACATTTAGGAAGAGCTCAGACTATTCTGAAGGTTCTCAGGCTCCATATCTCTTCTTCTGATCATGCTTTTCCTCGGTCCTTTTCTTGTTCCCAACAACACAGCAGCTCAAGTGCTGAAAGATGCTCTTTCATGAGTCAATGCAATTCACTAACACAGTAGAAAAATGTACTTTTTTTTTTCTGCAAATTCAATAAATTAACTAAAGGAGATGTCCAACAATTACCAGCTTGCATGAACAGAGGGTGTGTCTTAGAGGACCAGGTGGCCAGGAAAAGGGTAGGGGGCAAAGGGAAGGATGGACCTTCTCTCTTTCATGGTGCTGTGCTATTTAATCAGCTCACTGAATCAGATCACTGTGATTGGAGTTAATTCAGAGCATGTAGAATATTGTAGTATTCTGGGCATTCCCTTATGTTGTCTTCTCCTAAAAATCAGGTATCTTACCTTTCCTATTTCTTGCAATAAAGTGGCTCCAAATCTATGAATATGTCTCATGAATAACTACGCAATATATTGTAGTTATTTTGAAGGAAATAATAATCCTGATTTATAGTTATAAAACTACTTGAGAAGGTTCCAACAACTCCCTTTTATGGAATAGTATGTGAAAAGTTTTTTATTAAAAAAAACCCATTCAAAATTCAGATTTTACTTCTTTAAAATGTGTCACTGCTTATTATATACAGTATCTAGAAGAGATGCAAGGCAAAGCAAGCGTTCTTTGGCTTTAAGTATGGGAAGGGGCTATAAAAGGGTTATAAAGCTTTACTTAGTATAGCATTGGTAGCAAGTGAAGGACTAATTTTACAACGGTGTGATTTCTTATATTTTCATAACAGCGTTTCTCTGGTTAAAATTTCACCTCAAGTATTGAATACCATCATGATCAGATATTCTTACTTGTCTTATACAAGTCAGAGAATTTGACTTAAGTTTCAAACTGATCATAACCCATGTTACTATGGTCAGACAAATTTTACTTTGTGACAGACCAAGTTACCATGACTCAGGTGATGTACAGTAACTAGCTGTGATGCAATAATTTGAGAGTTTGAGCCCTTAATAATGCTTTTATTAAATATGTAACTTCTTGATGGCATATAGCTTTTGGAAAGATGCATAACCTTTACGTAAAAGATCAAAGAGATGGATAACCAACTATCTGGCCATACCTATCTTTCAAATATTTAATTATTTAACTAAAATGATCATCTTATTTCTTATCTGAATTTTTCTAGCTCTATCTTTTGTCTTTGAATTTTGTATGTTTTTTTTCTAGATTAGAGACTGTTTTACCTTTTTTTTTTTTTGCATTTTGTTAGCATACTTTTACCATTAAACATTTTATATTTTTATCAGGTACTTAAGTAAGAATAGATGCTATTACAAACCTTTTCTGTCATAGCGGATTCTGTTTACACTTAGCATTTGAAATTCAGCAAAGTAGCTTTCCATCATTAGTTATTTTTATTAATATAGTTTTAAAGTTGAGATATAATTTGTGCTAAGTGTCACATCACTTTGTATTATAACAGCATAGGATCCTTTTTCAGCTGAACTTATACTCTCATTAAGAAGAATCAGAAAAATTATGTCCAGGTTGTTTAACAAGTCTTACTACTAATTGTTCTAATTTTCCAGAAAATAAGTTAACTAACAGCTTTGGTTTTTTTGGTTGGTTTTTTTTGGTTTGTTTGTTTGTTGGTTTGTTTTGTAGTTTTTTTTTCCTTTGTAAAATATATTTGTAAATACAGTATTTGGTTTATCTCTTATTTTCTTCTTTTTCCGTTTTTCACTAAAAGAAGTAGGGAATATGTGAAAGGAAAGAAGAGATATCCTTACCTCCACCCACAAAAAACCCACTCTCATAGAAGAAGAGAAGGCAGAATGATTTCTGAATTTCATTAATACATAAAAATATAACTTTTCTTTATTTTTCCAAAAAAAATTCAGTACTGTCACTTTTTTACAAAATGTATGCTTTTTGTTTTTCTATTACTGGAGAACATTCAGAAGGAACACAGAGAGTAACCCAGTGGCTTTTTTTTACTGTGTTCTTTTAGACAAGCTGGGATTCTTCTTATTATTAGTAATAAGCACTGATAGTAACTGATATGAAAATTAACCCCAGATTGTAGAATAAGCCAAGCTAAGGAATTTGCTTAGTTCTATTTGTTTATCTTTTACAAATTTATTTGTTAATTTGTAGTTTGAAATTTGGTGGAAGTGAGGTCATAATGCACTTGGAGACCTGGAATAAGGTACGAGTATTCCATAGAGAGAAGCACACAATATACACTGTACTTTTAACTATGTAGTATTTAAATAGGTGTCAAAAAATCCTTTCGTTAAATGGCTAAGAGAAAATTCTCTCTTACCATGCTGTGATGATAATCATGACCCTGCTGTGCATGTGGGGATTTTTTTTTGTTTGTTTCTTGCTTTTTAAAAAATTTTCATGGCATTCATAGCAAAAGACATATACTGCAATAAATAAATATTTGGGCTGAACAACTGCTTTCTGAGCAGAACAATATTCACAGTTTCCATACTAGTTTTATCAGAAATCATGTTTTACATAAGTTAGTTTCCTTTTATAGATGTACTTCAGCATACTCTGTACTAAATTCCTTCCTCCTAAAAACTTCTCTGTTTTATGGGTTGCAAAATATTTTTACCTAAGAGGAAAAAAATGCGAGTCATGGTGTTTTTAAAGAAAATATCAGACTCTGTGATAACCAAGGATGTGCTCAAGTGGCATGAATGCTTCAGCTCCAGATGGGTCAGCTTTAGGGGTCAAGCTGTGAAGAGAAAGCCATCACACACACTTCATCAACACCGTGGAATGAGAGACCAGTGCATTTACTGAGCAATGGATTTCCAGTGAGCGTATAAACTAATTGGTGGATGAACATGCCCCAGGAGCAATGATTTTAAGGTCATAGCAGGCTCAGTGAATTGTGCTGACTTACACTGTGTCTCGCTGATAGCTGATCTTACCAATGAGCAGTTCAGAGGCATTCAAGCCTGAACTCTCTTCCATGTGCCTTGAATGGCATGTCAGCGGTCACTGTTTCTGACATCCTTTATATTTGTCCAGTCAGCTCTAAATCTTTAGGTTGGGCTTCAGCGTACTCAGGAAAGAAAAGAGAGAAGCAATTATTTTCAGTCATTGAGTTCTGAAGATCTTAGTGTTAATTATGCCAAACACGGCTGGTTCATCAACAAACTAGAAATGTTAAAGAGAGAAGAGAGAGGGAACTGATATTTTTGCTGATCAAAAGTATCCCAATTATAACTTCCTATTTCTTAGTCTTTATTTTATTTCTTCTCATTAATTTTGAATTAATTTTGAATTTCTTCTCATTAATTTTGAATTTCTTCTCATTTGTCTTTGAAAACATTAGTTGATTAAATACTGACTTTTATACGATATGGCAAATTCACAAGCTGAAAAGCTGCTTTAACATTATTTAAGAAATTAAACTGTGAATATCCCACTTAGGTATCCCTTCCCTGCTAGTGGTACTTTACTTCTCAGATGAAACATTTTCTTTTGTTTTGGATAAACGTTTACTCATTCCTTGTCTGCCGCGAGTATGAAACAGAACCATGCAGAGGTCCTTTTAAATTTGCGATCAATTAAGGAATGCTACAGTAGCTCTAATTCCTTTTTTTGGAGGGGAGAGGAAAAGCTAATTTGTTTTATGATTGTTAAGCCTTTCCTGAGTGTTTTTCTTTAATCTTAGTAGTAATTAAGTAGGTTTAAAACAATGTTATTAGTGTTTTTTAGATAAAATTCAGCATAAAATCTACTCAGTATTGTCTATGAGCATGGGCATGTGTTAAGTGATCCTTATAAAGTAAAAAAAATAAGGGTTAAATGCTCAGGCCAAAAGCATGCTAATGTCTAATAATGATAACATTCATATAAAATAATTGTTAACCAGAACTTTTAGTACTGTTTAAGTACAATCATTTAATTCTAAATACTTGTGAATATGTTTATACATATATATGTATGTGCGAATTTGATAGTATGTACAAATATCTGCTTTCCTTGAGAATGTGGACTGAAAATAAGAATAGAGTGTTGTGTTATCAATCTTTGAGGCAAATCATTTATCTTCTGTAGTACGTGAATATATATGGATCTTCATCTAGGAAGTAATTTGTAGTCAGGTATTCATCATTATTTTTATGAGACAAAAAGCGTGATTCCATAATTTGATGCAAATAGAATGGGTTGTGTAAGGGAAATGGCTTCCTATGACCTTCCTACACAACCTTGGTTTTCTTCAAAGCCATCCCTTTAGATGGTAAGGAGGTGACCACAGACACTCCTACCAGTATGAATTAGAACAAGCAGTAGGACTGGCTGATAGTCTTGTGTACAAGATTAAAACTTTACAAAACTGATATGCTTGGCATTTACTAAACTATCTATATGCAAATTTGTTCCCACCTCTATGCAGCTACCTACCTGTATAGAGCTTCATGCTGTTGAAGGGAACTCCTAATTTACAGGATCCAAGTTTAATTCAAAAGGTCACAGAACCTTTTAAGTAGATTTTACAGTTGTTTAGCAAACATAGACCTTGAATATTCTTGGCAACTCTCCTTCTCAGATTAACAGGAAACAATCAGAGTTAGAATCAAATATGGAATTGCTTTATATCCTTGCTATCTGTATTAAAGGAAGCAATATTGTAATTAAAATGCAGATAAACCTTGTGGAAATCTCGCATAACTGTAATAGGATGTCCTCATCATACGATTTCACTTCATTATACTCTATTACTTTATCCTCTTGCTGTGTCTCTGCAGCTGCTTTGTTGGGGACTATCAATATTCAATTACAAAGATTAAGTAATCAAATCAAATTTCTTTTATATTTTCTACAAATGGAATTTGAATAAACTACTGTGTCTGAACAAAACTAGAGCACAACTGCCTCAACAACTCAGAAAGAGAAATTGCAGATTTTGGCTATTATGATAGTTATCTGGTATTTTGAGAACATGTTAAAATACTAGTGCTTATGCATCATCCTTAATATATTAATAACTTTCTAATGTAATGTTAGCTGGCAAAACTGAGAGAATTATAGTCAACAACCTCTTCCTTATTTTAACTATTTAACTAAGTAATAGCAAAGTGGGAGTATTTTTCTGTATGCTGTTGTATATTATGTGCCATTTTAACTTCTGGTTTTGTAGTGCTACAGTCTCTCTTGGTAGGAAACAAAACCAGCATCTGTATGATATATGACTTTTCTGTGTAATGACGCTGAGAAAGAAGAATCTACTTTTCAAATAATTGTGGGATCACTGAACATCACAATATCTATGCTCAAAAATGAGGAAAATCAGTGCCAATAAAATTAGCAATAAAAATAGTGTAAGTATTAACACTAAAAATGAGAGAAGACTAAGATGCAGAAGAAATTTAACAGCTGGTAGAATTTTGAAAATCCTCCATGATGAGTGAAAAACAGTGTTAAGATTACAAATCGGATACGGGGACTGTGGTGTTTAGCAACTGAGTCAGTAACAAATTTATCAAGTGTAAGAGAGTACAGAAATAATGGGCAAAAAGGTTTTTTTATGATAATGTGCTAGCTAGCATGAGGGTGAATAAGTTAATGACAAAGTAGAACCTGGAAGATCTTAAAGTTTGCTGATAGAGAAGTTCGTACGAGTGTGTAGAGGAAGCACAAAGACAGGAATTTGGGGAAGACTTCAAAGAATATTGACAAGAAGGATGTGAAGGATTCTATGGAAATCTTCAAAAAGAACCTCATAATATAATGAAAAATGAAGTTTACATCACTATGGCGAAGAGCAGTTTTGGTAGAAGTTCTTATGAACTCAGAAGAGAGAGAGGGAGAAAAGGCGTGAGCTATGGTAGAAAAGTCTGTGGAGAGGTCAAAGAGTAAAAATGAAGAAAAAATTCCTTTCAGTGTAAGCAAAAGAAAGTTATTAGTGTGGTGGGAAATGCTATTCATGTAACATGGGAAGTATTGGAAAGAGGTAATTGATGAAGACACAGAAGTAGCTTGGATAGTATAAACAGAGTGACTTGGGCCAAAAAGAGAAGACAGATTGAGTTGCAGCAAGAGATGGGGCAAGTAGAGTGGTATTGCAGGGCACAGAGCAGAAGTAGTAATTGTGCTTATATTTGCTGTGTTTGAGAAACTCAAATTTTAAATTACAAAATGTTCCTTTACTTGATTGTTGCCTTCTCTTATTTCCTCTTTTTATTTAAGTATTTTTTTCTCTTTGTTCATAGTTGCCAATACTTATATCAATTTCTAACTCCTGTACATTTTTAAAATCTGGCTCTTTTTTTTCCTCACTGTGTTCTTTCTTTTCCAAAGTAAGTGTTTGTTTATTTTTGCTGGTTGTCATTTAGAATATCTTTGTTTCCAAACACTTCTGTGTTATTTCACTAAGTACACTATGAGAACAGATGTGTTCGCAGTGTTTTCAATAGGAATAGAACCCACCAGTGAACATGTGCTGCTGTTTTGGAAAGAGCTACATGTAATCACAGAAAATATTACAGCAAGTAAGTGGATGGTATCTCAGAGCCTGAGAGGTATGCATGGATGCAGTCCTTCTCCAGGATATATCGGAAAAAGGAGGAGGTACTGAAAAATTTAGTCTTCCTGTCATGAACTGATACTATTAGAATTAAGATAAATCCTTAAATTTTCGTATTAAGAACTCTTTTGTGCAAAAATGTTAATATAATTGAAAGACCAACTTAAGATAGAATCATATGGTATTCTTTTAAATGACAAAAAAGAGATCTGGAAATAATTAATAAACTATTTTCTTCTGTGTTCAACTAATGTAAGTGCTTTTCTATGTTTCCTTGCTCTTAGTAAATCTTCTCACTCAGTGCTATGTCCCACATTATTTAATCTGTCATTTTATCATTTCGTTCTATCAAGGCACAGCATACCTAGCTAATCCATCAGAAATCCCTTTCCTTATCAGTCACTCAAGAATGGTTATACTGTACAGTATGACAGCATTAGACATCGCTTACCTTCCTAAACTACAGATTAGTTGGGTGAAAAGTGTTTTTTGTGTTTGAGGATGCCTTGACTTTATGGTGACTTCATCCTTTGTTTTCCTCATTTTCTGCTTTTTCCAAAATCACTAAAGTAGATGCATCAAAAGTATCACAAAGATTCTCTTATTGTGCATACCATTACATGTTTTTATAGTCATATCTTTATTATTTTTCTGCAAACGTTTGGATTTTCATGTCTTCTTCTGTTGTTTATTCAGCATAGAAGTTTTCTCTTGTTTAAGCAAATTTCCATCTTCATAGATTAGGAGCTTTGATAATATTTTCAGATGTATCAAGGATGAGGCAGAGGCCTTGTACACCTTGACATCCTGCTTGGATGCAGTTTTTGACACAGTAGATCGCAGCTGTCTCTTTGGAGGTGTTATAATGTATTGTGTTGTGTTTTACTGTGGAGCTGGTAATGGATATTTGACACTAGATACTCTAGGATTCTCAGCTGATGATATACCACATAGTATGGAAGTATTTGCTATCATGCGGTCCTTATGTTAAGCCAGATGAGAATTTAGTATTATACCTTCAATATCTTGGTGGATTGTAGAATGATTATCATGAGTATTTAAGGGAATTTGCATAATTTTGCCATAAAAAGATTAGTGCAGTCCGTCATGCTTGTTAATGCTTCTTACCAAGAACAGTGAAATTATTTTTACACAAGTTAATAAATTTGACTTACATTTTAGATGGCTCTGTCATCATTGTGTGATACTATCAAGTAAGAAGGGATGAATAGTGATGTCCCTCCTGTTGTTAGAAATGTGTTTTTCCGGAAGAAAACTATGCCAAATATTAGGCAATCCTTAAACAGCACAGACTCGACTAGTGATAAATAGGTTTTATATACATACGTACTTAATTATAGTTTTTTGAACTGCAAAACAGTCAAAACTGAATCTTTGATTTATTCTGTAGTCATTGAATGAACATGCTGGGTTTGCCAGTTTTTAGTAAACGGTCATAAGAAGATGATCTGGATGAGAAACTCCTCAAACTGTCAGGCTGAAAATACTGTGTATTTGAAATATTATTTAACTTTGGCATAAATAATAATAGTAAATGTAATATAATAATAATAATAATAATAATAATAATAATAAATATAATATAATATAATAAAAGTAGGTAATGGATATATTTGGTTTTCTAAATTTTTTCGGGTGAATCAGGAATAGAGAGATTCCACCTGTTTCAAGCAAAAGTAACAGTATTACAGAAGTAAAATATAAAACAAGTCACTAGATATCAACAATTGTCAGCAACAAAGTTCCAATCAGGATTTTCAATGTTAGTAAGAGGGGCCCCAGTACTGGAAATGAGAGTTTAATGTCTTCTGTGCCACTCAAACAAATTCTAGTGTTCTGAATTCTGCTGATTCCACGCTCTCCCTTCCATCCTGAGCTCCGTTGGGCACTAGGCTGTGGGTAGCTCTTGCTTTCATGGGTTAGCTCTTTTTCTTGAGTGTAAATCCAGGCACCTCATAAGCAGATAGTGGACATGGAAGGAGGTACAAAATGCATTGACCTCTTCAACTGAACTTTCAGGTTATTGAGCAACATAAGAATCCCACACTACCTGTAGTAGTAAATGGGGAAAAAGTCCTTCAAACTTCTTTCTCTGGAGTCTTATTTGTTGATATCACTGAAGTTGAGCTGCTGTTATAGGGGGTAATGAATCCATAGTTGGTGATACAAATGACCATCCAAAACAGAGGAATAATAATAATAATTAAAAAGTTATTATTTCTCTTTATGGGTATCTGGGGACTCTTGAAGCAAGGTTGACTCTCGGCTCATCTAGAAGGAATGCAAAGGTGCAGGCACATCAGCCAGCTGGTCCCATCCTCCCTTTATTCATCCTGGCCCCTCAGTGAGCAAATTCAGTTCTCTAGCTGGCTGCATGTTAATATCTATTGACAAGAATTCACCCAGAGAGAGACTGGACTGTTACCAGAACTTAGGAATGAAAAGCGGAGGCAATACTTGTTGGGGACTGGAGGAAGAGGACTGGGACAACGTGTTGTGGGGAATGAAAGGGATGCTCCCTTTTACCAGCCAGTAGACTGCTGTCCTACTATGGCATGAGAAAAGTAATTCTTAGTGTTGTATTCTTTCCTTTGTCTAAATGGCTTCTTTCTTGAGAAGGTAATCGTGGTTTATTAATTGAATTTCTTTTGAAATAGTCATTCCAGTGTTTCAAAAGTTGTGGCACTTATGTACTCAGCATGTATATGAGTTATATAGTGAGTATATGAGTATAATGTGTATATGAGTTGGCCAGGAACAGGTTTTCGAAGGAAGAAAAATTGTCGTTTATGGTAAATAAATGAGGTAAGAGTTGATTATTTGCAAAGGGATAAAAGTTAGCAGTAATGGTTCTTGTATTATTCTTTGAAAATATTACTTTATAATTTTGGCGAGCATTTAAAGTAAAAACAAACAGAAAAACAAACGGGGGGGAGGGACCCAACACAGAGGACTCAGCTTAGACCAAACCAAATTTTCTTTGAGTGACACTGCTTCTCATACTTCACTGTTATTTACAGCGTTGTCTCTAGTAGACTCTATAAAATTTTTGCTGTTTCAGCTATAAAATAGGGAAGTGCTGTTGCTGCCATTGAGCACCTCTTGTTTGATAAAATCAATTCTTTTTGCATTTCCTTCTCATCTGGAGAAAGATGAATTTGCTTCTATGTTTTACCTGGCCGATCCTTCTGTATTACAAACCTATATTTGAAAAAAGGAAAAAAAATTCTAACTAATTTTTGGCTTTATTCAGAGGCCTGGCACCAAAAAACACTGGCAGGGACAGTGCAGAAGCATATTTAAGCCACGTATACAAAGAACATTTAAGTCTGTTTTAATTTTACGTTAATTTATAGAGAATAATAAAGTGAAAATTAGGGATTAGTGTTATCCAAAGGTCACCTTATCACACTAAGAGTTGCACAGATTATTTTACTGATACTGGCACAACAGGGAGGATTGTGGATGTACTGGTGTCTGTCCTTGTGGAACTCCCTGCAGCTGAATAGACTTGATCCTCATTTATGTTTCCGTAGGCTATCATCTTTGGACTGGAAGTCTCTATTATTAAACAAAAATTCTATTATTAGTTAGTTTTATCAAAAGGATTACATTGTTTTGGCATAGTGCTTTTTGTGTGGACGCTTGCTCTTAAATGTCTTGGTGCTGAAAATCAATGAAGTCTTTTATTAGCAAGTTTATTTATATGGCCATAATTAAACTTAATAAATGTGTTGCTTTTTTTCTCTCTGATGCTGAAACCCAGCCTAACAAACTTCATCACGTAGCAAATATTTTGCAGCTGAACTACAAGTAAAGTATTGAACTACTGGAAAGTATTGTACTGGAAACTGAGGAACCATAAATCCCAATGTTGCTACTTAACCACCAAGTTGCATCAGTGGTGTTCTTGTCTTCCTAATCTAGAAAAATGATTTGTTTTCCCAAAAAAATAAGGAAGGTGTAGACCTTTCTACATGTTGTGTGGGTCTTTTCCCCTTTGTTCTGCTGTTTTGTTAATGAAAGTAAAAAAGTCGGTAGTCTGGCCCTAGAATTCATTATTTGTATTTGCAAGTCATCAGATCTTATTGTAGTCTATTTTTTTCATACCTCTAAGCTATTCTGGCATGCCTTTAGGTTTATGACATCCTGCTGTGTAAGGATGTTTCAACTGTGGTTTCTAGATACCTTTTTATAGTTTTTTTTTTAAATAGTATGCTAAATTGTATCATGAGCTATTAAGACGGGTTATGCATTTGTTAGTTTAAAAACATCTCTAATTATTTCATTGTGCTAACATATTACTGCATATATGCTTCAGGCATGATTTTTTTTGCTAACAACCTTTTATGTATTCATAGGAGCAACAATACCAATTCATACCATTGGGAATATGATTTAATTTGGCGAATAGAGTATTTATATTATTCATATGTTGTTTAGAGTAAATTTATCCATGAAGTCAAACACAAGGATATATATACTGTATGTTTACATTTGATAAATCTTTTGTTTTACTTCCATTAGGGCCAGAATTAGTCAGGTACAAATGGAAAAATCTGTAGTAGCTTTGAAGTAAAATAAAATTGGTTTTGATTTAGTTCAAGTCAACCATCTCATTTAAAATTAGCCCAGGGGTCTTGTAAAAATGCTAGTAATCTAAACATAATAATGCACATTGCCCAATTGCTTCTGTTTATGATATAGGTTCAGTGCTGTAATGCTTTGACAGCCCATTACTGAATGTAATGAACAGCTATTTTTAAACAGGAGAAATTCAAGTTGACAGCTTGGCAATGAAATTCAGCTAGTGGCATAATTTTTGTCGTCTTCAGTATAGAGAGTGGATTTCAGTTTAGTTTAAAGAAATTTGTATCATAGACTTCATGAAGCAAGGATTTTTTTTTTTTTTTTTGCTTCAGTTTACTAAATACTTTTTGAAATGCTTGAACTAAAGCTGCATTTTGTCAAATCCTGAAACCTGCGCTCCTGTCAGGGTAGAAGACACTATGTGAGAAGTTAGTGATTAATGAACACAGGCTGAAATCTTAAGGAAGGGAATGTACTGGAATTGAATTTATAATCACAAACTCACTTTCTTAGCTTTTAGTTTAGTAAGTGAAAACTGTAGCTCTGTAAGCCCTTCAAGAGGGATTTAAGTATGAGTCAATAACAAACTAAGAGAAGAGACAGAGAAAGTAGCTGTCAAATTGCACGTATTCTGTGGCAGAAATCTATAAAATTCAGGCCAGGCTCCCATCTATAATTTTCCTTATCTCAGTTGGTTACTGCATTGGGAAGATTCTGGTTTCTTTCAGTAGGTGTGAAGTGTTGTTTGCTCAGAGCTTTTTTAAACAGTCTCTGGTAACAGCACTGAGGCAACACTGATGGATGGACTAGGAAAATTAAGTAGTGATTTTGCAGCCATCCCATCCCCTGTCCCCCATTTCTTGTGCTTGAGAAAAGGAAAGAGACTCTTCTGGCCTGGCCTGCCCTTCCTGGACCCAACTTTAAAGCCTGTCTGCTTCTGACTCTCTCAGTTGAGATTAACAAAGAGAAAATCCAAACAGTATCTCTTGGGATCATTAGTGAGAAGCCTTAGGGCAAGGAGGAGGACACTCCTTTTGGAGGGACTATCTCTTGTGCTCCTGCTGTTCCTTCCTGTGGGGCTGATGGGTTCCAGCACTGCTGGGATGTGGTTCTTGGCGCACGTAGCAATTCTGAACAGCCCCCTCCTCTGTTCCTAACCGGCTTACTCAAACCCTACTGCAGCAAATACCACGTCACCCTTTTGGTTCATTTCATGTTGCCAGTCACTCTTTTTTTTTCTTCCAGCTTCTTCACATACCCATTAGCCATATTTCTAAAGCACCGTACCCAGATTTTCTCCTTAGGAGCTTTAGGGATACACGTAACTCTGATTCTAACCAGTTCTAAAAACCATCACATGCCTTTCTTCCTTTCCAAAATTTTTGCAGTAAACAGATGTAAATCCACCTCTGCTACCTTAAGGGAAGTGAATCTTCTACATGACTTTTTTTTTTTTCTTCCAAATTTCCATCTCACTTTCAACTGTTAAATCCATTTCTCTGTTTCCAGTAACCTCTGGTCCCAGTTCTTATGCCTTTGTAATACTTTTCTTTCTGCATTCCATATTACATCCAATCCTTCTGGAAAATCCCTTTCTTAAATGTATCCATATTCTGAAACAATTCTTGCTGTGTGCTATGACTCTTGTTTTCTATCATCCTATGTATTTGAGGAGTCTGTCTCTGTGTCCTAGAGAACACATATGCATTTTTATTTTTGGGTCTACTGTTTTTCATGTTATTTTAAGAGGTGTCTTTCTAAAAGTGGTGTGACTATATCTTGTTAGGATGATATCTACATCTATCTCTCTCTGACGTTGCTGATTCAAGTCAATTAATGCTTTGTGTAGTAGCAAGTTCTCTGGTGCAAGTGGATACGTTGTCTAGATGCTAAGTATGCTTGATCAAATCAGGTCTGGGAAATGTTAATGGTGTTTTAATGTATGGATTATTATCTTATTTATTTTTGTGAATTATCATTCAGAATGTGCTGCCTCCTTTCAGAATTAATGAGATATATTTGGTCTTTTCTTATTTTGAAGCCTTTGGGAATACCTACATGGGATGAAGCAGTAATATAAAAATACAGTGTTCCCAGTGATTTTCCAAGATACCATGCAATTCCTTAAGTTATTTTTGAGAGGTGCTGGGATGTTTTTTTGTAAGTAATTTTCCCTGCTGATCACATAGTGTTTTCACTCTGCTGTGACAAACCTGCAGAAGACCCTTCATTTGACCAACATTACTTTCCATGAGAAACCCCTACATGGTTTGTTAGACAAGAATGCTGAGGAAAGCGGGGTGAGAAGGGGTCTGTGACACAGCCAGAAAGCTGATTGTGCGGAGTTACTGTGTATCAGTTCCCACAGGGTTTGGGAAGAAAGGGCAGACTGTTACAGAGCTATATAATAATTAAGGTGGCATGTGGGGATGATTTAATAGGATTGTCATTTAGATTATCCTCTGCAAAATGCCCAGCTAGTCTGCCTTATTCTGTATTCCTTTTTATTATTTTTTTTAATAGAAATATGTTTTGAAATGTTTTGAATCATCGGAAATTCAAGGAAGGCCAGATTTTAATTTCTCATTTATTTATGTGTGCAGGTTGGCTGACCCAAGGGAATTATGTAGAAGTGATGACAAGACAAAACAAATGTGGTAGTTTTCCCTCCTTGACTCTGTCTATTTTAAGCACTACAGCACACACTCATTTTTCTTTTAAATATTTGGAGATCTCTCTGACCCCATAATATAATGAAATCCCCATGTTAGTGCTTGAAAAAAGAGTGAAGGGCATATTTGCAATGCATCTCCCTGCGGTTCTCTGTGGGTTAGGTTTCTACATCATGCGGAGTACTACAGTATGTACTAATTGACACCCTCGTTGATAACCTCAATTGAAAGAGCAACGATTAAGAACCAAATTGCAACCTCCCTGAAGAAAATCTTTAAAAAGAATAGTTAACTGGAAGACCCTGTGAACTTCCTGCATTTGTCTGAGGTTCTCAGAGGGATGGAACATATACTCCTTCCTTTTCCATTCAAAGACATGAATACATAGTGTTTAGTCAGGAAGGTATAGAGCATGTTACCTGGGAATGAAACTTCTTTATCTCTGGGAGATCATAAGTATTTCAATGTATGGCTGGATAGGTGATTCACTGAACCGCATTCTTAAAGTTATTCTTAGTTTCATCAGTGTTTAAGTGACAACACGGAGGAGACAGATAGACATACCTATTAATCCTGCAGAACCCTTTTCACTGGAGAACTGTAGTGGTTTTGGTCTGGAGACTTGTAGCTTATTTAGTGTTTAGAGGCCACTTGGTAAAATACCTCACACACTGTGGCTCCTAGTGCAGAAGTGTTAAGTATGTGCTTGAAGTAGCCTACCTAAACAGTTTTGTAAGGTTTTGTTAGTACAGCTTAAAGAAGTACATCTTTCTTTCCAGGACAATAAATATTGACCTGTCCTAAATATTGTTCTGTCCTCTCACCTTAGACAAGGTCACTTGCCTGTAAGTGGCCACTATCAGAGGAACTCAGCTAATGAATTCTGTACTCCTTTATACATACATATATGTGCACACCAACGTGTGCACGGAGTCCATCTCAGGGTGTGAACTGCTGAGGAGTGATTTGCTTTCTAGTGTTGGTGTGTGAAGGGAAGAACCTAAAGCAAAGGACAAGTGACAGAAGAAATGAAAGCTCCTAAATTAATTAGGTTGCTAGTATATCTCCTAATCTATTAAATGTGTAAAAGCATTTTTGGGGCTTATTTCCTCTTTCTTGTGAACTTTGCCTTTCTCAGTAGAGCCTGTGCTGTTACTCTTCAAAAACTAATACTCTGGTTATGCCTGCTCTTGTGAAACAGCTTCTCAATCATTCCTTTCAGCATCTACTGTAATCATAGCACAAATCCCTATTATGATGGGCACATAACTCACTTTCTGTCTCTCTCTAAAGAGCAAATACCAACACTGCTTGATAGCTCAACAGACAGTTGTGCTGGAGAAGGGCTGCTGTCAGTCTGCCTTATGCTGTATTTCTACCAGTCTACCACGAAGTAACTTCACTGCTTCATTTGGCTTTTCTAGTTTGTAAACCAAGTGTAGTTGTTACTGTGCAAAAGCAAAAGTGTCTGCATTCTGTTAGGAAAATGGTTTAAAGACCTATGGCTAATTGTAGTTATTCAGAATAGTGTCATATTCTGAAGCAAATATTGTCAGCAGAGGGAAGTCCTTATTTGGAAGGTATTTTAGATGTGTTATTTATAATGGAGTTTTGCCCTAAGGAGCACTTACAGACATGCATTTGGCTTGGTGTAGTTAAGTTCTTTTCTGCTTTTCATTTTGTTACCTCCCCTTCTTATCCATGAGTAACAACACTCATGAAATACTTTTTAAAGCAGTTTGTATGTGTCGAAGAACCATAAACTTCTGTAGTTACCTTGACTGCATATGTATATTTCAATTCTAGCCCAAAAATCGGAGTGAGGAAACCCTTATAAAAGCATTGTAAGTCACTAGCAGTTTTGGTTTTCCTCAAGCTTTCATCTCTGGATAAGTTATAGAAAAATCCTTGAATGTCCTTAAACTGATAAAGACACTAACTTAGAGCTCCTTGTAACACAAGTTTCAAACTCAAAGCACAAAATGTAATTCCTGTGTCTGTACTCTGACTGCTCAAGAGAAGGAATGAGTACTAACAAACCTCCTGCTTACATACATGTCCTGGAGTTTCACTGGAGTAAAAGGACAATCACCCTGTTTGGTTGGAGACCAGCCAGCTCCACAGGTTTCCCAGTGCTGCAGGAGCACTATGAAAAGGAAAATGTTGTCCTCTCCTCAACACAAATGTTCTCTTAATGTGCGTACATTTTTAAAGCTTACTGCCATTTCCTCACCTTTTCTTCCTTGCCACTGATAGAGTTACCAGTGCTAGATTCCAGCTGGGCTTTTGGGTAACTGTTCTACCATTCATTAATATTGGATGGGAGGGTAGGAGAGCTGAGGCATTATTCTGAGGATTGTTCTTTGATAATTTCTAGCATCATGGCATATTTATTTTGGGGGATGATTCTTTTTAAACTGTAAAACTATGTATGTATTTAGGAGCACATTATAAGTAAGAGTATAAATGCTTTTTATTTGATGGAAGTGGAAATATGTTGGACTCTCTGGCCAGTCTAACTATCTGACCATGTGTCATAAAATGGTTGACATTACCGTTGCTTGAACAAAATTTTTCTTGTGAATTCCTGTGCTTTGCTCTTTATGCAAAAAGAGGAGCTTGTTAATGCCGTAATTATAAAATGTTTAAATCCATGCTCAAAAGAACAGTGTTTATCTTAACATCTGCAGTGGCTCTTTTTGCTTTTTTATGCTCAACTGTAAGTTTATTGAGAAATGCAAAAATTGAGACAATTTTTTATTTACTTTTTGTGAAATAACATGAAGTGAAACTTTAGAAACTGTTTTGTATCTCTCTTTGTATTGGTTTGTGAATGTTGAATGGTCATGTATGTTTTTTGCAATGATTATGTTTTGTGGCCAAGTAGTTTGCTGTGCCCTGCAGTTTGCTTTCTCTTAATATGATTATACAATGTGTGCCTTTAGATTTCAGATTTTTTTCTGTTACAATGTGGTGTTTCACTGTGTGATTAAAACAGTATTTTTAACCTTAATGCATAGTGTTCAATTAAAGCAAGATACTTAAACCAGTATGTTCCAAATGTGATGATGCTGAAGTTTCCCTGAATGGCTTGTAAGCAGAATCAAAACAGCGTTTTAAAAAGATCACACTGTAAAAATAACACCCAAACCCATAACGGCCTGCTCTTCACCACCCCCAACATTTAATCAGCAGTCTTTTTAGCTGATAGAGCCCTAAGTGATTTTTCTTTCCTACTTAAAGCCGTTCTAGACATGCTAGCTAAGTGGACATAACAGTACTAGTATATTTTATGTTAGCAAGTCGTGATAGAAAAGTGCTGGAAGTTCAGGGGGCATTTGTCTCTTTTCTCACAAATTCATTTAAGTACCAGTCTTGCCATAGCTTTAACTGGGGCAGACAACCATACAAATGACTTGAGATAAAATGAAAATAATGGACTGAGCTAGGTGCCGGGGGTGGTAGTTACACTGCATGCACATCAATAAGCATTGAGTGTTATTCTATGCTAATGTAAGCCTGATGGATCAGCTTTCGCTTTTAGCCTGGAGGACCATTAAGCACTAGAAGCTGGGTCAAACTGATATAGTAAGGCAGACGCACCCTAACGGTTGGCAACAGTAGTTAACAAGCAGTAATTTGCTATGTGTGAGACTAATACTGTTTAAAATCTTCATGATCAGAACAAAGATCAGAGAAAGGATAATGCTTCTTTGTTTAATTTTCTTTTATAAACTTGATTCATTTTGCAAAAAAACCCCATTAAGATAGAAACATGAATAAAGCATTGAGCAGTTCTTTTGGAAACAGTTGATATATTATTGTATGCTACAGAACATCAAAGCATTGCATACGATTTTCAAAAAATGTAAAGAAATTACCATAGGATAATATTGCGTACATGAAATATATGATGTATTATTTTATTTCAAAGTAAATACAATTCATTGCTCCTAAATTTTCTTTGTAGCCCTGAAAGTATTAAAATAAAAGTCAAATGACTGAGTTATAGAAATATGCTGAAGGTAAATTAGAAAATATACCATTATTTATGTAGATCTGACTCTGAAGAGAATTTTGGCCTTGACATCACAAGATTATACTAAAGCATTATCTTTGTTCTGTTTTGCTTATACCTTGGCACTGTTGTCTCAGATACAGATACTGTTTAAATAGGTGGCCAGATTTAGCTTAACATACATGTAAATTTAAAAGAGTTGTTTTTCCATCTGTTCTTTAAAAGATTTTTATTCACTTTTAAAAAATATTTTATTACATGTGTAGAGCTGCTCTGTGTAGGGGTTTTGACAACCAAAATCACGCTGGCAATGCTGATGTATATTAACAAAAATCAATATAATGTGTTAAATAAGGTATGTCGCTGTTACATTTCAGAGGCACACTGAGAAACTAGACTGTAGTTTGTTTAGGCTTTGATCTTTGTGCTTCAGTGCTGTGGCCTTATGCAGTCTCAGCTTAGCTTTCTTAAGGCCTGTTCACAATATATGCTGTCAGGGCCACAGTCTGTGGTGCGTATTGCGTTTAGACTGTCTTCTCTTGCAATTATGATTTTCCTCCTTGTTCAATATAGCATGGCTTAGTGAGGCAAGACAAAGTGGTCCATTATCTTAACACTCTCTGCAAATTTAGGAGATTCCATTTGCTTGTCAGGAGCTAGGGACCCCTCTCACATAAAAGAAATACTGTAATATTGCTTAGTCCACTGGATAACTCAAATGATGGCTAAACAATTAGGTGCATTGAAGACAGGGGAGTTTTTAATGCACCTGAGTAAGAAGACCTGGTTCCAGATTATCTGGCCTTCAAATAATCTTCATGTTATCTGGGTAATACAGAAATAATAGCTGCTTCCTATCTTAGATCTAGAAATGTCTTAATTTCAGTCATCAATTATAATATTGCCAAAACCTCAACAGATGATTTAAGATTGAGGGACATGAACAGTTTGCAAGTAAGACTAATTTATTTTCCTTTCCACTTACTTGAGAACTGCTTGTTTCATCTTTTTTTGAAGCTTACAAGGAAAGAAGTTACCTTCAAGCGTGATTTGCTTAAAACGTCCTTTGGACTGTTAACCTTTCCTTTAGCAATTTTTTTTTTCATAGTTTTTACATATTATGATGAAGTTTAAAAGCTTTTTTTCTTTGTGATGCATTTGTGTGTGTGAATTATTTTTGGTTGTGTCATAAACTTGTTTGAAATGCAGCACATATTGAAAAGAGAAACCAGCAATATTTCCTTTACTACAGGCAAAACTTTTGTTTGGAGTTTTTTTTCCTTCAGTGCCTGGTTAGCCTTGATGTTTCATGTAGGGGCATTGTTAGAAGTTGTTTTGGTGTAGCATAATATTATTGATTGAAATGTGTTTACTTTCCTGAAAAAGAAAATTGGTATTTATCACTTAGCTTCCTCTTAATTAGAAGAACAGTTGTAAAATATGAGAGTTATAAACCACACCTGGATTTACACAATAGAGAACATTAAAAGGTAGTTAGGTTTTTTTCCTGTTTTGGCGCAGCAAAGGAAAAAATCTATACTGAGATAGGGGCCTGTTAGTTGCTGGTGTCTTCTTGTAAAACGGAGGGTACTCCTATACTGCATGTAAAGAGGTGAGAATAACTTGTCACAGAATGGGAGTAAAAGTCTGGAAATGAGATATTTTGACAAAACTTTAAGGAAAAAACAAACAAACACACAACACCAAGAACAACCAAAAACCACCAAAGCTTATGGTTTCTTATTATTTCTAGGGTAATAAGAAAGCAGAAAGAATAATACATGCTGAACAGTTGGACAGCACTTTGGTGATATTGCAGGATCTACAGTTTTTGTGGAGGGATTTAATCTATTGTGAGTGGAAAAATTTCACTAAGTGTTAGAAAAAGGATGAAAACTGAAGGAATTTACATAAAGGATTGGTCTATATCACAGCTATAGGCCTTTTTTTGCCTTTTCTGAAGCATAACAGTAGCAAGCAACAGTTTTGGAAAATGTTTCATGCCCATTTCACTAAAGGCAAAATCAGACCTCAGTATTTTCTGTCCAAATTACCATTAAAAGAGACCATCAATCTTGAGTAGAATTCTTTGAGAGTTTAGTGAAAGGAGAAAATGTAGATTTTTGGCTTCGTCCCTTTGTAACTAAAGCAGCTTGGCCAATATTGTGTTAATCTTTGAAGAAGCAAAAAAAGAGAGAAGACCATTTTGGACTGTTTAGCATCTCAGGAGATTTGTTAGCAGAAATTTCAAATGATCCTTTATCCACTCAGACTACACTTATGCTTCTGCACATGGTCCCTGATGGGTTGACTTTTTGGCTTGGCTTTTCAGCATTTGTCAGCCACCTTGACAGCAGTTGGCAAAATCATCATGCTAAGCACAGGACCATCAACTCAAGACTACACAAATTTAGATGAGCCTGAACTTGTTGTCCACAATGTTGGAGACAGTTTGGACAGTAACCACAAAGACTTAAGCCACATTGTGGAATTGGTAGATTTTAAGGGTGATAACTGCCATCACAAGAAACAGAGGGACTGGAAGCCCACCATCTCCTCGTTGGGCTAGGTCCCAAACATTTACTGGAACTATCTGAAAATTAAGAAAGAAATTGCTCCAAACAAAGATACTTTTTCCTGTCTCAGGCCAGAGCTGCTAAGTCATTTTCACTTTTAATTCCTGAGTAAGGAATCAACTTAAAAATGTTTAAAATCAAACCCTTTGTGGAATAGGACTATGAAACATCTATTATGAGGAGAGATGCAGTCTTTCTAAGGGGGACATGACACCAGGTGAGCTAAAACCAGTAATGATATCAGTTCTTATAAAGCTGAGAAGGGGACAGCTTGCCTAGGAAAAGGGCTGAGATGCTGCAGGTGACAAAGCTTATTAAGATTATATGTACTGATGAGGAATTCCAGGCATATACCTAACTTGTCATTCCAATATAAAGTGGTGACTGAGTGAATTGACTCTGGGTCAGATCTCTCATTCATTACCATGACCTGTTGTCTTGGTGATTGGCCGGGAACAGACTCGAGGGCGACTAAGACTTTTAGGAGTGACATAGAACTTTGGAAATTGCATCCTGAGTTGCCCACAGAAAGGAAAAGAAAGTGAGAATGCTTTGGATATTGCTCTTGAAGAAAAGAGGTTAGAGAATAGGAAAAGCTTGCATTAAGATGTTAGGGTTTTTATGTTGACCTGCAGTATTAACAGATTTTGAAATTGTGCAAGGAAATGCAGATTAATTCCCACCATTTACTCTAGTGTGTATGACTTCCTAACAATTAGGTTTTACAGGTTATGATTTCCACTTTTAGTTTCTTCGAATTAACAGAAGAATTAAAAAAAAAAAAAACAAACTAATTTAAACCATCTGTAATATATATAGAAATAATGAAAGTGAGTAGTGCGGATTCTGATGGTGAAACAAATATTCATTGAAACTTGTGAATTGTTATGTAGAAACATTACATCATAAATTCAGAACTTACTTATTTAACAAGAATTTAGAACATTTTGGTAAAAATTTGGAAAACTAGTGGCTCTTTCTCCTTGGGAGAGTATTTCTGAAGAGGAGAACAAGATGTTAAGTATGAGTTGTGGCGTGTCATTGATCTTTAAAATGGGATTTTAAAGTAGTGCAAGTTTACAGTTCATTATATTTTTGTGGGGAAAAAAAAGTCTTCAGAAGACATCTAAAATGTTCTTTCTTGTTAAAATAGCTCTGTACATCTGCAGTGCCTATGTCAATATTATAATGTAATACTCTACCTTCGAAGAAAAATACAGTTTTAAAAGTGTTTATACCAAGTACATTTAAAAGTATGACACTACATGTTTCTGGAGTTATATTGCTGTAAAGTAGAAATACCGGCTTTTAATAATTCGCTGAAGCTTAAGAATTTTGGAAAGTGAAATTATAGCCATCATGGTCACTGTGGTTCTCATTCAGCTATGTATATTCTAAAGTCAGTTCAAGGGACCTGCATCATGTGAGTATAAGGTTAACAGTGCATTTTCAACCCATTTATTCTTTTAATAATTTTGTGTGATACGTTTATAGATGTAGTTTATTTTTAATTTGCTTTTGTAATGTTCTTAATTTAAGTAAATGGAGAGATTATAGGAAATAATTGACTTTGCGTATTGTATTTTTTTTGTTGTTTTGTCTCTTTGAAGATACAGGGCTTCATAATCACATCAAAGTATTAGTGGTGACCTATTCTTGTAAAATAAGTCAAGTAATCATATCCACATTATTTAATTACATGATTTCAGTAGAAAAATAAGGGACTACAATGGCTATGGGAGATGTATAACAGGAAGGGAAATAAAATAGCTTTCTGTTTCTTGAAGACTGGATTCAAATCAAGTTCAATCAGAAAAAAAAATGTTGTAATGTATCAGGTTGACAGGATTTTAGGACATATGCAGAAGTGTTATGTAATTTTTGGAGAATTCTTAAGTTTTATTTTAAGAGGAGCAGATTTGGTCTGCCTGGAATATAAAAGTGAGACAGGCAAGATTTTGAGAGGAAGATAAATTATTTGGACTGCGCTGAAGATAATTAGTAGTTCATACCTATGAAATATGATAATTCACTTAGTAATATGGAAACTGTATTATAGGTTATAATGTTCCTGACATATCCTGTTGCTGAATGCTTAGTGCCGGGTCCCCCATGCTTTGAGCTGTGTATGATTCGTGATATGCACACTACTTTAAAATACACAATGTTACCTGCATAGTCAGACATTTTTCCTGGGCATGATCAAACTTGAACAAAGCAGAGAGCTGCTGCTTTTCCAGCTTCCTCACCTTCACGGATTAGCTACCAAGGCAAATCAAGTTTGGGATTCTTTAGTTTTGGTGGTAATCTCTTCAGTGAGCACTTTTTCTCTCTCCTGTTTCTTTTTTCCTTGCTTGTACAGCAGCAATAAGTACAATAATGGAATTACTTACCTACTTACTCTACTAGCATAAGTTGCAGGCAGATGGTGAACAGCAAGCTGGAGATGATTATATAGTAAACCCACTGATCTCTGTAAGAAACATCCCAGTAAAAACAAATAGGGCAGGTATGAAGAAGATTTAGATGATCAAAACAACTAGAGGAAGAAGAAAGGCTGAATATGATTGGGTGACTTAATATAGGGTTATCAGAACTACAAACACTGCCTATATAGTTAAGTATAATCATCTGTTTTTTAAAAGGAAAGAAATTTCCTAGTGATTTCCATGTGATTCTAGAAAGGTGTTTCAAATCAGTAGGAATACCTGTTTTTAAGTCTGGTGAGATTGTTCATACAAACCACTTGGGTTTGATTGAGTAGTATTTGGAATGGCTTTTTGGTCTCCAGAATTAGAGAGACATCAAGATGATAGGTCTGAACTGTGAGTTACTATAGTAATGTAATATTTTAAAACAATCTACATTCCTAAAACACAGGTGAATAGAAGCTTTTCTAAAATAATGGGTATTACCCACAGCAAAGCCTTGATTTATTTGCTAGAATTCTCTGCTCTGCCTAAATAGGTAGCAGGTTGGGGAACAGATTTCCTTTCTTTTAAAAATTAAATTTAAAACCAGAGTTTTCAATTTTATTTTCCAGCCTGGGAGGGAATTAAGCTAATAATGGTAATTAAAATGTGTATGTTAATGCAAGCTGGAGAGACCAGGGAGAGGTTCCATGATGTTAGCCCAGGAGAGGAGAATCTCCCCTTTCTGTGGCAGCCGGTAGATTAGCTTCATGCAGAACTTGGTCTCACTGCTCTCTGCCCCCTTCGCTGGCCGGGTGCTGCTGTCCTTGCTCTTGTGTTGGATAAAACAGCTATGTGGCTGTCGAGTTAGTGTATTAATCTAAAGGAAAATTATTTTTTTCTTTCCTTGGTGGATTAGCCTTCTGTTGAACTTGCTGTACAACCCAGTATCACCAAATCCAAGTGCAGGAGGGGCAGTGGGAGTGTGGTGCTGGGACCAGGAACAAGGAGATGGCTCTTCTTTGGGCAGTGAACTACCATGAGATTGGTGTATATCCCATAAAATTGCATTGCAAAATAGTTTATATCCATCAAAGTAGAAGGCCTACTTAAGGTTCATATTTGCTCTGATTTAGGTAGATAAAAGCCTCAAAGCTGGTGAGATTTGACAGGACAGTTAAGCTGATCTAATGTCTATCTGCCCAAAGGGAGCTTCTGCACTCCTTTCTACCAAGCCCCATCCTGATGCTGATTGCATTTCCACCACTTCACAGCCAACACTGTTCTGACTCCACATCAAACTATTTTGGAGCAGAATGGGAGTGGGGACTGTTAATTTTAATTTTTTTGTAGGTCTAGTGTTCTAGAGTAGTCAGAGGAGAGTCAGTCATGGCATGCCTTTGGGTTTTGCTTTGTTCCAAAATGGTGAGAGAAAAAAAGCGTTAGCTTATGAAGGCAATTGAATTGTGCTTTATGGCACTAAAGTTGTCTTTTTTTAATGATTTAAAAAACAAAGTTAGAAAGCAAGATGGAAGGATAGCTTTCTCCAACCCCAGGAGAAAGGCTAAGCATGTCTAATACTACTCCTGGATTTTCAATTAGTGATGAATGGCCAAATATATCCTCATGTCTGCCTTTTTTACAATATTTCATTTTCGTTGTAGCACTATTGTCATGAGGAACTGAAGGCGATACATAGATAACAAATTGTGTTATTGTTGGTGCCCAATCGAAGAGATACTGGTGTCTCGGGAATGGCTCTCAGATATTTTCTCATGCTCTGAATAATATTTAATTCTACACCAAACGTCAATAAATATATCTGTGCTTAGCAAAACTCCAACTTTAATAATGTCCCTGTTTTAAGACCTTACTCTTGTATTATGTTCTTTTAAATTTGTTCTAATCAAACTGATGGCAGAGTGGTACATGGTATTCAATCTGCTTTAATCTCCCAATTAACGCTATTCATCTTGGAGAGCTGTGCCCAGTATTTGATGCAGTTTTGATAATATGTGCTACTTGACAGAGTGAATCTCTGTTATGAGAGTCTCTTTGCTGTAATGTTACTTTACCTAGGCTTCTAAGTACATTAATTCTAGTTTAAATTTGCCCTTTTACTCTGGCATCATTTTGCTACCCGTGCCAGTCTTTCAGACATTAAAGAACAATGTCTTGATGTATTTAAATAGCATTATGATCCCTAGGATTAAATGTAGAGGGGGTAGAGGCTGGAGAGAGAAAGGTGCCATTTTTGTTACATTAGGTATTTCTGGTGTTTCTACTTAAAGAGTAAGAAGACTGACTTTTGTCTCCTTGATTAATCAACAAAACTACACTGAGTTTTAGCACAAATGCTTGCTTTTTAATTAAGTCAGAAATATTGATTTGAGAAATCTAAACAGCAGACGTTAGTGCATTTCTGTGGGTATATATGTTTGTGTATGTATTACTCAGTCTAATATTACTTGGGATTTCCAAGTTGAATGTATTTTAATGATCTTCATCTTTTTCTTTGTAAGGTTAGTCTGATGCAACACTGGTGCGTTTGATGAAACTACAACCTAAATAGAACTGACCTTATCCTACTTAGAAGTTTCTTGTTTTTATTCCAACTTGTGCTTTAGAAGGAGATTTGTGTGGCTGTGGGCTCACTAATACATCTCAGCAGATAACACTGTGTTAACAACAGGGGAATTTTTGTTTTTCTACAAAATTGCATTTATTGAACTGAATTAAGAGTTCAGGGGCTGCAATTTCCCATCCCAAATCACCTCGCTACTACTTAAGACTCCAGCCAGAAGTTGGAGTTCGTCTTAGGAAACATGAAAATGCTTTTAAAGCAATGATTTGGAGGTAAAACTCTGAGCAGAAGTGGGGACACCTGCTGTTAGCAGCGGAGGCTGCACGTTTGCCGGCCGGACGTGCCCGACAGAGGGACCCGGGGAGCGCGGTCCCGGGCGCTCCTATGGACATCCTATAGGTGGCACCCGCCGCTGCCGTATAGGGGCGAACGAACAATGGAGGTGATGGCACAGCTGAGCGAATGGGGTCTCTTTCTACGGCAAAGTGCTGCTCTTTGAAATATGATGAGGGAGAAGAATGCCGCCTTTTGGGTTTGTTTTTTTTTTTAAGTTTGCTTTTGAGGTTTGACTAGTTCTTTGTCCAGAAGTTGTATTTTCAATATCATTCCTAGACAGGTTTGAAGGGTGCTGGAATTTCATAGTGCCATGCTATGAAATACAGTTCTCTGAATAGCCAGAGGGAAAGACCTGATAGAAATTTAAAAAAAAAACCCAAACTTGTTAATTTTGATGCCGGGATTACAAATTCTGCGTTACTGTGTCAACTTTTGTTTGATAATCTGAAGATTTAATGGTGCGAAGTAAATAATGTTGCTTTACTTTGGTTTCAGTCAGGCTTCTCAAGGTTGTTTATCTAAACCAAATGCATATTTGGTGCAATCTTTAATAACATAGTCTCTATACTTCAAATTATCTGCAGGAAGAAGCCTCAGAACTGAGGCAGCATATTTAGACAATCATTTTTGCTCTTTAGAGTGAAGGAGAGAGGCTGGCCATTTGAACTTCACAAGCATAAGAGCTTAGCTACATTACTCTGACTGAATTAATATGTGCTGCTTGTAAATATATTTTATTGTATATGCCACTGGGCAAATAGCTATACTGTTTTCATTTTTAACCTAAACCCCCCACCTTTTATAAGTAGACAGGTGAATTGAATTTGATCTCTTTTCTTCAGAAGTTCCATAGCACAAGAAATGTCATGCCCCTGCTGCTGAAAAACTAGGGTTTTTTCTTAGTTTTTATCACACTAAGTGTTTTACTCAGTATTTTTTTTTTTTCAAATTGTGTTGAAAATCATTGAAGCTCTTACTTGTTTTAAGAAGAGTACAATTACCTCACTCATTGTAAAATTTCAATTAAAGTGGTAAGAAGCAGGCTTTCTAATATGACAGAGAAACAATAAATACAAACTGTTTACTCCTCTATCAGTGCAGATCTCTCTTTTTCTGGTGAATGCATTATTGTACCCTCCTACATATATAAATACATTCTCCTTGGGTGGAACATTTTCCTAGCTACCATTTTTCGCTGTTAAAGTCTTCACCTGTACTGTAGGACATACTGTCATATAAGTACTATATAACATTGGAAACTTCTCCATATTAGTAGTTTATGCAATGTCACTGGAAGGTAAAATTTCTAAGAGAGATAGTGTTAAATTCCTTTTACAGGTAAGAAAGTAAAACAGTCTTACTGTGTTTACAGTGTAATAAAATTAACAACTTAAAATGTAACTGCAGATTTTGAGCTTTGTTTTGGTATGTCTGATAGTCCTATGTTAAGTCTATAGAAAGGATTTTTTTTCTTAGTTAGAAAAAAGTGGGTTTTTTTTAATAGGGAAATACTGCTTTTTACCATATGCACTGGGACTCTCAGCTACTGTTTTTCCAAATCACAAGTGAGATGATAAATGATTTCATAAGGCCTTTGAAGTTCAACAGTTTTCAGTGAACTGTCTAAATAGACTCATTCGTCAATCAGGAGCAGAATTAATATACCGCTTTGAAATAGTCCTTAAAACCTCTGAATGAGAGAATGAGAGAGCACTGAACCAATTTATTAGTCAAATCGTGTTTGGCATATTTGTGTCAGTAGCTCTCGTTGGCAGACTTCTGTGGGCCTTCTGTGTGAATCAGGTGAGCAGGATCAGGACTTCTCCATGGTTTTTGTCTTCTTACAAACCGTGCATACACAGCATTCCCCTCTTACTGAGAGACAAAAGAAAAATACATTTCTAAATGTTTCAAATGGTGAATAAAACTTTCCAAATACTCAAAACATTAATTAATTGCTGCACAGCTTTTCTTCCATGTTGACAGTCACTCTAGCCAACAATATTTTAAGGTTATTTTCTTAATTCTTATTGATTATTTTCTTAATTCTTCTTCTTTATGTTGTCAATTGTTCTTTGCTAAGTATTATCCAGTAATTACTCAAGTTAGCAACATTATGTTAATAACAAATTGATTCAGAATTTCCCACAAAAATCTGATTTTTGCTTCAGTGTAATCAGTGACAGGAAACAAAACAGTTGTTGCCATGTGCTTTGTTCTTTGTGAATGTCAATCACTTGCTTCTCTGAGAGTTTTAGTTTTGAGAACTATAGCATATGACTTGAATTCTATAGAGCATTAAAAACATTTCTGAGAGGTGATGAACACTCAGCTTATGTCAGTGTAAGCAAGCAATTTGGCAAGTGGAAGCAGATCATTAGATCAAAGCAGTTGGTGCTAAGGCTTATATGTTTGCACTGTAGCAGTTTAGTTCAGGGATTTTACCTCAGACTAGTTTTAGTTTGGACCGTTGGATGAAATGCTCTCACCGTAGGTGTGACATGAAGTTGTTCAAGGGATAAGCCATTGGTTTGGACCCCTGTGTCCCTATTACAGTACATTTGATGCACTCCTAGAGTGGAGCTTCTGAGTCTCCTCTGAAAAGAATCCAAGTTGACGTGACAAAACTCCTCCATGAAGGTGACACAAACGTGCTGAGTGAGGACAGCTGGGAGGTTCAATTCACTTAAACCTGAGCGTGTAAGTAGATGCAGCCTCAGAATTCCCCGTGCCTTCAGAGTGTTCCGGAGGAGGGAAACACTTGGAACTTTGGAGAGTGTTGGAAAGAAAGTGTTGTTACCTCTGCTAAGTGGTCGCTGAAATCAAGATCTATTTTGGGGAAAAAGCCCAAGATGTTAACATTACTTTTGAATTTAATGGGTAAATTTCTGAAAATTTTTGCAGGGTACCATTGCGGGGGTGTTATACAATTAGGTTTAAGCACTATGGTTGCATTTCTTATATTTTTAATGTATAAATCCAGAGAAGGCTCCAAGTACTTTGCAAGAATGCATCGAGTACTATTTGGAATATCACTGTAAGTTAATTTAGCAGCTTTTCACTGCTTTTGTTGTGGTTTCATAAGGCCTCTTGCTCGCCCTCCCCTTCTTCTTCACCATCAACACTTTTCATGGGTTTCATGCATCCCTCGTTGTTGTTTTTGGCTCTATCTTTGTGCACCAAAGTTGCTTTTATTGTAAGAGAAGGGATGCAAATTATTATGTTGCATAGAATGCTGGTGGAAACAGAAAGCTGGACAAGGTCATCAGCAAAGGGATATTAATATAGTTTCTCTGAACTATGCTCCAGTAACTCTATCTTTTTTCCAATATTAAGACAGTTTGCTAGTGTTAGTGCTTTCACTTTGAAAAAGTAACTTGTCCTTCTTGTCCTCGCACAGCTTCTTCTACACTATCACCCAGGAGGATGCCTCTTGAATGACTTTTCTTTTAGTTCTGCTAGTAAGAAATTAGCTTAATGGGACTACGGAATAAAATTGGGATATTTGTTTATTTGGAAAACTATATTTCACTATAAAATGTTTTTATGCTTCTCTTCCTCTACATTTATAGTTAATGCTATATCCCCATAAATGCCTGTAACACAGACCCTATGTCTTCATATTTGGACTGTGATCAGTATAAGAATGTAAGAAGCTCTGCACTGTGTCAGATCAAAGATTGGGAACAGTGTCATTTCCTAGAGAGGTTATTGGTGGTTCTTCAGGAAGGAGAAAAGGTACAGAGTTCTATTTCTCTGAGGTATTCCCCTGGTTTATATGGATCTGCGATTTAGGAACTTCTTCAATTAAAGATAGTGCCCATGTTATTTTTTTTAAATAGTTTAAATCTTTCATAAATTGCCTAAATATTTGCTGGACTTTTTTACTGACAGAGCATTCCTCATTTAACCATGAATTATGGAAAAGAGTAGCTTTCCATGTTAGTTTGACATTGCTGCTATATAAGCATGTTCCTGAAACACAGATTAATAATAAAACCATACTAAAGTGAAGTCCCTACAAAGAAATATCATGCTTGTGCATCCCTAACTCGCATGAGAAGTTCTTACAGCCAGGAGTGTTTTTTTCTCAGTGTGCTGGGACAGTGTCTATGACCACAGAAAGAAACATTAATTTGCCCAAGAATGTTGTGTTTCCTCAGTCCTGTATATTTGAATATAAGTTGCCCAAATCTCTGTTACCGGTTGCTTTATGTACATCAGTTCTATTTTTTTTCCCTTTCCAGATACAGAAGAAATGCTTTTAAGCCTCTGGTTCACATGCCATTCCTTTTCTCTTAGAATTTGTTTTGCTCTTATGCACCTCTCCTGCCGGTGTTGTGTGTTAGTTGTGTTCAAGCAGAGAGAGTATTAGAGAATTTACTTCATCATATATTACTGTAATTAAAAATAACATTCCATTTGGTTTTTTGACCACTGATTTGCATTAAATAGTTTATTTTACTGGGTTTTGTACAAGAAGAAAGTTTTCCCTGAAAATAGCTTTTTTAATATACATATTCGAAATCTGGCTACATTTTATCTTCCACATGGTAAAGCAGATGACTTGTTATAATTGTGTCTTCTATATCCTTTTCCTGGAATTGGCCCTATATAGTTAGAAATCTTAAGTTCTTAATCTGAGCTCTATCTATTATGCTGTTGCTAATCATTTTATTTATTACTTGCTGTGATTAGCTTTATTTTTAATGTTATCTTTTTAACTTTATTTCTGGGACTTTAAAAGTCCAGATGAGTCTATCATTTTTCTTTTGCACATTTCTGCTAAACTACTTAAAGAATTCTGGTAGGCTGAGGGAAATGTGCTTTTCTCTTCATTATGTTTATTGTGGCACATATATGTATCTTTAATTCCTTTTCAACTGATGTACGGAGGATAATAGTGGTTTTCTTTGATACCTTCCTTTTTTCCTGAGCAGAGTTTGCTTTAGCAGTGGACAGAGTCATCAGTTCTATTCTCTTTAGGATGATGATTATACCATTCCACATGCTGTAATAAGTCATCTTCTGAATTTGATTTCCACTAAATATTTCTCCATTTTTTCATTAGACGATAGCAATAATTTTCTGATTTAGAAACCTGTCTTTTGCAACTAGAATGACTTGCAACAACTGGAAAATTTAGTAATTCCATCTTGTCACTGAAAACAGAAGGATCAGTTTTAAATGGGAATTAGATATGAACAGTGTTATTTGAGAATCAGATATGGCATTATCAGTATTAAAATATTAAAACTGTGTTGATTTGGGTTGATTGGATTAGTTGTTACCCTGAAGTAGACACTATTTTTTAAATTAATGAACTCTCTATGTTAGATATGAACCATCAGAACTCCATAAGTAAGTGTAAAGTTCAACAATATGCCATGGGAAGCCAAGTGACTCCAAGGCTAGTGCTATATAAATAAGAATAAATATATAATAATAAATAATAAGTAAAGATAAATAAACTCAGAAAAAATAACTGCTCCATGACTTGTCAGAAGTAAAACTACTGTTTGCAAAATTATGAATATTCTCTTCTTTGTCTCATGTAGTTGTCTTCTGATGAAGGGCTCTAAGTCTGGAACCTCACCAAGTAATTGATTTACACAAACTTTGGGAATATTTTACCAATATTTGCTCTTCTCTAGGCAGAGTCTTTGAGCTTCTGTAGGTTGCTTTCCCCTGACTCCAAACATTTTGCTTCAGGGAAATTAACAGGGATGATTGATAGGTTTTATGAATGAAGCATTGGCTTGAGACTCTGAAGACTGGAGTTTGTTTCTTGGCTCTGGTATTGTGTGCTTTCGTAGCTTTAAGTCACTTGGAGGCAGATTCAGAGGCCAATGAGATTAGTAGTAGGACTTCTAGTTGTGTTAGACTGGGTTTATATGAGTGTCTTACTCTTTTTGTTGTGCTCCATTTTCTGGAGTCTTTGAGAGTTGTATTACTTTCTCTCTCCCTTCTCATTTTTCATATAAAACTCTAAACTCTGTTGTAGGGACTGCCTTATGCTATAAGTTTTTTATAATTTAAAACACAGCAAGATGTAGATGGGGCCTCTGCTTTTGAAATGAATGTTGATGCTGCAATTAAAGATGGTGCTCTAGCTTGAGACATAACATTTCCAAAAACTGGAATATATACACTGGGATATCTTAACTTTTAGTCTGTATTAGGTCTCTGAGTGCCAGCAAGTGCAGTTACAGAACCGTTCTATTGCCTATTTTAGGATGTAAATTGGTTTGGAAAAGGACTGTCTCCTTTCCTTCCCTCCAGCCTGAGGTGAAGTGGCTTGCTTATTGAATACTCTTATCCCTCAAAAGCCATGTACACAAGAGTGTACTTGTGATCTCTGCCTGAACTGGAATAGTGATCTACATACTGTTAAAGGGTATTTAGAGTAAATTCTCTCTGGGGTTAATAACCCTTCAACTATTCACTCTGTAGTCTAATCTTTTTTAGAGCTGCCTTGTAAAAAATGCAAAACCAAAACAGCTTGTTAAACTTGTACTCCAAGGAAATTATTGTGTACTATATTTGAGGATCAAGCATAATATTTGTAGTTTCCTCTCATCTGCTTTCTATCCTCAACAGTATTTCAAAAGTACAGTGGTAGCTTACTCTTGCATTTTAAGTAGAAAGGAAATGCTCAGAGGTTTTGTTTGCTTTGCCTGTACCAAATGGAATACTGTGCTGTGAATATTTTTTTGCAGCTTGGGATACTGTGATAGCTCATATGGGTTTGGTTTCATGGTATTCACTTTTTAGCTTTTCTTAAGTCACAAAGCATTATTATTGCTTTGTTTGCTTATGAAGCGAAATACTTTATAAACCACTAATTTCTGGAGCATGGACTCACGCTTTGTTTATTGATAATTATTCAGATTGTCCTCTAATCCTTAGGAAGGACTTAGAAGAGGCTGACGTATGTTGGATGGCGGACCAGCAGAATTCCAGTGGGTGCTGTAGTTCATGCTTTGTTTATTGATAATTATTCAGATTGTCCTCTAATCCTTAGGAAGGACTTAGAAGAGGCTGGTGTATGTTGGATGGCGGACCAGCAGAATTCCAGTGGGTGCTGTAGTTGTGTTGCTGGTGAATCAGTAAATAACACTTTTGTTTCTAAATGCAATAACTGTGAATGATTTAATAACTGTAACTGTGTATTTCTGGAGCCTATATGGCATTCTCCTCCTGGTTGTTAGGCAAATATGAGAGAGAAAGCAGTGGAAATTGGTGGAAAACTTAGTTACAGCTGAAGATGCCTGTCTGTAATAGTCCAGTTATTCCACTAGAAAGTGAGTTTCATTGTGACAGAATTCTCTGGGGTTAAATTTGAGAGGGAAGTAAATTATGAAATTGGAGGAGGCAGAAGTTTTATTGACAGGACTGGTCACAAACCTGGAATCAAATGAAACACTTGCTCCCTTCAGGCAAAAACCATGCACTCACTGCTGAAAGATCATCTCTCTTGATGCTACTCTTACAAAATAAATGTTATTTACACTGGGTCAACTTAAGCTGCTTCCTGCTTTATGTGTAGAATCTTCTGTTTATTCTAGAAGATGTTACCTTTCTCTGTCTCTGCTTCTGCTTTCTCTGGATCAGTTGCCTCACACAAGCAAGTTAGGAGTGTTTTCAGAAATTCAAAATAGGGCCTAACAGGAATAAATTTATTTAAACAAATTCTGAGCTTCTAACATGTGGCAGTCAGTTGTGTTTGAGAAAACACAAAAGTCAGAAATAACTGAATTTCATGTCTCTGCTATTGTTCATTGGTATTCCCCCATGACACAACTTATGTACTTTTCTGTTGTATGCTTAGAATCACAGAATCATAGAATGTTAGGGATTGGAAGGGACCTCAAAAGATCATCTAGTCCAATCTTCCTGCTGGAGCAGGAACACCCAGATAAGGTTACACAGGAACGTGTCCAGGCGGGTTTTGAATGTCTCCAGAGAAGGAGACTCCACAACCCCCCTGGGCAGCCTGTTCCAGTGCTCTGTCACCCTCACTGAGAAGAAGTTTCTTCTCAAATTTAAGTGGAACCTCTTGTATTCCAGTGTGAACCCATTACCCCTTGTCCTATCATTGGTTGTCACTGAGAAGAGCCTGGATCCATCCTCATGACACTTACCCTTTACATATTTGTAAACATTAATGAGGTCACCCCTCAGTCTCCTCCTCTTCAAGCTAAAGAGCCCCAGCTCCCTCAGCCTTTCCTCATAAGGGAGATGCTCCACTCTCTTAATCATCTTCGTTGCTCTGTGCTGGACTCTCTCCAGCAGTTCCCTGTCCTTCTGGAACTGAGGGGCCCAGAACTGGACACAATATTCCAGATGGGGTCTCACCAGGGCAGAGTACAGGGGAAGGAGAACCTCTCGACCTACTAACCACCCCCTTCTAATACACCCCAGGATGCCATTGGCCCTCTTACCCACAAGGGCACAGTGCTGGCTCATGGTCATCCTGCTGTCCACCAGGAACCCCAGGTCCCTTTCCCCTATGCTGCTCTCTAATAGATCATTCCCCAACTTATACAGGAGAAGACGATTACTACATCAAAGCTTTTTGGGCTTGTAGTCAGTGGGATGCGTTACCCTACGTTGTCCACAGATGAGGTACAGACTTGTCAAGCCTCAGGGAGTTGTCTTTCTTCTCATACTCCTGTGCTGCTGGCCCGGTATGTTCTCCACTTACAGTGCTGCGGTGTGACTGCTCACCAGCTTGTGCTTGACTGCAGAGGACAAATCAATTTATATTAAAACAGAGCTTGTACTTGATTTTTTAGAATAAATATCAGTATTTTTTGTAGCGCTTCAGAGAAGATGCATGGAATTGTAGAAACAAAGGGTGGAATCTTGTGAGTTTTCAAATGATTGCCCACAATTGCCATGGCAGGTTTTCCTGCAGGACTGCTCTACTCTTCCACCCCACCCCATGCACTGGAGAGAAGAAGAGTTCCTGTGTCTTGGAGGCGTGTGGTGTTTTACCTTGCAATGAATGTGTATCTACTGGTTAAGTCACCTCGTGGATTGGCTCAGGGTCTAGTTCTCCAAATAGTAGCTACCATGTAGAAAATCACATTTCACAGAAAGGATTATGTGAAGTCAAACCCTATTGTGACAGCTTTCCAGTGCAATTCCATGCCAAGAAGATGCAAGTTCTAAACAAATAATTTTAATATATTCATCCGTTACTTCAAGAAAAAAAAAATTGCTTCAATCAAAATTTTTTACTAGCCAAATGATATGGTTTAGGACTAGCAGCATTTAATTAATAAAGATCAAAGATTTTAAACTTTATATTTTGATTTCATTCTTACTACAAGTAGCCTTTTTTCATACACTTTATACAAACCTTAAGTATGTTTTAACATACTGCAAAATGAGAAGAAATGTGTTACATTGAAGTGCGTGTCATTTGCTTGTGCATTTGGAGGTACCAGTCATTTTATAGCAATTTTGAGTTATTTTTCTGTCAGTTTGTATTCCTATTCAACGAGACTCAAAGAAACCTTCACTTAGAACAACTCCCTTAGCGCTTGCTCCTGGATGTCAGTCATATGAGCAAGAGGTGCCGTGCACAACAAGAACAGGTCATAAAAACATCAACTTTCAGTCACATGTGTTGTCGTTCTCTGTTTCTTTGAAATCCTGGATGTGTAATTAGGTGAGGGTTTTTGTTATTAGGTGTGGGACACCGGTGCGGATGCACTTTTCTTTTAACTTGTACATTTTGGAAGGTTTTTATGTTTGTTTGGTTGTTGTTTTGGTTTTAGGTTTTTTTGGTCTTTATTATTGTTTCCTTTTACTATATCCTAGTTCACTACAGACTATGCTACCTGGTTGTGACCAGAAGTTTATTGGGCAAACAGATGTTTAGTTGCAGTGTATTATTATAAAAACCTGTGGATTGAAGGTTTGCAGCTAGATATATTTAGCTGAGAGCAATGAAAACATTTTATTGGTGATGATGTATTAGCAGCATTGCTTTGGCTAGGAAAGGTGCAAATCAGTAAGCAAGCAAATAACTTGTGGGTATCATTTTGATCTTGGCTACAATGCAATGAATAAGCTGTTCAGATAGGTAATTTTGTTTTGTTTTATCCTTAACTTTACCACAAATACAGACCTGCACACCTAGCAGTGCCACTGCCATTCCTGCTTTTGGGTCCTCATTAAAAATAGCTTGAAGGCAGTAAATTAAACAGAATATTACATCCATTAAAAAAGGATGTGACCTGGAGACTTTCATGTTTTGCCAGTATTCTTCATTCTTGAATATTTAAAATTATCTGTCTGAATTACAGGCTTAGAGATCCAAAACCAGTTACTGTGTTTGTTTTTAATACAGAATCTTTTTGATTTTTTTTTTTTTTTAATGAAATAAAACTAAGTTGGATAGATCAAATCTGGTAAAAGAGATGAAGTCTTTAACTCTTTTATATTTACACAGGAGTAGGTTTTCATGCTTTATATTAATAGTATATATATCAAAAGTATATTTTTATATAATACATATTCAATATATTAAATTTATATTAATAACTTTCAAGTATTTTATTTTTATACAGAGGTAGATTTTCGTATTTTATATTAATACCTTTAAAGTCTATGATGTGGCTGTTGATACAGATTGTCTCTTTGGGCTTCTTTCACAGTAGAATACCGTGAATTTATCTCCTTGGGTATGACCTATCTTTTCATTATGTGTGTGTAAAACATTTAGTCTAAGCACTGCTTAATTTTTGAAGTGCCTTTGTGATACTGCAAGAAAATGAAAAAAAAAAATCAATCTTATTTTGGTAATTGATAGATTATCTACCATCCACATCACAAATATCTAAATTTCCTTAAAGGAAAATATTTAAGTACTAGGACCCAGTTTGGATTTTCTACTTATGCTATCAAAACTTCATGTATTTTTCATGAGTCTACAATTTTCTTCTTATCTTCCTATCTGATAGAACATGGTGTTTTGATACTCTAAACCCATTTCTTCTGACTAGACTGTTTCTAACAGTGTAAGGTATTTACAGCAACACAGTAACACTAAGTTAGTTGTAGCAACACTATCCTGGTACCCTAGGATGTAACTGTGTGGACATAGCAGTAACTGTCTTAGTCTACTTTTCTGTTTCTCATATCTAGACATTTGGTCATTCTTGTTGCCTGTGTATGTTTTTCTGATTCTGCTATATACTTCTTTGAAAGGGTTGCTCAGAATTGTGTGCAGTTATCAAGATGTGAGCTTATTATGGGTTTATACAGTGACATAATGATTCTCTGTATTTTCTCTTTTCCCTTCCTTATAATTCTTTTCTGTTTGCCTTTTTTTTGCCTTCTACTCAGTGTTGTATAGAGCCTTTCACAGAACCACCTCATGATCTTACACGGCCAGCTTGGTGCCAGTTGTTTATTTGGGTATTTAGGACTGTTCTTGCTTTATGGATTCCTTTACATTTGTCTGTGTTGTATTTTTTACTTTCATTTTGATATCTATTAATGTCTTAGTTTCATCAGGCCCCCTAGTCACTATGTTTTTTTCAGTTGGACATTGTATATATTACTGTGAGTAACCAAGCTGCACCTGCATTTTCAACAACTTTTCCAGCATGCCAGGGCAGACCCTTGGTGACTTCCCATCACTCTGGCAAATGACAACTTACTTCATTTTGTATTTTGTATATTATAATACTTCTTGTCTTTTAATCTGCATGAGAACTGTAGCTCTTACTTCAGAAGTATTATATCATCAAGTATCTTTTGGAAATGCAGATGGACTACATCAGTTGAATCTCTTTTATTCGCAGGCTAGTTGTCTCCAATAGAGGTTGTGAGGCAGGACTTCTCTTTGTATAAGAGTGCTGGTTCTTTCTTAATGTCATATTTAAACCTATGTCCACATTACCAGTCTTTACCTATACAGACAGATTTAAGCGAAAGGTGACACACCACAGTTCTACTGTTTCATCCTTAAATTCCTTTAGCATTCCTGAGTGAATATAATTTGATTTCTGGACTTGTTATTGTTGTTGTTGCCCATGTATTTTGCGGCTACTTAATAAGACCATATGAAGAAACCATATTTCTCTTTACTAATGGCTTTCTCTACTGGTTTTCTGTTTTTTATTTCAATCTCTTGGCAAAGCTTCTGATATATTAAAAAGTTTTTGCTTTCCTTTTACAGTTTGTCCAATAGTGGCATAACCTACTTCAGTATTCCTGTGTAGCTTGTACTCTTGTGTTAATGAGACCAATTGTCTCTCTACCATCATGTTTCCAAAATGCCTTTTACATCAAACATTTTTAGAAGTGATATTTTGCAAGCTTTTATAAAACCTCTTAGAGCTGCCTAAACGAATCGATCCTCCCTTGTTCTACAGCAATGCAGAACAACCCTCCTGCTTGTTTTGTTCAGGGCATCAACACACTGCATAGGTAATTATCAAAAAGAAAATTATTTTGTGAGGGTAAACATACACAGCTACCGAGAAGAAGGAATATCTTTTATTATAAAACTAATCAGTCATTTAAGAGAGATTCAGTAATGTAAGTAAATATGATTAGATGTTATCTATTATATGTACAATGCTATTATCTTACCATGAAACTCTCTTTTGGATCCTGGTATTGCAAGAGTGAAATGCTTTAGCTCTAGTGTTCTAAACCAGATAGAGCAATAAAACGTTATAGAAATGTTAATCCATGAATTTTCATACATTGTATCAAGTTAAGGAGGTCTTGCTTTTGAATTCGCCGATTTCTCTGTGTCTCCTACATGTATGTGTAGGAGAGAAAAGGACAACCCCATGTTCTTTCCAGGTGAGATGTTTGTGATTTTTTAGCAAGGTTTTAAACATACAGTTTAAGAGTCTATTATGAGAGGAATATTCTTCCTTTCTCTAGATTTTCTCTGTTTTTTCATAGGTTATTTCCCACCCCCCTCACTATTTATGGCCAATGATAAGGCAGAAACTTTTTTTTCTGTGTTTTTTTTTTTGAGCAGGTTTTTGAAGTTACATAACAATTCTAATAGATGGAAATGAAAAGGTATTGAGTGTCTTATTAGTTGTATTGGAAAGGTGCTGCCAAGACTCAGACAAAAGTAAGAGTTACTGTGTAGGCTTTTATGTAATTTATATGGGTTTTGTTCTACAAACCGTACTAAATTTTACTTGACTGAGTAGAAAGCGTATCTTTTTGGCTAACTGTAGAAAATATCCGAAGAACCTGCAGTGTTGAGGCTAGGTGGTAGGACGGCATTCCATCTCTTTATGCTGCGTTCAGTGACCATCCACAGCAGTTAAATATAGTCCTCACTTCTTCCTTTAGAATCATGTGAATGAACCACAAACGTTGAAGATGTTTAGGCGAAACATCGGGCAGTTGGTCTACTGTGAGTTGTCAGGTCATCCTAGAAAGTCACTATTGATCTTTCAGTTTTGAGAGCTGGAAACTGAAGTCCATAGAGGACGAGGAGGCTTAGGTGAGCTAATGGTTGGTTTAAGCATGTCGTGTACAAGTAGGCAGGTAATCTTCCTGGAGAGTCTACAGCAAAGCTTCTGTGGTTAAGAAAATCCGATAATGCTTGGCAAAAGAAACAGTCAAAACCATTTATCTGAAATGATTAGCTATTACGTATCTGTGAGATGACTACGAGGTGCAGAGGTTAAAGGCAGAGCCAGGAAACTGACCTTCCCAGAAGATCTGTGTGAAATCCTGTGATAGACTTCAGGTCAATCATCAGGTCTTTGCTGGCAGCTGTCAAGAGTTGAACACACAATTCACATTGATGGGGAGAATTGGCTTAAAAATAATTAGCATGGAGAACACTCGAGTTAGGTGGACTAAGCAGATATTTTGATTAATACTAGAGGGGTATCTGAGAGCAGTGTGGGCTTTGTCTCTGGGGATACAGCATGAAGCCATTTTTGGGAGAGAACCCAAGGTATTTCATAGTATGTGCTTCACTGCTACATTGAGACTTCATGTCATAAGGATCTTGGACTGCCTAGCCCTAACTCAGGTCCTTCTTGGATGCCAATAGTAACTTTGCATTGATGAAAATTTATGAGTTCACACCCTTTCTTTCTTACTTTCACTATCTGCCATGTATGTGAGGGCATTTCCTCTTTGCTGATGGTAAGGTAGCTTGTTTGGGAAGGGCCTATGCTAGGTGGCTTTTGAAAGCCCAAACGGACTATGCTCAAGTCTCAGAAGGGACCTGCCAAAGACAATTGGGGACAGAGTATCATGTGAAGTACAAAGAGGCACAACTCACTTTACTACAGTCTCAACCATATTAGAATGGACCAAAATCGGTTTTGAGTAGGAACTTGTGGCATGTGATGGTTAGTCATTACATTCATTGCTAGATGATTTCTAGAGAAGTCAGTGATATTGTGTTCTTGTCTGAGGACTGTGATTCAGTAGGAAAAGCAAAACAGAAATCTTCATTTACAGCGCACCCTTTTGAAGAACACCATTGTGATAGAATACCTTAACCAACTAAAAAGAAAGGGCATCTTTCATGATTTGCCTAGGAGTTAATAGAATTGATGGTATTAATTTGATAATGAAAAGAGTATGTTTGTCATAAAACATGTACATAAAGTTACACTAATTTGTTTTTAAATTGAAGATATTTTTATTTTAATAATTTGTCTACATACTACTGGTTGATTTTTTATTTTTTGTTTCTTTTTTCTTCATTTTCATCTACAGCTTGGTCAGGGCATACATTTATTTCCATTGCTCTTTTGAAATTTGTTGTGTCTAAGTCTTCTCTGTAGTCACTATATACTATGCTTTGAAGAAATGATCCTGCTGTTTTCAGAAATTCTTGAAAAACATGTTATAGTTGTTAGAGGTTATTTTCAGAATGACTGTGATGATATCAGAAATCTGGTAATCCAGTAGTATTTTAATTATAAACATTATACTAACATTGATCCTGTGTTTAATACAATCTTAAAAAATACAATGAGGTCCCTTTTCATAATCTCATAGACCTCAGTAAGGTGTGGATGTGTTATTTGCTTGGGTTTTTTTATTTTAACAATAGCATATAACAAAATGTAAAGGACATGTATCCTCAGCTGTCTGATTGTTGTTTTATTTCTGATATATAACACTTAGCTACCTCAAATATGCTCAGATAAAATGCATCAAGTAACTCTATACAGAGACTGTGCAAATGGGAATACAGTCCTAGAACATGTGGTGGTGTAGACGACAAATCTAGAGCTTTTTGTGTAGAAATGCAAGTAGAGATATATAATACTTGAAGAAATGCACTGTCACTAGCATTTTTGTTTTATTTAAGATTAATCCCTTATTATTTATTTGAATATTTTTGTATATAACAGTATGCTATTCTTTCCTGTGTATAGTAATTTTATGGATAATATAACATAGATAAATATAATTAATGATATTAAATAGTTAGGATGATCAAGTTGTCTATTATTTAAATCATCTGACTGAAAGCTTGTAAGATATTCAAGCCACATTATTAATCTGAATCAGATAAGACAGTGGATATAACTGTTAAGCAAAGTAGTATTTATCCTTCTCTGGTGAGTGTGTTTCAGGGGAGCTTCATGGTTCCAAGACAGTTGAGAAACCAAAAGAGAAAGGGGAGCCAAGAAAATTGTGTGGCTATTAGAAGTGGAAAAGATACACATGGAAACTCTTTATGATTGTTGGGGGTGGGAGAGGAGTAATACAAGGGATGTTGCTCAGCATCTGAGATCAGAGTGAAGCATAAATGAACTTTGGCTGTTGAACCTGTTGAAGATCTGATAAATTTTGCAAAATTCAGTAAGACCTTGCTTCTACTACAAGAACAGAGCGTTCCGCTGCTCTCTTGACCCTATAATAAACTGTTTCAGTTTGCTAATAGATTTCTGTAGGTTTAGTGAGTTGAATTGGTTCATTGGCCAATAGCACTAGTTGAGATATAATGTTTGTATGCAGGGGAAAAAAAAAAAAGTGAACTTATAAAGAAATCTTTTTTCCAAAAGGTAGCTTTTCCTCTTTTTTCTGTCATTTGTGTAGTTCGATTAACTGGCCTTCATAGTAGATCTGATAGTGCTTACCTGTCTTGACGACAGTTGTCTGGTTCTTTGGTAATTTTCTTCTTTGTGAGTAATTAATCACATTTCAAAATACTTATTAAAATAATGTGAAAACATACAGTAAAAAAAAGTTCACTGTATTATTTACATGGTTGTGAAAATATAATCCCATGCTGAAGATGACCTTTCCTCAGTGAAAACCAGCAATGTGTGTGCCCATTTGACTTCTGGTTCCCCACTACCATGCTGCGTTCCAGTGCAGCTGTTGCACACGAATGGCTTTTTTTGTAGATATGTCCTACAGCAGCCAGTGGGCACTATTAAGAGTTTACTCCAGGTATACACATATTCCTGAGAATGTAGTTCACTAAAATATTCCTGCTTTCCTTGGAACAGGTCCTCTTTTTTTCTGCCTAGGAGAAAGATCTGAGTAAAACCTGAGAAGATCAAGGTTTTGCTGGAATTACTGGGCATGTTCCTTCTGCCTACTCTGATTGGACCCAGTTAGTGTGCAGGCATAAAAAGTCCTGATTTTCTGACAGGCATCGGACCTCCTAATGCACCACAATAGGGCAATTTTGCACAAATATCTTAGGACAAACCCTCTCAAGGGAAGCCAGGTTGTGCCTCCTTTTGCCTGGCCAAAACCTCGTTGTTTTCGAATAATAAGAGCATGTGCTGACATTTTTTTAAAGCCATTATTAGTCTTTGTTGCAGTTCCATCTGTTGAATAAGTGTGGGCTGATTCTCCTTGATCTGATTTAATTGCTTTAAAGTCTGATTCTTCAGGCTACATGGTACAAATATGATACAAGAAAATAGTTTTCTCTAGGACTATTAGAAATATTTGTATATTTAGAGTTTAAATTTTATTTTTCCATGTGTGAAGCAGAGAAAAAATACCACTAAAAATACATGTACTTATGTTTAAGTAATTAAAAAGTTGTACAAAATGTGCTAGGAAGTAGCATTTGCTTTGGGTGATTCAAAGTACACCCTGTGTGACACAAACCTTTATTAAGCCACTTACATAGACTATTATCACCAGAAACTGTCCTGTCTTTAGCCTCTCTGACTGACAACCAATTGCAAGTATCACAAAACTGCTGTGGCGTGAGTGAAATGACATTATTTTATCTCTTACTGAAAACATGGCTATAAATTGCACTGAAGGAAAGCTTCATTTTTTTTTTACTCCAAACCCACTTAGTTTGTAATTGTACTTCAGTTAGTTTAATTGTACTCACCTTAACATAAATGTTAATTGGTTTACAGGTTTAAGACCATTTTCATAGAGTGTGAATTAGGAAAGCAGTACGTTTATCTTCAGAGACATTTATTGCTCTAGATGGAGGATTTGTGAAATAATCTCAATTTTTCTTCAAATCCTGAAGTATTTTATAATTTTCCTTGTAAAAGGGTGTTCACAACAGTAATGTGATAGAAAATTAAGTCTTATTATACTTTAATACTGTGTGACTGTTGAACTATTAAAATGGACTACTAAAGTGGATTTTTTAAATAGTCCATGTACCGAATGTTATGTTGGAGAATTATTTTGTTAAGTAATACTTGATCTTGCTTATAGGACTTTTCTTTCCGTTTGATCAAAATATGTGCTTCTTATCTACGTATTCTTTCATAATGTCTTTAGTTGTACTGCTGTTTGCTGTTTCAGAGTTTTGGATATATCCAACAATTACTCAGAGTTTAGAAAAAATACAGAACTAGACTGTCGGGGTTTTTTAACACATTTAATATCTATGGAGTCTTCACCTTAAAATCAGGATTGCATTAGATTTTTAGGTCTCTAGTAATAAATCCTATTTGCTGGCCAATTAATGTATTTCTTATTTTTGTGCGACTATAATTTGTTGATTGTGGTCATGTATTGAATTTTTGGGCCACAGAGGTGGTTTTGTTTTGGACCAGGTAGCAGATGTGTACAAATTAAAAATAGACACTGACATAACAGGCATACCCACAAAGATACACAGGTAATGAATTTTCTCACTTGGTAATTTTTTTTTCTGTACAAAATTAGAATCAAAGTTTGTATCATTAAACAAACCAAACAAACCACAAACAAAAAACCTATTTGCCTTAGGTCTAGGAAGGTTTCATTGTCTTGTATTCCGTGTTTGTGAAAAATGGTATTTTGGCATGTAGAGTTTAAAAGAAAATCCAGTCGGTCTCAATCTGCAGTGAAAAAGTGTATATTTTGACATAAAAACAGTTTAATCCCTCTCCTATAATGCCCAATTTTGTTCTTCCCTGACTTCTAGATCCTTTATTTTCATCAATGTCCATGTTGTTTGCATATATATGAAAAAGAAGTCTCAGTATTCCCAGCTGTTTTGTGTAGCAGGTCTTTGTTTAGATTCCAGACATTCAAATAAATTTGTATGTTGAGGAGACCTTTGCAAATCTGCTTTCGCTGGTAAGATTAGAGTCATTTTTGTTCTTTTTGCAGAGAGGGGGTGGGGATGGGGGGTTGGTGATAATGTTAAGGCTGCTGATATGGCTTTAGGAATATGAAATACTGTGTATTTCCTGAGAAAGCATTCTTGGTCATGTAGGTTTGTAATAGAATTCCCTCTGGTCTCTGATCACATGCATAAGCACCTCATTCCTCATTAATTTATCAGGCAAGGTAACGTACATATTTCTTTGTAGCATTTCTATCAAACAAATTGTCCTAAATGTCTAAGTATTTTTTAGTGACTGAAAGGCTTCATGGAGGCCTCTGTTGTTGTTTATATGTATATGGAGAAAATTACAATATGCAAGTAATTTGAGAAATTTCAACAGTTTCGGCAATAGTGATCTAGAAATTGAATGGGTTGGAAATACAATATTCCAGTGCACTGCTGCATATATAATGTATGTGCAGCATATGCTGAGGTCTTTTTCAAAACATTTACATTAAACCTGTCAGGTATTTATGAATAGGAAAAATTAATTTCCCCCAGTTCTGTCATCAGTTAGAGAAATGGCTTTCAGCACAGAAGACTGTCAGTATTTCCTGCATACCAGAACAGCTCACTTCAATGTCATAGAATTACACCAGGTGGCCTGCTAAGAGTCAGCTTAATGTGATTCCAAATGATAGGGTAGAGAATGTGAGGGAAATTAAAATAGTATCATACTTATGATTTAAAAAGAAGTTAATTACAAGGGCTTGTTAATAAACAAAGAAAAATTCAGAATCTATTATCTGTTGTGTAGTGTATCAGTAGTGAATGTGATACCATAAAAAATAAAATTTAACACTGCATAACTTTACATTGGCTATGAAATATTTAATTAAGTTGTTGACATGTTTTGCTTATTAATGGATTTTTGTCTTTGGAAACAGTTATTAAAATGGTGGGTTTAGCCTTTATGTTTTTGAACGTTTTCTTACAATGCAAACACAGTTGTAGCCTCTTGTTTTCTTGTTTGCTTCTCTCATGCAAATATAAAGCCATCTGAATGTGGACAGTACTTTGAGATAAAATTATTTATTCTCTTGATACAAAATAGTTGGACACCAGATAGTAAAGAGGAAATATTCATTTTTGCCTAGTTCTCCATTATCTGAAAATTGATAATTTAAAATTGCTATGTTGAATGTTATTTAACAAGTTAAACCTGAATGTTGATTTGTTACTGCACTACTTTTTACGCAGTGTTCCCAATGTAGTTGCATGTATTGCTCTGTGACTGCCAGAGATCAGAATTCAGAGAATAATAAAACTGTTTGGTTAGATTTTCTTAAAAGGTAGTTCTTAGAGGTGGGAAAAATCAATGATATATTTTGGTTTTATAGAGCAAACAGTAAAGAATATAAAAACTTTTTTTTCAGCTTCTAAAGAACCCCCCCCAAACTGTAGGCAAAGCTATTCATATTTTACTTACTGTCTAGACAGAATGAACAAGAGACACTTCTGAATTTATTCAGCGGTTAAAGGGCTTTCATTGCATTACCAAATTTCTTATTATTTTAATTATTTCACAAATAAGAGTCTATTGAAGAAAATTCCTTCCTTTTTGAGCTTTGGCCATACTTAATTCTTAAAAAAAAAAAAAAAGTTAATGTAGGTGTTCTGTATGAATTAAATGTGGCAGCTATATCTTCATGTCAAAATTCAGCCTGTATAACTTAACTTACACATTCTTTGAGGCATTTAGAAGGAGAAAATGATTGGGATACTATTTTTCTCTGCGATGTTGCATGCAACTTGATAATGTCCAAGAAACTGGAAAATACATGAACCAGTGTCAGAGAATATGCCAGAGAAGATTGGATGTCTTCCCTTCACAGAGTATAAACATAAACCCCCAAATAAACTTATGGGGAAAATTGAAAGCGCAGATGTCTTTATGATTATGAGAGTCATTTAAAAAAATCTACTTATGAAGATAAAAAATAAAATGAAATAAAATTAAGAATTGGTGAATAAATTATTTCAAGGGAAACAAATTTGAATTAATATTACAAGTACGTAAAATAAGTCTAAATAAAGATGTGGTACTTTGGTAGACATTGATTTTTGCAGACCTTTGAAGTTAAATATACATTACCAGTTATGCCTTTTAATAGCCATGCATGCTTTATTAAGCTTATTGATCTTCTAAGAAGCTACAATCTGTCTACAGATTTCTGGTTTTCCAAGGATAATGTCTTCAAGGTAGAGCTTGCCAAATGCTTGCTTACTCAACTGAAAACAGTAAGTTTTCCTGAATGTTCCTGGAAGCAATTTGGAAATTTACTTTTAGATAAGAATTGAGAGCTTGAAGAGAGGAACGTGGATATTTCTATGGAGTTAAGTGGCTAATGTGCTGAAATGTAGATCAGGGACTTTTGCCTCATCTATATTTACGCTTGGTCTACCTAGGGCACAACAGAGTTGGGTTCTTTGCCCTGGAGGGTAACTGCATCGCTTCTGGGGCTTTCTCAGGGCTGTGTCAGCACAGCACGGATTGGCTGACTTGGGAAATGATGACCTTAGAGCCATGAGGAGCTGCTTGCTAAGTAATCCCCCAAATACCTCCAGCCTTCAGGAGGTTGTCTGTCCTGTCCTATATGTCTATGACTCCAGTAACCTGAGACTGTGGTTCCCAGAGGACTGATCTGATCTAAGACTTGCTGCCTGCTGCTTTCCCACACCCCGCTCCTCTCCACCAGTCCCTTCCTCTGTGCTGGCTGAATCCTTCTGTGAGCCAATTAAATTGCCTGGCAGGAAAATTATTTGCTTCCTTGGTATGGATTTGCTCTCTGTTAGTGAACTGAGTTGGTTTACAGTGAGATGAACCTGATGAGCTTCAGTGCAAGTGTGAGGTAATAGCAGCTGGGAGCAGAGAAGGAGAAAAGCTGGAGGGTGAGTTGGGGAGGTAGAGGACCTCTCTTCGTAAGCAGCAGAGACCTACAACTGCTCACCCTCTACTACAGAACTGCACACAGAGAGCTATTTCATAACAGAACTAAACTGCTCTATGGGTTACTCCTAAAAGGGTGTTGTTCATGCTCCTCATACTCTTGCCATACACTCTCTCTCCTTCCCTCCCTCCCTGGTATAAAACCAAAGTGAGTAAGTTCAGGGAGCTGGGTGTGCAGAAGAATGAATTAGTCCCGACACCACCACAAAGAGCTTTGAGCCTGCTCTGGCTGAGCACGTGGCTGTATGGGCAGAAATGTCCCTTGGAAAGGAGAGAGACCCAGCACAGCCATTGGTGTGGTGGTATCATCTTGGATTAATTGAAGCCAATGATGAAGTTAAACACTGAACATTTCCCAGAATAGTTACTCTCTCTAGACTAAATTGCCTTCCTCAAGAGCTTTCTTGATGGAAAGGCATTCTAATTATGCGATATGTGTCTCTTAGAGAAGACATTCTCTTTAGATTCTTCTTATGAAAATATTGAAATTATTTTTCTCTCAGAGACTCATTCTAGACATTTCTTAATTTTTTTCATTATACAGTTCTTATACATCCATTGTAGTCAGAATTGCAGGACACAGCACTTAAAAACTCATGACTGTTGAATTCAATGTCAAAATGTCCATAGGTACCATAGAAGCTACAACTGCGCCCAACAATTTTTGATGAATTTATTTAAGATTTTTTTCCTACCCTTAAATTTTATGGATCTAATTAAGTAATAAAATTTAAAATGGATTTATCTTGTCATCCTATTTAGATTTTAAGCAATACCAAAAGGAGGATATTGTCTTGCATGGTTTGTGTTTTTCTGTGCCGTCTTTGGAAACTATTTATCCATTAAAGCTGTATCTTATGTTCCCAAGTAGTCTCTTTATAATTTTGAGTCATCAGTGTTTATCTTTTTTCTATGAAATTTTGGTTTGTTGAAGCCATTAATTTTCAAATCTATTATTTGCAATTATCATCTTTTATTGAGTTCTTATGTCCTATGTATGGACAAATGGTATATTCAGATTTGTGATTTGATTTCTGATTTTCTGAAAGAGAACATACAATGTAGGGAAAAAGTATACCCCGGTATTATCTTCACTAGGTAGCTAGGAACACTTTTCTCTTTACAGGCATCTTAATTACTCTTCAAATATCCAAAGTAAAAGTTAAATGGAGATTTTTCTTTAAAGATACTATTTTAATAGTGGCATGGGTATTGATAAATTGTCTATTCTAACTTTAGATAAAAAAAAATCTTTAACATACAGAAAACATCCTGTATAGCTGAGATTAAGTAGTTTTATATTGTTGACAACATATTTGAGTATTTATTCATTCATTTAAAAATTCCATTTGACCATGGCGGTCAAAGCAACATTAGGAAAATATAGATTTTGACATTGCTTGATTAGAATTTGGTATAGTAGTTCCTCCATGCAAATCATAGTGTTCAATTTTAGAAAAGGCTTAATTGCTTTGGGTATTGAGTGAGTAGGATACCCTGAATACAACTGTTTCCTTGTTAAGATGGCTGGCTGTGGAAAATATAACATTGCTTGTCCTTTTAGTTAGATTTTCTGTCAAGAGTCATTCCATCAATTTTTAAAATGATCTAATCATTACCTGGTACTACTGTTTCACTTAAGAGAAAGTACTGTGAAAGAAGAGAGAAGAAATGTCAGTATTTAATTTAACTTGAAGCTTCTTGCTTTTTCTCTCCTCAACACATCTGCAACTTTCCAAAGTCGTCTTTCCATGCCTTGATGCCAGATTTTTTCCTAGGTGAGGGAAAACTGTAAAATGTTAGCCTGTATGAAATCACAGCCTTGTGAAAAAGAAGTTCTGAAATATATTTTGATTAAATAAAATGCTGCTGGTGGTGGCAAAGTGTGAAGTCATAGAATTTAAATAATTTTGGCCTTATTTGGAATTCAAGATGTTTTTCTAACAATCACAGACACAGAATATTTCCTTATCTGATTCAGAACATCTAATTGCCACAGACTTTATAAAGTTTTATTGTTTTCTAGCTTTTGATTATAGTATTCATGAGCTTCTTATGTGATCTGAACAACACTAGTAATTTCAACAGATCATTAAGACCAGCAGTGTGATCTCCTATGTGTGCAAGCTAGATATGTGGCTTTGGCCATATGCACGTTTAAAGTTTGACTTTTAGCCCTAAAAAGGTCATTTGTGGGCCTGCAGCTTCCGTTGTCCTTGTCATGGACATCCCAACCTTTAAAACTTATTTTCAATGGTCAACATTTTTGTGTGATGCTTCTCTTCTGAGATATACATCGTGCTAGGCTCAGCCTCATTCTGCCATGACCGTTTCCATCATCACAGGTACTTGATCTGTTTCACGTTTTATGGAATCGATAAATCTCATCCCTAAAGAGTCCAGCAGCCCTTTGATTCCTGACCTGACATTTGCTAATGCTATTCCTGATGACCTGCCAGTACGGATCTTCAGAACTGCAGACTGTGTTTGACAACACTCATAATATGAATCAATATTTAGCATTCAGTAAGTGAGCTGGGGAGTAATTTTATTGCTGCAAAAGGCTACATTGCCCCTGGGCAGCTGTCAGAAATGGGTAGTTATTAATAGCCCTCTCTTTTCGCTTAGCATAGTCAGTAGGGGTCAGCCATGAAATGATTTAATCAGTTTATGATATCTGTGACAAAGAGCACTTAAAATGTAATCACAAAATTTAAGGAGAAGTGTCCCTGGGCTGTTGTAATGTTTTCCTCATTTAATTTTCTCTGAAGATGATATGGCACACTAGAAGGCTGAGCAAGTAAAAGATCCACATTTAAAGTCCTTTTTGCTCTTCTGTCTTACTCCTTGTGTGTCTGAGTGTAGGGTTCTTATGGGAGGTGAACGTGGTGATATTAAAGAAAATGGCATTCCAAAATTTTGTTGTCTTGAGACGCCTTCCACTTGACCACGGTGACTGTATTACTAAGAGAACGTTGTGTGGGGATGAGGGATTTCCGCATGTTTAAAAAGGAGGAAGAGCTGTCCCAGACCTTCCCTTCTAATCCTTTAGAAACATTGAGAATATGGATGTGATGAATAGAATCTATTTTTGGGCAGCTTAGTTTTCTGTGACTGGTTTACCAGAGAAGTCTACCACAGGTCTTGCTGAACTTGGCAGCAGCATTGTAACATTTGTATTTTGTTGTCAGTAGGTAGTCTGGTCTGTAGAAATGTTCTCAGTGTGTGAAGTACAAACTCCCTTTTCTTTTTCACTTTTAGATAAAAGTATTGTGAACAATTGGTAGAAAATTTCACTGTGTTTTCCTCTGAGTTTCCCCGTGTCCATCTTGCAATATCCTGAGGTGTTCCGCAGTGTAAGAGTTTGCGTCACCATCCCGTCCTTCTCTGCAGACTGCTTCTCCAACAGTACTTCCCAGTCAATCTTTGCAGGGCTTTAAGGAGCAAAGCCGATGTCGTCTTCTGTTCTATAACAGTTGTTTCCTCATATGTAATAGTGAGGCTGAGGTTTTGACTTTCAGAATGGTTGTACGAAGTTTGTTTATAATATAGCTCCAAGATACACACTGATTTTGTCAGTATTTTAAGATGAAAAAGCTGTCTTACGAGCAGTTTTATCCTGCAATATGTTAAAGCATGTTTACAAGCTTCTTTCCCATATATCCAGGTAGACTTTGTGCATTCCCCTTGTGCAGAATTATCTGCTCCTCTATAGCAGAATATCATCTTTGCCTGGTGTGTTTCCAAATGTTACATTCAGTATTGCGTGCAAGTTTGCTATTAGCAGTAATAATCATTAGGATCAGATTCCTGGGGGAGGGACAGGAGATTGCAATTTGGTTAAAAAAAGTTTTGAAATCAAATCACTGCAGAAAAACTTGAGTGTTGATGAGCCTGACCATCTGACCAATGTGTCTTATGGTGGGGAAAAGCCTTTTCAAACAATTCCAGTTAACTTGCTAGTCACTGTAGCATTAATCATAACAAAGATTTTTTAAAAAATGTCTGTCGGTGTGAGGTTGCTTCTATTAGTATCTCAGAGTCAACAGTAGCAATTTATTCTTTACTTTCTCTAGATGAGTCAAGTTCTCTCTGCCTGTTACCTTTTCAACAACTGATCACTGGAAACAGCCTCTCTCAGATGAATATGCTACATTTACGAGAGCGTTCTTTACTAAATGCTGTAAATTTACTGAATGTTATTTACAAGGTAATTCTGCTGCCAGTTAGTATTACATGTCACACTCATGTCTCATCTTCTGGAGATGCAAATGCTATAGTTACTGCACAGAGGTATCTCTCCTGCACTAAAGCTGTAACAGCTCAGACCTTAATTCTGCATTTATTTCTTTGAAACCTTCAGGAACAGGAAAGGTAGAAGTTATTTCCTTGTATCAAGTGCTGAGATGTTCCCTATTCAGACAAATTTGTTTGTGTAATCAGTGATATTTACTTATTTCATAGGAGTGAAAACTACGTCAATATTAGCATTTGAATCCCGATTTCCTTTTTTGTGAATTAGAGACAGACTTCAGCAGCTGATCTAGGTTCATTAACTGTAAGATACTAACTCAATTTTAGTAGTTATTCTTTGGTAATGCATAAACTGTTCTAATGGTTCTTGAAGTCAGTAGGAGTCTCAATTGCAGTTAACTTTATTATGCTGTGGATCAAGAGTACTTATGCATGGCAAATATTTCTAAATGTGAATCCTTGATTGAGATGACAGTTTGTGTTACTTTCAGAATTTTAATGTTTGCTTTGCTTGCTCTGGGCAAAATGTCTGATTTTTGAGCCCACAAACTGGTTTTCATTCTTAAATTTAGGGTTGCTATGCCTTGACTTTTCTCTTGATCTGTTATACTTTTTCCCTTTAGTTTTTGAGTTCTTTTGCTTATAGATGGGTTTAGGAAGATGCAATTAAGAAGTGCACTTTTTCATGTGCCCGTGTGCATACTCAGTGTCCATTTGATTCTATTTTGAATTTACTTGCTAGTCATGCCAAATACTGTGATTTACTGCTAATTCTATATCACAGGAAACATTTTTAGGATGATATTAATGTATCGGTATCTGGAGCATGTAATTTCTTTTTTGGCATGGAGTTCAGAAGCCCATAAACTTACACCATGAACTTGCTTATATCCAGGATAATTCTAATAGTCACTAAGTGATCAAACATCTTCAGCAATTTGAAACATATTCTTCAAGTGCGGCATCTATGTGAGTGCAGCATTCTTCATAGGTATGTTCTCATGTCTTTGCCAGCAATGTGGTACATATCAAGTGTGCATATGCTTGCAAGAAGAAGCAGAAATTTTGCACTGTGTTGTCAAAAAATCAAAATTAAAAATTTCTTCCTGTTCCTGATAAGAATTCTTGCTACTGCAACCCAACATTCTGAAAAAAATTCTGTACAGTACTCTCTCTAAAGTGGTGTTCAACATTATGGATAGTCCTTGTGGCAAGTCAGTCAAATGAAGATGTAAATTCTAGCTGCATTAGTTACAGTGTAATAAATTCCATTGTACTTACTTGTATTCAGAAATGGACTGGTCGTAGTTTGCTTTAGTTTTTGTAAGTTAAGGCAAATCAGCTTTTAAGGAAGACTATCTGCAGAGGGGCTTAAATATGTTTTAAGTAATGTACCTTAGCTTCTCATTAGGTTCTTATATGGACATGTCCTTATCTAGATTGCCTAGAATCTTATGATTCAGAAAAACTATATTCATTTCATCATTCTTTGGATGGCAAAATCTGAGGATTCATTAGTGTGTTCAGTGCTGCATATTATCTTTGGAATTATAGACTTCCTTCACGTATTGTATCATACCAAAGAAAGATGTTTGCAGTTATAAAATCTTCTGTCAAAGACAAATGTAAGTGGACATCAGGGCATGATTTCATGGGATATTTTACATTTAGCATCATGCAGCCATAGAAACAGTTTTACCCAGCAAATATTGCAAGGGTTTCATGGTAAAATAATGAGCCCTAAGAGTTGCCTTCTGATTTCAAGCCTTTCAATACTTTAATAAAACATTGCTTTGTTTTGTAATCATAATAGTCTTTAATGCTCTTCTTTATGACATGATAGTTTCAATTTTTTAGTAATAGGATTTTACTTGTCTGGTTAACAGAGAAAACAGGAAACATTTCCCTGAAGACTGTGAGTGTTATTAGTTATTATCACAATGTTGTCATAAATATTTTTTAGTTCCAAGTTTATTTTGAGCAGATGGGAGGAAGATATCATGTCAACCCCCAAATATTTATGCATTTTTTGAAAACTAGTTATGTTTGAGAATGAGATATACTAGAATCAGGATTGACAGAACTGCAACCAAAATTCTTGAGCATGGATTTATTCATCTGGCATTTATGATAGTATTTTCCCATTGTTTTCAGGTGTATTCTGTCTGAATAAAAGCCAAGTGAAAACAAAATAAGAAATTCTTAAATTGTGTTATGATATCCACTGTTTGCAGTTGGTAGTTATATTAGGTTTTGCATTTTTTAATATTCTTTTACCTCACTATTTTTATGAGGTGATATCTACCTCTTCATAGACCTTAACTTGCACCTTCTGATCAGTTCATTCTTCACAACAATGTATTTTATAGTTACCGTTAAACCTCCTATCACTTTAAGACCTTATTCTGTAGTTTCGCCTTGTATTCATATATTTACACAATTTGAACAAGAATGCAAGTTTTTTAAACATAATAAGAAAATCAGTTGGTCACATGAAATTCCCACAGAGGATATACAGAAATTGCAAGTAAATTATAAACCCCAAAGAGAGTCTTTGTGAACCCTTTCCACCATTATGAATGTAATACTAGAGGAACAACATACACGAGACTCTTATGTTTTGACCTAATTATTTGTTTGATCCATTACAAAGTAATGGAAGTGTACAGTGGCTCTGTGTTAATTTAGGATAAAGCGGCATTTGCTACTAATGCAGCAAAACAAAAAATTAGCTTCACAAGAAATGTTGGTGGGAAGTGTCTTTTTTGAAGCAATTTTCATGGAAGGGAAACACTGTGAAACCTTACACTATATGAAAGGAATATGGAATGTATTAGAGAGGTGGGAAAAGCTCACTCGAAAGAGAAGTTATAAAGACTTAATGTTTAGGAGTTAGGTACTCCTTGATTCTGAGACTCCTGAGAAGTTAAATCAGGGATGCTACCCTGTAACTAATAGCGAGAGCGAGAGACCAGGAGGATGATAACGCTCTCCATCGTGGCTGAGAAAGGGAGATTGAATGCCCTTGGACTGGAAGAACCAGGTCTTGGTCTAGGCTATATGGGATTGCTGCCATAGTAAGACAGTGGAATGGCTGGCCAAAAATAGGTTTGTAATGGCTGTGACATGAGGTTGTTCTGCCTATAACTGACTGCTCAAGAAAGACAAATCCAGCAGACAAATAGATACGTGGTATAGCTCCCTAGGGATGATTATTTAAGTTTATGTGAGTGATTGCAGTTGTCCAGGTTCTAAGTGCCTGGGAGTAAAATGAGGGGCTGAGATGGACTACTATGAAATTCCTCTAAAATTTAGATGGACGCTGAGGAGCATACTTGACAAAATAAAATTAGTAATTAGTGTGCTAAGAAAAGGAGTGGTAGAGAACTAACTGGCAAAAACTGACATGGAAAAAGATTTTTTAAGGGATTGTGGTGTTTGGTGTTGAGTGTGACTGGCAAGTTACAAAGATTGAGAAAAGAGTGTTGGGTTTAAGCTTTGGCAGGAAGGTTTCTGGAAAGTAGTGCAAATCACTTCCGTGTGGTCAAGATGGAAAACTGTGATTTGGAAAGTGTCAGAGGAAGGAAATCCTAGGCAATAATTTTGCCTAATATGCTCAGTGATCTTAGATGTGAAATAGGGAGATGAGATGGAAGAGTCATGGAAAAGGCAAGTAGGGTCAAGTTTTACAATCCTATAACACAAACACTACAAAAATGAAAAGTAAACATACATTTTCGACAATGTACCTCTCCTCTTTCATCTTTAATCTATCTTTAAAGTTTTACAATTTCAACTCATTGTTGTTTGAAGCACTTTTCTTTAAAAAAATAATCATATCATAATATGAATGATCAAATAAGTATATGCACCTTGCTAATTTAGTGTAATGCAACATCCATTCCCACAGCACTTAAAACTCATGTGCCACTAAAGCAATCTTTGTAAAGAAAGAGTGTCTTTGTATGTGATAACTTTCATGGACAGAAAACATTAGATATATGCTGAAATTGTGAACTTTGTGACATTCTGAAGTCTCTGAGAATTCTGACATCTTCGGCAAGTGGCAGACACGATATTCAAGTGCCTGTGATTGACCAAGGCAGCAGTTGACATCTGACACACAGTTGTCTGAATGACCTGGAAGGTTACATGGGTAGGTGGTACATGAAATCCTTATTTAAAGCTTTCTCTAGTAACTGGAATGGCTGTGACATGAGGCTAAACCACAGATGACTGACTTCTTAAAAAATACATCCAGAAAGCTAACCCTCTAGAAGGGTCTGTATTGTATACAGTATTACCCATTAACTTCAAGTTGTGTCTTGCTTTTGTTCAGAATAGTGTGTGATTAGATTTTTTTTTTTAAGTTACAAATACAGGATTGGAATTGTATTTCACAGCTACGTCTTGCTACATGGATGAATGACAAGATGGGTTGAACCTTTGTCTTTGTCTCTTTTTTTTTTCATTTTTCCTTCTGGATTGAGATGATGCATTGCTATACAGAATGCCTCTCTGAATGCCACCCTGCAGTTATAACATGAAATAGAACTGCTAATAGAAGTATGAGAAATTAGAGGTAGAAAAAACATGTTACTTCATCAGTTCCATGCACCTGACAGTACATCAGTGTTCTGAATTGTTCTGGAAGAAAGTAGTTCTGAAAGGATAAGATATGATGTCATAAATTATATTAAAATGAGTGAACAAGGCTTTTGTAACTTCAAATGATAGGAAGCCTGTATCTAACTTTAATACTGATACAGAAAAAGATAGCTTACATCAGCTTTATGAATGATCTTAGTGTTTCATTAGCAGTTTCACCCATATTTCTTACATATGTTATGTTGGCAATATTTCAGTAAATTAATTGTAGAGAACTCTAACATTACTATTCCTTTCTTGCCTTTTTACTAGGAAATATTTCTAAGCTGACATTCAAGCTACTGGCTTTGTAAACTTCAGAATTGTGCCACGTATAACTAAACCTGAAAAAAACTCAAATATATTAGTCTCTTGGAAGTTTACTATTCAAAATGGCATAATTTTGCTTAAGATTTGCTGCTTTGAAGCTGTGACTTCTTACATGCCCAAATTAACATGCACTAAAGAATGAATTTTGTGAAGAGTACTTTGAATTAATTTTCTCCCTGGGCTTGTGAATTCACCGTGCTGGAATTAGTAACTGTATATATAGGCTGCAACTGTTCCTTAGCATTTTCTGCTTCAGATTTTATTCTAGTCTATACAGGACAACAGCATCTGTATAGGCATCTGTTGCAAGGTATGACCCATACTTTGCAAAGAATTCACAGAATCATGGAATGTTAGGGATTGGAAGGGACCTTGAAATCAAGTTGGTTCATTTCAGTTGATTTTCTTAAATTGATGAAATTTCATTATAATTTTGGGAGTCAGTACTAATTTACCTTTCTTTTGATCTTTCTTTTGATTTACAGTAGAATTGAAATCAGAATAGGGTGACTTTGATATTTACTTTGTAAGAGAAAGAGAGCAAAAGGACTTGTACAGCTCTAGCAGTTTTAATCTGGTTTTTTGTGATACTTTTCAGTTAGTTAAGTTCAAGCTTCATTTTAATGTAAATCCAAACCCTCAAATTTCATTAGCATTATTAACAACTGTTTATTCAGTTTCTGAAAAAAATGTCTCATTGCTGTCACCATAATATGAATGATCAAAGAAGAGTAATTGTAACATTTCTTTTAGGAATCCTGCCCTCCGTAAGCCCATAGGATTTGTTTACCCTCTCTTACCAACCAACATTTGTACCCATATGTTGAGATGGCAGCATGCCTCCCTCACTAGGTACTGTGCCAGTTTCAGCAGGATATAGATGCCAAACAATATTTAAATCAGGAACTAGCATAATGCTGAAAATACCATCTGTTCTGTAAAATCTCCCTTAGTCTGTGACAGGATTGCTACACTGAGCTTCTATGTGTTAATCACATTTTTGATACACAATAATGAAATTTGAATACCTGAACAGCTGAAATGTCTGAGAATCCATGATACCTACAGTTTCATCACGAAATGCGGAGGCTTTATCTTGTATGTTTGGAAGCCTTTTTTGAAAACATGGGACGTCAAAATACATGAGTGTACATAGAATTATGAAGCAACTTGTGGATGATAGTGACTGTGGAACATATTAATCAGCCTTCAAAGATAAGTATTTACTGTTGTCATGCCCCTTCTCATGGGCAGATTGACAGAGACCATTTTGTTGAAAACCTCTGTAACGATTCTTTCAGTGAGTTTCCTACATGTCAGCTTTAGGAGCAAGGTCTGTTCTCTCTGGATTCTATACTTATGGATTGCATTAATCTTAAATTTGTGAGGTGGCTAAGGTTCAATTCCAGTGCAAGTTACTGATTAGGAATCTTCCTAATCAATCAACCAATTGATTTGAAATCTCCATTTCTCACTCGTCTGTTTAAGCCTCTGTGCACTAAGTCCCCAGCCACTTCTGTTTAGTTAGCCATTTTCATTACACTATTTCTTTAATGCCATGATGCCATTTGGTAATATCTGAAAAATTACACGTTTCCCAACAAGCATCTGTGTGTATATATGTAGAAAGATATACATGAATACAGCAATATGGCATTTTCTAGAAAATACTGACTTTTGTGAATGGTGGCAGCTGTCTGTATTAAAACAGATTGAATATGATTGATCCCAAACTGAAAATAGTTGTTCTGACAAATGCATATTTCTTCTAAAGAGCATTGTGTCAAATAACATCTCTTGTAACTTTCTTGAGAGTGAGAGACTTTGGTCATCTTCATTTCAGAAAGGGCAGAAAGGTACTTGGTATAACATAATTTTGCATGAAGTTCAATGGTGTGTTGTTTGTTTGTTTGTTTGTTTGTTTCCTGATAAACATGAATCCCACTGGAAAATTAGGTTTCTGAGGGATTTATTAGATTATTCATGTTTAGTTTAATGAATGGTATAATCCAATGTACCTTTACTGAGTATTGTTTTTGGAAATAATAAAATGTTATGCTTAAACTTGTTAAAACTACTTTGGTTTAGTAATTGTTTTAAATCACTTAAGATCAGCTAATCAATAGGAAAATCAGATTAAATACAAATTGAGTGTATTTTAATATGTCTTTTCCATTCCACTTGAATCAATGCTGTCACCTCTGTTTCGAAAAAGTCCATTGTTTACATAGTTTATTCCCTGCTTCTTTGATGTTTGCTAAATTCCATTACTAGATTTTCATCCAAGAAAACAGGTTTTATTGTGTCATCACATGGAGTTTTCTTGTATTCAGACTCTGTAATACTTATTGCCCATCAGAGGTAAAGAAGTGGTTTGGGGTTTTGTTTTAAGGTTTTGTTTGTTTTTCATTTAGGCTTGGGCTGTACAGCAAGTGAAGTAGGAAGATTTCTTGAGACCTTATAGGGTTCACTAAGTATTTTTTATATTTTATTTGTGTCCAACTCTTCCAAATTTTTGCTTCATTTATCGTCTTGTAGTCTTCATTCTATCATCATAGCCAACCTTAATTTTGCCTTTCTTTATTCTACCCCTAGAGCAGAGCTTATTCCAAAGACCAATGCAATCTCTTTCCTGCTGGTCTTGATGGAGGAGTTGGGACCTTTATGCTGTCTCTCTCTCTGTAAAATATCACATGGTGGTTGTAATTAGCTATGGATATCTACATCCAACAGAAAGGTGTATGAAGCTAGTAATGTTAGGCTTTGTTTGACAAGATGGCTGTCTTGCTCTATCCTGCTTCTCTGTGTGTCTGAAAAGCACACATGTTGCTCACTTCATAATTTTCCATGAAACCATACATTTTTCTATATTGAAGGCTGTGTATGTTTTTAATATGAATCTTTACTGGAGTACTGAAGAGAATCTTTACTGCAGTACTGGAGTACTCTGTAGAGTTCTGGGCTCCGCAGTTTAAGAAGAACAAGGAATTACTGGAGGGAGTCCAGCAGTGGGCTATGAAGATGATTAGGGGCCTAGAGCACCTTTCTTATGAGGATAGACTGAGAGAGCTGGGTCTGTTCAGCCTGGAGAAGAGAAGGCTGAGGGGGGATCTCATCAATGCTTATAAATATCTCAAGGGTGGGTGTCAAGAGGATGGACCAGACTCCATTCAGTGGTTCCCAACAATACGATGAGAGGCAACAGGCAGAGACTGAAGCACAGGAGGTTCCATCTGAATATGAAGAAAAAATTCTTTACCTTGAGAGTGCCAGAGCCCTGGAACAGGCTGCCCAGAGAGATCGTGCAGTCTCCTTCTCTGGAGACATCCAAGACCCACCCGGACACATTCCCGTGCGACCTGATCTGGGTGAGTCTGCTTTAGCAGGTGAGTCGGATGAGGTGATCTCCAGAGGTCACTTCCAACCCCAACCATTCTGTGATTCTGCGATTTATATATGTATGTGTATTAAAACATTAAAGAATGAAAGGAAACATAACTCTTACCTACAAAGCACGATATATAAGTGCCATGTGATTTTTTTTTTTGTGTTGGAGAAGATATCATCCGTCTTGAGGGGAAGAAAATGCATGGATTAGGTTAAAATATTTCTCTTGTTTACAGAATTGCACACTAAAGTAGTATGGATTAGATTATTTGGGTATTGCAGTAGAATCAGAGTCACAGTGTAGTTGAGGTTGGAAGAGACCTCTGAAAGTCATATGATCCAACCCCCATGCTCATCATAGAGTGGAAGGAACCCATAAGGATCATCGAAAAGTGTCTGGTTCCATCTTCTTTGCACTCTCTCTTCAGATATTTGGATATATTGATGAGATTCCTCCCCTGAGCCATTTCTTCTCCAGATCAAACTGTTCCAGCTGTCTCAGTCTTTCTTCATAGGAGAGATGCTCTAGTCCATTAAGGGTCTTAGCGGCCTTTTGCTGGACGCTCTCCGATATGTTCATGTCTCTCTCAAACTGCGGAGCCCAGGATGGTACTCCAGGTACTTCGGGAGTGGCCCCACCAGTGCTGAATAGAGGAGAAGGGTCACCTCCCTTGACTTGCTGACAACAGTCCTCATGCAGCCCAGGATAGCAGTAACCACCTTTGCTGCAAGGCTGTGTCATTGGCTGATGCTCTCTGTTGTATCAGTTGTTGAGAAATCTTTTCCAACTACATGTTTGAAACAAAACTGGTTTTGTGGAGAAATCGAACATGAAAAGTTACTCTCTGAAAGTCAGTGGAAGCTTTGACATATTGGTTCAAGCTCACAGGCAAACAATCAAGGCTTCCCACCTCCCTTCCAAACAGTGGAGGACAATGAAAATTAAAGTAAAATAAGATGTCTCCTCCTGTTGGTAGGTCTGCTGCTTCTCAGAGGTGTAAAATGTCTTGGGTACCTGCTGAGTTGGCTTGACTGTTTGGTGAGAAGAAACCTAAAATTTAGGATTACCATAGTTTGTTGTTTGTTTTCTTTTTCCCATAATTTGCGTTTGGCTGTTCTAGTTTTCATGTACCACTATAAAGATAAAAGGGACTGCTACAGTTTCAGTTGTTGTCTACATAATTTGCAAATACTGGTCAGCTTTAATTCTGCAAACTCCCATAAGTTGTCAGGAGCTACTGTTGAAAGAAAGGAAGCATAAAAGGGTTAAAAAAAAAAGTTAAATTTTAATAAAAAGATACCATAAAAAAAAATCTTAATTCATAACTATACCAATCTACTAAATAATTGATAATTTTTGTCTTTGCTCACTGAATTTCTCTGTGTAATGAAAAGGTTTTTTTCTTTATTATAGGTCACCGTTTATCTGTGGATTTTAGTTTGTTTGGGATTATTCCTTTATAAAGTATTAATTCTGATGGATTGCGCTGTAAAATCAAGACCACAGAGATGCTTTGTGGTTATTTTTTTTTAACTGGATTACTCTCATATCAGGTATTTGGTAGAAATCAATGTATTTAGAAACAAGTATCAGCCTTATAAGTAATGTTTGTTTCCCCAGTATAATGAAGCCCACTTAAATAAATACGATATAAAAATAATCCTGTTAAAACTGAACAAGTGAACTCTATACCAGTCTATCAGAGTTCTATGAGACCCTGACTGATAAATACTTGATTAATGAATAATCCTATTAAATGAATAAAATTTGTGTGCCAAATAGAGAAGTAAATTACAGTCATGGTCAGAGTTGTTATAGGAAAGTTACAGATGAATAAATCTTCTAGGCTGATAATTTATGACAAAGCATAATAACATTCTTCTTTCTTTGATAACAATAAGCCTTTTATAGGAAGAGTTTCAATGATTTTTTTTTTTTTTCAAAAACACATTAAAAGGATTTATATCCATGTCATGCAATAATGGAAATATTAATAAGAAATGGACATACTTGCATGGTAGTAAAGCACTAATATTTTAAATGGAATGTTTTCTTATTTCCATTTCATTGCATCTGATGTTTTAATATTTTAACACCTTTTTGGGTTTACATAATCCTAAAAACAAATCCTACCAATTAACCTTTTACTTTTTTAGGTCACATGAAGTTAGATTATTTAGATTTAAATTATTTTTAAAAAGTGAGTATTTTAATGCACATTAGAAATCTTGTTCACTTGTTAAAGGACTTATTATATTTTCTTCTATCTTTTCGGGATTTAGCCTGGGAATTTTTCCTATCAAAAGTAAAAATTTTATTAAAAAAAAATCTATTTCATATATTTGAGTCCATGAAAAAGCTAACAAATCATTAGTTGTGAAAGCTCATTAAAACAGATCAAACCAAAATAAACTCATAAAAGAAGAACTTGTGCCAGTAATAACATATGACTGTAAACAGCTTTTGCCGCAACACTCCTACTGGACTGAGAGAAGTGTCTCGCTGACATAACATTCCACATGTGGCATTTTTTACCAAAAAAGCACCAAATGAACTCAGACAAAATGAATAAAACATGACACAGTGGTCAGGTTGTGTTGAGTACTGAGAGGTGAGAAGGGATGAGAAGGGTTTGGGTGCCTTCAGACTATCTTTGAGCTTCTTTATTGGGGAAGCAATTAGACTATCTGTCTCTAGAAATCTAGAGCTGGCAAGGGCTCATGTGACTCCAGACTTAAGAACAGAAAAAAGGTTGAAGCTTTAGTTGCATCTTTCTTTTGTCGCTTGACCGCATTGGAATGACCATATTGTCCTTTCCTGAAGACTAGTTTTAAGATTTAAAATCATTAGTCTCTTTTACATATGTAAAGATACTTAAGAGAGAAAATCTGAGTGAGTAGAAAGGTGGATTTGCATAATGTTGTAGAACTGCCACTTGATTTATTTTTAAAGGTGTCTTCATTAACAAGGCTTTTTAAAGTAGAAGAAAGAACAAAGAAAGGTGGTTTTATCTGCAAAGAAGTGATCAAAATATGTCTTGTGTTCAGATGAAAATGCAGTTTATAGTTAGGCTTATTAAAATCATAGATTTAAAATGTAATTAATTTTTTCTTTTCCCATAAAGATTTTTCTTTCTTTTCTTTTTCAAAATGTTTCTATTTTACTCTTTGGGTTTGGTTTTGGGTTTTTTTTGAACAAACAAAAAATTTCATGCTGGAATACATAGAGGATAATTTCAGCCCTTTCTCCATGAATGTGTTAATACAAAAAACCTGAGCATAGACTGCCACCAGGTTAGCTTTTTTAAAGGTGATGATTTAATTCTTGGAAACAAAATAGTATAGATTTTCAGTCAAAAGATTGTCATAACTAAATGGCAATTATGCAAAAGGCAAACTTCCTGCCATCTGTACATGAGAGTGGAAAAGGCCATTTCAAAGAATCATAGAATGCCAGGTTGGAAGGGACCACAAGGATCATCTGGTCCAACCTATCTTGGCAAAATGCACAGTCTAGACAAGACGGACCAGCACCCTGTGCATCTGAATCTTAAAAGTGTACAGCAGCTCTGGCTAGAAATGACTGTCTCATTTGCAGGAGGAAAAGTTCTTTCACTCCTGGTTGATTTATGCATTTCCTGAATTTCCCTTGGTTCTTACACTTTTAATTTCAATTTTTCTTCTATTTAGACTGTTTGATGTCTTCCAATTTGTGCATGATTACAGTAAACCAGGGTGGTTTGGTTTAATGTAAATGCAATTAATTTTGATTATGCATAGGAAGAAGGGAAGAAATATTTCTATTAATTTCCACTCCATTTCCAGAATTCTTTGGGCTAGATTTGTGATTATCTCCTAATTTTCCACTGTCAACTTTGATACTTGCTATTTAAACCAGATCAATATGGTATGTTTTGTTACGTTACCGTCCTATGGTCTTACATAATCTTCTGTTTTATTGTAAAAGAAAACTTCTGTAGTATAGTAGGCATTATGAGAAGCTGTTTAAGAAATTATAATTTTAAAGCCAGGGGAACAATGTGATTATTTAGAGGAATGAATGTACTCACAAGTCTAGTAACTAAAACTGCAATTTTTAAGAGAGCTTGAAGAAATATTGATATGTAGCACCTTGGGCATCTTCTGAAAAACTTGGCAGAAGAAATTTAACTTAGTCATCTTCAATAACTCTCCTTTCATTCATTATTAACACTGTAGGAGTTAGAAGTTAATGTTAATTTACCTTATAAATGGAGAGTGGCATTATTAAAAGCTTGTCCCATCAGATATAAACTCAGACTGTTACTATAATTAGGAAGTTCAGATGAAAGTGTTTTAATGATCATAGGCATTTAGCAAGAAAACCAGAGGCTATTAATACATTAACCAGGCCAGCTGAAGCTATTTTCTTTTAATCTTTACATGCCCAACTGCTTCTGATTTTGTCTACTCACTCATTTTATGTATTCAGTCATTGAGACTATTGCCTTTTGGTCTTCTAAGTTTATTCTGCAAGGTATGTGTTGTTTATTCTAGCAATGGAGAAATTCACTGACTTGATTTGTGTTGTAAGCGGTGACCGAAAAAATCACAGATCATAGAAAACAGTGCTGAAAGGAATCTGAAGAGATCATGTCGGGATGAACCCAAGGAGATTTAACTCTGTCTATACTATGCCTGGCAGGTATTTTTCTGGACTGTTCCTAAAGTTCTATATTGATGGAGATTCTCTAGTTAATGTATTCCAGTCCTTCCCTATATTCATCACTAGAAGCGCTTTCCTGATTTCTGTCCAACTGTCCCTTGCACCAGTTTAAGATCACTTGGTGACCTGTTCCCAGTGAACAAACGTGCACAGATCTGTTGAACTTTGCTATGATTTTTTTAATGTATTTGTGTATCATAATCTCCACCCTGACCTGGCTTTTGTGGAAGAGACATCACCAAATCAGTCGGTCATTTCCCATAGATCATGTGAAGGCCTCAGCCCTTGCAAATCTAGGTCAGGTTTTAGGGGGAAGTGTCCATGGCTGAGAATTCACTTCAGCTGTTTTATAGACTCTTCAGCTGTCTTACAGAATTCCCTTTTGTTCATTTTTGGTGACCTAACCAACCAGCTGATATTTGAACACTTCCTACATAGTAGTTGAGGCATCTGACTGGGGACTGTGTAGTAGAGTTTCTAGCATTCATGTACTATAAGTCACCGTGTAACTGGTCAGTCTGACTATACAAATCTCTTTTTTTGAAGTAAAGTTTTAAAAATTAGGTGGTTTCAAAATAGCATGATTTGGGCTATTCACAATACTTCAGCATTGCTACCATTTTAGTTTTCAGAAAATCTGAAAAAAGACATTGCCACATAAAAGTTAAGGCTTAATCTTAAACAAATTTAGTATGTTGGTAATTTAAGTTTAAAGTATTGGAGAGTTTTTAATTGTTTCACAAGTAAGCAATGGAAATTCTGGAAAACCACACTTGGATTTTAAATCATTCTGCACATCTCATGGAATTTGTTTCGAACACCATGGACTGGTATTGTAAGAAAAGAAAGTGAACCACTCCAGTGTACCTCTAAAAATTAGTTTTCAGCTAAATTGTGAGAATAATTATGAAAAGGAATATGTTATCTCTAAAGACATGAATACAATTCATTCAGATAATTGTCTTGTTAAAGGAAAAAATGTAGAACATCCCTTTCTTGTCCGTTTTCATCCTTTACTCCCTAGCTTTTCCATTCCTGAATTGATTCATGTGATAGACCACGAGTGGTTTTACTTGAAGACAAAAGGTATTCATAATGTTGACAGACATGAAGAATGACACCAGTCAACTGGTACCTTTTCAATTGCAGTTTTTAAAATAATTTCTAATAGTGCAGTTCAAGTTGTTGCCTGGATTCATGAAGTATAACCAACTTTGAAAAGAAAGTAATTTAATTATAAATTACGTACTCTCATCTAGTTGTGAAACTGCTGTGTTTAAGCGTAATTTATATCACAGCTGTTTCACTTGGAATTTGTATGAACAATTGAGAGTCCTGGCCCCTTCTCAGCCTCCCTCTATCTTGTGTTAACAGGAAGGTTTGACTGTAAATCCTTTTGCTGTTAATTGGGATGGTTAGGGAGCAAACTTTGCATCTAATGCTGTCACACAACTCACTGAGAAGGCGAGTTTTCATTTCTGGCAGAGTGGTGCTGTACAGGCATTGAGCAAATCACAGTGCTCAGGAAAGGCTTTTCTACCTGCTAATTCCAGCTGGAAGCAAGGTGTGCTGATGGCAACAGCAGCCAGAAAAAGATTGAAAAACTTATTGGGAAAGTCAGCCAAATACGGTATTTGAGTATGTTTCTGTGACAGAAGATCGAGGGATATGGAGAAGAGTACTCATGGGTGTTTACATGAGTGGTAGGTGAAACAAACTTCATTTTTCATTCTGGAAATCAAATTGAGAAAGTGATGGATAAAAGCAAATCTGACGTTGAGGTAGGACAGAAGGATTAATAGTATTAATCAACTAACCATTAGGATCAGGTATGAGGACTAGCAACTCTTTGGTGCCAGAATTTGCCAACACTTGTTTGTCAACAGCTGTGTTATATCAGATAATTTAGAAGGTTTATGGCAATATTTTACTTTTTTTTTTTTCCTAACAGAAATAAAATTAAATTTGGTATCATATCTGAAGTGATTCAGAAATTAAAATTACACCAAAGACTGTAGTATTTAAAACTAAATCTCATTTCTTCAGTGTGATATTTCTTTGCTGTCACTACTGCCTTTTCTTTTTTTTTTTTTTTTTAACAATATCAGCTACTATTTATACACTTAGAATTTCTGGCCAGATTACTGTGGAAGGTTGTGGTACTCACATGTACAAAATAGTATAATAATGTTCTATTCTTTTTGGAACAAATTTGTTACACAGAATGTCAGATGAGTCATTTTGTTCATGTCAGATATCTGAAAATAATGGAAAGATGCCAAAGTAAAAGGCCAGTAATCCATGCACTGGTGTAATGGAGCAAATGAAATGCAAAGCTCTTGTACAGGTCCAATTTCAGCACCAAATGCTTACCTGTCAGTCAGCAAAATTGTCCCTGAATAAAAATGAGCCCATCTGAGAGGGAAAGGATTTTAATATACATCAAATTCTTTGAATCTCTTGTGAGGTTGTAGGTGTTCTGAGGAGGAAATGCTGAAAGGGAAATCTTAGTTCAAGCTAGTTCAAATCACATATGTATTGCTGGCTGTGAAAGGTTTGGGTTTATCCTTAGTGTTTGGTATCTCCAGCTCCTTGGATAGACAGGTGATTTCCCTTAGGCTACAGCAAATCTGGCCAATCACTGATTTAAAAGTTTTAGACAGGTAACTTGCAGACTTTTGGAGGCATCTGTGTTTTGTCTGTGAAAGACCTGATTAAAACTTTAATTCATGAAATGCCAACGTCAGAGATATCTTTGCAGTTATGATTTGCTCTGACTGCAATGTTTTTGAAGAGCTACCCAGCCGAATGTGCTTCTGCCTTTGAAGTGGCCATTGGGAGAACATGTTTTGCTACTGAGATGTCTCCTTGCAGACTTAAACATAAAATATTAAATGTAGTATTTATCTCATAGCTTCAGCATTGAGGCTGCCACTGCTCTACATGCTCTCGTTTTGCAAAGTCATGACTTTCTTCACAGTTCAATACTATGTCCCAGTAGCATTTCTCTGTGCTGAGGGTGCAAGAGGCTGCCCAGAGTCAGTATAGCCATTGACAGTCAGTTAGGACTAGTCCTCTTAAAAGCTAATATATTGAGAATGAACCAGCATTTCAGGAACGAATGAGAACAAAAAAAAAGTGATAATAAATAAATCAAGCAAAGCTGCACATATTTTTGGGTTATAGCTAGTTGAAGTACGGATCAAAAGCTCTGAACCGATGCATGTGAAACAAAGAGCACAATGCCGAATTCATTTTAATCCTCGGGTTTAAGTGGGTGTGCCTTCTGCTTCTGGGTCTAGAAATAATCATACTTGTATCAATCTATATTGTATGACTTTTGTAAGCTGTGAAAATAGTATTTTTCACTAAATTGTCACTTATTATTGTTCATTTGTGGCCACTAACATAGAAAAATGTTGCAGCTACAATGTCAGAAGAATAGGGACAATTTGATGTTTTCTTTTGATGCTGTTTGTTGATATCTAGACCACTGCAGCTTGATTGCCTAACATTAAACCTATAATAACAGTGCAATCATAGCAGTATCATCATGAATGTCGTTACAATAGAAACAACATTTACACGGCTTCAGAATGGTAATTATCAAACTTTTTGTCATGAAGCGCTTATTTGCTAGCATTGATCTGCCCCGGTCAGTTGTTAGCTCTTCTCATCTGAGGTGTATTGATTGTATAATCAGTAGATAGAGGCTGCGGGCAGATGAAATTCAGTGTTGTTGGGCAAATTATTGTCTGCTTGCCTGTTGACCTGGACCCTGCTGGTTGTACCTTAGACAGTGGTGGGATTATTACTCATTTCAGTGACCCTACTCTGACAGAGAACTCCATATTATTATAAAAGATAAATGGCATCCTTCTTTGCTGTGGATGTGGTTGAACGCAGGTGTCAGTGTGTAGTGAAACCGAAAATCTTGTGCAGCAATGTTCCTTGTCTTTCCTTCAGGGTTTTCTTCTTTTAAAATATATGTAAAAATTATGTAGAGTTGCAGCACATTTCATGTCATTTACGTCACACATTTATAGGTATATTGTATGATGTGTAAGCATGGTGTTTTACATGGGTCATTCCAGAATTCTGCTTGCCAGATTGCGAGATACTGGTATTGATTTAGTTCAAATGCAACTTTTGGTTACTGCCATCTGATGACAAGGAGAAACAAACTAATCGCTATTTCTAAATATATACTTTTAAACCCCGGGCAAATGGCCCACTCCTCTGTTGAGTAATTTTGCAAAGTCTTCTCATTTGTTTTGTTTTCTTTACCTCTAGCATCACTGTGAATAAACCAAGTAATAAGGTATGTAAATGTATGTGCGAGACACACAAGTTAGTCAACAGAAGTTTCTGAGGTTGAGTAAATGTCTTATGTGGTACTCATTTTGGGATTTCTCTAACAGTAAAGGTTATTAGTGTACACAGCATTTAGGAAGGAGATTTGCATTGCAGTTATTACCAGAGGGAAAGCCCTCCTGACTCAAATGGCAAGAGGGGATGCAGAAACCATGAATACTTTTACATCCCTCAGTAAAGCCAGCTGTGTTCAGCTAATGTTCTCTGCTCTCTGGTGGTGACTGTACCATTGTATTGTAAAGGTCAGTCATTACCTGTGCATTGTATTTAAACCACCTGCTCACAGCAAGTAATTGTATTTGGATGACCAGCAGTTTTATAATATTAATTGCCCTGAATCCTGGGGAAGCCATGATAAGAGTACTGAGCACTTACACAGCAATTTACAACTTCAAAGTGCTGTAAAAACATTAGCTAATTATTGTAATGCTGGAAAATCTGTAGACAGTTCTATATACCTCTGAATATACATTGCATGACCTTAATTTAATTGCCAGAAACAATGGAACTACATTTATAAAAAATGAAAGAATGCAAATGGCTTGGTGGAAGTGCACAATGATGTTACTACTGTAATCTCTAGAATAATTACCATGAAAGGGAGCCTTGCAAAGTAGCATTATATTTAAACGAGATGAAAAATGATTTTGAAATGAAAGTGTATGAAAAAAAGACTGAAACTCATGTGTTTTGCTCTGTAGATACATTTCAAGTACAAATACTTTGTGGACAGAGAAATTAAATTATATGCCAGATGAGAAATACAGCAAAATGTAGAAAGAACAAAAGTAACCACCTCAGAGGAAGGATAGTTTGTCTAGTAAAGTGAAAATCTGTATTTCAGAAACTACTTTAAAATAGTTGTAAGCTGTAGCATGTGTTGAAGAAAGTAAATACGGTTGTCATCTACACATAGAGGTTTATATATGCTTTTGCATGGCATTTTCAATATATAGTTCTTTCAAGAAAATTAAAAACATACATTATTTGCAAGAGTAACAACAGTAGCCTGTGGCTTGTAAGGAAAATGAAATTTATTTTTCAAGATGTGGCTATTGAAATTATTATACAATGGTAATTATTAGCTGGTAACTTAACAAACTAATTAGAGAGGAGAGTAGAAGTCTTATAAATCTATTGATTCTCTTCTTTAGCAATGTTGTTGACTGAGATACACTTCTGCAGCATATTCATGTAACTATTCTGCCAGGGGTTCATCTTTCTGTGATTGAAGGCATATTTTGATTCAGCACAGCTCTGTCATATTGGCTCAGACTTATGTGAAATTCTGTAGAACAATGAGATAAGGAAAGGTAAAATTGAAGACAAGTAAAATGGCTGAAGCAGCTGAAGGATTCAAGAGGAAGAGATGGTGACTCAGTAGCATCAAGGATTCAAGGAGCACTGCAGGTTTCCTGCCAGGCTAGCCTTGCCTGGCTAGCAAAGGTTCAACAGGTGTTTCAAAGAGGATGGTGGGCAAATTAGTTCATGTAACAACAGCTTTTAAGTCTTCATTATCTATTGTATATATTAGCCAACAAATAATTGATTTGTGCTTTTAGTTGTTTATATCTTGCTTGCAGTCTATTGTAGATGGTAAAAATTGCCTGAACAAAGTGAACCAGAAAAGATTTCCAGGCGTTTCATGTGTAAAGGCTGTGGTGGTACCACTGTGTTCCATAATAGTGTCCAGTCCTTTCCAAGGTTGTCTGCCAGGCTTAACCACCATTTGCTACGCTGGAAGGCAGGTAGCCAAAACACTCATTTTTGGTTTATTACTGTATTTAGTCTTCAAATTGAGATGTGGCCTGCTTGGTTCTGTGAAAACCTCTTTTGAACATGGCAAAATGTTTTTATTTTTCACAGGAATCTTCAGAGTCCAAAGTAGCGAGTTAGCTGTATTTAGTGCTTTTGTGTTACAGTTTTTGTCTCATTTTGGCAGGAGGTAGAAATACTCTCAGAAGCTGTTTCCGAAGAATTTGGAACATGGAAAAGTTACAGTATTTTGGTGGAGTATTTTAGCGGCCTCTATAGTCTCATAACAGTTCACTCATCTAAATTATATTGATTTTGATATGTTGATATCTCAGCTGTTTCTAGACTTAGAAATCCAAATCATCTTGTGGAAGATCTTATTTGTAGACATGGCAGTAAAACTGTAGTAAGACTCCGAATGAGGCTCTTCAGATAATGATAGCACTGGGATAAAAAAAAAGAAATCACAACATGATGATTCTATTACAAAGCTATTTTTCATCTCTCTTGTATTTTTGTGAAGATAAGCAGTTTGGAAAGGATGATTAGATGTTTCAGCTCTGAAAAAAAATTAATGAAATAGTAGCGAAAGATATAACTAAAATGTTTGCTTGTGGCAAGCCATAAAAAATGTAAAGACACTACTGTTCCAGTATCACCAATATGACACCAAGCAAGTCAGAACATCAGCCTGTTTTACTATATTTTTCTTATCTATATGGGAATAAATGTCAAATTTCTTCAGAAAGTGCAACAAAATATTATCACAGTTTATCACCACCTCTTTATCACTAGGAAGGTGTTAGGAAACTCAATGTCCTCTAAAGATGTATGGTAGAATGAAAACAGTACTAGAGTTCAGGTGTCTCAATTTAAATATTAAAAGTTACATCTTTGAAGACACTCTAATCTTTTTTCCAGTTATATTGTCTAATTCTATAACATCAATATACTTAAAATTGATGTCATAAAAATGATCAAGTCCTCATTAGTTCAGAATGCCATCATTTGACTTTTTGATGATCTATAGGTTCTTCTTCAAAGTAACAGTTTTTGCCACTGCAACCCTTAGTGAAAGAGTACTGGAACTGTTGAGTGAATCAGTGAATCTCATTCCTTTTCCCTTCATCTTTGAGATGTAAATAATTTTATCTTGTATTAACAGGCTCAGTGGTTTCATCCTCTGGCTGCCTGGTTGTTTCATTTAATGCAAGGAGGCAGTGCAGATGGAGAAGGGCAGAACTTTCACAGTAGCTCACGGTTACTGTGAATAAGGTTTATCATGGTCATGATCTTATAGCTCTTAGTGCAAGTCTAGTATATCTGGGATAGAAATAATAAAGAAATGAGATCATATGATACATTTATATTATTCAAAGCTTTGTTACATTTCTTGTATTGTAAACATTTCATCTAGACTAATTGTAATAAAACCCAGTTTTCTTTACTAGCTATTTTTCTACTAGTTTCTACTAGTTCTAGTTTCTGCTAGATCTTGCGGGCTCATTTTATCCAGGAGATCATTCACTGACATTAACATGATGTGTATTGACAAAATTAGAGGGAGGGAGAAAAAGGTGTGGTAAAAGTACAATCAAAAATGTCCTCAGGCTGAGTTTTACATTTTCTTGGCACCAAAGAGCTGTATCAATTAAAATATTGTTGAAGTGAGTTGTACATATCAGTCTATTAAATTACTTTTTGATGGATGTAAATTAAGAAGAATGTTCTCTCATATTTTGATGGAGTCCATTGTCAAATATTTTGATTTCAAAAGTCTATTTAAAGGTTTTAGGTTTGACAAGGTATAAGTCACATAACTAATCTCTCGATAGTGCTGAAACGGGGAAAAAATAAAACCTCAAATCCTCTCAGAGTACTTGTGGAATTTTTGTAACCATTCTTTGTATGCCTTTTGACATATTCCCAAGTTCTGCTGTATTTTTAACTGAGACATATTGTCTTATAGAGATACTTTTAGCTGTGGCTATTGCAGCTCATTGTGATACTAAATCAAGACTTTTGTAGCCCTCTGATGTGATAGAAAGTTAAAGCTGCTCTAGATGGTCAGTTTGAACAGACTGAATTAGACACCCATTATTTAATTAACTAACAAAATAAATAATGCAAAATTTGGAGGTTTTGTTTGGTTTGGGGATTTTTGTTATTTTGTTCCACCTCTACTGCATTCTGATCACCTTCTCCCACAAAGAGGCATTTTGTAAATAAAGAGTCCATAAAAAGCATCATGATAAGACATCACAGCTGTCTCAGGAGCTTTAATTTTGTTGGAGATTGGGGGAATGTTTTGGAAAATGCTTGCTTTTATCTTATATGCTTCACTTAGGATTAATTTTTTTGCCAGTATTGGAAACAAGCTGCTGCTCTGCATGGACCTTTGGTCTTATCCAGGCTGACCACTGGGTCAGAGAGAGCCAGAAGCTGACATGATGAAAGTATGCAAAGTAATTAATCATTAAGTACACTGCGGTAGCTCCTTTGCTATTTTTATTCCCAGTCTTTTCTTTCAAATCAGTTTAATTTCTTCTGATAAAATGTAAAGGTGAAACACAAACCACGTGCATCTTTGGAGCTTCCTTCTGTTTCAGTCTAATAATGCTGTAAGAATTTAGCATGACTTTGAAAAGCTTGAGTGTAGTATACAAGATTAGGGAGTGACACACTTTTCTTATTCGTGGCAGGGGGCGGGGAGGGGTTATGAATTTGTGTTTTCTTTGGTATTTATTTATTTATCTGTTTCTTTATTTATTTTCTGTGTGCAGCCATTTTTCACTTTCCCTGGGATATCTGGATGCTTTTGCTGGGTAGACCAGTTTGGTTTTGATGTACTTGAACAGTCCCATCTTCTTCAGTGCATTTACTTCTAGTATGAGATGGATAACAGTTTTGTCTAATTGAAAAGGGTGCATTAGTACTTGGGAAGATAATTGGGATTTGTGAGAAAAAAGCTTCATAAAGCATTTCTCAATTATAGCTGAAATGTGAGCTGCAAAGTCCTGAGTATCACCTGCTCTCTTTCATTTTCTTATTTAAGAAGAACCCAAACACTGAATCCTTTGTAGCATAAGAATATAAGTAGTTTTGTACCTGTTTGTTTTTTTCTACTTGGCACAAGGAGACCTGTTCTACTGAGGTTTTTATTGACATAGCAGCAAAAAGATTTCAGTGGCAGCAGTCCATCTGACCAGTAAACATAGTGTGACCAGTGATACTATTCTAAAGCCTTTTAAAATGTAGCTGATGCCTTTCTTTATGATACCCTATAAGCAAAGATTTTACTATTACGTAAGTTGATTATGAATTTCAAATTAAAGGTTTTCTAAGGCTGTCACTATCAAGTTGAAACATTTCAGCTTTACTCATCTTTTCACCTATCAGTACATCATACTGACTGAAAGCTGAAGGATCATTTTCCCTTGTTCCTATAACTGCTTAATCCTTCCTATGATTCCAGAGAGCACCACTGTGAAATCTCTTTATTGTATGTTACGGCAATGAGCTGCACACCAGAAAGGGTCAGGGCTCTAGCAGTGGCTGACAGAACCTGGTCAAGACTCTGTGTTAGGCTAAATTGACAGACTTGTTTGGATCCACAGACTGTTTTACATAAGGTCTTGGTAGAAATGGAGGAGACTCCTACCCATCACATCTAAGCAGCAGCTATTATATTCTTGATAGAGTAGATAAAAGCTGCTTAAATGAAGCTGGGAAAACAAGGCACTGGGCTTGTTTGATTTTCAGTGGATTTCTTTCAGTCCACAGGAAAGGAGAACAAAGTAAAAAGAGGTAAGGAAGTGTCAGAGGCATGAAGAGAATTTGGAATGTTCTGCAAGCCTGTAAATAAAACTTCATCTTTTGAAAAAATGAGGATTTTTTTTTCAATGGACAGAGCCCAGTTGATTATCTGGAATTATCTCCTTTTAGAGTTGATCTTACAAATAAGGAAGATCTTCAGACAGTGAAATGAGGAAAGTGATTGTTGGAGGCTTGTACAGTCTCCATGCCTGATTTTAAACACTGAAAGAGCACACAAGTTCATCTAAGTGGTATACAGCAATGCATGCAATATCTTAGAAGAGTAGACAGGAAAATATTGTAACAGGAAGAAAGTGGACAATGTAGTTTGTTAAAACACTAATCTAAAAGATGAATTGCAGTGATGAAAATGAGATAATGTAGAATAATGTTTTGCAAGAGCCTTTAATATATATCCTTGCATTTTTCATGTGTGAGGATGCAAATCCAGCTCCTGAAAATTCTACATTTTACAGAAGAAGAGAGACAGAGTGTGTACAAAAATCTGTTTTAGCCAAATAAATTTTGGGGAAAATGGTAAAATAAGTTCCACTTGGGTAGCGCTGTAAATCTACTAGGTAATGACTTCTCATGTCATTTATGAGTATGGATATGACTGGAGAGCTCAATGCTTCTGGGAGTTTTGCTGTTACTGTAGATCTCGCCTTCCATTTTGTCAGAATGCACAGCATTTGTTCCCTCTGTATCTGAATGTGACAGTTCACAGACTTCATCACGCTGTCACTGGGTCAGCAAGAGCTGATGTCGTTTGAGACCTGTGTACTGGAAGTCTATCATGGAAGGCCTGACTATGGAAAATAATCTCATTCATTCCGTTCAGATTAAATGGGGAGATAAAAGTAATTTGGTTCCTAAGTCATTGATTTAAAAATGCGAACTTGGGTAAACAGAGCTATTTAATGAAGTCAGTTGTGACTTGAGAGTAGAGGAGTTGTGGAATTTTTCTAGGTTGAACCCGCAAAACCTATTTGGAATTTGTAGCACAAATCAAGATGAAAAGAGGACGAGTTTGATGAATTTTTCAGTAATACAATGCTACTGAATATGAGGGGAAAAAAACCAGTGGAGATAACTAATATAAGTATAAATTTCAGGTCCAAATCTTTGCCAAAGTGAAATTCAGAGACCTCTGTTTTTGAAGACCACATGTGCTCCATTACAAAACACGTGAAAGTGGAGTGACAAGTTGGAGTTGAAGGGACACATGAGGTTGGAGGCCCAATCAGTATTTTGAACAAATCCACAAAATTACTAGGTAGTACTACATGATTGGAGAGTAGCAAATATGATATTTATATTTGAGAAGGATCTCAGGCCCATTTGCCAATTTGCCATGATGCAAAAAAGAACATCTTCTGAATTTGTAACTGATGAAAAGATAGGAAGCAAAGGACCAGAGTAAAATCGTCAGTTTTTATAGTGAGGGGGAGTACTAAGATCTACACTGTCATGAGTGGGAACTCATGGTGCTGAATGACTGGTTGATAGAATTTTGGATTAAATTAAATATCCATAAATAAAAAGGAACATCCATGGAAAATTCATCCCAGAGTGTGTATACATATTCGTAGGCTCTAAACTAATTTGAAATAGTTAAAACTATCATGAGGAAAACATCAGCAGAGTGCTTGGTGGTTTTGGAAAGAACAAATGATCCTAGGAATCAAATTACTGTTGTGCATGATAAGCACGTCTCTTAAGTACTTCGTGCAGTGTAGTTCTCTCATCTCAGAAGGGGCATAACAAAATGATAAAAAGCACAGAGAGGAAAAATGTGGATGACCAGAGTAACAGAAGAGTTTCCATTTGGTGTGAGGGCAGTTAGAGTAAGGATCCAACAGTCCCAAAAAGAGCTGTTCGGTCAGGTGTGGTGTAGGAATGTGAATCATGGATGAGAAGGAGAACAGGAAGCGCAGAGTGAAGCCTTGGAATTTATTGACAGAATGTATTTTTGAAGCCTGAAAGTGTGTATCGCTTCAAAAGGTGATGGGCAAATCAGTAGGAAAAAAAGTCCATCAGGGGCCACTAGTTGAAGACATAAACACAAACTGTGGATCACGAAGACCCCATGCCAATTTATTGCAATTTTGGCCTGATATAAGACTGAATATCAGTGTGTACTCTCTGGTTTTATGCTGTCCCACTGATAACTAGTATTGACTCATATCACAGATGAGATATTCTCAATGAGTGTTTGGTCTGAACTAGTCCAGATGTTCTTTTGTATATTACATACATTATATATTATTTATAGCAGTGGTCTGAAACAAATTGGAAGGCTTCATTCTGTCCTGTAAACCTGTATTTCATATAGCAATTGCATGCTTTGTTTTTGTTTTTGTTTTGTTTTGTTTTTCTTCCTAGAAATGTGTTTATTTGATATCAGATTATTTTATTATCTCTCAATTTCATTGCACGTCCTTTTGTTCTTGTATTACTAGAAATGATGAATAGAAACTTACGATAAAAATTATCTGAATAATTCATTATGTTGTGCACTTTTATTAAGTCCCTACTTGTTTCTCTCATCTTTAAGATATGCACTCTCAGTCTCTTCTTGAGAGGTTTTTGTGTTTCTGATATTTTTTATTGTCATGTCCTAACCTCTTTTAATTTTTTTAATTAAATATTTACAAATAAAAACATCACAAAAGGAAACTGAAAATATTACCAGGATGGTTAACCTTGATCAAAGACAAAAGAAGCTAGAAGAACAAATATGCAATATTAAAATATGATAGACTCTGAAGGACGTTTGAAATTATACTGCCTTAAGAATACATGGCTCAGAGGAAATTATTTATGATACTGAAATCAAAGCAGATCACAAAAATCTCAGCTAGAGCACTCTGTGAATTACTGTGTCTGTATTACATATAAGAGAAAGAAAACTCAGTTGTGGACAGAAATCTTCTCAATAGGAACACAGGTTGAATGGGGAGCTTGTGCAAATGAGAACCCTGATTTGCATGTGCCAAATTAGGTATATTGAGAGCATTAAAAAAATAGAACAGTTTTGTGACTGGACATTTTCTTAAAGCAGGATGGATATGAGGAATCACTTGGTTTGTTTAGTGTTGTGTTGCTGTTTCTTCATTTGTTTGTTTTAATAGAATTTTACTGTAAACATGACAGTAGTAACATCAGGACAACAGCCATATTGAGTCATATCAAAGAAGTCCAGGCTTTGAAGTGTTTGCTTCAGCTTGTCTGTGTCTTGGCTACAACCAAGAATACCCATGTGGTATGTGACTGCTGAAGGGTAATGGTTTTTGGAAGTTTCATATTGGCTGAGTTGTTCTGGAATGTGTTAAAGGAAAACCTATGTTGGTTTTGAGGTTTTTGTTTGTTTGTTTGTTGTTTGGTTTTTGGTTTTTGCGTTTTTTTTTTACATACTAGGTGGTTTTGGTTTATTGTTCCCTAGTCATTTCATTAAAGAGTTGAAGCACTTCTATGCTGTGGAGGAAGACTTCTCCAGCTGTTCATGGAAAGGCCAGTTGCTCAAATAAGGACCTGGGTGCTAAAACACTTCCATGTTGCATCCTAACCAAAATTCCAAATCAATGGCCTTATTAGAAAAGAGGGAGAGTTTCGAGTCCCTGGAAGGAAAGCTCAGTTAACTGAGTGAGACAGTGGGAAGAGATTGTGCTAAGTAGCAAAATCTACCTTTTTATGTACTAGCTAGTAAAGAAGGTAAGAGTCTGAGATGGAGACAGGAGCTTTTGCAGGAGGGCAGCTGCTGGGCTGCTGTTCTCTCAGAATATCAAGCAGAACTTTGGGTGCCTGTGTGTCAGCATTCCTCCGTTCCCAGCAAATGGCTGAAATAGTGTAATGACTAGTCCAGAACTTATTACAGATGTGGGGGTTTGTGTTGCAGAGATAGTCTAGGTTGTGAAACAAACAAACAAGTCTTTCAGTGCTTTTATATTTCCTTTTTAAAATTTGCTCCTTTTTATTTTTAGAATTTAAGTGTTTACAAAATCTAGTGTTTAAAAACTGAGAGATGAGGCGATTCTGTTTGCCTGCTAGATATCATTTCAGCATTTCAGGTGTATGTTTTTATTTATCTGCACGTACCTTATGCTTTTTACTACAGGACTCCTCTCCTATTCAGTGTACATGCTAACAGAGTTCAGTGAATGAGCAGCTATTCATGTTTTCTGTTATTGGCCAATATGTGACCCACATGTGGTGTTCACATTCAATCATTACATTGAGTTCAAAACTATTAATTTCTCCATAGGCTTTCTTTCCATTGTAGCTATCATTAGCATCTGAATGCCTCACAAACCGTAATTAATTAATTTTCACAAAGCCCCTGTGAGGTGAGATGACATTATTCAAAGAGGAATAAGCCACAGAGAAAAGTGCCAGCCTATATTTTGAATGCTCAAGTTGACATGTGTAAGGTGTGTTTTTTTAAGCTACTTAGCGTTCCACAACACTTTGTTTGTTCTTTGTCTAGCTTCCTCTTATTTAGCTACAAGTGCCGAGCAACGTTGCAAATCAGACCAGATAGGTACTTTATGAATGTTATTCATTGTGAAGCAGAACATTAATATAATTTACCAACTATCATATCACTCAGGCACTGATACCATCCAGTGCTCAAAAATGGTGTCTAGCTATCTTAACCTTGCATTTTCTTATTCTAATTTCCTTCATCAATAACTACACACCATCAGACTTCTTCAGAAAGAGATCCTGTGGACATTGGTGATAGTCGGCACAGACCCTTAATGAGTCCTCAGGGCATAAATAAGTAGCCCGGTGTTGTGATATGTTAAAAGCCTAAAATAATTCTGTCTTTCCAATATGGAAAACATTGATTAATTAACAGCATGGAAATGGTCTGTGTTTAGCTGATATCAACAGTTTCTCAAAGAGAGGAGCCAGGCTGGTCTCTTATGGCTGCTAGAAATAGAAGTGTGAGATGGAAAACCTCAGTGCAACAGGATCAGTTATACAGGTTTTTTTATTTCTTTCCCATATCAATCTTCAGGTGCCTCTTACTCCTTCCCTCTCAGATAATTAAAAAGTCATTCAGAAGAGTGATTTTTGGTATAGGCTGCTGGCAATTTTGAGTATTTGGAAAAAGTGAAGAGATTCTCTGGTGTCTCTTGCTGAAAGCCCAGCAGAACAAGTCCAGCTGATTGCACCCAATGAACTGACATGTAACTCGCAGGGGTTATTGAACTGAACTTTCTGTGCTCTATTTCTTAGAGTCTAATTTTTTTGGAGATTCTCTAGACCGTGCATACATTTTATTATGTATAATAAAAGCATTTGTCTTAGTTATTTCCTGTAGAACTTGTAACAGTAAGATGTGAACACATCTCAAACAGAGATCTAAAAGACTTCTAAAAGAGACTTCACAACTGATCAGGAGATTGTTTTGGTTGCCACTTGCCTTTATCTGTGTCTTAGTTTTGTGATGTTGGTGCCTCAAGTTGGGTTTGCTGGGGTTTTACTACTCAAAAAAAATTTAGCCTGTGTAGTTCACATTTTTCAGAGGCACTGTTGTATGGCAACCTCTACCCACAGCCCAGGCATTGCCCTAATTAGAGTGCATTCAGTGTTTCTGGACAGGCAAGCCTGATGGTTCAGAGCCTGTAGCCTTATTGTTATAAAAAAGTGCCTTAACTGACTGCAAAGCACCATACGGCGTGATACCCACCTGTTGGGTCCCTCCAGGAGGAGGAAGGAGAGAAACCTTGCCAAACTGCAGGAGCACTTTAGTCTTCACAGTCATTACTGAGTTTCCCTGGTGTTCCCAGTGGGGGATTTATTTATGGTAATTGTTTGGTTGCTGATAGTGTGTTAGTAAATTTAGACTTCTTTTCAGATACTGAAGTAGCTTTACCTAACATATAATTCTTGTTTTGTATTTGTCTAGCCTACATCCATAGACTAGTATTTTACTTTCTTAGGAAGTGATAACTAATGACAGTGTAAACCCCATCTAGATATTTTCCAGAATTGCTGTCTTGGCTTCTTTTTTTTTGAAAAAAAAACAATTCAGAGAACTCAGGGACACATATTTTTTTTAATTTTAATTGAAGATACAGATCGGTATCCCCTAGCTGCTTTGAAATGTCATGTCATCCTCTAGCAATTTTTTTACTTCCGTGAGTGGATGCATGAAGGACACCAGGTTTAACAAAGCGTGACAATCAAGAGATATACTGCTTACCTCATGTATCTTGAATTCACTGCTTTGAGGGGCTCTGTGATTTTCTGAGAGACTGGTATCCCATTCCAAACAGGCACGTATGGTTCAGTTAATCAAATTCACTTGCATGTGATTTCTCCTTCAGTGATTTATTAATAAGTACTATACCTTTATTTACATGCTTTGTTTACCAATGTCATTCTCCTGTGGTTTTTTTTGTAAAATACGTAGGTAAAGTATCTCAAGTAATACTTTATTGTTACGGATAAATCCAACAGGAAAACAGCCGATTCCAGGTTGCCTAATCTGAAAGTTCTGTGCAGTTTGGAAAACAACAGGGCTATCTACTTTTATCTGCAGTACTCCCTACAGAATAAACAAAAAGAATATTTGTTGAAATGTACAATTACCAAATGCTTCTACATTTATTAAATTTAAGGTACTTGCAGTAGTTCTGCCTTACAAGTGCAGAACATATGAACTATTTAAAATCAATATAATGAGCATATAAATAAAGGTGCATTTGTGAGTCTTTACCTGGTGCAGTTCAGTTGGCCTATAGTTTTTCATTTTGGGGCTTTGTAAAGCACTTGTTGGTCATAGCTTCTGCTCAAGTGGATCTGCACTTCAAGAAAACTTCTCAAACAGAGGGGAAGATGTTGATACTTCACATTTTCAATTGCATTTCCTGGCAACATGAATATTTGTGTTCTGGCATAAGCAAATAGGCAAAACCAAATTAGATTACTGGACTGTTACAAAAGCAGAGATATATTCTATTAGCAGGCAGAAAATTAAAAAAACCTTTTAGCATACAGAGAAGACTGAAGTGCAAGTTACATGTGGGTGGTGAAAGGCCTTTCTGGATGAAGCCCTTTGATTCTAAGAAAAGCAATGACTCAAATTTAACAAAAGCACTGTACTACAGCTAAAATGTTTCTTTTAGTCTTATTTTAGCTTTCTGGCATGTAATATTTATATACAGTTGTAGCAGTTAAACTCATTTTATTGGATGAATTTTTGTTTTAAAGTAAAAAAAAATGATGTTCTGTGCTGCGAGCAGCAGGTGTGTTTTTAATCTTTAATAGGTCACCTTCCTCAGTGCAAGCAGGCAAGCTGTTATTGATCAAAGAGGTTTTGTTGGGTAGCTCTCAGATTATTGAGTGACAAACTTTATTGAATTTGACTTAACAGAAGTCAGAAGACAGCTGAAGCATAAGAGCTTGCACTACCATCAGAGTCATTTTACGACAGCCAGGGAGCAAAGCTCAGAGATGGATACTGAGCTCTTTGCTGGCCCTCGGAGATTAACTGAACAGCCTTCCTACCAATTCCCAAGCCTGTCAGCAGAACCAATTAGATTTTCAACCACTAGACAAGAAGGGTGGCACTTGGGGACCTTTTTGCTTTAGGTCGAAGGCTTTTCAGACTGCGATGAGATGACATTGATGATGACACGTTGAGCATTGGTTGGTTTTAAGACAAGTTAAATTAGCAGTCTTGAAATGATTCCAACTGTCTCCTGACTTCTCACTGTTGCCATATTCAGTGGATCCTGTCAGGAGCAGGTTGATGACTTAATAGTCTTTCTTGAGTGGATTTGAGCACTTTGGCTGTGTGTTTATGTGTAGTTGTCACGCTTAAAATATTCATATAAAGGTTTGAAATATTTATTTGAAGGAGCCTTCTGCAGAGTTCAGCAGTACGGCTCTCAGTGATTCTGCCTACTTTTTCTCTCTCTCTTTTTGCTGCTCTAAGCAGCTGTTGCTAAAAATGACTTTAACTATGTTTGATCTCTATGAAGTGACATTGTTTCTTGTGGCTATTGATAACATGAAGCACTTAGGAAGTTGAAGAATTTATTCAGCATTTGATTTCCAAAGCTCCGAATGGGAAGTTCCAATCCCACCTGTGCAAACATTGCAATGGTTTTGAGACCATCTCGGATTCGGAAAGGCGTGTTCAGCTTGTACAGTCTTGTAAATATTTTGTAATCTTTTAGTCTAACCCAAATGGGTTGTGATAGATGTGGAAAAAGTGGAAGAGGAGAAACGGATAGGAATTAAGACGAAGTCTGCCATAATTAAATTGCCCGAGGCTATTGAAGCAAGTGAGCAGGGTATCATGATGAGGCTGTTCTTTTAAAACTATGTGATACTTTAAAGACATTTTACTGTGGAGGGTTGGTTGCCAGTCTGTTGTAAAAGGAGCTAAAGAAATAAAAAGTGAAGTAAACTAACAGACTTTAAATTCGTACCATAATGTAAACAAAATGCTCAGTGTTACTAGAACTAAATTGAAGCTGTCAACATGTAGGTCTTAAAATTAGCATGCCTGTAACTTTCAATATTTGTTAATATTAAATACTCAGCATTTAAAGGTTATGGCTAGATTTTTTTCTTCTGAATACCTAAGATTAAACTCCTACATCTAAATCCATGTTTGTTCACCAGATTAGGTACTTAACCTGTATTTAGAATCTGATGTCAAGCATTCGTCTTGAAAATGTTGGTGGTATTTCTTTGAATTTTAAATTCTCAACTACTATTTTCTCTCAGTAAGAATTCTTCATCTTTTTTAAGGATAGCGATTTAAAAAAAATAAATGAGCAATCACCTGCAGTTTTTAGACATTATTCTAAGAAGCACAAGCAGGATAACACATAGGAGATTGACCGCCATTTAAAGTATCTCAACTAATACTCCAAGCAACAATATTATTTTTCCATAGGAAATATTTCTGTTTCTCATAGCAGCAAAAAGTGATCAAATGCAGATAAGAGAATTAAAAAAAAAGCACCAATAAAGCATTTGGAACATCTGTCTTCTATGGCAAAATTAAATTGTAGGTGTTGTGTGCTTCTGATTGATAATCTTTATAATTAGTATCATCTCTTCCTTTGTCCTAATCTGATATTTGAAGTATTTTATGCCATACTCTAATAAGCATTAACCCCCAAATTGATGCAACTGTAGTCGGAGGAAGCAGCCCATGATGAGTACAGTTTTGAAGATCAATGACTTGCAGAATCATTATGGGGCAAAGTATGTGCCTTAGTTTTCCTGTTTTAAACAGATGTAAATGAGTTCTAAATCTTTAAAAGGAAAGGTGATAGAAAGGTCATTTGTCTAATACACAGTAAGAGCTCTGTGTAGGTAAGGTATTTCCCAGTTTAGTGAATAAATAATGGATATTATTGAGAAAGATACAAATATTTAATGGAGATTTTGGCCACTAGAGAAAGAGCAAGGAATAATCTTTTGAATTGCTTCAGTCACTTCCATAAAATACTTAATTTGTTTTTGGGGGATGGGCATAAGTGTGCATTCTTTCTCAGGCCCTTTTAGTAGAATCATGTCATTTTAAATAGAAGTATTGGTTTTAAGGAGATGCTGCATTTTGGACAAACTCAAGTATTTATATGAGCCCAGAATATTAGTTATAAATAAGAAAATTTACATATATAACATTTTACAAGCACTCTTGTCTCCAAAACATGAAGGGAAATGTGGAACTAGGGGACTGAACTGACTGAGCCAAAGCCACCTATCAGTGACACTGCAGTGTGGTGTGTTGTTCTGTCTGTTAATCTGGGCTTTGCTTTGTGGACCGTGCTGCCCTCCCCTGTGTTCACATTTTCATGGAAGTTTTGTGGTAAATCAGTTCAGCTCCCTGTGACTGGGAATTTCCTGAGTTTCCCTTGAAGAAAATCAAAGCATCTTCAAAAATGTTAAAGAAATTTTCAGTGATATACAAGCTAGCAAAATAATTGGCAGTTAGCATCTCACTATTGACAAAATAATATTTGACTTTTTTTTGTTAGTTTCGTCTTCCAGCCAATGAATCTTGTTAAAACTTTGTCTTTTCAATTAGGGACCTGTGTTCTCAGTTTTTTCCCCATGTAGGTCCTTACACATTCTCAGTGGGTTCCCTCCTAAACTTCCGTTTCATAAGCAAAATTAATAGATCTTCTTTTATGTTTCCCTTTAAACAGTTCTTTAATAAATTTCAGAATTCTTCTCTGAAGCCCCTTCAGTTGCAGACATCAGCACTGCTGCTAGTATTTGCTAGCAGTCTTATTGGCTAGGAAGGAAATATAATGCCTTTTTTTTTTTGTGGGCAATATTATCTGCCCACAAATAGGAATATATTAACCCTTTGGAGAACTGAGCCTACCATTGCAGAAGCATTTGCAGATTTTTTTTCCTAGGTATATGAGTTTACATTTGGTATTGAACCACAAGTTGTTTGCATGCATCTAGATTATCAAGAAATCAAGGCCACACTGTACCATTGAACTGTCCTCTTCATGATTATCCACTACATCAGCTTTTATGCCATCTGCAAATTGTATCTGTAATGATTTTTTTGTTGCCAGATGAAGATGTTAAGTGACATAAGGTCAAAAATATATCACCTCAGGATCTCAGGAGAAATATATGCTCTCAATAGGTACTTCCGTTTTGAGACCTTAGTTGTTTATGCCATGGTGAATTTCTGTCAGTATAATTTTAGAATACAAATGTTTGTTGCTTTATAGAACCTTCATCATCACAACCTTTATCAGCTGGAATCCTATATTGACTGGCATTCATTATCTTGTCCTCCTTTAATTTCTTATTAATCAAAATCTTGTAATGGCTGTTCTATTACTGTATCCAGGACCAGTATCAACTTGTCAGAGCTGCCTGAGTTATTTCATTTGCTGTTTGCTGAACTCTGGTATAGCACTGGTTTTCATTCAGTCTTCTGAAACTTCTCGGTAGTTCAGAGTTATGTTATAAATCAGTATTAATTGTGCAAGGAACTGCTAGGCTGTTATAAAACTCTTAGCTACAAGTTAGCCATATGTGTACTGTTTGAAAAATATCTGACTGCCGTAGCTGTTCTTGAATATCTTCCTGAGATGTTGAAAGGAGCTATATCCTGATCACTTGATCAGAGCAGGTTATCCTGCTTTATTTCCCAAATGCAGAAAATAATTATTTATTGAACTTTCAAACTTCTTCTGCATGATTTATGATGGGTACGATTTATAGATCCTCTGTTGTTCCTAGTATGTCTTGAAACTCATTTAAATTATCCTTAAATCTTCCAACAATTGATTTCTTTTTGCATCTGTTTGCTTCTCACATAAGCTTGATTCATTTTCTAGCTTCAGTATTTTCTTTAAATATTATATTTTTTGAACCATTTTTTTTTCATCTAATGCAGATATTTCTTAGATTTGGAAAAGAATGGCTTTATGGGCATTAGAAACAAGAATTCTAAACATCTTTCATTTCCTGTGAGCATTTCTAGTGTTCAAATTCTTTTTTTTCCACTATGTTTTAGCTTAGAACTATTTTCACCTTGTGAAACAGATATTTTAAAAACCTCAGATTTGCATTTCAGTTTGGGTTGTATGACATCTTTTTTTGGCAAATGTGTTGACTCATGATAGCTTCACTCTGAACTCTCTGATTTTTAGTTCCACAATCAATCTCTCTCTCTCTTTCAAGATGAGGTTTAATGTTTCACTTCCCTATGGTGCATCTCTTCGTGATTTTTCAATGAAGACATTTTAATATGGTTTTAGAGATTCCATGAATTTTTAGAACTAGCAGTTTCATGTTGTTGACCTATGTCACGTCAATACCTAATGAGAAGACAGAATTTTTTTCTCCCCTTCACCTTAGTAGGAGGAGCTTATAGGGGTCAGTCATCCTGTTCTTCAGCGTGACTTGGTTGTCTGTTGGACACAAAAGTGAGGAACCAATTAGGACTTTGATCCATACTACTCACTGTCCATGACTACTGAATCAGGATCACGCAGTGATATATGTAGTGCTGATTTTTATTTCAAAGAAAAATCCATATTTATGGAACACCACTCACCTAAAAAAATAAAGGATAACATATAGAATAGCAGTGCAGTAATACATTGGAAGTCACCATTTTTTCCACTGTGGATTTATATGTAAACAGGTTACAGTGATCCAGAGTGGGAACACATTCAAGCATGTTAACTCAAAGACACCTGTCTAGTACTATCAGATTGAAATAATGGACCAGGATTTTCCCTCAAGACTATAAAACCTCGGTTCCAGCAGGCAAATTTGTTCAGTTCTAGGAAGCTATTGTAAAAGAGATAACTGCAAGTAAAGGAATGAGCATATTATCAGACAAATATTAGAAGATCAGAGATCCTAGTCCTCATCAACTGTACATTAAGACTAATTCTTTTGTTCATGACGAGTGCTGAGCTTGTGTACCTTCTGTCCAGATATTCCTGTCAATTTAAAATTTTCCTTAATTGTTTGTTTATGTGTATTGGAGGAAAGATGTTAGTTGATATTAAATAAGTGCATTTTTTTAAAGTGGAAAATATAATTGTATCCTCTTGCATATTAACATTTTAAAGCTTGGACTATCTTATGTGAAGGCAGGAGGTAAAGACTGGTGTTGTCCTTCTTGGGTTCACTTCAATTGCAAATGTAAACTTTCAACAACTTTTAATCTGCTTTTTAACACTTGTGGCTAGTAACCAAAGCGTTAGAAAGCCACTTGTCTTCTACTTGTTTTATCACTGTACTACAGTAGCAATCAAGAAGAGAGAACTGACATAGTTATGGCCTGTGGCAAAAGCTAAGCAATTAGGAGAATCAGTACTGGATTACCTTATCTTAAAGCAGATTTGTTGTGAGTGAACTAAGTTAACTTTCACACCCTCGATATCACAACTGTTTTAATCTTTTAGTAATATCTTGTGTAAAAATTAATCATAAGCTTGGCTGGATATTTTTGACATCCAGGAAAACATTATGAAAAGCCACTCTTGTGCAGTTTTTTGATTGGTGGAGGATAAGTCATAAATCTTCTGAGACTATATACTTCCATTTTGCTTCACTGTTTGCACAATTTAATCATAGTGGTCTCAGTAAATGAGCGTGGAACTAAAATTCTCTGTATATTATTAGAATGTCTGTCACTTAAAACCAGAACAAGGAATTTGGCATCACTTTTTGAATTAAAACAAAAAAAAAAGCCCTGCTCCTTAGCTCCAGGAACATTGCACTTTGGGAGACAGAGGGTTTGCATCATATAGAAAGTTATTCATGTCGACCATGATGTTGAAATTTTGTTTGATTTTGAAAATTACAAACACTAGCTCGTGGTTTTTCTCCTCTGTTTCTCTTAATTTGTGCTGCATAGCTGTATAAAATGTGTCATAAATAATCAGCAGAGAGAATTTTGTTGACAAGGAAGTTCTTTACCAGGGTAAAGGTGATGCATGTCATTGGGGTGCCCTTTCCGTCACCTCATATGCTCATTTCAGGGACATTATGAATTTGGCAGGCAAAACTCTTGCACATCTATCCTCCTTTGGGGCTGGATGATTGCCCTGAATTCCTGGCTGTGTGACCTGGCATTAGGTTAGACTAACTATTGAGCTTATGTTCATGTTATTTAAGCCTGGCAATACACTGTTAAATCTATGAGCATGGAAAAATCATTTTTATGTTTTATATGCCCTTTTAGTACGCATGTATAGATGATTTCTTGGTTTCAGTCACATTTATGTAGCATTTCAGAAAACGATTAAGGTAAATTGAGAGGGTTTTATGTACGTTTTTAGTGTATGTAAGCAAAGTAACATGCTATATATGTGTATTACACTATGCATAGGGGTTTTTTTTTCATTAAAATGCTATTTTCTGAGCACTGAGAGAATACAGACTATATGCCAGAAAAACAATTTCAGGAAAGACCCAATGGGGAATTATTAAGACTATGAACTTGTGAACTTGTAGTGGTACGGCCTTCCAGCCAGTGCATTGAAAAGTTCTTGACCTAAATGGATTTGTGTTTATAAGCAACTGGATTTCTCTGAGGTGTTTGGTTAATATCCAAAAAATATCCAGAAACAGACAAATTTAAGAGATTTTCTAGAGGCTTTTTTATAATTCTGTTTTCACATTAACTGTAGCTGTAAAGGAGTTGACAATACTTGTCACAAATGCTAAAAATACCGTCCAAATTGCCACAAGGGACAGATTTTTAACACAAGAAATTGCTGTTGTCCCCACACTTCTCCCTCAAAAGAAGTATGTATGTAGTTGCATATGTTTGCCAGAAGAAAAGTAGACTACTTCTTGGACTTGTGCTAGGCTTCCCTGAGAGAGGTTACCAGAAGATATCATAGATATGCAAATCTTTGTGCATACCAAAGGTTTTTTTTCAGTAGGTTTATTAATGTCAGACAAAGGCATCAGATTTTAGCAGTCATGAGTTTAAGTAACTTGTAGACTGGGTTTACATCTCTCATTCATGCATGCTTAGTCTAAAGGGTTGTGGAATACAACAATAAAATGATAAAACAGCCATTGGAAAAAGGACAAGGAATTAGACTCCAATCCCTACTTAAAACAGGTAAATTATAAAGATGACATTGTTTAAAAGAAGATTTAAAATGAAGATATAAAATGCTGTTAGGTGAGCTACATGTTTCCATATTTGTAGAGAAGCGAGTATGGCAATGCGTAACTATCAACAGATGATTTGGGATCATGGGAACTGCCATTTCTTCGTGGATGGAAGTAAATGGTTGAAAATAGCTGTGGAGTGATGCAAGATGTGCTTTATTTACGTGAAGTCGTTGAACATATGTGTGGGAAGAGTTTTTTCTGTTGAGGGCTTGGCATGAACTTGGAAGAGTTACAATAGAGGAAGTGGGCAGGTGTTTTCTTCCCTAGAAGCAATACTGAAAGAACAAGTATTAGAAGTTTATTTGTCTGGATGAGAATAAGATAACAAGGTAGTTTCAGGATTTAAAGATCGTAACTTAAAAATATCAGTGTGTGGTGATACTTGCAATAAATAGAGTCCTGCCACCTGTGGGTAAGCAATATGAGTGCACATCCAAGGCCTATAGTAGGAGTAGCAAAACAGAAAATAAAATCAGGGAAAAGAACTGCACAACAGGCAGCAGCATGAAGATCTGAAGACTGGGAATCGACCTAGTTCTGAAGATTCAGGTTCAAATACACAGAGCTTACATTACTTTTTATGCACTGCGAGGTAAAACTGTTACACAGCAGCTCCTGGCTTCAGTTCATAACATTCTTCCTCATCAGTCTGTCTTCACATTGGGCTGGTCGGTGTATTTACTCTAAATCAAGGTGTTTTGTGAGCTTTCTGCCCTGAGTAACTTTCCTCCTATTCCCTTTTATACCAAGGTGGCTTTAGCAAAAGCTACCTCCTTCAGTATTGCTGGAGAAGGCTCTACTTTAATTGCAGCAGTTCACAGTTAACATGTAGACAACCATATGCCAAATATGCTTCACACGGGATAAAACACCAGTCTTTATTTCATGCTGTATTTATTTCACCCTTTTCAATGGCTTGAGTGAAGGTATTACTTGGTCATGAATCACTGAAATGGTGTGATAAATTCCTGAATAAGGCTTTAAGTTTTCTTTGGTGTGCATGGGTAGTAGCTGATCTTTGTAAGCAATCAAGTCACCTTTTAGAAAGTTTGATGTACTAATAAAACATGTGTATAATAGCAACATTTGTTTTGTCGTCACTGATGGCCTAAGCAGCATGCAAGTGATCAGCCACAAAAGCAAACAACTACATTTCTGGCAATGGCTGGTGCAGCTGAGTGGGCAGAAGTTGAATTTGTCTTTACCGCCATAGAAAAGCCTTAAAACTATTTGTAGTTTTTCTATGTTGTCATTTTTTATTAATATCGATTGTATCAGTACAATACAGAGGTGTTAACTTATCTACTCAGGCTTATAAAAAAACTGTTACCATTAAAGTGCCAAAAGCTGTTCAAAGCCACTAATATTTCTGGATTATATCAATCTTATGAATGGCTAGTGCAAAATTGCTAAACAGAAAATATAATACATTTTCCAGGGAACAAACTGCAGCAAAACCAACTTAAATCTTTTGGGGCAATGTAACTTTTCTGTCTTCAATTGTGATTTAAATAAGGAACAATTAAATTGCCTATGGGCTTCCCAATTTAAGAACAATTTTAGAGGTATATAAATTCAATTGCATTGCCTCTTCCTAAAAGTGACAGCCTCTGGAGCTATTTTCCATGCTTGGCCATACCTTCACAAGGACTCTCTAATATCAGGAGGAGGAAGTCATTCCAATTTGGGTAGAACTGATGTATCAGCCTGAAGAGAGAAAATGTGTCTTCACAGAGAATTACATTCAAAAAGTTTCCAGGATCAGGGGTTTTGAAGACAAGAGGTGTAAGGAGTGTCCAGAGGATGGCTAGCCAAAGTCACATCACTAAATTCTGCCAGACTTCTGAACACATAAATAATAGTTCTTTCACTCAATAGGCAAAATGCTTCCACAGCAACCTTGGGAGGGAGCTTACACAAGTCCACATCAGCTCTAGGGGTATGTTGGTCACGTACCCTGTGTCCGCTGGACTGGTATGAGTAATTACTATGTTTGGTAAAACATGTACTTTTCCGAACCTTTTCAGTAGTTTTGGTGTGTTTAAAAACTACACCACTGGAAAGTTACAATCCCAAAACCGCATCATTCTCACAGCCAAAAGTTGATAACCAATAACATTTAAGTGACTTGAATGCAACAAAAAATTTCAGGTATTCGTAACAACATCTCTCAGTACTTTCTGTTACACTCTGAAATGCCTTGCTTAGGCTTTGTGTGTCTTCCTTGAAATGTCAGTACTTTTGTTATGAGGAATGATATATCCATTTACTCTTGCAGCCATTCTATTGTGGTTGTAGTCTAACTAATACATCCCCAAAGAAATCAGCTCTTATCTGCCTTCTCTCTGGAACCTGGTGAAGATATCATAGTCTGTAGGAAATAAGGTTAGAAGTGAGCTCCAAAGGTCATCTAATCTATCCCCATTACCTCAATATCACCTCCAGGGAATAAGGCAATGGCTTCTACTCCTTTTATATATTGTAATTCTTCCCTGCTTCATGACTTACTGCTGACAGAAAGAGCATTTTTTGAGAAATGCAGGTGTTATTATTCTTGCAACTTTCTTTTTTATTTGAGAGGAAAGTCAAAAATGTTTGACCAATCTAGTCTATTCTTGCTAGTATTTCTGAAGAAGAACAAGCTAAGCAGGGAGGAAGGCCTAAATGGAGAACTTGGAATTTTTTCATCAAAATATTCTGTACTGGAAATTCCAAGAATGACATAGATGGAATTCTCTGTGGAAAATGTTCATTTTGCGGCATTTTCTGGCTTGGAGGAAAAAGATTTCTGTTTATTTTTACATCAAAAAGTCTCCTTTTAAAATTTTTGAAATTTCAAAATTTGGTCTTCAGAACCAACCTTTACTTTGGCTTCATAAACAAACAAACAAACAAAAGATTAAAATCACTATTACATTTTAAAAAATATTTAAATAAAATATTTCCTTTAGGTGAATTTGTTTAGTTGTTGTTATTGTCTTTCTTTAGATTGTCAGTGTGCGACAATTTTAGACCAGGATCTAGACTGGAATGTTTTCCACAATTTGACAGAGAATTTAAAGTGGAAAAGATCATTGGTACACTAGAAAACTTCAAGAAAATGTTGTTTCCTGATGGTTCTGTCTGGGTAACAATTTGTCAGAATCACTTGTCACGTCTGCTATAACATAGGTCTAAATTTCTCTGTGCTTTGATTTCGGTGTTTTACACCAGATATATACAACTTGAGGTACATTAGATTTGATTTTGAGCTTTATTGCATAGCCATCCATAAAGAAATACCTATATTCATGTGTATCAAGGTGAAGGCACCTTAGAACTGAGATACTTCTGAAAATGTAGTGCTTCAACAGAAGATAAGTAAAGAAAACATGCTTTGGTATGCAAAAGCAAATTTTTAATTCTCAAACATGTATTTTTTTCATTTTCAAATATATGTTTGGATGGTCTTTTCTTCTGTCTTTACCTTCATAGTTTCAGACTTTAAAGATTGTTAAGATTGTTGACGATTACACATCCAGAAAGCTTTGAAAACTGATCATGTAGAGTCATGGTGGGTCCCTCTCTCACCTTCCTCTCTGATCCATTGAAATACCACACTTGAGTGAATCTGAAGTGAGGATATTCTAATTCTTGAATTTCATCCATAATCTGCCATGCGTTTTTGTTTGAAAATTTGCAGAAGAAATTCATTTTAGTAACTGTATCAGGAACGTATGATTGACCTCCTTTTCTAGATCAATCTGAAGCCAGTATAGTACAACTCAAAAGGTTTTTGTTGCACACTGAAGAGCACAGAATATGAAAATTGCATGTTTTATTTTGTTGATATGTTGAATTAGAACTTGATAGACTTTCTTTTGAAGTAGTTAAAATATTATCTTGCTATAATTCCATATTCAGTAAGATTGAATAATAAAGTTGTGTGGTGTCATTTTATACAATATCTTTTAAATTTCATTTCTTCCTGGCAAGTAAATAAAATTTCTAATTGTAATTGGTGTAATTATATGCACTGAACAACTTTATGTTGAGCTTCATGTTATATCATATTTTCCCTTTTTATAGTTGATTTTTGTTGTAGTCTTTAAAAATCATTGCTTGATTCCTTCTCTGATAGAAGAGGTTGACTGTTGTTGAACTCTCAGCCATATCTCCTAATATAGTCAGAAAACACTCTTTTCTGGGCTGGTATTCTTTTATCTACTTAGTAGTAAAAGGAATATAAGTTTATTTAGTATTCAAATGTCTGGTAACTTAATATTTGTCACATATTTCCAATAAATGCACATGATTATTGGTAGTATGCAATTGCTTAACTCTAAAAGCCTGTCCTATGGTTAAAAAAAAAAAATAATAAAAAAAATATATAAAGAAGAACCAAACATTGACACTTTTGTTTCTCTAATAACTGATGTATAGGCTTGTAAAGAGTACCTAGTTCCTAAGTAGGGGAGAGAAGTGTGTTTACACGTGACCCCACTAGCATTATATCACTAGATCCTAGGCAAATGGAGAAAAGTCAGACTTCACCAGCTTATGTCATAGAAGTTGTACAGTAGGGCTGTCTTCCTTCATTTTTCTTTTGATGGTTTTATAGAAAATACTAAGGTGAAACATTATAATGAACAATATCCCTTGTATTTCTTTTCCAAATAGATGTTAAAAAAAAAAAAAATCCTTTAATTCCCTCCCACATTTTTTCTGCTATTTTATATTTATGTGTCGTAATCTCTTTTCATACCCCTGTTATGGAAATTTTGTTATTTAATGTAAGGTATTCATCAACATCTTTCTCACAGAGTTCTCATTAATTTTCAAATTTTTCAACAAATTTTATGCTCACCATTTGTATTCCATTGACTGTTTGTGACTATTTTATTTATCATTATGTGAAATAATAAAATGGAAAGTTGATAGGTCAAAAAACTTTTTCAAGTGCATTAATGTTAAACCCCTGTCTTTTAAAATAATGCTCTGGGGGTTTTGTATTCTGTTTTATTAGTTCCAGCTTCAGCTTTGCAGTTTCTGTTACAAATGTTTCTAATGAACTCTACATGTCATTCCAAAAATACACCCTGGATTCTGAAGTCTGGGTACATTTTTACATCATTGAAATTGTATGTAGGTGAAATTGTGCAACACTGTTACTTCTTGAAGTCTTCACAGTGCACAGATGCTATTTAGACACAATTGTCCTTCAGAATCTATATATCTAATGGTTGTGCCATTGGAAAACAAAACCAAACCACTAGCCTGTGGCCTAGAGTTAGAACATTTTCTTGCACAAAGAGCAAGAGAGATACTGAAGCGTATAGTCAGCATTCTCCCATTCCCCTATAGTATATTAGTAGAGGAGCTTATACAGGTAATTCTTGTTAAGAAGGAGTGCATATGCAGTGCTGCTGGTGATATTTTGTTATGTGAGCTATTGGAAATAATAACCTACTGTGTGTAATATAGAAAAATGACAACACTTTGTAAGTGCTTTCATGCTGTTTCCTGGTGACAACTTTTGGTCAGGGTTAAATGGATTCATTAGGTTCCATTAAAACAATTGTAAATCTGAAATTTCTGCTATTTTGATGTAATTTTTTTTCATGAACTCTGGACTGAGTTTTCATATGCTGAATCACGAATGTTTAAAAATTATCTTAGTGGGATTGTTGAAAAATCTTGTACGTATGCACTTTTAAAACAATGAAGGCTGTGTCTCTGTTTTAGGTCAGTCTGTTAAATCAATATGCATGTCTCCTGGTTCTTTAGCAATTAGCAGCAATTGAAGGGTTTTTTCTCCCTTTTTTTTTCTAATAGTTTGTCTGCAGCATTGGGAAGGAGAGATCTTAAAACAATGACAGGAGGAGATGGAAATACCAATGATAATTCAATGTAGCATGATTTATTTAAAACATTTTATGTTAACCTCACTTGGGTTATCAATTGCAGAGGTATTATGTAGATCTTAAAGCAAATGATAGCACTATATTAAGAGCATCATTTTCAGCTGTAATTTTGCAGGATTCTTCAGTCACTATTTGCTTTAGAAGGTTCTACCTAGAGAACAAACAAAACAAACCACCCTAAAATTTCCACGCAGAGTTTGGGGCACAAAAATACTTGTTCCAGATTTCCAGTGCATAAATATTGAGCAGTTTGACTTAAGAGTAAAGACTAATCTGTTAGGAATTTCAGTAGATTACTAAAAGATATTATTTCTTTACTCAAGTATTTACTGAAGATCTAATTAACAGAATAATAGTTATTCCCTACACTTTGTACTAAAAACCTGTGTACAAAAAAATTTTAAAGGCTTGGAGATTTTCTTTTGCTGCTACTCTTCAGAACTGAAATTTTCTCATTCAGCAAGAGCTGATGAATATTGTTCTCCTATGGCGTATTCCATAGATAACTTCCTTTTTCCAAAATTGCTACTACCTCCTATTGCTCTCAATGGGATTGAAGCCACAGTTGCCCTCAGCAAAGATGCTTTTCTGCAAAATGACTAATGCTTCCCATTGTTTCCAATATGAGTGGAACTGCTCTTAGATAGAATAATTGTCCCTGAAGCACAGGAAACAGCAAAAAACTTTAGCCAGTTTGACAGTGACTGTCTCAGAGATACAGGATTAAGATGTTAATTTGTTTTTTAAAAATAGTTTTATTTAATCTAAAATTTCAAATACTATTATATGAGAATTGTATGGAGTTGCTAAATAGATAAAACATTATGGGATGTGTAGCTGAGTGCAGTGATACATTTAATTCTCAGTTTCTTGGGTTTATATTTTTTATTTTCAGTGGTTGTAACAGACTTTACCTTAACTTTTCCATTGTCTTGCATTTAATATAATATTTGTTGAGAGAGTCATTAAAAAAAAGAAAAAAGAGAGCGCAAATGTTCAGGACCGCAAATTAGACACCAGTCTTAATTATTCAGAAATGTAAGGAACAAATTATTATATTCCCTTAATATATACTATACTTATTGCAATTATCATCAAATAGAACCAAAATGTAGCTCACTGACATGAAAGAGTTATTACAAATAAAATGAGAACTCGGCCCATCTTTTGTTTTTTAGTAGATATTTAGTACATTTGACTGTGTTTTGAGTCAGTGATGTCTGTAGTTCAGGGATGTTTCAGTTACTTCTGTGGGACTTAGGAGTGGTTTGGGACTTAAACAGGTCCTTCCCATTTTTGTTACTGACAGTAGCTTTTTCTTTTTCAACTTTTTCAAGATTTACTGTGTATCTGACAAATTGTAAGAGCACAAAGCAGCAAAATCATTACTTAAAATCATTAAGAAGTAGTTAATAGCAATGCTTATAAAGGAGAAAAATGCAATACAGATTGGATATTACACTTTTTTGTATGTATTTATTACTCCTTTTAGATATCTGAAAATAAAGTGTTTTCTGCTGTTTGATCTGTTGACGTCAAACTGGTTCTTGCTGGAGGCAGCAGTGCCAGTAGAACGTTTTGACCTTGTTTTCTTATATTTCACCCTTTTTTGTGCCATTTGTTAGCATAAACAAGGGAATACATGTATTTTTAAATGACAATCACAAAACTGAACCATATATTATTTTTAAAGAGCAAAACAGAAGGGATTTTTTACTCTCAGCAAGATATTTTGCTAGTGAAACCTGTATCGATAACTTCAAAGCATATACGGTAATCTCAAAAAAGGACTATAACATATGATCAAAAAAGAAGAAACACAATAGTTGTAAAAAGTAGAAATAAAGAAGGAATGCTTGTATTCCCTGTCATTCTCATTAGTGCAACTTAATAAACTTCAGTGAACTCTTGCCTGGTTTTTAGTGATGAAAGATGAGAATTATCTCCTGTCAAATTTCTTTGTTCACGTTGGTGGGTTTTATGATTCTAATAACATTGCAGCATTAAGATCTCCTAGCCATAAAAGAGCTCACCATCTGTAATTTGTGACCTCTTTTTATATAATTACGGTAAAAGAATAGCCATAAAATTTCAGAATTGCTTCACCAAGAATGTTCAAATGTTTAGTTTATAGATTGGAAGAGGAAGGGATGTCCCAGGCTAAAAAGTGTGTTGTCTGTCCGGTGTTAAGGTAATCCAACAGTCAGCCCAAAGAAAGAAAGGAGGGCCAAAGCATAGAACAGTGGTTTGTTGTATAGTAGAATCTCTTTCAGAACTCTGATATTATGTACTGACCATAGCATGAAATAAATAAAAATTCAATGGGTATTTAACTTTTGCTTTGGCAAAAAGATTTTAAGATTAAATGGAGGAGGAACCTGAGAGATAGCTCAGTTTTTTACCTATAAAAAAGGAAGTTGGTCTTTTTAAAACATTTGTACCACTCAGCAGAATGGAACTAGGAAGGTCATACACAGGATATTTTTCATACACAACTAAAGAAAGGACAGTCTATTAGGGTGATCGTGTCCCAAAATAGCATTGTGTTCATGGAGTCCAAATTCTAAGTAGTTAAAAGGATAAGCTGAAACCAAATAGTTTGTGGTTATTTATTTGAATTGCAAGAGTTTGTAGAGGCTGCCACTGTTAACACTTAGGTGCTGAGGTTGGAGATCTAATGAGCTTTGGGTTTCCATTATAGTCAGTGAAAATGGTAGACGTTCCCAGAGAATAATCCAGAAAACCTGTCTTAGATCTCTGCTCTGATTAGCCCCTTCTTTCTCCATGGATTATTTAGGAAGCCAAGGCTAAGAAAAATTACTGATATTGCTGCTTAAGTAGGGTAGCCGAACTTAGGGTGTAAAAACACTCTCCAATGCTTGAACACATAGTAAGAGACATTACCATGAAGATCAAGAAAAAGAGAAAGCCAAGAATCCACACAAAGCAATGAAATGATTTTTTTATGGCGATGCAGAAAGTCCGTATTTACTCTGGGAACAGAACGTAGATTCACACCTGGAATTACGTGAAAATATTTGAGCATGACAAGTTTTGCCTTTCCTGTAGATAGGAAAGGGGAAGGTAAGCTGCAGGTGAGTTGCTCATGGTAACGCGGCCAGTGTGTGGTAGACTCTAGAATTACACTGGGTTTTCTCTACTTTCCCAGGCCATATTTGCTGTCCTACTTTGACTTCAGTGCAAATTGATGAACATTATCACTGGATTGAAAGACCTCTTTGTCTTACCTGTTTTAGATGGTTTAAATGTTTTTGATTCATACATATATATGACAATTTAGATTAGAATTTTCTGGTTCAAGGCAATGTCTAGTTGATCATAAAAGTGCATGTAATTCCAAAGCTCAGCTACAGTGTTGGGTATAATGAAGTAAATTTGTGTGTGGTTTCACTGGAAATAGTACTGTCTTGTGTGTGTGTAGGTGAGGATCCTTTTTTCTCTTTAATAACACTATAACTTGTTGCATTTTAATTTTTCTAGGTCTTTACAGATAATTTGATGTAGTGTTTCTTCAGCTGCATACCTCTCTAAAATTACTAATTTTAATTTCAGTTTGAATTCTTTTTGGGCAAGTGATAATACTGGAATAGTGCATACCATTCTGTGTTCCATTAGTTTGAAATATTGAATACATAAATAAAAATTAAAGAGGTTCAAGGAGATAAATAAAGAAAAAAGTTTTTAATATTTCCTGCCTTTGAAATCCTTTCTGATAATTTTAGCTGTTATTTTTATTTATATTTTGCTTGTTTTATCATCTTCATTGCATTCAGTGCAGATGAATGGAGTAAAGCAAAATGATTTCTCTAGTTCTTTCCATGTTGTGGATCAGAATGAAGGGTAGGTGACTCATCTAATTTACGTGGTGACACAAGATTCAAAACAGGTTACTTTGGTATAACCATACATCTTTATTTTTATTTTTTGCATTAGCATAAGGAACTCATATATAGGCAGTAGTAAAGAAATATTGGATTTCCTTTCGTATATGGGTATGTGTATGTGCATGTACTATGGAACCCTGACTCATACTGCTTTCCATATAAGTAATGGAAATAATTCGTCCTTTCTGTTTAGGAAACACATAACGCAGAGGCATGACAAATTTAAGCCATCTAATATACTTTATAGTGTATTGTATTGTCATACTGTGTCTCTAAATTTAATACTGACTTGGTTCTTTTTACTTGTTTTTTGTTGTTTGTTTGTGGGGTTTTTTACCTTTTACTGTTCTTATTTAACCAAAGAGATAAATAATAGGAAAAAAATCAAAGTATGCAGTCAAGATCCATGGCCAGATTAATGACATTTTGCAGAAATATTAGCAAGACAATTGTGTACATTCTGTTAGTGCTTGATGCAATCACGTGTCGACGCATGTGCAGTTTCCTGGATGTTTCATTAGAGTTGCTTACTGCATAAATATAAAGAAAGTTATGTATCTGAGTAATACATTGTTTTGTCAGTAATTAATGTTTTTTCATTAATGGTATGCTGTCTATTATGTCATTGATATTTAGGATTACATAAAATCATTAATTATTTTTACAAAGTAGCTGCTTTAATACTACTTCCTTGAGAGCTTTGGAAGGAACCACTCATTTATATTTCTTCCAGCAACCAACTCTGTTATGTCAAGACACTGTTTTGGTGTTTTCTAAGAGCGGCACCCAATTGCAGTAACTGGATGATCTAAGAAGTGATAGTAAGACCTTTGAAAATATTTTTGCATTATGCAAGTTACCCAAAATTTTTGGTTTGAGAATATTCTCCTCAAGAGGGGACTATTCTGCAAAAAATCACACTCAGGACACTGTATTTTCAGCATGCCATGATTGAATTACATTTTGAAACTGCTGCTAATGCAAAGTGTGGAAATCCATAATCCTTAATTAATGTACCTTGTCATGAGCACCTCCTGGATGCCAGAACCTCTCAGGTTTTTTTTAGACTTCTTTTCCCATACTACTTATAAGCAGATACTTTTACACTATAAGAATTTCCCTGACGACGTGTTAAATTACATTATGTAAATTTTGCATCGTAAGATCTGTCCAGATTATTTTTAGTATACCAACTTGCAGAATTCATATTTTGCAAAGTTCGCACATCAGTAATTCTAGGGAAATGTGGGGCATACTAAGGAAATATGCTATGAAAAAAATCCTGTGAACTTTTGACTGATTGCAATTAATTGGGTCACATTTGTAATTTTTGTTTTGTATCAAGTAACCTAGTTTCATGTGTATTTTTTAAAAGTACAATGTAATCTGTTACTACTGTCGCTACTGTCTTTATGAACAGTGTCAGTAAAGGAGAGGCAAAATTGATATTTCAAGAAGTTTAATCTTTGCTAAATATTGTGTACTACCTGTATGAAGAACAGAAAATAACAATATTATAATGCATTGTGTTCTGCTTGAGCAATGGTACTTGATGATTTTAGTGTGATGAAATAAACATTCTGGGTCTAGCTTCTTTTAAACTTTGAGATAATTCAGATTTGTATGTAGATTTAAGTTTTGAGCCAGACCTTCCCCATTAAGACAGTCATCAATTTGATCATAATATCTGCACAGCAGTACAGCTGGTTTTCTATCATTACTTGCACCAAGATTTTTCTTTCATGGTAATGATGACATATGTATAGAAATTATATGCATAATAACGTAAAAACTCAGTCTAGATCATGCATATTTTAGAAGCTATTTTAGAATCTAATTAACTGCACTCTGAAGTTTTTGAAGGAATATAATTTGGGTACTAGTGAGATAATTCACTTTGCAATAGAAAGGACCAAAAGGATCCCAAGGATGCTTACACTTGACAAATAACCTTTATTTTTTTTGTGAACAATGAGATTCAGTTTTAATTAATGAAGTTCAGTGTTGCTGTCACTTAAAAATAAGACTTACAGTTTCTCCTATAAAATTCTGTAGATAGATGAGAAAATCAGTCATCATGTGCTAAAATATGTTTTGCAGGCAATGCAACAACGTTGTCTTAATTACTATCCAGTCTTTGTAAATTCTTAGGCAAATCTATGTAAAGTTAATAGAGAACGCTTCCTAGAATCTTTAAAATGGTTCTTCTGTAGTCTTGAGTCACTACTGAAATGATAGTGGCCTTTGAGATGATTTTATCAAACTGTTTTCTCTTAATCATTGTACTCATACACAGTTAGTGAGTCAGATCTTCTATGGCAGCCATCCACTTTAGTCAATTATGTATCCATGCTATGTTTTTGTACAAGAATCCAAAATTCACACCTTCAAACAATATTTGGCTTATAATTTAAAAAAAATATTTGCAGAACTCTTGGTTTTACATTTTTACATGGTAACTCTTGAGAGATGGATATTCAAATCCAACTTCTATTCAGTTTCTCCTGAGTTCTCTGGTAGCTGTGATTGAAAAATTGAACCTGGAGAAGTTGGTAGGCATCCAAAGAGTCAGCTTGTAGAAAGCTGGCCTTGTCTGCGGAGCAGATACAACTTTCCATTCCACAGATGGGCCAGAGGTACAAGGCCTGTATGTTATTTAGAGAGTTAAAGGGCCAATGCAAGATCTTCCTGTGGCTCATGATCTTGCATTTGAAAGATGAGCTCTTTCAGACTCAGCTCTCTGAAATACCCAAGAGCTATGCAAAACACTGGGGGAATTTTCTCCTTGGCACCGAGGAACAGGCTCTAGGACTAGCCATACACCCTGACATACAGATTCCATGGACTTCAGCAATGGGCTGTTGGTCAGGTATACAGAGAGAAATACTACCATCTCCACGGGTTTCAACACTCAAGTACACCTAATCTGGCAGGTTTGTAGATACTAGCAAGAGTCACAATATAGTCTCCTTCTTATGTCATTGTGCCAGGGCAGCTTGAGGTTGGACATGAGGAAAAGGTTCCTTCCCCAGAGGGTGGTGGACACTGGAACAGGCTCCCCAGGGAGGTGTCACGGCCCCAAGCCTGACAGTGTTCAAGAAGAGACTGAACAACACCTTCAGACACACGCTGTGAACTCCTGTGCAGGGACAGGAGTTGGACTCGATGATCCTTGTGGGTCCTTTCCAACTCAGGACATTCTGTGATTGGAGTCTTCCTTTCTCTTCTTTCTGCAGCCAGGGCCACTGTTGTAGTTGATCAATTGATATTCAAGGCATGACCCATAAGCAGCCTCATCTGTTCAGTTTCCTTTCTCCTCTAAATCCTTTCCCCTGCTCACCCTTTCCCCCTCTCCCTCCCACTTTAGTGCAAGGGATATTGTTACTCGAAAAAATGCAGAACCATTGAGACACCATTTAGACTCACAATGGGACTGGGCTGTGCCCCTCATTACCTGCACCAGGTCCCACACTTTGTGTTCGGAGGCAAGGGATCGAAAGACAAAGCAGATCTCTGCCAGTCAGTGCGCGCCGCCGCAGAGCAGAGTCTCCATCTCTGACTTCATTTACAGATGTCTTCACCCTGGACACATGCACTGTTTCCCATCCCTATTTTTCACAAATGTTAAACCATCCGGGAAAGTATCCAGGAACTCTGCTGCGTTTAGTGCAGCAGATTTAGAATTGTTCATTTGGAAGTTTTTCAGACCTGTCTCCTGGCATCTGTCACCGTGCGTATGGTACTGCCTGGGGTCAGCTTGGCGGGGAACACGCACCTAGGCTGCCACGGCCGCAGGTACTCACCAGCAACTCCAGGTATATTTTAAAATCGTTCCTGCTCTGCTGGAACTGTTCTGTGGCTGAGAGCAGCCTAGCAGATAGGAAATGTGCTATCTTACATATTCTTCAACCGAGCAGGAGGTTACGTGGGGCTGTATGTGCTGTCTGTGGTTGTGGGAGGGGGAAAACGTCTCTAGCCTTGAGCAACTCTCCATGAGAATATATGTAGAGACAACTCATCTTGAAAGGGCCTGGTTGCTGGAAACCTTTTTCTTTTTTTACTGCTTTAAAGAAAGTTTAACTAATTGTTAATTGTAAAAAAAACCAAACAAACAAACAAAAAAAACCCCACATAGGTTTAATTGCCAAGTAATTATAATTTATTACAAAATAATATCTCCAGTGTGCATCAGGAATAAGCAAGATACAGAAATCCAGTTCTTTTAACATTTCTTCCAGTTCTGTGGCAGCCCTGGTGGGGGGTCATATTTACCATACAAATATTTTGATAGACAATTTTGTGGAGTGATGTTTTTATTGAACGTTCCAAGGAGGCTGGCTACATCTCCCTTGTTTCCTTGTGTAAGCGTGAATGGGAGATGCAAACATACTATTGCAAAGGCAGTCCACGACATTCTGTGATGAAAATGTTAGCTGCTCTGAAGCATGCACAGAATAAAACCCAGGTATTTTGTAAAGTGTACAGTAAAACCTGGCTTTGGTAGAGTACTAGCCTACTTTCTGTTGGTATTTAGCTTATTAATGGCTAGAGAAGATACAGACTATTCTTGGATCTAAATTGTCTGTTCTCTGCTGTATCATTGGCTCCATGGAAGTCAGTGGAGTTATGCAAAGGTTAAATCAAGGTGAAGTTAGAATCAGAATTTTCACACTGCAAAATTATATCTAGGAAATTAATACTAGGTTATGAAAAAGCATGTCAAATAAAACATTGAACCTTTTTACATGTTCAAGTTGTGAGTACTTTATGTATGTGCATATATATGGAACGTTAGATACTAAGGAAAGCATTCAGCATAGGTTTACTTTGGTTTGCAGTTTATGTGGATTAACAAGCTAGTGAACATGAGGTTTAGTCATGGTGACTTGTATATGGTTTCATGATATGACCATCTGTCTAATGCAGCAGACATTACCTACGATTCTCTTAAAATGATCCAGTGCCTATCATAAAAAAGTGAGGTTATTTGCTTTTTAAATGAACAGCATGATAGCACTTGGCGGTACGCTCCAGTTTACTAGCTAATAGGTCAGACAGGCTAAGACGGCTCTTCTGTCCAAACAGAAGGGTTGAATGCATTGCTTCTCTCTTATTTCTGAAGTGTGTAATCTAGTTCCACAGACCATCTGCTTGGTTGCTCTAATATTTCTCCTCTTTATCATGCCTAACAAAACTAAGGTGCACAATAGCCAGGAGATAATTGGAATGGTGTCCTTAAGCTGCATTTGTGTATTTTTTTCCTGTTTTCCTGTTCAGCTGGTTTAGCAACAGATATATAGATACTTTTGTTTGCCTTTTGTGTTTTAATATTTAATCTTTCCCACCCCCCAAAAAAAAAGTTTTGTTGCCCTAATAAGCAATACTGCAGCAATGTTAATGCGCTGTCTGCCAGTTATGTTTCCAAATTTGTTGTCAGCAATAGGTTTTTATTGGAATGGTTTGTTTCAGTAGTTTACACCTGAATTAAAACAAACAAACAAACAAACAAACCTGTGATATGGAAATGTGATGTTGCTGCTTTGCTGAGATGAAATACTTGTATTAGTCTTTATTTTGAATTTTAAAATCTCTATGTTATATAGGGACTGTCATAATGAATTACCCCTCTGTAGGACAGGACAGGACAGGACAAGATAGGATAGGATAGGATAGGATAGGATAGGATAGGATAGGATAGGATAGGATAGGATAGGATAGTTTGAAATTCCTATAATGTACATGTCAATTCAGTAGAAATAATAGTTTATGTTACAGTATATATTTAATGAAGAAAAAAAAAAAAACAAAGCTCAAGTTGAAGCTTTGAAATTGTTATTAAATAAGAACTTATTTATACAGACAAGCTGGCATGGATTGCCAGAACGTAAGTCCCAGAATCTTGTTTAAAAAAGGATGGCATAAAAGCCTTCTGTCAGCAATTGAAACTGAAGTCAAATGGCAAATCCATGACTAGATATGTGAAGTTTATTCATGTGCGGTGACTATGAGATGAAGTGAACATACCTGGCGCTGCAGAGGTCAGGGCGGTGTGAGGCTTTTGAGCCGCTCTTGTGGAAAGAGAAGCCGGAGAGAAGGTGAGCAGTGATTGCATTGGTTGTGTCAGGCTGGTCCTGGGCATTTTGGTCCTGGCAGAGCTGTCAGAGCAATCACAGCCCCTGAGGAGGTTTAATGAGGCAAGTTCTGCTGGATGCTTTGCAAGTTACTTTGGAGGTACAGTTGTTGAAAGAGAAGCTAGTAGTAATAATTCAGCAAACTGCTGCCTCCTATAAAGACTCTGGGATGGAAACAAAGACATACATACATTGGTGGGTATATGGTTATATTGGTGGTTATATGTATATTCAGAAACCCACCTTCCCAGATGGAAAGTGTTCAAGATACGCATTTGAAAAACCATTATCCCAGTGCCATGGTTTTATTGTTAGCCATTTTACTCAAGTCAGTGGAGCCTTGGATTCTATAAAATCTGCCACCTTTGTTTTGTTTACTGTGTTATTCTGTGTTTGGAAAGCGGGGAAGTAGCCTGTAGTTAGGTACAGAGTTTCTGGTGGAGGATGTCAGAGCAGTGTCACCGTAAGTCTCCATGTCTCACACCGTTATCAGTTTCCTCATCTTACTAATGGCTCCGATATTCTATTCAAACTTTTCTTACATTTTGTTGTATTATCACAAAAGCAATAAAACAAAAAAAGGAATGCAATTAATGGAATCTTCAAAATTTTTATAAATAGTTGATGTTGAAGTGGTCATGACTAAATGGGAACTGACAGGACCCTGTAGACAATGGAGAATATCACTTCTGCTTCTGTTCTGTCACTCTCGTGTTTCTTGTCAAACTCTGGAATAATAGTTCTAGTTGTTTATGAAGTGGATATTTAGAAATAGCTATTTGGCCCAGATATTTTTATGGTGACACTAATGTATGATGTCACTGAAGCCAGGGTACCTTCTGCTTTTCTGTGGGTGCTAAGATATAAAGGTCCAATTAAGTCTGAAACTAAGAAAGAAAAAAAAAAAGGAAGACATCATACCTATTGCAACTATTTTTGCTGTGCAAGTCATTATGGTTTTAGGGAAAATAATCAAAGAAAAAGAAAGATTATTATATTCTAATGTTTTTTCTGCAATTCTTTTGGGTAAAATATGCCAGCCTATGCATTTCAGATTTAACTTTACTGTGGATCCATCTTCCTTACCAAATGGATTGTAATTTTCTGAACCAACCTTTCCACTTGAGGCTAATCCTTTTGGGAAGAGGTAATTTTCCTGTTTATCTTAATTGACATGTTCCCTAAATTTCAATCTCTACATTAACTTGACCTTAATTATGTGGCCTCATTGATAAAATGAAGGTTACCCAGGCAAGCTCCATGCATGATTAATATTTTTTCCTGTTTCTAATGGTTAAAAATCTGAACCCTCTTCCTAATGTTTATCTTCAATCATTTCTAGAAACCAGTGTAAAGAATATTCATGGTGTTTGTTGGTGCTTGTTTAGGTTCTTAAGAAATTATTATTATACGTGAGATAGATACTTTGATGTAAATCTGTGTATTTCTATGTCTCTCTCCATAAGAAAAGTACGCATTGGTATTGTAAATGCCATAATTTAGTATTGTTAGGTTTCTTCTGCTTATTTTTGTATTATTTTTCTCCAGTTAAACATGCATCATATACAGTAATAGATTGTTGAAAGTCTGTCTGAACTTAGCAAACCCTGGTGTGTGAAGCAGAATAAAACCATCATAGGTTAAAATAAATATACTAATTCAGTGCATAGCTAAATTTGCTGCTTAGAAATGACAGCTTGCACAACTTGAACCAAAAAATGATGTTCAGATAGACTGGGTTAATCTTAAAATTTGAACTACTGAGTTATAGCTTATATTCAATATTTGTTTGAATAAAATCAGAAGTAGTACTTCTAATTTGAGCTATAGGCTACTACTGACTTTAACTTACAGCAAACAGTAGATGCCTAAAATTCGTGTATTAGAAATTAATTCTCACAGACACAGAAGGTTGAGCAGTCTTGCAAGTAGGAGAGGACTTCATGCTCCAGGCGTTTTTGTCCTGTACGATTAAGTTGTTAGAAAGAGACTGCAGTACTTTGGGAAAATCTAGCACTGCTGTTATTACCCGTAACATTCACAGCTGGTTTGTAGTAAAATGCAAGTCACTCTAGCCTGTGAATAAATATCTTTCTGACTGCACAGGATGATAATTGCTCTGCTTGCACTTTCTTTGGCATCTACTTATCTCAGCTGAAATGATTGATAAAAATATTTTTTTACTGATGTTGAACACTTCTAAATTATATAATGATTTTTGTATTATTTCACATTTACTCCAAAGAAAGTTCATGCTAAATTGAGTTTCACTGCTGTCAGTGTCTTTATTAGTCAGAATAGGAAGCGTATGGTGTGTTTCACACCTTTTCGCACAAGATCGATTTTTAAAGCAAGACTTCCCATTTCTTTTTTGGAGCAATATGGAGAGTTATGCACGAGGATATCAAGTAGCCAACTTCAAACATAAGACAAATTCACTAAAGTGAAAATGATTGTGATAGTTCTCTAATTTCCCCCACTGTGTATGTAAAACTGACTTTTAAAGTGTTTAGTGGATAATGGATCATGTAAGGTCAGTACTAGCCATAGCTGTTATGGCTATTATTTTCTCCTTTCATGGGAGGGTGCTCAGCAAAATGAGATTGTCACGCTCCTTTTTTTTTTTGAGAGGACAGCGACAGACAGTTAAAAGCCTCTTCATGTAAGGATGTTATTTCATAAAGACACCAGCACTGGATTATCCCCTTCACTTTAAACTTCTGCCAGCTTGTACAAAGAGATAAAACAAAATAGCCCCAATCCCAGGGGTGGGGAAGTGCTGGCCAGATCTGCCCATGTCCACAGCTTTCATTTTGATTAGTCACATGTGAGGAAAATTCACTTAGGCTGAGAGGTAAATTTAATACCAGTTATGCCCATGCTGTTCATATCACAACCATTTTCACATGATGCCACTTAATTCCCTAAGAAGCAGAAAGGTAAATCGGTGGCTGGCCAGCTAAGGTGTCATAATGCATTAGGACCAGGGCTCGCTGCAGGGGATAATGGTTCTGATTGCTGTTGACTCATGTCTCCACCAACTGCCTCATGTAAAATAAGTGACATTTAAAAGGCATCAAGATGTGAGAAGAGGTGGAAAAAAAAAAAAAAGAAAAAGAAAAAGCAGAGTACTAAACTTGCCACTTGAACATGAAGTTCCTTTTTCACCCTAAGTGGTATAAAAATGATAACTCGACATGCCATAGGTGACCCGCACTGTGCTTTGAACTTCCTGTCTTGTGTTTTTAGAGAAAATCTGTAAAATTGCTTCTGGGAACTGCTCCAACATGTTATCATTTATTTCCCATTTAATTTGTTTCTACTTTTATTTTTTTGCCCTAGGATATCAGTCTATTCATCTCTTAAAAAGCTTAAGGCTGAATCAAGTTAGGCAACGGTATACAACAAGAGGCAGCCTAGTCTCTGAAGGCCCATTTAAGTCTATTTTTATAAAGAGAATCAAATTCCAGTTTACAGTAAGCATATGCTTCAGTTGACATCTGTTTCTAAGACTTGGATGCTTTGTTTGCATAACAGGCACCAATAAATGGCCTTGTTTTAAGTCTGCTCACTCAGTTGTATTTGGGTTGTTCAGCTGGGGATTTGAGTTGCAGCTGATCCCCTACCGCTCATAGCAGATACGAAAGGGAAGAAAAAAATCTGAGAAACGCAGTCTTATTTATTAATGCAGATTTCAACATTCTCAGTGAGCAACTTCCCTTTTGTTGTATGGCTACTAAATTCTTGTTTGCCCAAGCAGGGAAGTGTTTCATAGCATCAAATTAAAGATGATAAAAAGTTTGCTCTTGTTGGTTTTGGGGGTGGGTTTTTTGGTTGTGTGGGGTTTTTTTGTTTGTTTGTTTGGGTTTTGTTTGGTTTTTTTTGTTGCTGTTGTTATTTTGGGGGGTTTTTTAAATGTTTTATTTAGTAATAGCATTTGTATCCTTCTCAAGTGACAAAGCCCAGTATTATGTAGAACATGTAGTGCTGGGAATTCAATGGATGATACATGTAAGAAACGCATTTATTTTGGCAACATATAATTACATAGAATAGCAATTTTTTTAAAAATATTGTATTTTCTTTAAGTGTCTGTGCCCTACTGATGATGCAGTCTAAAATATTTTGTAAACAAAATTTAATTCCATCTGCTTTCTTGGGAAAACAAATTCTGGACTTCTCAAGGAAAAATGAAAAGATAGATGTTACTTCTTTCGCTTGCAGAATGTAAGCCTTTCTCTGTGAGGTGATGCATTCTCTTGCAATTATATGATACTTCTCTGATGTCTATAATATAATTTAAATACATTTCTATGACCCCTAGGAAATGCCTGTAAATAGGACAAAAATACATTGGTAGTATCACAACTGTGTAATTACTTTGCTTAATAACTCACGTGGGTTTTTTAAAGCAATAATATCAGCACTGATTCCTTTTTAATATTTTCAACTTCCTCCCCTTCTAAATTACTGTAAAGTGCTCTCTAGTAGTGTACAGAATATGTAACATATTTCAAGTGGATTTACTTATCAACTTTTTATAGTGGTACCAACAGCAGAAGTGTGAAATATATCTACTCCATTTACTCTTATCCATTGCACCTACTTTCTTTTTCCCTTTAATTTTTATATATGGTAAAAATTTCATTGAAGAGAGATTTTAGATGACAGGACTGTAATTTTAAACCCAATAGAAGAGGTGTAAGCAATTTGAGCTTAGCTGAAGCATAATCTTAGGTTGTCAAGAAGAAACCCATTCTCCCTATGCTAATCAATCAGTATATCAACCGACCAATCATCTCCTCAGCTTAGCATATATCCTAAGGTTTGATATATCTATTAACTGCCCATCATGCAGCTGGTCTCTGGTTGATGAGATTCCCCCTATCTTGGCATTTGGAGGCAGACAACTGAGCTATCACAGCCTCAGATAAATACTAAAGTGGAGATTTCAATCCTGTTTCTGATAGCAAAGACAATCCAGGAATATAGAACATATTTTCAGAAAAGAACACACAGAGAATTACATTTTCAACAGTGTGTTATATGTGAAAATTACATATGTTTCATGATCCCTTCTTCCTTCACTCCCGGAAGTAACAGGAAATTACTCTTCTATTGTGACTCAAACTCTTAACAGGAAAAGGGAATAACAAGAAAGTGCTAAAATTTGTTGTTAACTGCTAATTACTACAATGGTGACATACAACTTCTTTCTTAAAAAGTGTTTTTCCTCATTATTACAGTGTTACTACTTTATTGATGGAGAGCTATATGAAAATAGTGTCACAACACATTTAATCCTTAAGGAAAAAGTTTGAATTTCAGAAGATTATACACCTGCCTCTCCGTTTTAAAAGTCTGAGCTCAAAACTCATTAAGAAAAAATATAATGTAGGTATTGAAGAGTCTGCCTGCTGATACAGGAGTTCGGCATGCAGATTTGAAGAAGTGTTTTAAGATCTGTCTCTGCGTAAAGTGGTGTAGAAATTAATGAATTACTGTGTTGGCTTGACCATCAGTAAATATCTGCCTCAAAGAATAAAGTGGCCCAGGTTAGTGTCAAAAGATGGGGCCCAATTACTGTGCTGGCAATTCCTGAATTCAGGGAACGTGTCCTGATCACTTGAATTAAGAATTTGATCAGCTTTCTCTCCAGACCTACCAATGATAAACCTAAACATGTTGTTATGAGGTTGGCTTATAGGCTTGTTCATGCTTTCATTTAATTAAATTGAGTGTAATGATTTGCTTTGGTTTTGCTCCTTTGTTTTTGAGACTCAGTCCACTGGATGTTCTGAAATACATTCTTTCAACAGTGAAACGTGGTGTAAAGTACCTAAGCTATAGCTCTTAGTCAAAGTACTTTATTCTTGACCTAAGTGCACTTCTGTGTCAAAGTGTAAAAGAGTAAGTGTTTATGCAGCTCCACAATGTTTTTCAGCACAATTCTTGTAGCACCTGTGTTGCTCCTTTCCATTATTTATGCCTTGTGAAATAAGAATGTGGTCAGTTAGGTCATAGTTTATTACAGTAATGTATGAAATGTGAAAGTAATCAGAGAAAATTGGTTGATAATATTTTAGGCCTTTTTGGAGAGTAAATTCTGCTCTTATCACTTTTGTCTCCTTCCTTAACATAACCCCCTGAAACACTGATTTTCTGGGAAGGACACTCTTGGATTTGAGTGTACCAAATGATTCAAAGCAATATTACTAGCATATACTGATATAATAAAGGCTACTTAATTTCTCAGAAAGACCATGGATATTTCAAATTCAAGGCTGGTTCATCACCTGGGATACGCTGGCGTAATACCACATGATCTCAGCTGAAAATCTGGCCCATTGTATTTAGTGCTTGTGAAAAGTTCCAGATCAACTGGTGTGGTTCTTGAAACCTGTGCAGGCAAAAACCAGCCATGAGCAATAGTGAAGTTCCCTTGTGTTGCCCTATCAATGTATGTCAAACCTCACCAGGAAGGATTTGAAGGATCTTCAAGCTTATTTAATCCTTGGCCTTTCAGAAAAAGACTTCAGATATTTTCCCTCACTGCGAATGATTGTATTTGCCTTAACTTTTACAGTCATGTGGAACATAGATCCATGTGGATCTATAAATAGACGAGATGTCTGAAAGTGGTTCATCCTTGGGCAGTGCTCTCACTTAAAGAACTCGTTACAAATCTAATCACATGAGAGGTGAAAACAAGGTTTAGCAGTGTAAGGAGATTTTGGTCACCTGCTGCAGGATTGTTGCCAGTAGTGTAGACTTTTTAAAACTGCACACTTAGCACCAGTTGAAGATATCCCCAGAGAAAGAATCAAGGTTCATTGAGTACGGTGACCTAATGATTTCATTTAAGGATATGTAGGATGCATGGTCACGTTTTGCCAGTATATGAAGTTCCAAGTACTGAGATATACTGTTTTGTTAGAAAGAGATGGTCCAAAACCTTCAGACTGTACTTTGTACTCATTATTTCCAGTTGCACACAATTAATAATCTCCTGGTAGCACAGAGCAGATGCCTTTCTAATAGTTTGGGAAACTATGTTCAATAAAGGAGAAAAATACTGCGTTAGAAGCTACTAGGAGCAAAAAGATATCATCTTTGTTTACTTAATTTGATGGGGAAAAAAAAATAAAAAAAAAATAAAGAAACAACCCACAACATGAGAAATTCAAGCTTTAGGCACTACTTCTGAACATAATAAAAACCCCCCAAATAAATTCCACTGCATCTTGAGCACTGCATAAGAGTTCATAGATCAGTTACCCAAACTTCCATGTTCAATATCAAATATTTGAGGGACATAAGCAATATTAGTAACCAGGGTTAATCTACAGGTTTGTTACCTTCTCTACCCATTATGTATCTGTAAAAAAAACAAGCCAACAAACAAAAAACAAACCAACTAGTTTGCTCACTTCATCTATAGACAAAAGTAAAATTAGGTTATTGGAACTGGCTAGAGATACAAGGCTACAGATGAAATATGTTTGATTATATCTCTAAGCTATTACGAATACAATTCAAAAAAAGCAGTTATGTACTTGAACTATCTAACTGACTGTCTGGACATGATTATTTAAAGTCTTCCTTTCTGTATAGCTTTTGTTTGTGAAACAAATAAATATGTATGCACTCAAAATTTATTGTCACATATTTAAATGGTGCAGTTCAAATATCATTGAATATTCTTTTTCCACACTTCTCAGAATGAGTGCTCATTTAAATCAGATATTATGAAAACCCGATGACTAATCCTAAATTCAGGTGTACTACCACTCAGGCTAGGCAGATTGCTAGTTGATCATGCTAAGATGCTCCCTTATCCATTATTGGATCTGAAAAAGAGGAGGATTAAGAATTATCTGACTTCTCAGTTAATGTGCAAATCATCTAAAAGCTCAGCTTAGAAAGGTCTTAGAAAGCCGAACAGCACTAAAATAATAGTAATGTCTTAAGGATTTTTAATAATATAAATGTGCCATATCACATTTTAGAGTGAAAATAGAGTTCTGTGGTTTATATCCTCAAATGGTATTTTATCTCTCTCTTTTTGTTTTTGTAATTATATATGAAAGTCCTACAACTCTATTTTTAATTAAAATTTTTATTGCAATTAGAAGTTGTCACTTGGGACAAACTCACACTGCTGAAACTTAGTAAAAAATTATATTACTTTCAGGTAATAGCAGAAAACTATTTGATAAGCATCTTTGGAAGTATGTGCATTAATATTTATCTACTTCGACAAAACATGAGGGAGGATAAGAAAAGCGTGTCTCAGAAAATATAGTTGTATCATATATCTACAGTCTTTGACGTTTTGGTGGGGTTTTTTTCTGTGATATTTATTTCTGGTGTCTTTCTCTGCTCTTGCTTATGGTGAAAAATCCCTTCACTGAAAAGATTTAAATACTATTTTCCTATACTTTGAAGGGACAGGGGAGTCTCTGAAGCACAAGGCATCTCTTAATGTTCCACCTTTGCATTTTTAGGCTAGTTCTGCTGTTTGCTATAGCAATATTTGTTTTATCATTTCTATAATTCCAATATGTATACTTGCCTTTCAAAATCTGCAAAAAGTATTTAAAAAGAAAAGAGAAAATGCTAGTATTTCAAAACCCTATTATAATGCATTTTCAAATATGTCAGACACATCTTTGTTAAAATTAAACCAAGGATTGGTTTTGAGCGAATAGCCCTATATCCTTACAGATGCTGTGGATGGATGCATCTAAGCTGCTTATTATATTGATGGGTTTTGCTGCTCTGCAGCAAATGAAAACAGGCAGCTGCTTCCTCCATCAAAGCAAAAAGCAGCCTGAGTTTTTATTAAACGAGTGTTCATTTCTTCTATTGCCAAAATTCTTACACAAAACAAAAGAGCAGTTTTAGCACATTATTGCTTAACTAGACATGAACAACTGACAGCAAGTGATAAGCCTGTCTGCTTTTCACAACTGGTAATCATTTTTGGAATAGATGTTTTAATATAGTTGAATATAAAATTTTGTAATTTACATCTACAATGGTACATAAATTTATAGATCCATTTTTTTGCAGGAGAATGAAGGCTATAATCACAAAAGGTTTGTTCCAGTGTTGTTTAATTTTTAATAACTATTTGAAAACTAGGTAAAAAAAACCACACACAACACAATCAAATTCATTCATTTGAAAAAAGGATGTTAAAGACAATCATACAAGTAGATGTGTACAGTTTGCCGATTTTTTTCTTAGGGAAGAGATATGCGTGCATTTACAGCTTTGACTTGTTCCTGTATTTCCACATCAGTTCCACTGCGCCTCTGAAGTTTGCGCTCTAAAAGAAATTTGCAGATTGCAGACCATCATGTTTCACTCCTAGTCATGAATAATAATGAGAATGAAAGTGAGAGATACAGTGCTGAAGCCATTTTGCCTTGGCTGAAGATCTCAGCCGGTGCTTATACATATTTTTCAGTGATCTGAATATCATGAATTCTGCTTTAGATCAAAAGAGAGACAAGAGTTTCTACAAAATGTATGTGCATAGGGAAAATGTTTCTCTTTATATCTTCTATTTTTTTTTCTGGCATTCTTCTACCTTCTCAAACTCAGGGCATTCCTGCTGTGGAAAAGTAAAGTAGCCTTTCTCCCTGCCTCAAATTACTCCTCTTCACTGGACTTAAAAGGTGGTTTGCTATGTGCAAAAGTCAGGTGCAGTAACATTTGGGTAAAAGGTGAACTGTAAAGGCTATTAAATACTTCTATTTTTTTTACACTGTGTGCATTCCTCACTCCCTTGCAAATACACTTGGGGTAAATTTCAGAATACAGAGCCTTAGATGAAACAAGAAGACTTCCAAACCAAGTTAGCTCTTACATTGATACTTGAGGTGGCCAAGTGTCCAGAAGGGCACAATGCTCTGTAGCCGTTCTCTTTTGGAAAATACGCTTGCAAATGAAATTTTGTAGGAACAGAGTTTTACAATTCCAGTCACAACTTCACAACCAACTTCATGACAATAACCCCTCTTTTATCTGCTTTTGCGTAGAGGAATGTAAACTTAAACTTGAGGATGCAAGTTTGAAAATGCTTGTTTTGTGTACTGCAAACAGAATGAAATAACAAGGTTTTTTTCAGTGGGTTTCTCTCCTCAGTTAGCAATTCCCTCTCTTTCTTCATTTTACTAAAATGACCAGACTTGTCTTTAGATTATTATGAAAGTCATTTTCTATGGAAGGTTTCCACTCCTCTATACATGCATTTTATGGCAGGTAAAAGTTTGTGGTAATAGTGTGTTATTGAATGTGTTTATGTTTTTTAGATTAGATACACCTTAGGCGGGAAGTTAGGTAACCTGGATTACTGATTACCCTTTCATATGTGTCACTTTTTCCATGCTGTGTGAACGAGTGAATGAAAATAAGATCTTTACTTTCTGACTATACTGAGCAACGTTTTTAATGATAAAATTGTATTGAAAAGTGGCTCAAAGTATGGAGTTAGAAGAAAGCTGAGCGGTATCATTAATCAGAAGTAGCCTTTCTTCAAGCAATTACTCCAATTAGAACAACCATGTCATATGTTAGTAGCAAGGTGTCTTTCACCGATATGCAATGTACATCCACTTTGCACATTGTCTTAATTGTGCTACTTATAATTTAGTATTTTTTCCTTGACTTGGAAGTGAATTTTAGTGCTTCACTGACAGAAGGGCTGGTAATATTGGTTAGAGCCCCATTTTGAAATTTACTCCAAATTACTGTGCTGTTGAACCTTGATTTTGACTTGCTCTCTTATTTCTCCAGGGCCTCTAGCAGGTGCACCATGCTTCTTGCTGTTCATGGTAGTGGTGATCCACACAAAAACCAGGATAAAATCATCCAACTTACCTTTCCTGGTGACTTGAATATAAGGCATAGTCAGTAGAAAGTAAGGTTTGATTACTGTGAAGTTAGGATTGTAACAATTCTACAGTTAAGGGGGGAAGGACCTTATGTTAAATTCATAGAATTCCTTATGCTAAATTCCTAGAGTAGCCTGTTCAGTAGATATCTTAGTTTTAGGGGTTCTGCATCCACTCTACAGGCTTTTAGCAGAGGAGATGGGGAATACTTGCCTCTCTGGATAGGTACTTAATTGAACATCTCTTCACAGTCCATTGTGGTGCCAAAGTTTTTTCTGCTCTCCACCAACAATGTGTCTTGGTGTCAGGAAAGTTAAAAAAATACTTTTCTTACAGTCAGAAAACAGTTCATCATTGCTCAGTGCAATTGTTGGCACATCTTTTGAGACTTTATTCATCTCTTTGCCCATAGTGCTTTTTTTCCTCCAGCTTGTTGAGTATTGAAGCAAATAAGATTATTTAATGCAGTCAAGAATCAGGACATGGCAGAAAATATACATTTAGAAATAATAAAAATATAAAATATAAAAAATAATAATAATGATAAAAATTAAAAATAGAAAAAATCTCCTTTTCAGTGTCTTCATCAGGGGAAAATGACTGATTTTTCAAATTTAAACTGTCTTTGCTCTTGAGAGTCATTAGGAAGATAGGATTTGTGTAAAATTTACTCAAAACTTCAAATGAATAGGAAGACATCTAATAATTTAATTAATTTTGAGGTCACATGAATTTTAATATCACAGGAATTTCGAGATAACATGGCCATGTGAAATGCTGGGGAAAAGTGACAAAACGTCCCATTTGGTTTGGGTTGGAAAGAACTTCTTCATCTCCTAGCATGAGCTGAAGCAGTTGTAGAAGAGTTTTACACCTGCTACTCGGAGATTCAAGGGCCGGTTCACCTGTCACCTCCAGTTGCCCCATTGTTTCCTGTCTGTGGTGCTGAGTAGAGTTCTGCTAATCTTGCACTATCCCAATTAAAGTAATCAGTAGCCACTGTGACTTCTTTGTGCCTGTGGAGCAGCTCAGAGGCATAATGGCTCCAATAATCAAATGTCTTCTTTAAAAAGATGCATCTCAAAATTTTCAGCACTGTGTCCTGATTTTCTAATAACACTGTTCTTTAAGAACTTCACATCAGATCTCAATATATTATCCAAATGTATGACAGCATTCTTTAAAGTATGTGATAAAAAGCCACAGGGAATACATTTTTTAAAATTTTTCTTTTTTTAATCCTGGATAATTTATTACTGGAAGAAAAATTTCTGTAGTTTCATACTGGATTCAGCATTTTTAGATTCAATGCAGAAAAAATAGATGATTTGTGTTGCTTTGGACTAGTGTTGCTCCATCTGATGGTTAAAACAAAACATCCTCGGAAGGCTGTCTGCACATCATTTAGTCCATGTGAGCTGAAGGTTGCTGTAAAGAACTGTTGTGCTGTGGCTACCACAGAAGAACCTGACACTTTCCATTAGCAAGCACTATCAGAGTCATAAAAACAACTTAATGTGTGTGTTCTTAACATTGTCAAGATTTTTGTTAGTTTTGTTCTTCTGTAGAAAAAGTTTGGGTGTCTTTGGCTGAATCATACCTCAAGGTGTTGGGGGTTTTTTTCTTGGCCTTCCCAGAATTTCATTCTGTGCATCTAAGTAACTTAATCTGTCTCCTAGTGTCGTTCCCAATGTGCAAAATTCAGACAGTAGAAAATCATTATGTCATCAAGTTCTTGTGAGGCAGACTCCGTTACCGTGGTGAGATTTTATGATATGGTGATAAGTGCTGTAAAAATGTCTACATTTTTTGTCTGCATACGTAGCATCCATCATCTACCCATCATCTTACTATTTAGTGACGGTGTTTTTCTACCAGTGCTACTGTAGCGAGTCTTATTGAGCTGTTACGGTACCTTTGCAGGCGATCTCCTACTCCATCCTAATGATGAAAGGAGACCTGCCAAGAGTTGAAATGCTGGAAGGTGTCATTCTGTGAGCCCTGTTTCCCTCTCATGTCTTTAGACATGCCAAATTGCAGTCCTTGAGGCTCTCCTTAAACACTAACACAACTTCATTTTTTAATTTATTTCAATTGAGAGTCTGTTTTTTTCCTCGCAACTGCTCTCTGTTTTCATGTTGTAGTTATCAAGCTGATAAACAGTTTCAAAACCTTCAGTATGTCATAAAATATTTATTTTTGCAAAAACCTTTTGTTTCTCTCTGTTTCCGCGTACAGTGCGATTTTTAGCCTCTCTGTCTAGGACTTGCAGTATATTTATAGCCTTTTAAATATAAGCACCATTTGGTGGCCTTTTGATAGTCTTTTGCCTATACATGTGTAAATAATTGACTATCGTGTGTAAGTAATTGCACATGCAAATAGGTACCCATCCAATGTTATGTATTTATAATCAAATTCTGAGAATTATTTTATTTTAAATACGAAATAATTATTTTAAGTGTGTTCACAGGAAACTTAATCCATATCCATATGGATGTGTTTGCAGGAAATAAATTACACTTTTCACAACGTAGTTGTGGTTGTTAACTCATAGGAACTGCTGCATTTCTGCATTACAGCTGTATGTTTTCTAACAGAAGCAGAACTATCTTATACTTGCAACTTCGAAATGTAGGTCATTGTGTTGGTGAATGTAGGTCAGAGTGAAGGGGAAGAAGGCAGAATGCAACCTCCTTCGCGTGGGTCTTTAAGCTTATCCTTGTTTTGAAGGTAAAGAGGCTTACCTACCTGTTCAGGCACGAGAAGCTTTTCCTTTTACTGAAATTAACATTGGTATTTTGGCTCCTTGGCTTATCTGGAAGCACCATGTGCTTCCACACTTGAGCCCTGTGTTCGCCAAAGACCTCCTGACTCCTGCTTCTTTAGCTGCCAGCCACTTATATCATTGCTGAGGTGATATTTCCTTCCCAATGGGGGACAGGAGCGGGGAGGAGAGTCATGTGCATCACTAGCATCTGCCTGCAGAAGAGCATTGTCCTTCTAAAGGTGCTTTACCCTCCTCTCAGCACAGAGCTATCTGATACACCTGCAGTTTCAGCCGATATCAACACTGTAATGGTAGCAGGGGAAAGAATGGTGACCCCTCATGAAAGATTTAGTGACACCATTCAAAGTGCCTTTTCAGTAATAACCATAGAAAAGTGAGAGACATTTGACTGAGGGTACTGAAAACTCAGATGTTGAAGGATTTTCCTACAATTGACAAGTATTTTTAAAACTCACTCAGGCTAAAAGTTTGCTACAAAAGGGTTTAGGGTTTTTGTGTTTGTGGGTGTGAAGCTTTCTTGTAACGTGAGATATAAGTATTATAAATGGTATTAAATTAGCCGTGTCTTCACTAAATATTAAAAAAAGCACTTTTATTGCTTGAGTATACACCAGTCACTGCAAACTGAAACATTCTTTATATTATATACTAAAATATTTAAACAGTTATTATATTTATTGCAAAAATCTGTCATTTTAGCCTATTTCAATGCTCAAAAGCATTGAAATGCTTAAAAAGGGAAATTGAAAATCCTGTATGATTCTTAGTGTATGTTTCATTGCAGAATGTGTAGTCGTGTGTGAATATTTTATTTTAACCCTTAGCAAGTCTAAGCGAAATAGCACATGTGCAAACACCTAATCAGGCTAAACTGTCATAAACAGGACAAATACCAATATTGCCATACGTATGAATCATCGCACTATTTTTTTTTTTTTTAATCTTTACATTCTTCGTCATACAAAACTTATATGCAAAGTTTTGGGGAAATCCCGTCTAGGCTTTTGCTTGATCTGCATGCAGGCAACACATTCATAAATTTTCATTGTTTATCTCTATGAGAAAACTTAATGGGTGGACAGGAAGAATTATGTATTTGATCGTTACAATCAGGCTCCAACTGATTCAAAAGGAAGACAGTTTTTCTCACAAACTTCTCCTTCTATTAAACATGTGACATTTTTAAAGTCTTGGGAATAAAAAATTATTAAAAATGGTCTAAAGGATGCACATGCATAATAAGCTGCAAGGGATTCAGAGTACCTGTCTAGAAATTTCTAAAGGATGCTCCCACATGTCTAGTTTTAGGTTTCCTGAAACCATTGAACTGTTTATAGTTTGTAATATTAAGTTTCTGTCAGATTAATTCATAATGCTGTGCATTGTGAGGGGGAAGCTATCTCTGGTTTTGACCCGTGGGTAGACATGTAAGCATGTTTTTATATTGCTAAGCAATGACAGATGGAAAACAAATACAACCGTAATTTGGCCGCATGTACCTTTGATTCATCCTCCCTTAACTTTGGGAACCTAACTCAGGTGCCTGAGTGTGTTTTCGCCAGGCTCCCTCCAGCAATGGAGGCTGATGCCTGCAGGAGGACATGCAGGCCACGCAGGATCTGTCCTGCCCTCTCCACGGGCCATGGTGCTTCATTTGGTGTTCCAGTGAGGTGGGAAGCTGCTGTGATGAAACAGCAAACTTCATGAGTGAGTGGTCTTCAAGCGCTAAATTTGCATGGATGCCTCCAAGTATTGCCAAGGTTGACGATGACCAGTGTAAGTTTTATGATGAAAGCATAGAATGTCATGAATAATACAGATTAAGGTGAAGAAATTCTTACAGTGAGGGTGGTGAAACACTGGCACAGGTTGCCCAGAGAGGTGATAGATGCCCCATCCCTGGAGACATTCAAGGCCAGGTTGGACAGGGCTCTGAGTGACCTGATCTAGTTGAAGGTGTCCCTGCTTATGGCAGGAGTTGGACTAGATGACCTTTGAAGGTCCATTCCAACCCAAACTATTCTATGATTCTGTACTTCTAAAAACATGTGATTGCTCCTGTCTGTTCCCATGCAAGGACTATATGGCCTCAAATGAAAATGACAGGGAGTCAACTACAGAACAAGAGAGAGGATATATTTCATTGTACAGCACAGTAAAACTGTGGCGCCTCCTGCCACAGGACGTTGCAGCTATGGAAAGTTTACTGCAGTCCACAGAACAACTAGAAAAATCCTTCGTTGACAAACAAAACTTAACACTTGTATCTTCTCTCCTCCTCAAGAACTTCTTGAGCCACAACTTGAAACGATGCTGCATTGTTGCCTGTACTTGTCCTTAGCATCTGTTGCTGGTGGGTGTCTCTTACAGTCAGACTCATGTCTGACCTAAATAAACCTAAGAGAAAAGGAGCTAAATAAAAAGAAACTGGGAAGAAATTAAATTACTGTAGAGGACAGGTAATGAAGAAGGAAGTGGCACCTGTCCACTATTAGAAAGAGGCTGAAAGGCAAGGTGGGCCTCACCCAAACATCCCAAACATAATTTGATATTCGTGTGAATGCTTAGGTATCAGAAGTTTCCTAGAATTAGATTTTATATAATTTTTAAGTCTGGACAATTGTATGTATATGTATAGATATATATATTTATGTGTGCATCTTTAAAGTAAATTTCTGGTCATTAGTCAGAATGAAATCTATGAAATACGGATTTCCAGTGCTTAAATCAGAAGTCTTCCATTAAAGGTCTTATTTGTTTATTCCATGGTATTGTGACAAATTTAGGAAATGAAACAGCTAGTAGAGGTTTGCAAATGGTAATAAGTGTAAAAATATTGATTTAGACAAAAAAATATCTGTTCTAAGAAGGCAAATATCTTTGTTTTCTAGGTCTCTGGCCATCTGAAGAAGTGCTGGCTTACTACTGCCTAAAGCACAATGAAATATTCAGGTAAAGAGTTAAACATAAAAAGATAAATTCCAATCTGTTGGTTTTATTGTATCTGCATGGTAAAGATTGCTATGATTTACGTCTTCAGATTAAATTTAAAATGTTCAAGGTGAAAGCATGTTGCTCTTAACAAAGAATTCTGAGCTGCCTTTGGGTACTAATATTGCACAGCAAGCTTTCTGATATATGTCAAAGACTTTTGATTTCCACTCAAGGCGTTTTATTTCACTTTGATTTTTGGGAAACAAAGGTGAAGCTCCAATCGATCAGTACTGATTGTGAAGGTCAGGAAAAATAAGAGACATTCTTTAAACTGACATCTGTTGCAAAAGCAAGCAAAATATTACCTGATAAAGTAAATAATAAACACTGCATATGGCAATGGAAGAGCTTGCAACTGTATTTGTGTTATGAAATAATTTTGAGTATTCCTGCACTTTTATTTGCTTTTGGAGGGTTTTTTCACATTTTCTAAACTTATAGAAGACAGTTATCAAGGCTCCAATAGGAGCACCTGAAAATAAAATCCATCCTGCATCCTCTCACTCTCCCCTTGAGTACACAGAGCCTTGCACTTGGGAATCTTTGAAGTTTCATTCTCGAGAGAATGAATGGAGTGCAGGAAAAACCATTGTAACAATGCATTTGCAGGTATAAATTGAGTCCTGAGTGAGGGTGCAAGGCTAATACCAAGTAAACCAGCGTGGGGTACACAAAATCCCTCAGTCTGTGTACATATGTTGTTGGTAAAATAGGGAAGACCAAGCTGTAAGTCCCTGCCCCCTGTACCAAAGCTGAAAATGTATCAGCTATGAGTGGGTTCCTGCAGCTCGCTCGCACTCCAGTCTGGAATCAAAGACCTGACTCCAAAGCGTGCCCTGGTTCGTAAAACCTCATTTCTGCTCTGGCCACCCCCTGAATGAAGCCCACCCCATTAGAGGCAGCTAACACACCTAGACTGGGAGTTGCTGCTCCTTCCTCTGAGCGTAGCTGGCCACTGACTTCTGCTGTTATACTGATGTCCCTGGTGTGCTTTGCCTGCCAGACCCACTCCGTGGCTTATACGTTCTACTGGTGCTCAGAGGCTCCTCACAGCAAACCTCCCAGTGCTGCCCACTGAAAGGGTGTTTTCCTAGTCTGAGTTTCAAGCCTGTATACTGGGCGGCAGCGCTCAGTCAAACTTCTGTGGAGGACACGGGCAGTTTCATACCCTGATTTCTCAGGATTGTGCCCTCTCAACAGTACACTCAGAGTAGAGCTCCTTATTTTCATTCTCAGGGATAAATGTCACTAAACATTGCCTAAGAGGTGGGTAGGATTTTAAAAATTTGCTAATAAAGGAACTTTGCACTGAAATAAATCGTATGCATAAATATGTATGTGTATATGGTTGTATGGATATGCTTGTATATTATGTACATGCACATTTAGTTCAAAATGCTTTAAAAACCCCACACTAGATACTCTCTGTGTTTATTTCAATAAGCATTATTATGATGAAGGATTAAGTTATTTGTGAATCTTATATATAACCATATGATTATACGTTTAATATATATGACATGCGTGGTTTAGAAAAATGAAAACTTATGTGGGCAAAAAAAATAATTATTCTATTTAAACCACAAACTGCAAATTTCCCACATCTGTTTTATATTCTCCTTAGGTTTATGTACAGCTTGTTCCTGTGAAGTGTGTCCATCCTCTGTCTAATCTCTGTTAAACAGGACAACTAAACTTTTTGCAAATAAAATTTGTGGAGGCTGAGAAAAATAAATCTATCCCATCCAGACAGGGAACATTAGTATATGGTCACACAGCCTAGTGCAGTGGCCTCAGTGAACAAAATATTAGCATATGTATGCTGATCCTGGTATGGCACGATAGATGCTCTTCCTAAATATCAATGTTGAGTGAGCAGGGAGGTAATACTTTCACATAAAACCAGATATTCAAATGTTGGTGTTTTAGGAGAGAAGAAAAGGTACACACACACACAAATCTGTGTAGCTGAAATTCCATTTTCTGCCTGTCGAAAATGTCTCAATGGGAAGGTTTCTGCCAGCTGTAAGAGTTGCCATAGATTTAGCTATAAAGCAGCGTGTTCGTAAACCGCGGCTCTGGCTGCTGCTCGGAGTGGTTTGGGCGCAGGGTCAGCACCCTCCCTCCCTCTCTCCCTCCCCTCCTCCCACCCGGGCAGGCCTTGCCTCTGGAGGACTTTCTTTGTGGCTGCCCTGCAAGCTCCCACCCAGCACGCTATCTGCGCCGAATTATATTTCACATGCACGCCTTAATAACAGCGCGGTATGGTCCAAGTTAAAAGCAGCCTTTTAGACCATGTATTCAACCCTCTGCTCGGGCTCAGATTAGGCTCTTGACACCAACTTCGTTTAGTTTTCTGAGGCTGAACTGTTGCCGTTCCCATCGTTGTTCATAACAGTACTGTTTGTAGGTCACTTGCAGTTTTAAGTGCTAATTGAAGGATCGGATTTCTTCATGTGTAATTGTTTTGCGGTATATGGCTTGTTTTAAAACTTCTCTCTTTTTAATATAAGGCGTCTGTTAGGCATAACTGTATGGAGAGATATATAAATAATATTAATTTCCCCATTTACTTCTCTAACTGTTTTTGCAAGAATGAATGTGGATTAACATTGTTATCCTTTCCTAACAATTATCTTTCGCTACTCTAGCTAGTTTAGTTCTAAAAGACAGAGCCATTGACAAGGGAAAAAAGGGAACCTTCTCAGATTTTTCAGCTCAGCGGTGGTAATGTTGCACTGAACACTAATGAGGGAACCCCCACTGACTTGCCTGCTTTGTGACTTTTCTATTTCATAATTATTTTTAAAACGCAAAACGACATGAGGTAGCCTAGTCATGTCTCTACAACTTCCTGGTAGCTCCGTTCTTACTGCAGATGGCAATTTGTTCTTGTAACATATATGTCTCTCTGACCATTTTCAATCTAATTTGTATGGGTTCTACCATTTCCTTTCTCTCTTTCAGGGACCTTGCTGTGTGTGAGCTAGGGGGTGGCATGACATGCTTGGCTGGGCTCATGGTAGGTCTTTTCTCAATTCCAATCCCATTCAAAGGAAGAAACAAAAGGAAAAATGTTCCAGTGCCTCCAACTGCTGGGTCAGAGAACTGTCAACAGCCTCAGCTGCGGTCAAGCTGCAGAGTCTTGAGAGACCTTCTAGATTGACTTGCTTTCGTATCATATTGATTTTATGGTTGCCTCGATGAGCAGAAACATTTTACCTCCGTGTAGTCAATATCTCTTGTTGTGACATTCCAGGCCACGTACGGTCTGTCTTTCATTGCCATAGCCGAAGCTTTTTTTTTTTTCAGATTATAGTCCCATTTGCTAAGATACAGGAATAGCCTGGCGAATCACAGTTGGAGCACCATGATATAGCTGCTAATGTTTTGCCTGCATTATTACACCAACAAACATGATCCAGAGCTCTCGGTAATTAGATTCTTTTGAATTAGATTGGCCATTCAGGAGAGTCGTTCACCATTCTCTGGGTTCTGAGTCATGTATTCAGGAGATATTATGTAGCAGTGCAGTGCATTAGACAAGTTTTTATGTCTCTACAAATAAAAGCATATTGTTACACTGATTGGCATTTGACAAACCTGTCGCTCTTATACAATGTGTCGAGGTTACAGCCCAATGTGCGAGCATGTCAAAGCTCACAAAAAAATTACCCTTACAAAGCCATCTGCCTGCAATGCAAAGTTATATGAAGGGCATCAGGCAGTCAGACAGAAGCAAGCTGAAAGGCAGAGTGACAGCCTTGTATGATGGCTCTACTAGATAAACAGAAGCCCGCAAATGAAAGCCTCTCAGAATACCATCATCCGCTGTCACAATGCAATTACGGAACAGAATGATAGCAAGATAGAGGCTCCCGCAAATGGAATGATAAAAGTATTGACTGATTTGATTGAATGATTAAAATAATGCAGACATAAAATGAAAAAAGATTGAAGATTGTTACAGAGAAATAGGTGAGGAAGCATGATACTGAAGGCTTGTCACTCCTGTCTTCACTTCCACACAGACAAGCATATTTGCTCATTGTTTGCTGTGCTCTTTTTTTTCAGGTTGCTATTTCTGCAGATGTCAAAGAAGTTCTGTTAACTGATGGAAATGAAAAGGCCATCAAAAGTATCCTTATTCAGATAGAAAACTCGTTTGTTGTGCTCGTTCCTTTTTACCGACTGAGTAACAATCGATATAAAGACAGACAGCATGGGGTGTATTAAGAAAAAGTCCCCACATAAGTAATTAAAAAATAGACGTAGATTATCTTGAACAGAGCTACAGCTCCCCCCACAATAAATGCTGCATTTTCTTCTTTAATTAAAAATGTACGTGTTGGTATAGAGCAAGTACAGTAGTAAATATTTGTCTTATGGTTGAGTGCTGAAAGATTCCGTATGTGTGTGCTGCACGTTACAGGAGATGTAGCACTGAATCAAATCATGAGCTCCCCTTCACATATTCGTTTTGCACAAGACCTGGATTAGTTTTTCTTTTTTTACTTTCAGATAGTAGCCTCTTAAAACATAACCAGTATTTGTATATTGTCATAGCTTTTCCAGTGTATATTGAAATGCATGGTTTCATTGTTGCTGCTAAGTTATAACTGCCTGCAAATTACCCCTTTAGTGTGCTTAATCGATTATCAATTTATCATTATTTCTCTTGATGTAAGATTGCAAAACTCCTCTGTCTCTTGTAGAAAGTATTTTATTATATTTCTTATATTAGAATAAATTGCTATTATGCCCTTCTAATATGAACACATAGTTTAGAAAATTGAACTGGACTTTGACTAAGCGAGAGAATGAGTGAGCATAATTTGTGGCCACATTAAATATCAGCACAGAACAAGAACAGATATATACAGTGAATACTAATAGCCCTTAGAAATTGAGAGGGAAAAAAAAGGAAGATATCTGTTTGCTTTTGTTCCCTGGTAATCTTTCCATTTGCATCCAAGGCAGACTAGTTTTTTTCAGATTTTGGCCACTGCTTCATCAGAATTATTTAGACTGGAGTTCTGTATGTGTTTGAGAGCTAACATAATGAGTACTTAGTGAAAAAAAATAAGTTAAATTTGTAGTTTACAAAAATTGCAGTTGCTGATGGCTGTTAGAACAGGGGACATTGCAGTGCAAAAATATTAGCTACTGCCTTTAAAAAGACTTTCTCAGAGGTAACTGAGGTAACTATAGTTGCTTACAACAATTTAACAGTTTCATGGGAAAAAAAACCAGCCTGCTCTAGATCGTATCTTTTAAAACTTGAAGAAAGCCTTATAAAAGCCCCTTTTGAAAATGCAAGTTCTCCATTGCGTTTCAGGGATACTTATTTTATTAAATTCTGGTTTGATGTCCTTATATCTTGAGGAGGAATTATTCATTATTCTGTGTATTTTAACCAGCATCGCCCCTTCCAATCATTCCTCTGTGTCATTATGAAGATAAAAATGTGGGAGAAAAACAAGTGTTTCAAAACTAGCCTAACAAAACAAACGGATGTTTTATGGAAGCATATGTATTTAACAAAAGGTCGTTTTACCCACAGAAAGCTTCAGGTGAGCTCAGTAATCATCAAGTCAGCAAATATCCTGTGTAGCAGATTCTGTAAACATACCTGAACTTTTTTGAAATTTAGAAGTCTGCTATAGCAAGGAAAATTGGCAAATGCTAAAAGTATTCACGCAGTCTTTGGAATTAAACAAATTAAAGTGCTTTTATTCTTGAAGAAGATACTGTTCATATAATTTAATTAGCACACCTTAGTTTTTCACAACATGTTTTAGAAATATCTTTTCTTTCCAAAAGTCTTACAAGAAGTCTTCATCTGTATTCACTCAGTGAATCCCTTTCAGGGAAGCGATTGGTGGAAAGCTCTAACAGGAATTTATTTTTCTTTTTTAACATTTGGTGCTCTGAAGGCCCAGCATTCAAAGTGCTTTTATTGTGTCGGATTTTACAATGGGCTTAATATTAGCAGGGTGCCAAAGTGCAGCAGACTAAGAACTTTACAGTGTAGGTAGAATGTAGTCTTGAAAGTGCACATAAGAAAATTCATGTTGCATTTCATGTGTTTTTTGGTCTTCAGTAGTAATTCTATGATCTGTCGTATGGTAATTTTCTTTTGCATTCTTTTCTATAGTGACTAGCTATCATAGAAGTTTAGGCTAAATTTAGGTCTGTTTCAGGCACACCAGAGTCACTGAAATCAGTAAGAATTTTTAGTGTAACAGGAAACAGTATTTGGCACCAAGTGACACAGGCTACAAATTATGTATTTCTGTTAATTTTTATTATTGCTGGTGGTATTTTTTAATTGTTTAGCATACCAAATTAATGTGGGATAAAATACTGTTTTCTTTTCTAGATTTTGCTCTTCAGGAATAGTTAATGCCTAGTATTAGGCTTTTATGTAGGTATTACAGATTAAAATAATCTTGTTTAAAAATTACTGTTTACATCTTCCCTTTAAATTTCTTAGGAAGCTTAAATTACATGCCAGTCATACTCTAATATCCAAAAATTACTTTCCAAAAAGTAGAAGTGGTTGTCAACAAAAAAAAAAAAAGGAAAAAAATCCCTGTCAGAAGCCAGGAAATCACCAAGCAAGCCTGCTAATTATTCTTAATGGGCAAGATGAGCACATTAAGAAACAAATGAATACATCAGTGAAATGTAATTGAAAATCGACCTGGCAATAGTGCATTGCATCTGAGAATCTGCCTTTGTATTATCATCATCATCATAATTATTGTTGTTTTTGTTGTTGTTATTGCTGTTCAGTGAGCGTAACTAACAACTTTGCTTTGTGAAGTCTCAAGCTTTTGAGGATTTGATTTTTCTTTTAATTTTTGACATTCTTCGTATTATTCTCCATTTCATACTGCCATATGAAGTATTCACTATGTATGCTTTCAATATCTATATTAGGATATGTTATTGAAATGTTACAAGTTAAAACAATTTATGAATATGTTAATTTCAAATCATTGTGATTTTAACCATTTCACTCTGAAGCATAGCGCTATATTTTATATTAATCAATCAATGATCTTATGCACAAGGTTTATGGAGGTTTTTTAAAGGATATTATGATTTGGGTTACAAGTCCATTTAAAAGACTCCACTCTAACTCAGTCCTTTTGCTTATCATGGGCAGGTTTTAATTGATTTAACAGATCATTTATATTGGAAAATCAATAAAATAAAGACATGTTATTCCTTTTGCAGCTTTGTTCAAAACTTTCTTGTTGGTTTAGTGTGTTTTGTCTAAGTTCATTCAGTATCATTTAAATAAAGTATTTTTAAAAATACAGATATTTCAAGTGAATAATTAAGGTATACATAGGCAAAGTTGTCAGATTCACCCCCCCTTTGTAATTTTGGATTATATGCATTCAGATACAAACTTCCTAACTTAGGTAATATCTATGGCATAGTCAGTCATGAACATTGAATTCTTTTCCTCCAGAACACTGGAAGCATCTCTACTTGGTTCAACATGTCAAAATCCAAGGATAAGGTTCATTTCTAGTGAAAATTGTCTCATGTTTCAGAGAGGCTGTGTACCTTCTGCCTTAGCTCTATTTCACACCATGTGCTAGTGACTTGAACTACTGTCTGAAAACATCAATAATACAAAACATTGTTGCAGTGCACTATAATGGCCATTAAAATATAGTGTATGGATCTTTCAACAGTCCTGGGAAATTTAGGTTAGAAAGGTCATGTTCAGCCTGAATGCCTGAAGACATGGGCTTATAAATTATTTAAAAAAGCTAGTGTTAACGTGTTTACAACAATTATTAATAGTTTTCCTCAGTTATAGAGTTTAAGTGCCGTGTAGCTAATTTATAACCATGTTACTTCATGTTCTACTTAAAAACACCTTCCTTTTGCTTCACAGGCATAGACCATTCATTACTATTAATATTTCTCATAGCATATTGTGGAAGAGATTTAAAAGACATGTCGAAACTACAGAAATTTGTTTAAACCAGTTTTCTGTCAATCCATTTCTAGATTTTGGCTTCACAAAATGTCAGTGGAGCCTCCACAGTCAGTGGAGGGTGGCAGCAAGAGCAAGTTGCTGCATAGATCTATGTTTGATGTGCTGGAGTAGCAATGTAAAATTTATGTTTCTGAAAACACTATTAGCACAAATTAAAGATGACCAAACAGATAAAAGACTTTATGAAGGCATTAACAATGGAAAAAAATGTAATTTTAAAATTATTTTTATTACTGCTCTAGTTTTATAGAGAATTCTTAACAAATATGCTACAGATGTAAGTGAGATCATCAGGAGAAACCAAAATGCAGGAGTATTTAAGGCTCAGAAAGTATCAAGCTGGTAAGATTCTACTAAACTGTTTTACTGGTTCTTGCATGTAACTGTATATTTAATGTAAATGTGAAATGCATTCTAAAGTCTGAAAGTGTGGCCTATATTATTGATGCTGACACAGATGTACATACAATATAAGTAGGTAAGTGATGCAAGGCAGAAATTTAGTATAAAAAAAAAATTTTGCTTTTTAATATAACAAATACGGTATGATTAATCTTGGTGACATAACCTCTTTTTCCTTTTTATTTTTTTTTACACACGCTGTGTCTCTTCAAGCTGTAGTTTGGTGCATGGCTGAAATTTGGCTACTTCAGAGTCAGCATTACCCATTGTATCGGATATGAGTCTTGGAATGAATGTACCTAAATCACTGACAGGTTTCATTTTAGATAGCTCTGAGACTTCAGAGTGCCAACAACTCCCATTTTCCCCTGAGGCAGATGTTGGAGCATCCATGGGAGGTTTTTTGGTCATCGTGTCTGTGTCATGTTGTCACAGCAAGGACAGACAGTGTGCTGGGCCCCGTTTCTCATTGACGATGTCCTGAGGTCCAGGGTGCACCCAGCATTTTTCTCATAGTGCACCAGCTCTGTTGTCTCCAAATTAGCCCCAAATATGTGGTCTGGAAGGTGGACATTGTAGAGCTTCAGAAAATTTGGTTTCATATCATCTCCAGAGCCCTTCCTGACCCATCCTGTAATAGGTGGTGGCCACTCAGGTTAGCTCTTTAACTACTTCATCGAGGCATCTCCAGGTACAATAGGGACTGGAGGCAGCTGAAAATTTGAAGTGTGTTCATCTCTCGTCGTATTTTAAAAGTAAATTGTAAAGTACCTCACATCCGTGGCGTTGGGTTAAGAATTAGAATGTGCTTAGTGATAGCTACCCAAGAGCAAATAGTGCACTGTTATTTGTGTGTCTAAATCTTCTTTTTTTGATGATTCTCATTCCAAAAGAGCTCTCAGTCCTCCTCAAAGTAACAAAAGTAAAGCTGAAAAAGGGCTGAGAAAGGCAAGCTGTTACAGCAGAATAAGCTTATTAACATAGAGGGTTAAACCCATACAGTTTTAATGGCTATCATTCACATCATTTATCCCTATGCTTATGTGTCCGTTCTGTCTAGAGAAGTTCTTTTAAGTGAGCACTTATGGTTAGAAAAATTCTGCCTTCATTAGGGTGTACGTGCATGTGACTTAGAGCTCTATCTGTGCATCCGAATAAGTGCCTGCCAAGCAGACAAAGGCCATGTGGGCCCCAGAAATGATCTTTCAGGTTCCATGTGCTGAACGTTTCTTGTGAGCAGCCTCAGCCCCTCATCCCTGCTGAGGAGAGGTCGTGTGGTCTGTCCATCCAGAAGCTGAGATTCTGTAGATTTCCAATTGCCATCTACTTTGTATGAGATTTCAGATTTCATCCCTTGTCAAGACTTCAAACCTGGTCTTTTAGATATCAATCAAAGGCACATTTTCTACCCTGTCCTCATTTACATTTATCTAATGCTTAAGGTCATTTGTGATCATTTGAGTGTATTTCAGCATATGGAATCAGTGAATAATAGATTTCAGCCTCACGCTGTGAAGAAAGATTGTGTTTTACAAGACATGATGTTGTTTACTGGGTGTTAATAATCACTAATTAATAAACATATCTAGACGTCACCAAATGTTGCTTTTTAAGGAGTAAAAATGTCAAGTGTTTAACTTCTTGAGTGCAATAGCATTTGGGGCCATATTTGCATAAATAAAATAATTAAATTACAAAAAGTGAAGTACTGCATCAAAACATAACGCTCGTCATAATAAACACAGAATTTGACTTTTAGTTCTTCATTCTTAAGGCTTTTGCAGATTTGTTGTAACAGTGTAAAGTTTTGTAAAGTAAGTATTCAAATGACTCTCTAATTCCAAAAATAAATTACTATCTTGCATTTCTATATATTATACACTTTAATAGTTGATTTCTCCTGTCAAAATTAAGGTTATGCTTTGGTTGGTTATTTTAGAAGTGCTAGTTGATGGATCAATTCATCATATTCAGTAGTGACATGTGATGAAGGTAGTAACGAATGTATTTGATTACTTCTCAAGGCCTTGAAGAAACAAAAAGGTTGATGTAAAATCTGTAATATTACTGTAACCCTGATTCACTTTTCCTACAACCAAAATCCTTAGTTATATAATGATTGTGGTGGGGTGTGGAGAAACCACAAGAAAACATAGTGGTTTATAGGAAAGAATGCAGCAGTGGCATGCAAAGTGACATTAGGTGACTTTTTTGTATTGATCAGAGATTGCAGGCAAATGAATATAGTTATGTATTTGACTTACTGCACCATTAATTTAATCTCGAGAAGGCCTGTTCCTCACTCTAACACGTAATTTAAATAGTATCCAGAATTGTAACTTTGCACAATGTCCAGTGCTAAGTTACAAAATTTTTTCCATACGAAAGATAATTCACAATAGACTCTTCACACTGCACCTTCATCTCACTTCAGGATCTTGTAGACTTTTCCTTGAACAAGGAGTAGAAACTATCAGTGTGAGAGTCAGTTTGTGGTTGTTCCAGATATTTAAGTCTAGACTTGGAAAATATGCCAAAAAATGTATGGCACAAAAAGGAGCAATCCCGTATCAGCTGAGAGAAGTTAGATTAGGACAACCTGCCATACATTTATTTATTTGGATTTGTAAAAATACAGTAAATGAGCACTTATCTAGCTCTCTGCCAACTCTTGATTATTGTTTAAAAGTACAGTAATGTAAGCCAAACTGGCAGTTTGTCATATTATGTGTTATAATATAATAATAGATATTTAGTAAACAGTTTACTTCAGCAGTGCATATACAATTCTGTTTTATTTTTAGCTTCCATGAGTATGTTCAGAATTTCTTGCTTACACTTACTGGAAATAGGTACAGTAATGCCACCAAGTTACTAATAATGATTTTGCATGGTAAGGTGAGTTATTCATACCGTGTATGGGTTTGACTTTTTTTTTGTTTTTTTTCACAATTCAAAAACTATCCCTGAATCGTGTTGTTTACCCTATAACTTAGCATATGAGTTATCCTGATAGAGGTCTTTGTACCATCAACTGTTATCAGCTTGACCTGTATCATACATTGTTTTGAACATGTCCACCAATTATTAAATTAACAATAACAAAGTAGAGGAATCTCTACTATTTTTCTTCTCTTTATTTTAATGTGGAAAACTTCCTGAAGCAGGGGTTTGGGTAGCAGAATTTTGAAAAATTGTTGTTATTACAAATGTCGTGATGGAAAAGTTCTATCTAAGAGGAAGGCTGGCAGTATAAACGTTCTAAAGGTTAACAGACTCTGTCTGTCTTACCTACCAGCGAATTTGTTTTTTCTATCAGATTCCCTTGTCCGAGAAGACTGAATCTGTTATGAACAAAATTTGTACACTTATTGCTGATATGGGACCTGTGAGGTTTTTTAGTTGTGGACAAGTCTATTGTTTTGCTAAGAGTTGCCTCAGAGAGATAACATTCAATTTGTAAACAAGTAAATAAAACATCAAGTCAGTGAGAGAAATGCTTATGATGTCATGCAGTCTTTCATTTGATTAGTAATAATGTATCATATACTTTTTGTTCATTCATTCTATAGTCTACATATATGGTCACGTGACCAAAAGTGATGATTTCTTCTCCTTAAAGGTTAACAGATAAGTTATAATCTGTTAACTGAGATTTTAGTGTTGCTTACAAATGCAATGTATTTACAAGCTTCTGGAATTAAACCTAAAGAGAAAAAAATGTACTTTCTAAAGCCTAAATGTTGTTCAGTATAATAGTAGGGTAAGGTCTCAATGACAGAGCACTGAGCTGTATAATCCTGATTTCATTCGTATATTAATTACCTCTTCCTCTGTAACTGTGAACATGTGAATATTTTATCTTACTGCAATGCTCTTCAGATATGCCAGTTTCTAATGTGCCCTATTTTAGCTGGTCATGTAACAGTTCTGTCAACATAGGACAGCTTTAATAAAGACTCCCACTATGTTACCAATAATCAAATTGACCTGAATGTTGCTAAATTCAAACCTGTTGAAAGCATACTTATTGAACTTGTTGTGTTTGCCAGTTTAGCAACCCTGAAGGAATCTCTTCTGTTATCTCCTTTTCCAGTCTCCCCAGGTAACACTATTGCATGTTCAGCGTCTGTTGGCAAGGAGGAAGCTGCCAGAAGGAAAAATTCCTGCTCTTTGGTTCTTTCTGTCTTCATTTCATGACTTGATGTATGTGTGGCAAGAAACAATGAACAGTCTGTACATGTCGATTGTGAGTTTGTAACTCTCTGTCACAGAAAACTCAACTCAGGTGGAAACCATTCCATATCTCTGATCATACTTGCCCTTCTCTGTATGTTTGGCCTTTTCAATCTATTTGTTTTCAGATGAAGGCAGGCAGTACTCCATTCAAAGTGTGCATAAATGACAGATATATGTAGGGGAATAATGGTGATTTCTATTCCTCTTCAAAAAATGCCTAACAGTGATTTGCTTTTTCGCCTGCAGTTGGGCACTGAGGTGATATTTTCATGACACTGGCCCTCACGCCAGTGATGGTCAGTTCAGAGACCTTCATTTTCTATGTGAAGCCAGAATTATTTTTCCTGTTGTGCACTTTACATCTATCTGCACTGGATTTCATCTGCCATTTTATTGTCCAATAACTTAGTTTCATTCTTCTGCAATTCTTCACAGTCTCCTCTTTTCCTTAGTGTCTTGAATAACTTCGTAGTACCAGCAAACCTGACCACCTCAGTGCTCATCCGTCGTAAACATGTTGAATAGAACAGGTCCCAGGGAAATTCCACTGATTAAATCCCTCCTGCATTCCCTGTTTTTTGTTCCATTATTTAGCCATGCCAGAACTCTTCTCCAGTGGCTGTCTGCAGGAAGATTTAGAACAAAAGAATTTGCCTGCCTAATTTTATAATGATATTTAACTTTCCAAGTTTGTGATCCTTCATTTGGGTGTGACTTCAGCTTTTGGAGGAATGACATCTTGTTTCTAATAACCTTTCTTTACCATTTGGTCATACCAGCTGACTTTCACTAACTTCCAAGCATCTCCTATTTGTGTATTTCACCAAGTTTGGGTGACTTAGTGAAGTTGCAATTTGTTTTAAATTACATTGTAGTTTTGTCTGTCTTCTATGTGCAACCAGATACAAATATATAAAGAGAAAAAACTGAAAAGTTAGCAAGCTTTGTAGAGAAATTTCTCTGTGTTTGCTCTTTTGTGTATCCATCTTTCTAGCCAACCTTTACGTTGTTTCCTGGTTCATATTTTTGCCATTGTACTTTTGCCTTCTGTTCCTTCTCTACCTTGGCTCAACCATAACAGTTGTCACGTACATTTTACACGCTTTCAGTATCTTCTCTTCTTTACAAGTGCTCTCAGCTCATCTTTGCCACAGACATAGGAAAGTTGGGACAAACTTTAAATTTTGACAAAATGATTATTACAGTGTTGTCTTCGTTTATTTCATTAATATTCAATCAATTTTCAGTTATTCAAATGTTACCAAGGATACTGAAAATGAATGGGGTTTGGGAAAGAGGCAGAAGAGTGAATCAGGGTCTGGAAATGAGGGAGTTAAAGAGCTCTGTTTACTTAACTTGTCAAAGAAATTACTTGATTGTTAAGAAGTGAATTGATTTTGATCTGAAAGTCTCATGTGGGGAAAAAAAATCTCTAACAGAAGATCACTCCTTAATCTATCTTACAAGTACCTAACAAGATGTAGAAATTGAAGCTAGACAAATTCAGTCTAGAAAAAAATAAGATTTGATGGAGAGAGTGATAATACATTAGAACATCTTTCCATGGGAAGTGGTAGTTTCTTAAGCAATGACTGTTTAAATCAAGTTGGATATCTTTCTGAAACATATATTAATTTCCTGAGATATGTGGGCTTGATACAGAAATCTGAAAACTTGGATGTCTCTTCTGCCCTCAGAATTTAAGCATGTGTGAATCACATAATTGCTGCTGGTTTTAATTTTTTCCCATTCAGCCCTTGTGGACCTGCCACGTTCACTTTACATTCTTTGTGTTTTCTTCTTGTTCCTTTGATTATCCTCTCCATATTCATGGATAGATTATTCTCCATAGAGCAAGAAACTGTCTTCTTTTCCTTCATGTTTTTACACAAGCCAAACTTCTACAATGCTTTCATTCACTGATCCAGCAATATGGTTGTGCCATGTGCTTATGCTGTCCTGCATTTTGAAAGTATGCATTTTTTAATACCATATCAGTCTGAATTAGAATGTGAGAACCATCCATTTTGTGCATAATGTAGTACCTGAACGTTGCTAAAAACAGTAGCCAATCTCCTAAATAGCAACTGATTTAGAATGAATTGATGTAGAAGAGGGATGCAAAAAGACAAGTTTGCAAACACCAGTGGTATTTTTTTATTGATAACTTCTTTATACAAGATATTCTCACTTCTTTTTGAAAAATAGCCACACTTGCATTGAATGCTGGGCTATGATGTGTCTACAAAATGGAAAACTTTGCTCTGCAGCAGTTGTATTTACATGCAGTCTATTTATGGTGTCCCAAAAAACTTAGTAGTTTTTGATCTGCAGCAAATGTGTAAGTGTTAGGACTGTTATTTTTAAAGACAAAACTGTAATGTTCCCATCTGAATTTTAGCAAAATATGTTGTAGCGAATAAGAGAGAGAAAATATGTTCTTAGAATAAGGAATAAGGGAAGCATGTAACATTATCATATACTTTTAAAAAGGAACTTTTAGGCAGGAAAACCTAGTTAGAATAATAGAATGTCTCAAGTTAGAAAGGACTCATATTTGGTTTTGGTGGTTTTTCTTCTTTTGTATTACACCATTAATGTGATGAGGCTTCACCATGAATTGTTGTACCGGGCATTGTGTCAACATAGAGCAAAAAGCAGGAAGTGGTAGAGGGTCTATGGTCTAATACCAGAAATAGGTATGGTGAGGGAGGATAACAAGGATAATTGTAGCCAGCATAACAGAGTTGGAGGCATAGGAGCAGCCTATTTTCAGGTTTTGTAGGTGCTATTTTAAAGGAGATCTGAGAAAAGTCATCAATACACTTTGACAAGAGTAGATAAATTATGTAGAAGTTGACAAAACCTGCAAGGAGATTGTTAGAATGAAATTCCCATCAGCAATTGTAAATATCCCATTCCAACTGCTTAGAAATCTGAGTGGTTAATGTTGGATACCTGTGGTTCAAAGTTTAACCTTGATCCCTTCAAACCAGGTATTCACTGTAGGGAATGAGATAATGGATAAGAATACAGAGCAAAGTGAAGAAGCGAAAGTAACAGAGGCAGAAGGTGGAGAAATAAGAGCAACCCTAATAAGAATATGATGAAAAAGATGAGGAAATGCTGGCAGGCAAACTTCCAGGAATCCTCAGAGGAGTTGAAAAATGGGTGTACGCATTGCCTCTGTCACTAAATTAAAATCCATCTTTTTGATCTTTACGCAAAACCGAGGAATCTCAAAGATCAAGGTGTGGAGAAATGTCCTGATGATCCCTTTTGTTAATGGGTTAATGAACTTGGTTAATGGCAGGGAAAAAGTCATATAAATCCCTGGACAAAATCTTTTACCTTAACCTGTGTACTTACCAATGATAATGCTTTTCAAAGACTGAAACCTAAATTAAAATATGAAAAGAAGAGGTGGGTAGACAGGGATTCTTGGTAGCTGTTCATCTGCTAACTGGGACAAATTCTTTTATCTTTATTAAAACCACTAATAGGTTTTGAGGCAAGGAAACCTTCTGTGTCCTTTGTCCTTGCTTCTAATTTTGATTTTTAGTCTTTGTCTGCACAACTCATCTTCTGCTAGCTTGAGAGCTACTCTAGCCTATACCATTTATCACAAGAACATCTCAGAGGAACTTGGAAATGTTTCAAGTTTTAACAATCAGAGACTTAACCTGTTTTTTCTCCTGTAAGTTACCTGCCTAGACACACTTGGAAGACAAACGGTGAAGTTGAATAATAACAGTGATGAGGAATTTTGCATGAGAAGTAAAAACCTGCTAAAATGAGGTCTTTTGTTGTAGATTGCTGAGATACTTTACTGGTGTAAGAAAAAGAGTGTCGACATTTGTCAAGCTACCCTCCGTAAATTAGAATTACTGTACAGGGGAAGTGCAGCCTTGGCTGCTGTAACTGTCCCTGAAACGTTTGCTATTTTGTCTGGGGTTTATTTTCTTTGAAATACAAGACAATATTTGGGGCTATGCTGGTAGTACTTAAAGTCTCTATTTTCTCAGTTGATCTTTTTGTTCTATTACCATTACCATTCTTCTTATCTTGAACCTTATCACATTCTCTGGCTTGCTTGTCAATTCAAAAGATAAATCAGGGGAAAAGAAAAAAAAAAAGAAAGACAAAAAAACATGCAAAGAAAATGTTTTTATTGTTTGTTGGGTGTTTTGGTTTGTGTTTTTTTTAATGAATTTGTTGCTTTAGAATGGTGTAAGATTCACAGCCTAGGGAAATAAAGCATCAGAACATGTTTTTTCAGACTATTTCGATAGTATGCTTTATCCCTGACCTGGAAAAGCCACCTCTGAATGTGAGAGGATAGTTCATTCTCCATAGCTCATTCAGTCCTTGTCCTTTTTGCTAGGACTGCCATCAAGATTGCTAATTATAGTAATAGGTTTGTGACGTGGGTACTTTTCCTCTGAAAACTGGTCAAATTCATTTGATACAGGCCATAAAACAGCCATTAGCAGGTACCAAGTTTCAGCCACCTTCATTTTGGCCTAAGTAGTAGCTGAACAGCGCAGTGGTGTTTTTCCCTCACATCCTGCTTCATTTTTTGATGTTCTTGTTGCAACCAAAAAAAGCTCCCAAATTGTTTTATATTTCCAGGGGATTTCAGAGCCTTTTCTGCTGAAACTGATTTGCCTGTTTTCAATTGCAAAAACCTAAACGTGCATGAGTTAAATAAGCCAGCACAAAATAATGAGAAGAGTGAGCTTTGCAAGCCTGAAATATGTTAGGGGTTTTTTTTGTTTGTTTGTTTATACAAAAAAAAAAGCCTTTGAGGGTATGGCTTGGACAGAGCAAAGGGCATTTTTCAGATTTACCAAACAATTTCAGCTGTTTGTTGTGTAGAATCTTCCATCAAAAGAAAAGCATAAAAATATTATCTTTAAAACTTCGTATTTTGCCGAAGGAAACGTAGCGTTATAAAAAAGTGGGTTTTGTCCACTAGTTTAGCATCTCTGAAAAGGGAACGAGAGGAGAATCTTAATAAGGCTTGTGTTTTTTTCCATGTTGGTCTCAACACAATGCTGGCAATTTAAAAGTGGTGGTATGGTGGTTTGGAACTTATGTCTGTCTTTTTTTAAAGGAAACTTCATGAAGACCGAGATTTTCAGATTTCTGTTGCTAATACTTTTCTGGATTTCCTAGCAGTGCTTCTCTTTAAATGAAAATGCAATCAGCCCTTGCTGCATGGTACATTTGGTATTTCTTTCAGGTCTAACCACTAAGTCCAAGAGTCATGTCCTCAACAATCCCAGAAAAAAATTAATGTTTCTGACCCCCTTAATGCATAGATACACGCATTTTGATACACATATACACATCTTTACCTTTCTCAGATTTGATTTGCAGTATCAGTGGATTTTTCTGTACTTCACACTCAGGAATTGTGTTTGGATAATAAGAACTTGTATGGCTAGTTAGTGGTATTTATATACATCCTGACTCTGATGCCCTACTTTTACTAGCACTAGAATTCAAAATAGCTGATTCTGACTTCAGTGTTAATGATGTAATAGTGCAGAATTGTAAGAAGCAGAATGTTTCTGATTCCCTGATATGCAGGGGCATGTCTGCTTTACAGGTGCAGGTGCAGATGTTTGATCACAGCTCATGCAAATTTGTGGAAACGTTAAAGGGATAAAGGTGTCGATATGGTAGCCCAGAGTCAGCTACCTAAGGAGTTTTGGAGGTTGCAGCCTGTACTGAGCTTCACATATCCGAGCTGCACTTCACTTACTAGTCATACTTGCACTTGTCTAAAGATAGTAAGGATAAATATATACGGCTTGTAGCTACATTTCCCCAACCAGTGTGCGTGTATCCTGAGTGAGATCAGAATGACTCCTGTTGGTATTTATTTTAAAGGAATTATCTTTAGTTTATGTGGTTATTACCCCACAGGAACAAAATGTTTCCTGTACATTTTGAAAATTAATGGCAAAGTTGAATTTCAAAATCTTGCGCGTAAATTTTTCGCTTTTACATAATGACTGTGTCTTCGGGGATGCAGCTGGACTGGAGCTGGAGAGCAAGAGCAGCCCTGGTGCCTGATCAGGAAAATGAAGGAAGACTGGCTGATGGCTGCATGTGGGGCCCTCAGCACACGTGTCCTCCCAACAGCACACATACCAGTCATGTTGCACCACTGCTCACGCTCCTGGCAACTCGTCAATTCCATATTTTGCTCAGCATTATGGATTCTGAGCTTTTACCTGCCTGCACAAACTCCTTTGTGCCTACAGTAGGTGTGCACAGAAAATGCTGTATTTTGGCTGCTCAGCAGGAACCTGACAGTAGCATGAGAAAGGTTTGGGTTTTTTTTTTTTGCCAGGAGGAGGCACCTGTGCTGCCTTCTGAACTGCATGAGTGAAGTATAGTAAATATATGGGTTAAAAAAATCATAATTCAAATCCCTATAGTGGTACTGATCAGATCTCTGTTTCTGTAGCAATGAGAACCAAAGGTGGCCTTTTAAGGCTCACAGTTCATCTACCAATTTCCAGTTCTGCTTCAGGATTCTTAAAGTATTAGAGTGCGTGCTTTAAACCCACAAAACTTACCTTTACCTAATTTTCACCATTCTAACCTAAGTTTCCACGGAAACAGGGTTGAAAAAGCCGCTGGTAGCCAGCAGGCAGCCAGCAGCTGAGAGTGAGAACTCTCCTTTGTCACTTGCCACTACTGGATGCCTGCTGCGTGCCAGTGTGCAAAGCTACCTAGGCTTCTAAAATCTGGAATACTTTCAATTTGAGGGGAAAAAATTAAATTAATCTTCTCTTTTCTCTCTTTGGATTGTCACAGTAAATTCCAGGAGGGCAAATGGGCTAATGAGTCCTGATCTGTTCGGTTAGGCTGAGCCCCACGTAATCAAAGCTTTCCCAACCAACTGGGCCTCTCCTTTCATAATTTCTATGTTTTAAAAGCATTCTCTCTCAAATTTTGTGTCCGTGAGCATGTACTTGCTTATAGTGCTACCTTAACTCTTTGTGGCTCTATATGTACCTATGTGCTTATTTACAAATCTTCTTTGCATATGGTATAGTCGATGTATACAATTTCCTTTTTTCCTGTATACTTAGGGAACATTTCTGAATGAACCCATTATAACCGATCCTCAGTTAAATATTAGGAGTAGTATGTGAATGGAGATGGCTTTTAACCAGAAGTAGATTATAGCTGCGGGAAGACTAAAGGGTCTATTTGGTCAAGACTCATACAAAACTGAGATAAGCATGCACAACCTGACAAGATCAGATTAGACCCTTCCCCCACAAGTGCTTTTCCCATAAATATTTATCTACTTTCTATTATAAATAACCAGGAAATGAAAAAGAAGGATAGATTATTTTTTAAAAAATAGACTAGAAATAGAAATGCAGCTTCAAATCTTCAGGTTAATGATATTTTAAGTATGCAGTAAATTCCAATACTGGTTGCTATTTTTAAATGGGAGCAAAGTACTGAAATTCTTCATGGCAGCCACATAAATCGGCAGCATTCATAAACAAAGAAAAACTTTGCACATGTGTGCATTTTTCCCTCCTGTTGGGTACCTTAGAATTAAATAACTGATCACCTGTGAGAGAACAGGTGTTGACAGAGTTAGCACTGCTGTATTTTTAAGCTTGCCTGAGGCAACATAACTGGCATTGGAGTTAAGCTTGGCATTCTTTCACCCTGTCCCTCCTCCCTCCAGCCCAAGTGAATGCTCACTTCGTCAATGAGAAACGTAGCTGACTTGCCTGCCAGATGTAAGGGAGATTCATGAATTCACAGCTATTCCGCAAATTCGTGTTTCATTCAGATTGTCGATACTTTGACTTCACTTCCTCATGCAGTGGTGTTAAGGGGTAAAAAACTGAAGCATGTGCCACTAATTCAGAAACGCATGTTTGCTGGTGATCTGCTCATCAGAACCTCTGTGGATTGCCGTTCTGTTATATTAAAAAGATAAGTCTTTAGCTTTGAGATTTAAAACCTTAAAAATGTACAGAATAATATTTTTACATTCATCTTTGAAAGTAACAAGGATATCATTTTTAAAACACTGCTAATTCACATAAGAATAGTATTAATGCTTTAAAATCTCAAGATGAAAAATGTGAGTCCTTTTCTCTTTTCTTTTCCTTTTTTTTAAATAAATCTTTTTTTCCTCTAGCATTTTACGATGGGATAATGAGACAGATGTCTCTCAACTGGAAGGACATTTTGACATTGTTATGTGTGCTGACTGGTAAGTACATAAAAATCATAAAACTCATGTTAGAAAAATAGCTTTGCTGGAGTAATTGTACTGTGCTGCTTGCTGATGGCTAAGCAAAGTCAACAAATGAAGCACAAAGCCACCTTAACCTCAGCAAATTAATATTCATCTCCATGTGACAGTTATAAGGTAGTCTTCTATCACACAGTAACTTCTACCACATTATTTCCCAAAGATTGATTTTGAGAAGCATTTCCATTTTCTGGAATTGCCTCTGTTTCATGCTTGACGTATCAGTAAATGGACGACTTAGGCAAATTGCAAATAATTATGGCTCAGTGAGGAACAGTCTGGAGAAAAGGGAGTTTATCAACACAAACAACTCAATTAGCTTACTTCTTAGGAAAGATCTGACTATTGATATAAGGGGATATATTTTTTGCTTCCCAGAAAATCTTTCCGAGGAAAAAAAAGATGGTCAAAACCATTTTTTCCCCCGTCATATTCTGTTTCTTAAATCAATTTGACAGCAATATTTGTAGACATAAGCTTTATATTATTTAGGCAGGCACGTGTTAATTGTAAGAGAATTCTTAGGAAAAAAAAAAAGATAGTACAGCACTCAATTAATGAAAAGATAGATGCATGTTGCAAAATGGTATATTGTTTTAATAATTTATGCAAATAGATTTGATTATTGACACAACCCTTTTCTGCCAGTGGATTTGCAGAATTATGCTGTGCTATATTTGCTGCATGCTAGCCTTAAAAATGGTACATTCTTAATTATTTGTGTTATATACATGGAGACAGTGTAAAAAGAGATGTGCAAATTTCATTTAGGAGAGCAGATATTTTTTAGTGCATCTACCTTTCTTTCATGAATATTTGCTCGTGACCCTTTGAATGTCCGAAACAGAAAAAGCTGTTTATGTTTTGTTGCACATAACTATTATTAGAGACCAAATTCTGAAAACAGGGACTTCCTAAGACAGCTCAGTTCAGCAGATTTCTGTACCTTACTAAGAAATAGTTAAAGGAAGAAGGCAAAGGGAAGTGCAAAGCTGTCTATTGTCTTTTTAAACAATGTTCTTTTTAAGTGGCTTATGATAAAATATTCCTCTAAAGCGCCTTTTTTTTTTTCTATTTAAGCAAACTCTTCTTATTTCAGAAAAGTTATTGCTTTTGCATAGCATTGGAGAAAGTGTATTTAGTCATCTTTTTCCCTTTTCTAATACCTGTTTGTTGACAGAATGCAACAGTGCTTCATTTCTCTTAGCATTTAATTTCAGAAAAGTTCTTTGTTCCCAAAAAGGACAGAGAAGGGTTTCGAACTAATCGCTGATAATGTGCCTCAGAGATGCATCATCTGATTAAAATAAGGAGCTAAACAACACCATATGATTTCAGCAAGTAATTTAGTAAATGCCTTCCTCACCAAATATTAGAATGGATACTCCAGGTTTCATTGCACAGATGAAGTTAATGCTGGACAGGATTAGATCAGATTAAGTATGAAAGTCAGATCAGAGCGCTGGCGGACATGAGCAGGAGGGCAGCAGTCTTCTCGGAGGCTTAGACAAGGCTCACATATGGATGTTCTCCAGATTAAGTGGGTGAAGCAAGGTCTTGCCAAGAGATTTAGAGTTAAATTTGTTCTTCACACAAATATCAAAACAACCTGGCTGTGCCATCTCTTGTATTCTTGATACTCACACCATGTCATCCTATTTGTGCTGGGAGTACAGCAGAGTGGAGCAAGACTTAAGTTGTTTTTTTCGGTAATATTCTTGCCTAATACCCCTCCCAGTCTGTTTGGAAATAGTACAGCTTCTTTAGGAAACAAAGAATCAAATGTGACAGGTAAAATACATAATGCATTTGCAATCCCTGCATTTTGTACACTTATTTTGAAGCACTTAAGATGCAGGTAAGAGTATAAATATTTATAGATTTCTAAAAAATAAATAGAAATGTACAGGTTAGTTTAAAGTATGTGTTTTTATTCACAAATTGTCTCTATTTTCTTATTGCAAGTGCCCACATATGTAGTTTAATAAGCATGAAAATCCCTTTATTGTTTGTTGCTTTTAGAAATCGTTCTTTTAGTTATGGACAGTAGGTTTTCTGGTACATGAAAAGGCTGGGGAAAAAATGTTCCATCCTTTATCAAACTCAAATCTTCTTTTTGTTTTCATGTATTTGTCTTCTGAGATACAGAATTGGCTTGAGAACTGTTGGCAGGATTTTTCCTCTCTGAATTTTTTTGGACTGCCATTGGAGAAGAAAAAAAATCTCTCTTTTCTTACAGCTCCTCGGCTGAAACCTGAAGTATGCAGTGATAAAAACGGATAGAATAGATTGCATTTAGTTTAACACCATCATATAGTTCATTGTCAGTCAATAAAATCTGGGATTAGAACAGAGAACTCGAAAGCAAAAAATCTGAGTTCAAATATTAGGTACATGGATAAATTTTTATTGAAGTATTTCCAGCAAGGGTGATATTGTCTGATTCTCTGAATAGCTAACCAGTGGTACTGCTTGATCCCATTTACATGAAAACAAGCTCTATTCATAAACATATTCCAAATCCACATGGAGGTTCATGTAAAAATGTACATGATTACAACAAGCAGCGATATGTTTATATTCATATATTTACAGTCAGACTTTCATAAATCTTGTGTGCAGGGGTGGAAAATAAGTTATTTCCCAGAGCAGACAGTCTATTAGTTAACAGCTAAATTTAGTAGCTCAACTAAATTATAAAATAAATAAGAGGCAAAGTGTGAAAGCTAGTTATTATTTAACCATTCAGGATTTTGACAATAAAAATAGTTTCATGGTTCAGCAGTTCCAAAATAACTTGTGAAATGTCAACAGTGAGATAAAAATAAGAAAAAAAATAACTTGGTGAGGCCACACCTGGAAGAAGGATACACTGGAAGAAAATACTGAAATAATGGAATTTTTAAAGCATATCCACCCACCCCATATTTTTGAAAGGGAATTTTAAGGCCAGTTGAGGGCTGCTAGAATTTTAGACTTTGACCTTCACTTGTGGATATAAAGTCATTCAGGTGCTGGAATTGTGAGTATGAATAGAGGAGGAGAAATAACAGATGCCTGTATGGACAGGCCAAAACCAAGACTCTTCCAATGCTATTGAGAGGCTCAGATTTCTGATTATTTAAAAGGAAGACTATATCCTTTTCTTTATTGGGAAAAAAATTCTGAGATTTTTAATCCAAGGTGAGAGTCGAGGCCAGTAGGACTGAGCCAATGGAAAAATCTTTGTCTTTCACATTCTGGTGGAATGAGTTTTCACAAATAATTTTAGTGTAGAGACAGTATAAGACCTAGATCCCCATATCATTTTGGAAATGCATAATATCCCACTTGACTTAATTAGACTGATTAAATTCTTAAAGTTTGACACATGCATAGGCACTTGCCCAACAGCGGTCATTGTGGGTGGGTATCCCACTGCTCAAGTTTTTGCTGAACTCATGGGGAGTTGTGAATTCACCAGGAATGTGGAACTGGACTGAAAGTGTTCTTTAATTATCTTAAAATATGTTGAATTTGTCTCCATTAGTATTTCATTTAATATAAGGAAATATTTTTGCAGGAATGCAATAAGAGCTCTGTCTTTCTTCAGTTTAAATTTTTTATTCATTTTAAGCCTGATTTCAAGTGCATTGGAATCTGATGACATGGAAGTAAGAGTTTTTTCAGATTATGTCAGCTGTGTAGTCGAAGGCCAACGATAAGTTCAATGGCTCTGTACACTAGGCACTATACATGAATGTAATTATGTCTGAAGTACACCTGTAAACTAAGCTCTTTTATCAATTGCAAAGTATGCAAAACCAAAAATAAGTTCACATCATAGCCTATAAAATATATGCCCCTTGTGACACACAAGGTAACGGGATATCAGCATGAAGCAAACTGAGAATCTTCTTGGGTTTTTTTAATTTGTTTCCTTGTGGCTTACTATTACTTCCACACAGTTTTCTTACAAACTTTCATTTTGGTTTCAAAGGTAACTTAATGGCTTTTTTAAAAAAGAGAAGCAAGAAGATTGCCTACCTGTTCATCCAGGTTTCACAGTTTAAGAGCACTGCCTAAACAAAGGCCGAATCATAAACCGTGTTCTTGCCTCTCTACTGCTGTGCTCCAAAACTTCTTTCCTGACCCAGGAAACCCGGGCTATTTCTGTCCTGAGTTGCTGCTTTCACAGCGCCCTTGCTACATGAACATGAGACATCACCACTAAAGTAATGGCGAGCTAAGCCAGATTTGAATTGAGGTATAAGAACTGAGTGAGAATGGTTTGGAACAATACATTATTTAATTTCACTGAGCTGTTGTGAGCTTAAAAGGATTCTCCCACGTAGATTTTCAGCATGCTGAAATATGCATTCATATGAATTCTACTGGTAAGAGAAATTGTGTGATTAAATCTCCTTGCATGAGTCAAATGCTGTGCTGGCCCTGTCTGTAGCACAGATTATCTGACGGCTTCTTCAGGATTGTCCTCATTCAAGGCATCCTCCAACTCAGAGGGAGGATAGACATGTTCCCTGGAGTCACTGCATTGCAGTAATGTTCCTTCCAGCTTTCCATGCTCCCTCTGGTCAGAATATGTGGCTCACAGAGCAACAGGTGGGAAATTGCAGTGTTGGAGACTATTTTCAACTGAAGTAGGTCTTGTACCCAGGGACAGACCTTAAGGAGGACAGAGACAACTTGGGAGCAGAGCCAGGGCAACTGTCCCAGCTTATCTGGGTTTCCTAAGCTAAGAGGGATAAGAGTCTACCTCCCACACCACCAAAATATTCAAGTGGGAGTCAGACAGAAAAGGTATTATTGAAGTTGCCTAATCTCTTGACAGGTCATCTAACCACTTTAAGTTCTCAAACACTCAGTTTCTGGTGAACAAAGGCTTGTAGTTCTCTCACTGGAAAGGAACAAGATTGGTAGCAGCAGTTGTGCCCCTGTCTCATTGTAAAAAGAGAGAATTATATGCAGGTCTGTGAAAAAATAATTTTAACACTGGTAAGCTTCCCCAAAATTGTGTTTCCACTACACTGCTTTCAAAAATAAAAATATTATAAGTGCATTTTTCATTTGGAATGGATTTCTGTCTACACAGCATCTCAGCAAGTTTTAAATGTGTGCATGCTTGCGATGTTTCATGTTGAAGAAAATTAATTATTTTTAGCAATTCTTCTGGGAGAGGACTCATGCACTGTATTCAACCTCTTCTGCTGGTAGCTAAGTTCCCAGCAGTAGTGTCTTGTGGTGTCTGTCTGAAAAGGGGTCTGCCTGAGGTGAATGTGATTAAAACTCTGTGGATACATTAGAGATATCAGCTGCTGTTTCAATGAATTAAATTTAAACAGGCTTTATTTTTTTTTTTTGTGAGGTTCTTCTAGTATGATTAATCAAGGTCGAGGGGCAGCCATCATGCCAGTTGCTAAAGTTTAAATTTGCTTGTGGGCAGGCTATTGGAGAAGTTGTTAGCTAGTATTTCTAGTACTTCAATATCCTAAGGAGAAATTCAAAAGGTCATGCTTCTATACGAAATGTTCTTTAAGAAATGTGTGGATACCTGGTCTACCATATTTCCTCAACAATGTGAGGTTGTGCCAGTTTTTATTGATGAAATTTGATCTCTGACAGGTTTTTCGATAGGCCTTTTCTTTTTTCCTGAGTAGCAAAAATTCACAGCTCTTACACAGCTGTGCTTGACCCTATGATATGTAATATTGTATTCTCCTTGGTAGCTGTGGAGGATCCTTACCTAAATATCCACACATCTTCTCGTTCTGATGACAGGTATGTGGTTGGCAGATGACTTTTTTCTCTTCAATGTTTTCATATATTATTTATATTCTTTTAGAAATCTCAAACCTGGAAAAAAACTTCCCACATCTCTTCAGAAAAAGACGTTTGAGAATAAAGGAAAGGGGTATATAGAAAGGAATCGTAAAGAATGGACAAAATGCCGTGTAGTGTGGAACTTGAGTTTAACACAGGCTGGGAAGCAGTTTTATTACCGAGAAAGCCTGAAAAAATAATGGAGAAAGAATCACATTATTTGTGGCCTGCTTGATAGAGTTTCTTATCTGAACCCCCAATATAAATGCAGCCCTTGGTAGTACGGACTGAAAAGCATCAGTTGCTATATCTGATGGTTGTTCCCTAACCATTGTAAATGCACTCTCATCCACAGTAACTACATGTCCACAAATATCTAGTCAAGAGTGATTGGCACCCTGGTCGCCACTATTAGTATATACATTAAGGTACTGAGGGGCACAAAGAATGAATTATCCCCTCAAATCATGAGGTAATCGCCAAAATAGGGCTGAGCGTGTTGACAACATTGCATGGGAAAATTGACTCTGCTGCTGTCCTTGTGGGACCCAGGCTGGAGATGAAGGATTTTGCTCTTGAGAGGGGACAACTCTGTGCCTTCTGGGTCATTGTGTTTGAACAGTGTTCGAGGGACAGAGGAGGCTTGTAAATCTTTATAGGGATAGATAGAATTAGATATAGAAATATAACAAATATGCATGACAGATAATAGTGAATTAATGCCACAACTATGGAGGTAAAAGGAAAAATTATACACTTAATAGTAACACCTGAAATACAATAGAAAATACTTTAAAAATCTCCCCCCACCTTGTATTAAAAAAGCATGTCAAATGTTAACTTTGTATATTGATCCTGATTTCTGCTATGGTGGTATTTTAATAGCTAACAAATGTGATCTGTGAATTTCAACTATATAAAGATCTGCTTCAAGATGATATTTTAGGTTTGGTTTAGATTATATTTAGTTTCATGCATTTTTTAATATTTAAAAGTATCTGAACCAGAGAGAAATGTAGACCACAGTTTCTCTTTTACAGCGTTGTGTAAACATATGTAATTAGCCTTGTACTTATCTGCATTAGTATCATTAGAATTGAAAACCCATTTTAATCTGGATTCTGTTCTCTTCTCAATGTCAGCCTGTTTCTGGACCGGTACAGAGCTAGCCTTGTTGATGCAATAAAGAGATTACTCCAACCCAGTGTAAGTATGTTTCTATTTTCTCCTGAACACTGGCTTCAGAATAATTAGTCTGTGCACAATGATTGAGAGAGTAATGGAATGGCAGGATTAATGTCATGTAATACTTTAATACTTATTATGTCCAACTTCAATTGAGTCTTCTAATCTATCAGATTCTTTCCTAATCATAAACTAGGAAACTTCTTATACTTGGCCTTCTGATAAGGAACACAGTGGGTAGTAAAATAAATGAAACCGCTTCAAAGATAGCATGAGATTATTTTTATCAAAGCGTTTCTCAAGTATTTTCCTTTGATAATAATGTCTTCATATTAAAGTAAAAGTACGATATTGAAAGTTTTTATGTTGGCTTCTGTCATCTGTAATCCCTTCAATTGTAACCTTTGTTATTGTGTATTTATTTATTATGAAAGAATATTTTTTCTTTTCATTTCTGTTTATATGAAATGAACAAAACCCTTATGTGTATATGGTAGACTAAAACTTCCTTCCATATAGTAAGGCCCGTGTTCACATGTTTTATACCGTAGAACATAATGAAATTAAGCTTTTCATAAAATGCTTACATTTTCTACTTGAGTGTCACTGATTTTACCGATCCAAATATTAGGCTGTTAAGTCAGAGACATCTACAGGCAAAAAAATAGCTGTCACGTGCATATACTTATACACAAAAAATAATCTTGAATCCAAAAAAAAAGAAAAACAATATTAGAAAACATGTGAATTGCTATAAATAGGAATTTGAAACAGGAATTTTACCTTTCATGCTTACCGTACAAATCTTCAGTAAGGTAATCTTCTGATTTCAAACCAAAAGTCTTCAATGTTAGCAATGCGCTCTCCAAACTTTATTTTAAAATTGTATTCTACTTTTCGGATAAGAGATTTTCTCTGTAAAAGGAATAGAATACCCAAACGTGCAAAGGCTTAAGAAACTGAGTCATTTTAGTCATGTAAGTAATCCCATTCTTTGCTAAGAGTGATCAGGTTTCTATTCTTGGTTCTATCATAGACTTCCCCGAGTGACCTAAGGCAAGTTACTTAAGACTGAATTATTTTAATGAGCTGTGGGGCAAAGCTGCCAGGAAGGCAGAAGAAATGTAGTCACCCTGAGGAAAAGGTCACCCAGATATTTTGGACCACTGTCTGGACTGTATTTTTTAACCAAAGTCATTTGCCTAATCCACTTTATGGATGGACCAGTTATGTCATGGCCTTGCAAGTTATTGTAATTCACAGCTAAGAGGACAGCAAACTGTTGTGTGGAGTAGAAGCTGGGAGTACAGACATCTTAAATGAGTTCTCATGTCCAAAAAGGGTATGTTGAACAGAGACACCTTCAAGCATATGCTTTTGTGGTTTGAAAAACCCAAATAAAAGCACGTACTAATCTGAAATCCCAAGAGAAAATGCAATCACAAGTACATACAGTTATTATTTTTACTCTTCTTATTAACCTGTATAGATCTAAGGATAACATCAGAGGAAACTTTACTACATGGCACTATGCTTTGGCCTTTAAAGGAAAAATAAATTAATACTGAACTTATTTTCCAGTTGCAATAATGAATATTTTATGGGCATTAGTTGATGCCTAAGCTAAGGCATAAGCTACTTTGATTAATTTCACTCTTCTATGTGAATTATTTTGTCTCAAATTTAGAAGTTACTTTTCCGTACTGGTAAAGCTTTGCCATATTGATTGAGGAATGATCTGGAAGACATCTAGATGTAAGACATCTTCCAAGTTTAACTAGGGTACAACTATGATAGAAAAGTTCAGGGAAAATAATAGCCAGCAAAACCAAAAGAAAAAGTGGAGTAAACAGAAAATAACAGGTATCCTTACAAACCTGTCTTGAAGGAGAAATCCAGAAGAAGTAGTTATTCTTACTGGTAGTTTTGAAAGATATAAATTTATCTGCAGTATTTCCTTTTTCTTTAAGGGCGTTATTTGTGGCTATTGGAATCCTTATGGCACAGAATGATGTGGTTTAGGTAACTTTCTGTTTTCCTGGAAACAGGACTCTGGTCATTTCAGTAATCTGATTCTCAGTATGGCCCCATGGACAGTTGTGTTGGCACAGGAAGAGAGGACCAGAAATTCATGCAGGCAGAACTGAGTTACTGGGACTGAAATTTCTTATCTGAATTTGTTACGAAGGCAAATGTCACCTGTAAACTAAATGCAAGAATTAGGCCCTGAAATTTTACATCAAACAAATTCATCTTGAATGGCTATACTTTATCATTCTTATAAGCAGGCTACTTGATTTGTCAACATTTAGTTTTATTTTTTCCTGTCATTAAAATGTACTTTTAATTTCAATCTCAGAATAAGCAGCTGCTCGTTCGCATATTTCCCAAATTAAGAACACTTTTTATGAAGGCTTTGATTCTTTTGTGGCTTATCCATTCAAAACCCCAGTGAAGTCAGTGGGATGCTATTGAGCCATGATTAGTACCAGCAAATAAGACTGCGTTGAATAATGATTGATGAGTAAACTTAGTCATAGTCATGTCCAAAATGTGAATTATCTTACTGCAGCATTTTAGTGACACTTCAAACAATTGTGACTGATGTTTTCCTCTGTGTTTTGTTCATGAGTTTACTGGAATTATTTTCCCAGATGAGGAAAGGCCATTTTATCTTTAAACATCGTCCTAAACTGGGATGCACTTTTGAATTAGAATGAAACAACTTTGAGATAGCCCATTAAGTGTAAAACCATGGCACTGGTCTATTTTTTATTGTACAGCAACTGAGAAACTGAAAACTTTTTAGAATTAGAAATACCATGACCGGTAAAAGAATCACAGAAATCAGGCAGTTGACAAGAAAGTGCTTTAAACCCAGATTATGACAGACCAAAGTTGACCACAGAACCTCCACTGTACCTGCCAGGTTTGAGGAGATTATTGTAGTATTAAACTTAATCATGAATTCTTGTGTTTTATTAGTGATGGGCAGGATCCTCAGGTGTTTTAGGTGCACACTAAATACAATAGATGAATGGGTTTTTACAGCAACTTAGGAGCTGGCCAAAATAACTGTGTAGTGATTTCTCCAAAAGGCCATTGCTGGTTTTCGAAGCTGTTTCAAGGTTTTCACTCTGGTTTTAAGAGATATTTCATACCATGTTACATTCTATTTGACTGTATTTCTCTTTAAATTGAATTTGAAGTAGTGTATGGAGAGCATGAGGGGGAATGACCAAGTGGACTGCTGGCTGCCAGTGGAAATCTGTCAGGGGTTGCTGTTGTATGAAGCTGCTGGATCGGTGGTGTTTGTTGGGCATGTGGCCCCCAGCAGTCTCCGTTCATGAGGTTTAGCTGTTCCTGAAGTCCCCTGGTGAACCGCGTGGTCGGTAAGCTCTGAGTGGGGGATGTGTTTCCTATCACAGTGACCTCTCAGTGAAGCTGCCCATGAAGACAAGGGACTCCAGAGGATCCTCGTCCTTCTTGCGCCAGGAAGAGTCTCTGCAGAACAACACTCTGGGGGGTGTGAGGTGGCAGCAGGAGGAGGAGGATCCCCAGCTGAAGGCTCCCTTTGCTGCCCACTTCTGTCTGACGAACACTGGAACAGGCTGCCCAGGGAGGTTGTGGAGTCTCCTTCTCTGGAGACATTCAAAACCCACCTGGACACATTCCTGTGTAACCTCATCTGGGTGTTCCTGCTCCAGAGGGAGGATTGGACTAGATGATCTTTCGAGGTCCCTTCTAATACCTAACATTCTGTGATTCTGTGACATTAAAGCATGCCAAGGATGTGAGGGAACCGATTGCGAATTTCCTGTGTTTAATGTTTTTCATCCTGAGCTGAGCCTATATTCAGACCTAACATTTACATAAGGAATTCCACTGCCTTCGGTGGGAAGGTGCACCTCATGTTTAGCCACAGAATTAAAGTTATAGCTGCTCAAATGGCAGAAGTGAGTTGCTTTGGATATTGCCCTAGGTCTGGTTTGTGCTTAAACTTCCGTGAGAAAAGTCAGGATAACAGAATCCGCCTATCTCACGGAGGTATTGCAAGAATAAATAGTGTTGTGGTATTAACGGAGTCTTTTAAGTACACATTAGTACCACAGATACTGACACGGAGGTTTTGTTGCTGCCTCACTGGGTGTTGTTGCAGTGTGTGTGTGCATGAGCTCTAACACACAGATTTGTTTCCCGTCCTCCTCACTAAGTATCTGTGTCAGCATTGTAACTTTTCAGAGTTCCCACTGAAATTCTCTCTTCTGATCATTTTTTCCCGTGGTATACAAGATGGCATTTTCTCAAGCTTCATGTTCTCAATCTTCTACAGCATCTAATCGTTTTATAACTTCTTCAGATCCTTACAAATATTTTTTTTTTTGTCTCTTCGGTTGATTACAGCACCTCACAAATTAACTCTCATTAATATAGAAGTTGAATAGAAGAACTCAGAGTAAACTTTGTGTCTCCCCTCAGTGTGATAAGCTGTTGTGTGATATTAACCTTTGTTTACAGCTCTTCAACCAGTTTTCATTCCATGTCACAGAACAGAGTACTCAGCCAGTTAGAATTAATTTTGCAAATAAGATTTCAAGAGATGCTATATCAAGTAGGTTATGTTTTGGGCTAGTGCTTTGCATGAGAGTGTCTAAAATCTATCAGTTCAAGGTACAGTCATTTTTCTTAAAAACAAAAGGATGCACAAAAAATTACCTAATGGACCATAATGTGTTGCATGGGCATCGTAAATGGCCTGATCATCTTGAAAGATCCAGAATTACTATGCAAGAACATTAAGTCCTGCTTTAAATGCAATTTACCAATTTAAGGTCAATTTTGATTGCACTACTCAGGTAGTTTAAGATATTTTTAAAAAATTAGTGATCAGGTCTGATTTGCCTCCCATTTCGCCTTGTTTTACACTGTTGTAATTCCACTGACAGCAAATGGGAGGTACTCTTCTATGTGTGAGACTGAAAAAAGAAAATTATTATTTACAGTCTTTGCATGGTCCTGAGCTAGCAAATGGGTTTTGCATTGAGTGTGTTTTGTTTGCTTTTTCTGTGTTTTATTTTGGTAATTCATAGACACCATTACTATATGAAAAGGAGCAGATGTATGGCTGTTGGCATTTTTCTAAAGAAAATATTTATTAGTTTTTATTTTGCGTTTGTTTAATCACAGAAATCTTGCATGTTTTTAGCAATTATTTATATTACACTATTTTAGTATTTTACCAAGAGAACAATTGACTTTTCCATCTTGAGTGTATTAAAAGCTTAGTCAGGTGTATGTTGTATCTTGTTCCCTTCCACTTTTAAAAATGTATAAATTCTCTTTTTAATGTTCCAGGGAAAAGCAATGGTATTTGCTCCACTCCGAGGGAATACTTTAAACCAGTTTTGCAATCTAGCT